>NW_026652281.1:65268580-65922974 GCF_009828535.3 Hylobates moloch | reverse complement strand
TTTTTAACTATTGTTTGTATTGGTCAAAAAACCAAAGCAATATTGTAAAATTGGGGTGTCATTTACCATACCCCAAAAGCAATGTGTCTGAAAGAAATAGTTCACTATGGTGTGGGCTTCAGAGGGAACTGGAATATGGAGCTTGAAAACTAGGAGGAAGAGAATGGACATCTTAAAACTATTTTAACAACAACAAAAAACAAGCAATAAACATGACATTTTAAAAAAAGGATAGACTGTTGCTCCTAAGGAAATCTTGTTTCCCCCTGTGACGTTGAATCTGTATTCTGCTGCAGTCTTAACCATCTCATTCAACAGTGGCCGCTTGACCATCTCATTCAACAGTGCCCAAGACAGTCATCTTTCAGCCAAGGCTCTCAAAAGCTAAAGCCAGGTAAACGTGTTAGGTACTTTTAATTTAGATTAATTAATCAATTTTGATATATAGGAATGAAACATTTAAGTCTTTCCTTAAGTTTATTATTTTAATACCTAAAGAGATAGACTATATGGCAATAGTGAACTTAATTTTTTAATTGAACTTAGCTTTAAAAATTTTATTGTTAATGTTGTTGGGGTTTTTTTTTTGAGACTGAGTCTCGCTCTGTCACTCAGGCTGGGGTACAGTGGTGCCATCTCAGTTCACTGCAACCTCCGCCTCCTGGATTCAAGCAGTTCTCTGCCTCAGCCTCCCGAGTAGCTGGGATTGCAGGCGCCCAGCACCACGCCCTGCTAATTTTTGTATTTTTAGTAGAGATGGGGTTTCACCATCTTGGCCAGGCTGGTCTTGAACTCTTGACCTCGTGATTCACCCACCTTGGGCCTCCCAAAGTGCTAGGATTACAGGCGTGAGCCACTGTGCCTGGCCATGTTGGTTTTTTTTTTTAATTTTTTAATTTTTTATTTTTTATGTTATTATTATTATTATACTTTAAGTTTTAGGGTACATGTGCACAACGTGCAGGTTTGTTACATATGTATACATGTGCCATGTTGGTGTGCTGCACCCATTAACTTGTCATTTACATTAGGTATATCTCCTAATGCTATCCCTCCCTCCTCCCCCAACCCCACAACAGTCCCCAGTGTGTGATGTTCCCCTTCCTGTGTCCATGTGTTCTCATTGTTCAGTTCCCACCTATGAGTGAGAACATGTGGTGTTTGGTTTTTTGTCCTTGCAATAGTTTGCTGAGATTGATGGTTTCCAGTTTCATCCATGTCCCTACAAAGGACATGAACTCCTCAATTTTTATGGCTGCATAGTATTCCACGGTGTATATGTGCCACATTTTCTTAATCCAGTCTATCGTTGTTGGATATTTAGGTTAGTTCCAAGTCTTTGCTATTGTGAATAGTGCTGCAATAAACATACGTGTGCATGTGTCTTTATAGCAGCATGATTTATAATCCTTTGGGTATATACTCAGTAATGGGATGGCTGGGTCAAATGATATTTCTAGTTCTAGATCCCTGAGGAATAGGAAAAAATGTTACCGGCCATGTTGGTTTTAACGACCACTGCAAACAAAGGGGTTATTGTTTATAGACTTTCATACTTGATTTGACTTAGAATACAAAACCATTAGCTAGATGGGACTGCTAAAGAATTTTCAGGTCATTCAGAATGACTAAGATTTGTAGAAACAGTCATAGTCAGCTGCCGGAACAACGTGAGTTCACAAGTGCTGCCGAATAGATAGTTCTTTAAGTGATCCGCAACAAGTCAGTCTGACCCAATTGCATGAGTCTTTGTCTAACTCACCCACAACATTTAGACTTGTTGATAGCATTGAAGTAAAATAGAAATATGAACTTTATAAGAGCAATAAAATGGCATTACATCCTGAATTTAATTTAGATTTAACCAGGGACTTGAACTGACATGAACCATGAATCAAAAGCTAGACAAAACTGTACTAATTTGCCAATCTTTCTTTTCCTACCAAAAGGAAGAGAAAAAGCTATCAGAGTGGTTCACACTGCAACCTCACCTAGATTTATATTTTCTCAGATTGTTCATTGTAAAAGATACTAGATATTTGTCAGCCAAACTTGAGTATAATATTTAGTTGGAAAAAACTTTACCTCTATAAAGGAAAGAATGGATGCGGTTTGTCCCTATTTCATGGTAGCCTGATAAATTTTTAAAAAGTACATCAATTGGATAAAAGATTGATAAACATATTGAATAATTAAAAGGAATGATAATTTAATTATTGAGTAATTTTAGCTATGATGTAACTTAAGGGATATTGGTATAATTATTAAGTGAGAAAGTATTTACTTTGTTTATCTTTTAATCAGAAATAAGTACATTAATATATGTATATTTAAATATGCCTGTATATTATTTTTTAATCGATAGAATGACATTTATAGACACAGAGAACTCTTATAGTGACTGAACCTACAGGAAATTAATAGTGACAATGAAGGTAATAGCCAATGTTTGGCATTGTGTATATTAGACTGCACCTTTTGTTCAGAAAATAGTTACATAGCTCTTTTAAAGTCAATAATAATAATCATAAACAAGATAATTCCATCAGCACAAGTCAGTCTTACTCTGTATATTAATTTAGCATAGTATTACACTTAATGAATTATCATTAATCATAAATACGTTTTTACATGTGCATATTTAAGGTCTTTAACATTTGCAATCTTGGTTTTTCCGAAGGGCTAAGCTAAAAGACATTCATTTCAAATCTGAAAAGCAGCATAATCAGTCTTTTGAACCTACTGCAATCAATATCTATGCAAATGGGGTGGTTATGGAATTTACACTGCTTTGTCAATCAATCACTAGTCAAGTTCCCACCTTACACTCAATGTACTAATAGATTTTTTTTTCTTTTTAAAGAGACAGTGATTTCTGATTTCTTTCTTTTTCTTTTTCTTTTTTCTTTTTTTTTTTTGAGCTGGAGTCTTGCTCTGTTGCCCAGGCTGGAGTGCAGTGGTGTGATCTCGGCTCACTGTAACCTCTGCCTCCTGGGTTCAAGCAATTCTCCTGCTTCAGACTCCCGAGTAGCTGGGATTACAGGTGCCTGCCACCACACCCAGCTAATTTTTGTATTTTTAGTAGAGAGGGTTTTACCATGTTGGCCAGGCTGGTCTTGAACTCGTGACCTCAGGTGATCCGCCTGCCTCGGCCTCCCAAAGTGCTGGGATTATAGGCGTGAGCCACTGCACCTGGCCCAGTGATTTCTTTTTTCTAAGTATTTGTTATATAAATGGGTGTTGTTGTTTTGACTGCCTCCCCATCCCCACCTTTTCCCTGCATACGTACCCATCTTCACTGTGTCAGCTCATACTGCCAGTTTCTCTCTAGGTGGTAGTAGTTGGGGAAGGTGGTTTCCTGAGCTCCACCTGCTGGGCTTCCCATGGCCCAGTAGTTGGCCCCTGAATTCTTAGAAAGAGGAAAAGATCTTTGGGAATTCGGAGCTGGTTGAACTAGCATCCCCAGAGCATTCATCATTTGCTTCCTGCCCACTAGGAGAGAGATCTTCAGTGGATCACTGAAGGGCTCTGTCTTTTGCCTTGATCATCACCTAAAGTTCTCTACTTACGTTAAAGAGAAAAAAGAATGAAATATACAAGGCAGGGAAGGTCTGGTTTAACAGCACTTCCAGTACACAAAACAAAACAAGAACTAGATTTTTTTTTTTTTTTGGCTGCCTATAACCACAGCATGAGTCTTCAGTCTAGAGGACTGTTGAAGAAGCTAATGTATAAGGCTGTCTTGGTATGGGGTAAAAAAGGAAGTTAATAATTCCCCTGTTCTTTGAACTGGTCAGATCACATCTGGTGGATTGCATTGAGCTGTATTCTGAAACATTTAAGAAGGATTCCAAGTAGCTTCAACCTGTATAGAAGAGGATGACTCAGATGGTGAGGAAGCTGAAAATGTTATTTTTAAAGTAGAGAGGATATAGGTAAAATGTGATGTTGCTCTTCAAATATTAAAAACTTATCTATAGTCTCAGTATGTGAGTTAGGAATTAAGTTCCTAATTAAGTTGTCGATAACAAGAATATACACATGAGGATTGTTCTCTTATATAAGCAGAGTCTGGAGATAGTAAAGCAGCTCCATAAAGTCACTGAGTACTCTGACTCTGATATCCTTCATGTATGATTATTTCCATCCTCAAGATCACCTCGTGGTAAGTTGCTCAGACTCTTGCAATCACATCCTTTTTCCAGACAGCAGGCAGAAGGGTGGGTTTGGTGTGGAGGAAGGGCACACCTTCTCTTTTTAAAGAAGGCTTTCCAGAATTCCCTTTCTACTCACATCTTTTTTGGCCACAGCTTGGTCTTGTGGCTACACCTGGCTGCTATGAAGGCTGGAAATGTAGTTTTCTAGCTAGGTGTATTGCCCAGGATTCTATTATTAGGGAAGAAGGAGGACAATGGATATTGAGAGGCAAATAGCTTGGTATACCATGTCTAAACTCAGAAGGCAGAATGGATCAGTAGGTAGAAGTTAAAAAGAGTTACATTTTACTAAATATAGAGAAGAGTTTCCTAATAGTTTCATCTGCCCCAAATTCAATGTGCTTTTTTAGAGGTGCTGATGTCATTGTTGTTGAACATTCAAAAGCAGCTGGTAAATTGCTTATCAGGGAAGTTTTAGGAAGAGACCTGATATGTAGTTTTTTCCAATATTATGTGCCAAGACTATTTCAATATACCTATGCAGAAGCCATGCTGAGTTTTAGTTTAACTATTCTTATGAGAGATTTCGATAAAATAAGATTTCTGTTTACTACAATCAGTAATAACAAATGTTCCGTAAAGTGAACACTTAGTACACAAGTCTTGTTTTCGTATTGTGCAGATGCCAGCATATTCTTTTAACGGAAGGCACTGTTGAAATAAGATTCTGTGGACACATACTGACTTCACACACTTAGCAGTCTTTCTGATACATAAAGTTCAGTGCCTTATGACTTTTATTATAGAATAATTTGTTAGAGGAAAGATTTGATCAGTTGACCCAAATTGCACTCAATATAGCTGTAACATAGATACATTTTAAGATTTGTGGCACATGAAATATATAGCCTCAGTCTTACTTTGTGGTAGATTTTTATTTTCCTGAGGTGTTTCAATTATATACATTTCTTCAGAAAATAGTAAGATGTTGGTGTGGTATGTATTTTGGATTTGTATTCACAGTCCTCTAATTAACAGATCTAGACATATTAGAGTTATGACTTTTTTAATTTTAGGCCATAGTGTCCTTCCCTGCCTCATGAGTCTGTAGGAAGTAGACTGAAAGGACTCCAGTACATCTAGGTCTGTGCTCATTCTTACTGACACAGATAATATTAAGTAAACACAATAGTTATTGAATGTCTACTCCAATAGAAACAGAAGGAGAAAATCTATTGTTTGCCAAATTAGGAAAATGCCATAGATAAGAGAAACATCATTTTCAAGATTCCAAACAGGTAAACCAAGTATCAGTAAGAACACAATGGCAAACACTGTTGAGTTGGGCTCTTTTAAAGACTTAAATAACTCTTCCAATACATAAAAAGACCAGCCACACATAAATTGGACTATATTTATTTTCAAGGCATGCTTTTGACCATCCTTCTCACCAGTGTTTTTAGCTGATACCCTAACTTTCTAATACTTATTCAACCATGTACATGTGTAAACCACCGTTGGATCCTAGCTGGTTAATCCTTCTCTTCATTGGCATCCAAGCCTCATTTTGCACTCAGTTTTAATACTTGTAGTTTGAGGAATCCTAACTTGATCCTCAGATGAAGTGGTTGATTAATATAATATGCACTGTGTTGAACTGAATTGAGCCATGTTTTTTAAAGACGACAATTAATTTTTTTAGGGTGGAGATTAGTTTAAAAAAAGAGGACTCGATTATTTGTCTTTTTCCTTCCATCTTCCCAACTCGTCCCTAAGGAAAAAAAGGGCCAACTTTCTTACACCACTTTTTATTTCTAAAACTTTGCACAAATAACTCATCTAGAGCTCAGGTTGTTTATCTGTAGACAAGGACAGTAATACCTATTATGTAAGGGTTATGACAAATTAAATTTAATCAATATGTTTTGATCTTTTTCTGTGTTCTTGTTCTAGTAAAATGTAAAATAATTTATTTGTAAAGCTTTTGTGACAGTATCTGATACACATTGATCAAAAACTGTTGATTTCTTTTGTATTCTAAAATGAAGTCCTAACATAGCAGGGACCCCATTAAGCCAAAAGTCCTAGCCCTTTATTCCATGGACGTCTAAGTTTAGCATCTCCTTGCTGTGCTTGCAGTTTTGGGATTCACTCTTACATAAACCTGTGTGCCCCTCTATCTCCTCTTTTTCTGCCACTTACTTGGGGCTTGTTAACAGGTCTATTTCTTGTCTTACCTCCTTCCTGCTGCTTTCCACTTGTCCTGTTTCCCCTGCCCCCAGAGACTTATCTTTCCTTTAGAAACCCATACTCAGTTATGAATGTATGCCTTGGGTGGGCTTCAGTGGCTCTCCACAGCTTCTGCCTACAAGTTATTTAAAAAGCTTGGTGAGTGTTCACAAAGTGATCCCACTCGTGCAACCAATTCCCAGATCAAGAAACAGAACTTTACCAGCGCTCAGGACTCTCTCTTGACATTTTCAGTTAGTACCTGCCCCCAACGGTCACTACGGATTGACTTCTTACACTGCAATTTATTTTTCCTCTTTCTTCTTAACCTTAGATAAATATATCATACATATTCTTTCATGTCTGTCTTCTTTTGTTTGTAAAATTCATCAGAGTTGCATGTAGTTATTTGCTCACTCTGCTTGTTGTATCTAGTTCCACTGTTCAAATATACCGTGTTTTGTTTATACACTCTACAAAATGATAGATGTTTATGTTCCTTCCATTTTTTGGCTATTATGAAAAGTACTGGTATGAACATTCTTATATATCTTTTTTGGTGAACATCTGTACATAGTTCTCTTGTGTTATACCTGGGAGTGGAATTAATGGGTCCTTGTGTATGCATATGTCTACCTTTAATAGATGCTACCCAACAATTTTCTAAGGTAATTGTAATAATTTATGTTCCCACTTGCCAAATAGTTCTGAAAGAGTTTGTTATCTTTCCATAGGGTGAAGTAGGTGAACTCCGTATTGGAATTTTCTCATCTTCTCTCTTGAAAATTAACTGTCAGTTTTTAGATCGTGCTAAAATACTTTTTTTTCAGTTTTAGATGAAATTTTGTGCAATTATAAGTTATTAATATAAAACATTGATACAACTAATTTGTTTTTCTGAACACTATTCAAACAACTGATTTAACATCCGATTTTATAGCTAAATTAAGTAGTAACGTTAACTGACCAGATTCTGTACTGGTTTTGATTGTCATATTGGGATTAGCTGAAGGCAAGAGAAAGAGCAGAGGGTTACAATAATTTAAAATTCAATAGTTTTTTCTTAAGCACCATTATTTAATTAAATTATCTGTTCAGCAAGGATCTGATAAATAATAACTTAGAGACCTACTGATTTAAGGGGGAGACAACTTAAGCTTTATTGTTAAACCTATATATGAGATTATATTGAATTGTCATATACAAGGTCTTTTGTTATTATTTTCCAGGGGAAAAACGTCTAGAATATAAAGTTATATTCATTTAAATGTATTTTTGTTTCAAAGTGTCTAGTATTTATTGATGTTATAGGTGTTTTGAAATAAACATAACATAGTTGAATTGGTTTTGTGATCAGTTTATGCTGCATCCGTCTAGAAATCACTGAGTTATTGTGGTGAACACCTAACAATGTCAGTGTTTGATGTTACCACACACTTGCACATAATGACGTCAAAAAAGCGGGAGCCTGGTTAATGGCTTTCTTCTCTACAGAGCTTGTTCAGTAATTTGCTGTACTGGTATTGGTTAATAGGGTAAATTGATTACTGTAAGGAATGCAAAAAGCATAGCTTTTATTGGGTACTACTGTTTCCTTTTTGCAATAAACCACATCGTAAATTTCCTGTGTTCATTGATCATTGGGTTTATATTATGTTAAATGAAAATGAATCACATTTTCTGAATATTTTTTTCCACACTTCAAAATGTCTTTTTAGATATTGTCTGCCAGCTAATTTACAGCTCTGAAACCTTGTTGTATCATTTGGAATAGAGCATTTGATAATTTAAAGTGGAATGAATCATTGTTTGATGAAGAATTGCTGTTAAATCTTTTGGGATGTAAGAATTTCTTTGCTACAGTCATATATGTAACTGTATATTTCAGTGAGAATGCCCTCTGAACATTAGAGGACATATTCATGAATTGAAATTCTGAAAACAAATCTAATGATTTGACAGCTCTGCTCAAAAACAGAAGCTCAGCATTTTAGAGGTTGCCGTTTACTGAATGAGTCAGAGGGAGTCTGGGAATACCCTTCTGTACCCTCACGCTCTTCTCCCCACTCCTTTATGCCTAGCTGCCATTGTCCTATGGCACGCACCTAACAGAGCGGCACCCAGTCACCAGCCAGGCTTTGATTTTGTCAGTTGCAGAGGCTAACAGTCAAGAATCTCGGCACAAGAATGCCAATAGTAGCTTACTGCAGTGGCTAAACCCTTGTTCTTGTTCACATGGAGATTTCTTAAGGAAAAAATGATTTCCAAGCTATGCAGAAGGGACTAAAAATAAAATTTTGACTTTCAAATACCTGATTTTAATAAAAATCTTAAATGTCTAAAAATTAAGAATAGAATTAATATTGTTATACGTTATTTGAAAGTAACTATAATCAAATCAAATATATTGACTATTTTTCCTATTTGGCTTCTTCTGACTAAACTGTTGCATTTAATATTACAAGCCTTCATTTTTATGGATAATCAAGAATGTGCATGAAACCTTAATTTCCAGCATAGAGGATAATTGCTCAGTAATCATTTACTTTCTTTAAAACATAACTGCATATAAACTAAGAAAGTAAGAAAAAGAGCTATTTTTTAAAATGGCATTGAAATGGTATATAAGATCAAACAGTGTATGAAAAATATACCCACCTTGGTGTTATTTTACCACCTTTTACCTCAGTAACTTAAAGTGGACCTTTCTAGTTCACTTGTTTAGTCACGGAATCATAGCAGCTTGCTCATCTCTAGTGGTATGAAGCCATATTTGAGAGGTTGGGCAATAGAGCCCTACAGTGTTACGTGATTTGCTCAGTAACAGAGGTAGCTCCAGCATGCACACCTCTGAACTGCATGAATCCACTGCCTTTTCCACTTGCCTGTGGTTTACCATTGTTCTTTGTTTCATTTACCAGGGTGAGATCTCATTTAACATGTTTTAGATTACAGAGGTTTTATAGTAGAGCTAAAATCATATAAAACAAGAATTTATTAGAAAGGACACCAATCTTTAACAGCATCTGCTGGTCTCAGGTTAATCTTACTATGGTATCATTTTCTTAACAATGGACTGTCATAAGCTATATCATAGCTCTTATACACATTTATGCAAAACAAACTATAGTGTATGAATAAACATTCCCTGACCCCCACCTGGTTTTCCTACCCCCTCCTATGAGCAAGCAGATGGCCATTTTAAAGTAAGATAAGTGGAGAAAAATAGAGAAGTAATAAAGGGCAATTTGAGCAGTAAGTGTACTGTGGTATCCGTGGGACCCTTCTCCAACTTCATGTGATAGCATGCGGTATAGAAAAGGTTCTTTCAGCAAGTGTTTAGGAAAATATGTTCCAAAAGATCTGCATAACATTAGTGTAACCAAGTGTTCCTCTCTCTGGCTTCCTGTTTTGGAATTAAATGCCTTCAGGGTACTCAGAATAACTCTGTTTAGGAACACAAGAAGAATTTAACCTCTTATGTTCCTAATCAATTTAAAAAATATATATATAGATTAAATAGAAAGCAAAAAGATCTTATTCTACTTTGCTTCTCAACAGTTTCAGCTAAAAATTAAAACTGTTTATACATAAAGTCGGTGGTTTAGTTAGAAAACAAAGGTATAAACAAGAATTCTGACAGGATTATCATCAGCAAAATTTTAAGATCGGTTTTGTCCCTGTAAACAAATTTCATAGACAAACCTTTTTACATGTAGGATTATTTCCCAATGAACTCAGTGGAAAGTTTCTACTCTGGTTATTTGCAGGAGATAAAGGGAGCAGCTAAGCTGAATCGATGTGTACTTCTTTGTGGTGTTATTGTTCAACATTCTTAAGTTGCTTCTGCAAAGCCAGCAGAGGGAGCACCAAACAATATTTTTGTTTACCTTAAAGCTTACAATGTATTTTAAAAATATTTTCTTTCACTTGCATTAAAAAATGTCTACAATGAATAATTTGTTGATTTTACCTTTTTACTGTGTAGTTTTAACTTCTCTGAAATTAAAAGACTTGAGGGGCCTTATTATGCAATTTAATTCTACAAACATTAAGTAAATGCTTACTGTTTATAAGACTTGATGCATGATGGAGAGTCAAAGGTGAATACTCCACAGTCTTTATTCTTCAATAATTTATAATTTAGTTGGAGAGAAAGAAATGTAAATATCCTCTGTTTACAATGCAGAAGGATAATAAAGGTAGAATATGGGCTAATTCTTAATAAAAAACAAATAGGGATATTATGGAGAAGGTGACATTTGAATTGGACTTTGAATAAGAGGTTTCCAAAAGTGGAAATTCTAGACTGGATGGAGCAGCATGAATGCAGGGTGTACTTAGAGCAAGACAATTCTAGGCCTGAGGCTAGACAGAACCTGGTTGATAGAGGGGATGTGTACTGAGAGGTGAGGTCAGAATGCTAAGGTAGAGTTAGATAATGGAGCACCTTGAAATCTATGCTAAGTGCTTTTGAGTTTATTCTGTTGTCAGAGGAGAGCAAACCGCACACCATTTCGAGGAAACAAATAATGTTTTGATTAAATAATCCTTGTTTCAGTGTGAAAGCTTGCCTGGAGAACTGAGAGATTAAAGATTAGACATTTTTATACTAGGTAAGGTCAGACATTATATTATCGTGGATAATAATAAGAGTAATGGTTGTAGTAATACCTTTCATTTGTATTTGCGAGTATACATATATATACACATGCATACATACATATTTGTGTATCTACAGAGAACCCTGGACACCTATATATATGTGCATATATATATATACACACACAGTATATGCAATAATACTGCTCTTATATAATATTTATGTACATATCATATATGTATATGTGTATATATGTATGTATAACATGTGTATATATCTCATATATATGTGTGTGTATATATCCCTCAAGATAATCCTGTGATTTGAAGATTTATATTCAAAATGTCAAGTAATATGTATATGAGGTCTCATAGCATAGTCAGAGCTGAGGTGGTACTCAAATTCTAGGTTGTTTGAGTCTAAGCCTGATATTCTTTTTATCATGTTATGCTGTTTTTGCATTATATGATGTCAGTGTTGATAGGAAGGATGGAATGTGCATCAGAGACATTACAAAGGTATAAAATATGTAAACACAAGGCAGAGAAAGGGGTTGAAGACAGCTCTCAAATTTTCAGTCTATGTGACTATGTGACCAGGAAGCAGGAATGGTGTTGCCGTTGCCTCCATAGATGGAAGGAACAGCTAGGGGAGTGGGATGGGAAACCGGCATGGGGGGAAGATAATTCCATTTTGGCATGTCAGATTTGAGATCCTGAAGGCATTCTTATAGAAATATGTAGCACATACTTTAAATTTTAGATTTGGAGCCCGAAGAAAAGCCAGAGGTACAACTTGAGAATCGATGATATATTTCAGAGAAAGTGTATAGACTAAGAAGAGAAATGAAATGAGAGCCTAACCTTGGTGGAAGACTACATATAGGAGGCTAAGGAAAGAAATAAGAGACAGAAGGAGCCTGCAGAAACTCTGACAGAGTTGAGAGTGGTCAGGAGAATGCCTTGTTCCTCAATCAGCAAATATTTGCATTCTTGCTGTGTGCAAGGCCTTTGCCCAGAGTATAAAAGAGGGTGCCATCGCAGAATCAACTGTTGTAGGGGACTGTTGTAGGGGACAGGATGGGAGTTGAGGAGAGGTCATTAGATTTGTTCACTCAGGAGATCAGACTTCCTAAATATGCACAGAGCTTTAGTTGTGCACTAAAATACAAAGTAGACTTCCGCCTCATGACTCAGTTTATGAGAAGTTAAAAGATCCCAGAGAACTCACACCTTGGCCTGAAATCTGTGAACTCTTAACTTTGATATCCAAGAGAGTTGTTTGTGGATCAAACTTATTTCTTAGTTTCCAAAAGCTGTATAATGCTCTTGTAAGCCTGATTTCTTGTCTTTATTACTTTTTATTTGATTTTTTATGAGAGAAAAAAAATCACTATTTTTTATAATGATATATGTTCACTATAAAAAATTCAAATACAAAAGAGGGATTAAAAAGTTACCCCTCAAATAACCACAATACATTAGATAACCAGAAATAGAATTTTCTTCCCTTTCTAATTCTTCCCTCCTTCCCTTCCTTCTTTCCCCCCTATTGATCTGCTGATCATACTATGCCTGTTATTTTATTTTTTAAATATACATATATATTTTTTATTACACTTTTAAGTTCTAGGGTACATGTGCACAATGTGTGGGTTTGTTACATATGTATACATGTGCCATGTTGGTGTGCTGCACCCATTAACTCGTCATTTACATTAGGTATATCTCCTAATGGTATCCCTCCCCCCTCCCCACAATGGGCCCCAGTGTGTGATGTTCCCCTTCCTGTGTCCTGGTGTTCTCATTGTTCAATTCCCACCTATGAGTGAGAACATGCGGTGTTTGGTTTTTTGTCCTTGTGATAGTTTGCTGAGAATGATGGTTTCCATGTCCCTATGAAGGACATGAACTCATCCTTTTTTATGGCTGCATAGTATTCCATGGTGTATATGTGCCACATTTTCTTAATCCAGTCTATCATTGTTGGACATTTAGATTGGTTCCAAGTCTTTGCTATTGTGAGTAGTGCCGCAATAAACATATGTGTGCATGTGTCTTTATAGCAGCATGCTTTATATTCCTTTGGGTATATACCCAGTAGTGGGATGGCTGGGTCAAATGGTATTTCTAGTTCTAGATCCCTGAGGAATCGCCACACTGACTTCCACAATGGTTGAACTAGTTTACAGTCCCACCAACAGTGTAAAAGTGTTCCTATTTCTCCACATCCTCTCCAGCACCTGTTGTTTCCTGACTTTTTAATGATCGCCATTCTCACTGGTGTGAGATGATACCTCATTGTGGTTTTGATTTGCATTTCTCTGATGGGCAGTGATGATGAGCATTTTTTCATGTGTCTTTTGGCTGCATAAATGTCTTCTTTTTAGAAGTGTCTGTTCATATCCTTTGCCCACTTGTTGATGGGGTTGTTTGTTTTTTTCTTGTTCATTTGTTTGAGTTCTTTGTAGATTCTGGATATTAGCCCTTTGTCAGATGAGTAGATTGCAAAAATTTTCTCCCATTCTGTAGGTTGCCTGTTGACTCTGATGGTAGTTTCTTTTGCTGTGCAGAAGCTCTTTAGTTTAATTAGATCCCATTTGTCAATTTTGTATGCCTGTTATTTTAAATAAAAAATATTAAAATCCTTTTACCTACATTTATAAAAAGGAAAAGAAACTAAAGGTACCTAATCAAATTGTAGGACTTTGAAATAAGTGCTTCTTTACTACACGCAATAGTAGATATGGTAGAAGATCTGTCTAAAGTTAAGAAAAGAGATTATGATAAAAATTAACAAGTTTAGAGTTTTGGTTTTATGATACATGTTTCTGTTTAGACTGTATACATTGATCTGTTTTGAAAGATGCTTACACATACTCCACCTTCCTCCCTTTCCTATTTCTGTTTGTTACAATGGTATTTTTATTTTATCAAACTTTATAACATTTACATGGACTTAATTTTGTAATAAGTCCTATAGTTATTTTAATTCTAATTCTATATTAAACTGGAATTAGTCCTCACCATAATTTTTTTACCTTGACTTTTCTAACCCAGAATTTTAATTGTGACTCATATTTTAATTGTCTAGATTCCATCAAGTAGAATCCTCCAGGCAGGTCTCCTGGGTGACTGTTTTGTGTTATGGATGTCTTCTGTTGTATGGTATACAGACATCTTGCTTATGCAGACTGCTCTCTAGCGGTGGTTTCTTATCTTCAGAACTCTGCAGATGCTGGTCAGTTATTCTCTGGTCATGAAAGTTGCAGTGGCTTGTGAGGCTGGACTGATGGTTCTCAGTTTTGTATGTGATTTTCGATTTTCTTTCCTTAAAAAAAATTTTTTTTGGTGTCTCCATTCAATTTTAATGTTATAAACATAAGAAAATGAATTAAATTGAAGCCTTATTTCATAGTGTGCCCCAGAATAAAATCCTAGATAGACTGAATAATTACATTCTTAAAGTGAAGCTGTAGAACTAGTAGATGAAAACACTGGTGATCCTCAAATCTTTCTACAAATGGCCTCAAATAGAAACTATGAAGGGATGATCTGTAAGTTTTTCTGCATCAAAAAGAAAAACCAGAAAACATTACAAAAAAACTAACTATTAATGTGAAAGGACAAATTACAATAGGTAAAATATTTACAACATGTGATAGATGATGGATATTTGTGTTCATATATGTGTTTTGTTCATGGTGAAACTAACACTACAAAAGAAAAGTGGTTAAAGGGCATACAGGGGTAATTCACAAGTGGAAAAATTCAAAAGAAGAGAAAACTCCTACTCATTTAATATACTTTTGATAAATCAGAAATAATTTTTTTCTGTTTTGAACACAGGTTTTATAATAAGTAGTTACATATATTGGGTTAAATAAACATGAGCATCTCTTCAAGCTATGAAATTCTGTGGTTTGGGGATGTGTATGTATTATCCTCGCTGTTAGATTGTTTCTTTCTTTATAAGTCCAAGAAAGATGTCCACTGCATCTTTCTCCTCTTTATCATGCATAGCCCAGAACTTTGCAGGTGGTGATCCTGAAATACAAATTTAATGAATAACAATAATTTGAATTTTTAAAAAGATAATGTTTGTTAACCATTTTTAAAATATATTTGAGGGGGCTTTGAATCTTTTGTATAGATACTTTAATCGTGATAGGACTTTTTTCAGATTTTGGGGGGGGTAATTTAGTCTTCTGTTCAGAATTCTGATTAATGCATTTTATTATTTGCATAGAAAAATTTATTATTTTGTATATCTCATAAATACCTAAATCTCATTTTCAAAATTCTATTTTTGTTAATTTTACTGAATGATGATCTACAGTATTGTACTTTAAGACCCTGATTCCTATGAATTGCAAAAAGAATTTTGTTTATTATATGCATGATTTATTGGACATTAGTGCTGTGATTATTAAGGACCTTCAGAATAATCGATTGTAGTATAAAATGACAAAACCATGGCATAAACATGCATTTTACATATATGTTTGAAGGTTGGTAATAATTGATCCATTTTGTTATGTTGATTTAAATAGGGAAACTGAAGATTTTCTTAAATCAAGGTACATATTTAAAGTGATAGAATGATTTTATTGGCTTCATAACAGCAAACTTTGTTTGGAGAACCATATTGTGCAAGTGGTTAGTGATATTAAAATTGGTATCAACCTTGGGATATCAGATGTATTTATTTTTAACTTTTATGCAGATATAGTTATTAAAATGTACATTTCAAGTACACATTTTGAGTGTCTTTAAAAGTATTTTTGAATGATTTCCATTTGAGAAGTAAGAAGCTAGGTTTGTTAGTTATTAATCCAAATATAGTAGTATAGCTTATTTTATTGATCTTTCTATGATTTTTAAATTAGGAGTGAGAAAAGTCACAGACGCAGTTTGTTGACATATTGCAATCCATATGTGTGCTTTTTTGATAAAGAGGTTATAGCATATACTATTCCTCCAGAACGTTTAGCACCAGATTTATGATTTTTCTAATTTGGTTTGTAGCTTGCCAAAGAGCATGTGAGTGCATATTTGATTAGAAGCATATTTTGCCTTGAATCAGATGAAGAATACTTAATGAGTCAATGCTAAGAAGCAATGCGGAGAAGATTGCAGACTAGCAAAGTAAAAAGGCTTTAAAATAGCTTAATGTAAACTATAATAGAGATAAAGTAATATTATATAAAAAGTCAAAATTTTCAGTTTTTCATGTTCATCCTCTTAATAAAATTCTCTGCCATAACTATTGGGAATGATATTTTATATTTATGTGATGCAGTTCACATTTTCAGTGGGATGAAGACTTATTTCAAGTGTATTGTACTTATTCTCGCTTGGGAGCTGGAAAGATGCTAGTTCTACATTAGAGATGCCAATAGCCCTACTCCCTCTAGCAGGCCTTCCTCTAAGAATGAGTGCTAGAAATTACTAGTTAAAATTACTTGGTTTTTTTGCTTGTTTTATAAGAAAAAATTATCTGTTTGTTTTGACTTGTATTTGTTTGATTATCAGTGAAGCTATAAAATGTTCCTGTCTACTTAGCTGTGTCCATTTTTTCTTTCATAAATTACTTATCCTTGTTTTTTGTTCATTTTTCTCTTAAGGTACTCACTTCTTACTGGTTTATGAGATTTTTTATTTATTAAGGATGTGAGCACTTTGTTTTGTATGTTACAAATATTTTGCCTAGTTTTTGTACTTTGATTTTGTTTGCAGTGTTTTTTGGCATACATAATTTAAAAAATAATTATAGTCAAATCTAGTAATCATTTAGTCTATGATTTTTTTCTTTGTTGAGATTTGAAAGATTTGCATCAACCCTACATTATATAAATTTTCCTTCCTTTTGGGACTGTGATGTAAGAGGGAGTAATCAGGCAAAGGCTTTATGTTGCTTAGCTTAAATAAATTACAAGGAATTGCCTTTGTTGGACTGTGGTTCTTATTTATAATGACTTACTTACAAATATCTTATACGTATGATTGGCTGTTTTACCTCAGGCTGGGGAGGGCTCTCCTGAAGCACAAGAAGTGTCCTCCCACATTCTGTTCTTTCTTCCTTGTTACTTACTCTCTGCCATGGTAGAAGTGGAGAAAGGCGAGAGAGAAATGAGGCATGTTTCCAATGACACTGTCTTCTCATCTTCTCTACTGTGAGGAACACTTTCATGCACATAGAAATTATACTATGCGTACTAAACCAATTATTTGGTTTCCTGCCCTGCCCGCAACAGCAATAATAATTTTTCCTAGTGTTCATTGTATAAAATTGCAGCTATATTTTGAGTCAATTGAGGCTTTAAGGGTAGCTTGGGAACCTAAATAAAATTATTTCAAGATTAAAATGAGTTACAAATGAACTTTGGAAGAATAGCCCACCTGCAGGTTCTGGGCTGTTGGTCTCCCTTCTTGAGGAACCAAGTCTAAGGACCAGGAATAGGCTAGTTGGTCTTAGATGACTCTTGAGAGTCCCCAGTGATTCTGCATCTTAGGTTTACAGTGAGACTTGTTTTCTAAGTTCTATGAAGTGGGTGGCAGTCTGACTGATACATAGGTAAATCTCTTTGGGATCTAAGACAGCATTAGCCAGTAGAATTTCCTGCAGTTATGTAAAATGTGTACTATATGACTTCTTTACTGGTGGGAGAAATACTCAGTATCTTTGCAGTACGATATGATTGCCACTAGCCCGTGTAGATATTAAGCACTTGAAATGTGGCTAATGTGACTGAGAAACAGAATATTTAATGTTATTCAATTTTAATTAATCTAAATTTCAGTTTAAATAACCATGTGTGACTAGTGGCTTTTATATTGAAAAGCATAGTTTTAGAGGTTTGTGTTGAATGGAGTAAACCACAGAATTAACTTTCTTTTTATGTGATAAAAATGTCATAGAATGCATAGATTTTATCTGGATCCTATTTGGAAGAAATCAACGATGAAAAGTTTAAAAGGCATTTTTGAGGCGATCTTAGAAAATTGAACATGGATTGGGTAGTAAGTGATTTTATGGAATGAGTGTTAATTTTGTTAGGTGTGATATCAATAGATTTATGTTATTAAAGTACAACAGTGATGTTTTCAGATGAAATTACATGATACCTAGGGTTTGCTTTAGGAAAAAAGTATTGGCTGGAGAGTAGATGAGATAGAATTGGCCAGTGTTCACAGTTTTTGAGTTGGCTGATGGACACATGGGATTCGTTTTACTGCTTTTATACTTTTGTATGTGATTGAAAGTTTTTATAATAAACAGTATTGAGTTGAGAGAGCTCCTTGCAGGTCATACACTCTCGCCTTTTGACCAGACTCATTTACTCAGCCATTAAATGGCAGAGGTAGGATTCAAATCTGTCATTTGGCTTTAAGTTCAATCGATTTTTTTGTAACATCATACTGTCTCATACTTTAAACACATAGTTCTACACCCCATCTGCTTCATGACCTTTGGCAAGTTATTTTGCACATTTCCTTCTTATATGGTAAGGCCAAATTTGTTAGCAGAGCTGGCCACATAGATCAGCAGAGGCAAAGGGTAGGGTCTTTTATGGCAAGTTGGATCAGGCTGGGATTTCACTGGATTCAGATTCAAGGGCTGAATACAAGTAGTAGCTTGGGAAAGAAACCAGAGGAGAGGTAGCAGTAGCAGATTCAAGAGAAGAAGAAGCAAAGGCAAACTCCTAAGAGACGTGGAATTGATACAAGGTGGGAATAGGTAAAAGGCTGAGAACACAGTTTGTGTAGAAAGTTAAGTGTGTTGACTGCTAATTCTTACTGGGAGATGGCTAAACATTTCAAGGGCAATTTAGCTGACTTGGCATATAGTAGACTGACATTTCTCATTTTGAAATTCATGTTCCACTATGCTTGTCTCTATCTAATCTAAAATAATTGTAACAATATAGAATTTTTGTCCAGAAGGGGCTGTTGAGGTCATATAATTCAACCAAATTACTTGTAAGTGTTATCAAATTCATATTGCATTTCCAAATAGTAGTTAGCATTGAATTAGGTCCCATAAGGATTATAGAATTTCTGTTATATATGCTGTCAAGAAGATTTTGAGAGAATGAGTAGATAATAATTATGATTATTCAAGTAATATAACTATTTCATTAAATTGATTATTGGTTAAAGTAGAGAAGAATGATTTTATTTATTAATAAAGATGTATGAAACACAATTTTGAATTATATTTACACTTAAGTTTCTAGTCTCAGGGCTATTGTTGAGCAAGAATTTCTCCAATTAGTAAATGCACCGTCACATAGTAGACCTTTTACATGTATATTGCAAATGTCTATGTTGTATATTTTATTTCAGGGGTGAGGGAGGGGAAATTTCAGCTAATAAGCTATCAATGCCTAGAAATAAACTGCTGAGTAGGTCTATTATATTATTGCCTCACTAGGACCTAATTATTTAAAAGCAAAACAAAACAAACATCATCTGGCTACGCCTCCTGAATCCTTTTTCAATTAGGATTCCAATGTCTTCAAGCCAATTTTATTTTTCTGAGACCAGGTATTAGAAAGGAAGATCTGAGAGAATGAAGGTGTGTTATGGCTAGATACCAGGGTAAAACATCATATGGGTATTCTGATGTTTTTCTGCTTGTATTTATTTGCATTTTCTTGGGCTATTGGAATTTTTTTACTCTATTTCTGAGTTTTTAAGTCAAAACCTAGAAAAAGTTTCTCATCCTGTACCCAAACTATTCTGTAGTCAAAAGCAACAAGCTCCCAAAGTCAATTTCTAAGTTTAATAACAGATATTTTCATTTATTAGGTGCCATTTAGTTAGGACCACCGTGCTCATTTGCTCATTTGTTAATTCATTTAACAACTTACTATATGTTCTCACTGAGGATAAAAGGATGCATAAGACATAGTCCCTACCTTTATGCTGCTTCTATTTTAGTTGAGTAAACAGACATGGAAGTAATTATGATTGAGCGTGCCAGTTGTTATAATGGAAGCATATGCAAAGGACAATGGGAACATTATGGAGCAAAGAATTAGGAAATGGAATGAGGTTTGAGTATGGACAGTTTTCACTGAGAAGAAACTTGAAAGAATAAATTTAAGCTGATTAGATTTCCTAGTATATTAATATTAGCAACTGTGAGAACCAGATTTTTAAAAATTTATGCAAGTCCTCTGTCAATTAACTTTGAAGTTATTTCTGATTCCATTTCCTTGTTGTCTGCTTCAGATATTTTTTTGTTCTCCAACCTTTGATCTTTGTCTTGTCTGGTTTTGTCTTTGAATCCTGGTTGGTACTGATCCATTTTAGATGATTGACCTTACTTGAGCTATCTCTTGGCACTCTCAAAGTACACTATTCTTGTAACTACCCCATCCTTGACCTATTTCAGCTTAAAGCAAGAGGAGTTTCATTCATATGATCTGGCCAGGCCTCCAGAATCCTATTTCAATCAGGATTCCAGTGTCTTCAAGCCAATTTTATTTTTCTGAGACCAGGTATTAGAAAGGAAGATCTCCGAGAATGAAGGTGTGATATGCTAAAGACCAGGGCACAGGGGATTGAGAGAATATACTGAATATGAAAAGTCAAGTGATGGCTGGACTGTGATAACCATCAAAATATGGATTTGAGGCTTTATTCTTCAGGCCAAATGGGGCCTTTAAATGTTTTTTAGGAGGATTGTGACACTATCACAACTGTACTATAGAAAGATAACAGAGTCATGATTGGGCCATAAGAGGAAATGTTGCTGTCAGAGAGACCAGTTGAAGAAATGAGATGCTGAAGCCTTGTATTGAGCAAGACAATAATGATGGAGAAGAAGAAATAAATCAGAAAAATTTCATAAATGGAACCAGTAAGAATTGGGAGCTAATTAGAAATTGATGGTAAAGGAAAGAAAAATATTGATGCTATTTTTGACTTCTCTGGTTTGGGTGATTGGACAGGTTATATTTCCTTTGTAATTACACGTGTAATTAATAGAAAAAATTAATTACATGTGTAATTATTTAATGGCTGTCTTCTTCACTAAGCTGAACCCCACAAGAACAGAGAGTGTCTTTCTTGTGTGTGTGTGTGTATATATATACATACAAATATACATATAATATATACAAATATATATATACACAAATATACATATTATATGTACATATATATATATATATGTACATATATATATTCCCTAGCACCTGACCCAGTGTCTGGCTATATGAATGTTCTCAACTAATAGTTGTTGATCAACCAACTAGTTTCATTTGTTTACTAAATTTTGTATTAATGACCAGGCACTATTTTAGATGAACTTTAATACCCTTAGCTAAGACATGAACTGCATGAGGATGAGCAGGTCCAGTGAAAAGATAATGGATTATATTTTGGACATATTGAATTGAGATGCTGTGGAACATCCAGTTGGAGATATGAATCTATCTAAACTTCAAAACAGTGATCTTGTTTGGAGATTCAGATTTAGGATGTAAGTGGATGCTGAAGCCGTGGAGATGTTTGGGATTAACAGAATGAGTATTCAGCTGTGAATCCATCAGGTCCTGGACTCTTTTTGGTTGGTAAGCTATTGATTATTGCCACAATTTCAGAAGCTGTTATTGGTCTATTCAGAGATTCAACTTCTTCCTGGTTTAGTCTTGGGAGGGTGTATTTGTCGAGGAATTTATCCATTTCTTCTAGATTTTCTAGCTTATTTGCATAGAGGTGTTTGTAGTATTCTCTGATGGTAGATTGTATTTCTGTGGGATCGGTGGTGATATCCCCTTTTTCGTTTTTTATGGCATCTATTTGATTCTTCTCTCTTTTCTTCTTTATTAGTCTTGCTAGCGGTCCATCAATTTTGTTGATCTTTTCAAAAAACCAGCTCCTGGATTCATTAATTTTTTGAAGGGTTTTTTGTGTCTCTATTTCCTTCAGTTCTGCTCTGATTTTAGTTATTTCTAGCCTTCTGCTAGCTTTTGAATGTGTTTGCTCTTGCTTTTCTAGTTCTTTTAATTGTGATGTTAGGGTGTCAATTTTGGATCTTTCCTGCTTTCTCTTGTGGGCATTTAGTGCTATAAATTTCCCTCTACACACTGCTTTGAATGTGTCCCAGAGATTCTGGTATGTTGTGTCTTTGTTCTCGTTGGTTTCAAAGAACATCTTTATTTCTGCCTTCATTTCATTATGTACCCAATAGTCATTCAGGAGCAGGTTGTTCAGTTTCCATGTAGTTGAGCGATTTTGAGTGAGTTTCTTAATCCTGAGTTCTAGTTTGATTGCACTGTGGTCTGAGAGACAGTTTGTTATAATTTCTGTTGTTTTACATTTGCTGAGGAGAGCTTTACTTCCAACTATGTGGTCAATTTTGGAATAGGTGTGGTGTGGTGCTGAAAAAAATGTATATTCTGTTGACTTGGGGTGGAGAGTTCTGTAGATGTCTATTAGGTCTGCTTGGTGCAGAGCTGAGTTCAATTCCTGGATATCCTTGTTAACTTTCTGTCTCGTTGATCTGTCTAATGCTGACAGTGGGGTGTTAAAATCTCCCATTATTATTGTGTGGGAGTTTAAGTCCCTTTGTAGGTCACTGAGGACTTGCTTTATGAATCTGGGTGCTCCTGTGTTGGGTGCATATATATTTAGGATATTTAGCTCTTCTTGTTGAATTGATCCCTTTACCATTATGTAATGGCCTTCTTTGTCTCTTATGATCTTTGTTGGTTTAAAGTCTATTTTATCAGAGACTAGGATTGCAACCCCTGCCTTTTTTTGTTTTCCAGTTGCTTGATAGATCTTCCTCCATCCCTTTATTTGGAGTCTATGTGTGTCTCTGCACGTGAGATGGGTTTCCTGAATACAGCACACTGATGGGTCCTGACTCCTTATCCAGTTTGCCAGTCTGTGTCTTTTGATTGGAGCATTTAGCCCATTTACATTTAACGTTAATATTGTTATGTGTGAATCTGATCCTGTCATTATGATGTTAGCTGGTTATTTTGCTCGTTAGTTGCTATAGTTTCTTCCTAGCCTCGATGGTCTTTACAATTTGGCATGTTTTTGCAGTGGCTGGAACCGGTTGTTCCTTTCCATGTTTAGTGCTTCCTTCAGGAGCTCTTTTAGGGCAGGCCTGGTGGTGACAAAATCACTCAGCGTTTGCTTGTCTGTAAAGTATTTTATTTCTCCTTCACTTATGAAGCTTAGTTTGGCGGGATAGCAAATTCTGGGTTGAAAATTCTTTTCTTTAAGAATGTTGAATATCGGCCCCCACTCTCTTCTGGCTTGTAGAGTTTCTGCTGAGAGATCAGCTGTTAGTCTGATGGGCTTCCCTTTGTGGGTAACCCGACCTTTCTCTCTGGCTGCCCTTAACATTTTTTCCTTCATTTCAACTTTGGTGAATCTGACAATTATGTGTCTTGGAGTTGCCCTTCTCGAGGAGTATCTTTGTGGCGTTCTCTGTATTTCCTGAATCTGAATGCTGGCCTGCCTTGCTAGATTGGGGAAGTTCTCCTGGATAATATCTTGCAGAGTGTTTTCCAACTTGGTTCCATTCTCCCCATCATTTTCAGGTACACCGATCAGACGTAGGTTTGGTCTTTTCACATAGTCCCAAATTTCTTGGAGGCTTTGTTCATTTCTTTTTATTCTTTTTTCTCTAAACTTCCCTTCTCTCTTCATTTCATTCATTTCATCTTCCATCAGTGATACCCTTTCTTCCAGTTGATCGCATCTGCTACTGAGGCTTCTGCAATCTTCGCGTAGTTCTCGAAACTTGGCTTTCAGCTCCATCAGCTCCTTTAAGCCCTTCTCTCCATTGGTTATTCTAGTTATCCATCCTTCTAATTTTTTTTCAAAGTTTTTAACTTCTTTGCTATTGTTTTGAATTTCCTCTCGTAGCTCAGAGTAGTTTGATCGTCTGAAGCCTTCTTCTCTCAACTCATCAAAGTCATCCTCCATCCAGCTTTGTTCCGTTGCTGGTGAGGAACTGCGTTCCTTTGGAGGAGGAGAGGTGCTCTGTTGTTTAGAGTTTCCAGTTTTTCTGCTCTGTTTTTTCCCCATCTTTGCGGTTTTATCTACTTTTTGTCTTTGGTGATGGTGATGTACAGATGGGTTTTTGGTGTTGAAGTCCTTTCTGTTTGTTAGTTTTCCTTCTACCAGACAGGACCCTCAGCTGCAGGTCTGTTGGAGTTTACTAGAGGTCCACTCCAGACCCTGTTTGGCTGGGTGTCAGCAGCGGTGGCTGCAGAACAGCGGATTTTCGTGAGACCAGAAATTCAGCTGTCTGATAGTTCCTCTGAAAGTTTTGTCTCAGAGGAGTACCCGGTTGAATGAGGTGTCAGTCTGACCCTACTGGGGGGGTGCCTCCCAGTTAGGCTGCTCAGGGGTGAGGGACCCACTTTAGGAGGCAGTCTGTCTGTTCTCAGATCTCCAGCTGCGTGCTGGGAGAACCACTACTCTCTTCAAAGCTGTCAGTCAGACAGGGGCATTTAAGTCTGTGGAGGTTCTTTGCTGAGTTTTTGTTTGTCTGTGCCCTGCCCCCAGAGGTGGAGCCTACAGAGGCAGGCAGGCCTCCTTGAGCTATGGTGGGCTCCACCCAGTTTGAGCTTCCTGGCTGCTTTGTTTACCTAAGCAAGCCTGGGCAATGGCGGGCGCCCCTCCCCCAGCCTCGCTGCCGCCTTGCAGCTTGATCTCAGACTGCTGTGCTAGCAATCAGCGAGACTCCGTGGGCATAGGACCCTCCGAGCCAGGTGCGGGACACAATCTCCTAGTGTGCCGTTTTCCAGGCCCGTTGGAGAAGCGCAGTATTAGGATGGGACTGACCCGATATTCCAGGTGCCGTCTGTTTCCCCTTTCTTTGACTAGGAAAGGGAACTCCCTGACCCCTTGCACTTCCCGAGTGAGGCAATGCCTCGCCCTGCTTCGGCTCGCGCACAGTGCGCTTCACCGTCTGTCCTGCAGCCACTGTTAGGCACTCCCTAGTGAGATGAAACCGGTACCTCAAGCAGAAATGCAGAAATCACCAGTCTTCTGTGTCGCTGGGGCTGGGAGCTGGAGACCGGAGCTGTTCCTATTCGGCCATCTTGGCTCCACCTGATGGATTCACAGCTGAATTCTACCAGAGGTACAAGGAGGAACTGGTACCATTCCTTCTGAAAGTATTCCAATCGATAGAAAAAGAGGGAATCCTCCCTAACACATTTTATGAAGCCAGCATCATCCTGATACCAAAACCTGGCAGAGACATAACCAAAAAAGAGAATTTCAGACCAATATCCTTGATGAACATTGATGCAAAAATCCTCAATAAAATACTGGCAAACCGAATCCAGCAGCACATCAAAAAGCTTATCCACCATGATCAAGTGGGCTTCATCCCTGGGATGCAAGGCTGGTTCAACATACGCAAATCAATAAATGTAATCCAGCATATAAACAGAACCAAAGACAAAAACCACATGATTATCTCAATAGATGCAGAAAAGGCCTTTGACAAAATTCAACATCTCTTCATGCTAAAAACTCTCAATAAATTAGGTATTGATGGGACGTATCTCAAAATAATAAGAGCTATCTATGACAAACCCACAGCCAATATCATACTGAATGGGCAAAAACTGGAAGCATTCCCTCTGAAAACTGGCACAAGACAGGGATGCCCTCTCTCACCGCTCCTTTTCAACATAGTGCTGGAAGTTCTGGCCAGAGCAATCAGGCAGGAGAAGGAAATAAAGGGTATTCAATTAGGAAAAGAGGAAGTCAAATTGTCCCTGTTTGCAGATGACATGATTGTATATCTAGAAAACCCCATTGTCTCAGCCCGAAATCTCCTTAAGCTGATTAGCAACTTCAGCAAAGTCTCAGGATACAAAATTAATGTACAAAAATCACAAGCATTCTTGTACACCAATAACAGACAAACAGAGAGCCAAATCATGAGTGAACTCCCATTCACAATTGCTTCAAAGAGAATAAAATACCTAGGAATCCAACTTACAAGGGATGTGAAGGACCTCTTCAAGGAGAACTACAAACCACTGCTCAATGAAATAAAAGAGGATACAAACAAATGGAAGAACATTCCATGCTCATGGGTTGGAAGAATCAATATCGTGAAAATGGCCATACTGCCCAAGGTAATTTATAGATTCAATGCCATCCCCATCAAGCTACCAATGACTTTCTTCACAGAATTGGAAAAAACTACTTTAAAGTTCATATGGAACCAAAAAAGAGCCCGCATCGCCAAGTCAATCCTAAGCCAAAAGAACAAAGCTGGAGGCATCACGCTACCTGACTTCAAACTATACTACAAGGCTACAGTAACCAAAACAGCATGGTACTGGTACCACAACAGAGACATAGATCAATGGAACAGAACAGAGCCCTCAGAAATGATGCCGCATAGCTACAACTATCTGATCTTTGACAAACCTGACAAAAACAAGAAATGGGGAAAGGATTCCCTATTTAATAAATGGTGCTGGGAAAACTGGCTAGCCATATGTAGAAAGCTGAAACTGGATCCCTTCCTTACACCTTATACAAAAATTAATTCAAGATGGATTAAAGACTTAAATGTTAGACCTAAAACCATTAAAATCCTACAAGAAAACCTAGGCAATACCATTCAGGCCATAGGCGTGGGCAAGGACTTCATGTCTAAAACACCAAAAGCAATGGCAACAAAAGCCAAAATCGACAAATGGGATCTCATTAAACTAAAGAGCTTCTGCACAGCAAAAGAAACTACCATCAGAGTGAACAGGCAACCTACAGAATGGGAGAAAATTTTTGCAACCTACTCATCTGACAAAGGGCTAATATCCAGAATCTACAATGAACTCAAACAAATTTACAAGAAAAAAACAAACAACCCCATCAAAAAGTGGGCAGAGGACATGAACAGACACTTCTCAAAAGAAGACATTTATGCAGCCGAAAAACACATGAAGAAATGCTCATCATCACTGGCCATCAGAGAAATGCAAATCAAAACCACAGTGAGATACCATCTTACACCAGTTAGAATGGCCATCATTAAAAAATCAGGAAACAACAGGTGCTGGAGAGGATGTGGAGAAATAGGAACACTTTTACACTGTTGGTGGGACTGTAAACTAGTTCAACCATTGTGGAAGTCAGTGTGGCGATTCCTCAGGGATCTCGAACTAGAAATACCATTTGACCCAGCCATCCCATTACTGGGTATATACCCAAAGGACTATAAATCATGCTGCTATAAAGACACATGCACACGTATGTTTATTGCGGCACTATTCACAATAGCAAAGACTTGGAACCAACCCAAATGTCCAACAACGATAGACTGGATTAAGAAAATGTGGCACATATACACCATGGAATACTATGCAGCCATAAAAAATGATGAGTTCGTGTCCTTTGTAGGGACATGGATGAAACTGGAAAACATCATTCTCAGTAAACTATCGCAAGGACAAAAAACCAAACACCGCATGTTCTCACTCATAGGTGGGAATTGAACAATGAGAACTCATGGACACAGGAAGGGGAACATCACACTCCGGGGACTGTTGTGGGGTGGGGGGAGGGGGGAGGGACAGCATTAGGAGATACACCTAATGCTAAAGGACGAGTTAATGGGTGCAGGAAATCAACATGGCACATGGATACATATGTAACAAACCTGCACATTGTCACATTGTGCACATGTACCCTAAAACCCTAAAGTATAATAAAAAAGAAAAAAAAAAAAAAAAAACAGAAAAAAAAGAAAAAAAAAAAAAAAAACAGAATGAGTAAAGTGAGGCATGATAATGGCTGAAGACTGAACTCTGGGGAGTACAAGTACTTAGGAGGTGGATAGAGGAAGAGGAGCTAAAAAAGCAACTGAGAAGGATGCCCAGGGTTTTAGGAGGAAAATCTGGGGATAATATTGTCATCAAAGAGAAAAGAGGAGAGAGTTCAAGGAGGGCAATGTCTTGGGATAGATTATTTTGGAAATTTTAATTCCTGAAAGAGTTTTAGGAAGACCAGAGATTTCTGGAATATTCTATCCTTTATTTTGCCTCAGAATTTATGTTTGAACTATGTTAATTGATAGTCAAATTACTTTAACCTATGGAGATTTTCTACTACTTCAAGCCTATGAAATCCAAATAAAATTCCTTCTTTATTAATATGGTTCCATTTATAAAGCCTTGAGGTTGTTTATTGCCTGACTATGAGAAGACAAAATTTGGAAATAAGTTTCTACTTTTAAATGAAGTGTATAATCTGTTTTCTCTACAAATTTTTGTGGTCCATTGCCCCTTTAACTTGAAAAAATTTTGGTTTTCAATCATGATGACACTTTTAAAGCAATTAAAAGACAAATCAATTTCTAGCCATTATAAATGATTGTTAATGCATAAGAGTATTATTATAACATTTGTGCACATACTGGTGTGTGTGGTAGGATGAGAAAGCTGTAATTGTTTGATTTGTAAGGCTTTATTACCACGATTTATTTATTTATTTATTTATTTATTTATTTATTTATTTATTTATTTATTTTTGAGACGGACTCTCTCTCTCTGTGGCTCAGGCTGGAGTGCAGTGGCATGATTTTGGCTCACTGTAACCTCCGCCTCCTGGGTTCAAGTGATTCTCCTGACTCCGCCTCCTGAGCAGCTGGGATTACAGGCATCTGCCACCATACCCAGCTAATTTTTATATTTTTAGTAGAAATGGGGTTTCAGCATGTTGGCCAGGCTGGTCTTGAACTCCTGACCTCAGGTGATCTGCCTACCTCAGCCTCCCAAAGTGCTGGGATTACAGGTGTGAGCCACCGTGGCTGGCCTGAATTACCACACATTTTTAAAAAACAACAATAAATACCACAATCTTGCTTTTACTCTTCTGGTTTTATTTGGAAAAGCAAATTATTTTAGCAATAGACTAGGTTCCTTTACATTCAAATAGCAAGAAAGAACTAAAAAAGAGACAAAACAACAACAACAACAAAACCTTTTCTTTGGAAATAAAAACACTTGAAGAATTATTTGGCTGTAGGAGTCCACCATTTATTGTGTGTATGCGTGTGTGTGTGTGTGCGTGCGCACGCACGTACCCATGAAGATCTGTTTTGTAGCTCTGAATTTACAAATTGAAAGGGTTGCTACTCCTTTATGACTGATGGACTTCCTTGTAAATATACTCTTATCAATGTGTACTTTACTCCCACTGCATGATCAGTAAATTTGGGTTGAAAGATTATTATTGACAATATTTCTAATATAACCTAATGTTTCAAAAATGCTTGACTTGTTGCAATTATATGCAAAATCTTAAGTCTTCTGATTCTCTATTAGTTGTTTTGTGTAGTAGAAACTTCCCTGGCCCATTGATAGTCAGGTTGGAGCCACTGATGTTTTTGGCCAGGTTCCAGGAAAGTTTTCAACAATGCCATAGTCTGCTCAGGTACTATTAGCCTAGCAGGCAGTTTCAGAGCCTGCTATACATGAAAAAAGTCACAAATAGATGGATTTGAACATGTATTTAGAACTAGTCAGGCAGGGAAAAACTATAGAAAGAATTGTTCAGATTTTTGATTTAGGCAAATCTTACCTGAAGTAGGATGGAAGTGACTTGATTAAGTGGAATTGAGCTAAGAGCTTTTCCCCTGATTTCTTGATAGAGACTGATTTTGATGATAGTTAAGAGGAGATAAAAGAGAATCCCTCCTTTTGCTTTTTTCTGTTTTTTTTTTTTAAAGCCCCAGCTACTTTCCCTAACAAATCTTACTGTCTATATTTATATTATATTCTTTTCAAGGCAACATTCAGTCTCCGTTGGCTGAGCAGAAGACTAAAGACTTGACCTCAAAGGAACGGTTGTTGCTTAGCCAAGATTTAGGAGAGGAGACATTAAAGTAATTTAGAGGTCAAGTGGCCTTAATCAGGGTAGGGAGTAGGGATGTTTACCCATTTAGATTTAAAAGGTTCTAATATTTTTGACAGGAAGATACACATTTATTACGTTGCATTTATTTGAAAATCCTTTGAACTCTGCTTATAAATATTATCCTCAAAATATTTGTTAAATGAGTGAAATGATAAAACTATATTCAGTAATATGGGATTCAGTAACCCTACCATGGACCCAGGAATAAGGGTTAGAAGAACCTAGGGTCTTTTTTCTTTAAGTAGTCATGATACTGGTTCTTTTATAGTTAATTCTTCAGTTTCGTGTAAAAGGAATTGTAACATGGGGAATTATGGGAACTCCTGAGGTGATCATAGATAGCTTCAGTCCTGTGTTTTTGCCCATAGGAGCCACTAAGAAGGTGACAGAGGACATGAATACGCTCTTCACACATTTTCTATTTTGTCTTCTCACAGTTAGACATAACTGGATATCCTGAAACTTTACTGAAGTTGTTTATCAGCCGAAGGAGGTTTTGGATCAAGACTATGGAGTTTTCTAAATATAGAATCATGTTGCCTACAAGCAGGGATGGTTTGACTCCCTCTCTTCCTATTAAGATGCCCTTTATTTCTTTCTCTTGTCTGATTGCTCTGGCTATGACTTCCAATACTGTGTTGAATAGGAGTGGTGAGAGAGGGTATCCTTGTCTTGTGCTGGTTTTCAAGAGGAATGATTCCAGCTTTTGCCCATTCAGTATGATGTTGTCTGTGGGTTTGTCACAGATGGCTCTTATTAATTTGAGGCTGTTATTCCTTTGATACCTAGTTTATTGGTAGTTTTAACCATGGAGGGATGTTGAATTTTAGCAAAAGCCTTTTCTACATCTATTGAGATAATGATGTGGTTTTTGTCTTAGTTCTGTTTATGTGATGAATGACATTTATTGATTTGCTTATGTTGAACCAACCTTGTATCCCAGGGATAAAGCCTACTTGATTGTGGTGGATTAACTTTTTGATGTGCTGCTGGATTCAGTTTGCAAGTATTTTGTTGAGGATTTTTGCATCGATGTTAATCAAGGATATTGGCCTGAAGTTTTTTTTTTTTTTTTTTTTTTTTTTATCTTTGCCAGGTTTTGGTACCAGGATGTTGCTGGCCTTGTTGAATGAGTTGGGAGAGGAGTCCCACCTCAATTTTTTTAGAGTAGTTTCAGTAGGAATGATACCACCTCTTCTTTGTACACCTGGTAGAATTTGGCTGTGAATTCATCTGATCCTAGCCTATTTTGGTTGATAGGATATTCATTACTGATTCAATTTTGGAGCTGTTATTGGTCTGTTCAGGGAATTAATTTCTTCCTGGTTCAGTGTTGGGAGGGTATATGATCTTTGACAAAGCTGACAAAAACAAGCCATGGGGAAAAACTCCCTATTCAAAAAATGATGCTAGGATAATTGACTAGCCATATGCAGAAGATTGAAGCTGCACCCCTTTTTTACATTGTATACAAAAATCAACTCATGGTGGATTAGAGACTTAAGTGTGAAACCCAAAGCTATAAAACGCTGGAAGACAACTTAGGAAATACCATCCTAGACATAGGAATGGGCAAAGATTTCATGACACAGACACCAAAAGCAATTGCAACAAAAGCAAGACAAGTCGAATCTAATTAAACTTAAGAGCTTCTGCACAGCAACAGAAACTATCAACAGAGTAAACAGACAACCTGCAGAATGGGAGAAAATTTATGCAAACTGCAAACTATACATCTGACAATGGTCTAATATCCAGCATCTATAAGGAACTTAAACAAATTTACAATAGAAAAACAATCCCATTAAAAAGTGGGCAAAGGACATGAACAGACACTTTTCAAAAGAAAACATACATGTGGTCAACAAGCATATGAGAAAATGCTCAATGTCTCTGATCATTAGAGAAATGCAAATCAAAACCACAATGAGATACCATCTTACACCATTCAGATGGCTCTTATTAAAAAGTCCAAAAATGACAGATGCTGGTGAGGTTGCAGAGAAAAGGGAACACTTATACACTGTTGGCGGGAGTGTAAATTAGTTCAACCATTATGAAAAGTAGTATGGTAATTCCTTAAATAGCTAAAAGCAGAACTACATTCAACCCAGTAATCCCATTACTGGGTGTATACCCAGAGGAATATAAATCATTCTACTGTAAAGACACATGCATGCAAATGTTCACTGCAGCACTATTCACAATAGCAAAGACTAACCTAATCAACCTAAATGTCCATCAGTGACAGATGGGATAAAGAAAATGTAGTACATATACACCATAGAATACTATGCAGCCATAAAAAAGAATGTGGTCATGTATTTTGTGGGAACACAGACGTAGCTGGATGGAGGCTATTATCCTTAGCAAACTAATGCAGGAGCAGAAAACCAAATACCGTTTTGTTCTTACTTATAAGTGGGAGCTATATGACAAGAACTCATGAACACAAAGAAGGGAGCAACAGACACTGGGTTCTACTTGAGGGTGGAGGGTGAAAAGAGGAAGAGGAGCAGGAAAAATAACTATTAGGTACTAGGCTAATACCTGAGTGATGAAATAATCTGTTCAACAAACCCGCATGATATGAGTTTATCTATATAACAAAACTTCACATATATCCCTAAACCTAAAATAAAAGTAAAAAAAAAAAACAAAAAAAACATAATTAGATGGGTCCTTTGCAAAGCTGTGAAGTCAACTAAGGCTTTTTGAAAGCTAGATATTTTGCTATATAAAGACCACCTTTAACATTTAGAAATTGGAAATGGAGACCAGGCATGGCGGCTTACGCCTGTAATCCCAGCACTTTTGGAGACCCAGGTGAGAGGATTGCTTGAGCCAGGAGTTCTAGACCAGCTTGGCAACATAGGGAGACACTGTCTGTACAAAAAATAAAAAAAAATTAGCCATGCATGGTGGTGTAAGCCTGTTGTCTCAGCTAGTCAGGAGGCTGAGGTGGGAGGATCACTTGGGCCTAGGAGGTCGAGGCTGTGGTTAGCTGTGATTGCACCACTGCACTCCAGCCTGGGTGACAGAGCAAGACCCTGTCTCAAAACATAAAAACTAAAGTAGTTGGAGATGGAGGCTGAAAAATCGATTCCAACCCTAAACCACCCTTTAAACAAAAGGAAATGGTTGAGTTAAAAATGGGATATCTACTTTTTGTTTTTTTCCACTTATATTCCATGGACTTTTTTTTTTTTTGAGATGGAGTCTCGCTCTGTCACCCAAGCTGGAGTGCAGTGGTGCGATCTTGGCTGACTGTAAGCTCCACCTTCTGGGTTCATGCCATTCTCCTGCCTCAGCCTCCCAAGTAGCTGGGACTATAGGCACCTGCCACCATGCCCGGCTAATTTTTTGTATTTTTAGTAGAGATGGGGCTTCACTACGTTAGCCAGGATGGTTTTGATCTCCTGACACCGTGATCTGCCCGCCTTGGCCTCCGAAAGTGCTGGGATTACAGACGTGAGCCACTGCACTTGGCCTTTTTTTTTTATACTTTAAGTTCTGGGATACATGTGCAGAATGTGCAGGTTTGTTAAATAGGTATACATGTGCCATGGTGGTTTGCTCCACCCATCAACCCATCATCTACATTAGGTATTTCTCCTAATGCTATCCCTCCTGTTGCTCCCCACCCCCAAACAGGACTCAGTATGCGATGTTCCCCTCCCTGGCCATACGTTCTGATTGTTCAACTCTCACTTATAAGTGAGCACATGTGGTGTTTGGTTTTCTGTTCCTGTGTTAGTTTGGTAAGAATGATGATTTCCAGCTTCATCCATGTCCCTACAAAGGACATGAACTCATTCTTTTTTATGAGTACATAGTATTCAATGGTGTATATGTGCCATGTCTTCTTTATCCAGTCTAACATTGATGGACATTTGGGTTGGTTCCAAGTCCTTGCTATTGTGAATAGTGCTGCAATAAACATATGTGTGAGTGTGTCTTTATAGAAGCATGATTTATAATCCTTCGGGTATATACCCAGTAATGGGATTGCTGGGTCAAACAAGGATCTGGTTCTAGATCCTTGAGGAATTGCCACACTGTCTTCCACAATGGTTGAATAATTTACTCTCCAACCACCAGTGTAAAAGCATTCCTATTTCTCCACATCCTCTCCAGCATCTTTTGTTTCCTGACTTTTTAATGAACACCATTCTAACTGGCATGAGATGGTATCTCATTGTGATTTTGATTTGCATTTCTCTAAAGACCAGAGATGATGAGCATTTTTTCATATGTTTGTTGGCTGCATAGATGTATTCTTTTGAGAAGTGTCTGTTCATATCCTTCACCCACTTTTTGATGGGATTGTTTTTTTCTTGTAAATTTGTTTAAGTTCTATGTAGATTCTGGATATTAGGCCTTTGTCAGATGGATAGATTGCAAAAATTTTCTCCCATTCTATAGGTTGCCTGTTCACTCTGATGATAGTTTCTTTTGCTGTGCAGAAGCTCTTTAGTTTAATTAGATCCCATTTTTCAATTTTGGCTTTTGTTGCCATGGCTTTTGGTGTTTTAGTTGTAAAGTCTTTGCCCATGCCTATGTCCTGAATAGTATTGCCTAGGTTTTCTTCTAGGTATTTATGGTTTTAGGTCTTTAATCCACCTTGAGTTAATTTTTGCATAATGTGTAAGGAAAGCGTCCAGTTTCAGTTTTCTGCATATGGCTAGCCAGTTTTCCCAACACCATTTATGAAATAGGAAATCTTTTCCCTATTGCTTGTTTTTATCAGGTTTGTCAAAGATCAGATGGCTGTAGATGTGTGGTGTTATTTCTGAGGCCTCTGTTCTGTTCCATTGGTCTATATATCTGTTTTAATACAAGTACCATGCTGTTGTAGTTACTGTAGCCTTATAGTATAGTTTGAAGTCAGGTAGCGTGATGCCTCCAGCTTTGTTCTTTCTGCTGAGGATTGTCTTGGCTATGAGGGCTCTTCTTTTGGTTCCATATGAAATTTAAAGTAGTTTTTTCTAAGTCTGTGAAGAAAGTCACTTGTAGCTTGATGGGAATAGCATTGAATCTATAAATTAGTTTGGGCAGTATGACCATTTTCACGATAGTGATTCTTCCTATCCATGAGCATGGAATGTTTTTCCATTTGTTCGTGTCCTCTCTTATTTCCTTGAGCAGTGGTTTGTAGTTCTCCTTGAAGAGGTCCTTCACATCCTTTGTAAGTTGTATTCCTAGATATTTAATACTCTTTGTAGCAATTGTGAATGTGAGTTTGCTTATGATTTGGCTCTCTGTCTGTTATTGGTGTATAGGGATGCTTGTGATTTTTGCACATTGATTTTGTATCCTGAGGCTTTCCTGAAGTTGCGTATCAGCTGAAGGAGTTTTTGGGCTGAGATGATGGGGTTTTCTGGATATATAATGATGTCATCTGGAAACAGAGACAATTTGACTTCCTCTTTTCCTATTTGAATACCCTTTATTTCTTTCTGTTGCCTGATTGCCCTGGCCAGTACTTCCAACACTATGTTGAATAGGAGTGGTGAGAGAGGGCATCCTTCTGTTGGGCCCATTTTTCAAAGGGAATGCTTCCAGCTTTTGCTCATTCAGTATGATATTGGCTGTGGGTTTGTCATAAATAGCTCATATTATTTTGAGATATGTTCCATCAATCCCTAGTTTATTGAGAGTTTTTTAGCATGAAGGGTGTTGAATTTTATTAAAGGCCTTTTCTGCATCTATTGAGATAATCACACAGTTTTTATCATTGATTCTTTTTATGTGATGGCTTATGTTTACTGATTTACATATGTTGAACCAGCCTTGCATTCCAGGGATGAAGCCGACTTGATTGTGGTAGATAAGCATTTTGATGTGCTGCTGCATTCGGCTTGCCGGTAGTTTATTGAGGATTTTCGCATGGATATTCATAAGGGATATTGACCTGAAATTTTCTTTTTTTGTTGTGTCTCTGCCAGGTTTTGGTATCAGGATGATGCTGGCCTCATAAAGTGAGTTAGGGAGGAGTCCCTCTTTTTCTGTTGTTTGGAATAGTTTCAAAAGGAATGGTACCAGCTCCACTTTGTACCTCTGGTAGAATTAGGTTGTGAATCCGTCTGATCCTGGGCTTTTTTTTGGTTGATAGGCTATTAATTACTGCCTCAGTTTCAGAACGTGTTATTGGTCTACTCAGGGATTTGAATTTTTCCTGGTTTAGCCTTCAGAGGGTGTATTTGTCTAGGAAATTATCCATTTCTTCTAGATTTTCTAGTTTTTTTGCATAGAGGTGTTTATAGTATTCTCTGATGGTAGTTTGTATTTCTGTGGGATTGGTGGTGATCTCCCCTTTATCATTTTTTATTGCATGTATGTGATTCTTCTCTGTTTTCTTCTTTATTATTCTGGCTAGTGGTCTATCTATTTTGCTAATCTTTTCAGAAAACCATCTCCTGGATTCATTGATTTTTTGAAGGGTTTTTCATGTCTCTATCTTCTTCAGTTCTGCTCTGATCTTAGTTACTTCTTGTCTTCTGCTAGGTTTTGAATTTGTTTTCTCTTGCCTCTCTATTTCTTTTAATTGTGATGTTAAGGTGTCAATTTTAGATCTTTCCTGCTTCCTCCTGTGGGCATTTAGTGATGTAAATTTTCCTCTAAGCACTGCTTTAGTTGTGTCCCAGAGATTCTGGTACATTGTATCTTTGTTCTCATTGGTTTCAAATAACTAATTTATTTCTGCATTAATTTCGTTATTTGCCCAGTGGTCATTCAGGAACAAGTTTTTCATTTTGCATGTAGTTGTGTGGTTTTGAGTTTCTTCATCCTGAGTTCTAATTTGTTTGCACTGTGATCTGAGAGACTGTTATGATTTCTGTTCTTTTGCATTTGCTGAGGAGTGTTTTATTTCCAATTATATGGTCGATTTTAGAATAAGTGCTATGTGGTGCTGAGAAGAATGTATATTCTATTGATTTGGAGTGGAGAGTTCTGTAGATGTCTATTAGGTCCACTTGGTCCAGAGCTAAGTTCAAGTCCTGAATATCCTTGTTAATTTTCTGTCTCGTTGATCTATCTAATATTGACAGTGGGGTGTTAAAGTCTCCCACTATTATTGTGTGGGAGTCTAAATCTCTTTGTCGGTCTCTGAGAACTTGCTTATGAATCTGGGTGGTCCTATATTGGGTGCATATATATTTAGGAGTGTTAGCTCTTCTTGTTGCATTCATTCCCTTTACCATATGTAATGCCCTTCTTTGTCTCTTTTGATCTTTGTTGGTTTAAAGTCTGTTTTATCAGAGACTAGAATTGCAACCCCTGATTTTTTGTTTTTTTTGCTTTCCATTTGCTTGGTAATTATTCTTCCATCCCTTTATTTTGAGCCTATGTGTGTCTTTGCGTGTGAGATGGGTCTCCTCAATACAGCACACCAGTGGGTCCTGACTCTTTATCCAATTTACCAGTCTGTGTCTTTTAATTGGGGCATTTAGCTCATTTACATTTATGGTTAATATTGTTATATGTGAATTTGATCCTGTCATTATGATGCTAGCTGGTTATTTTGCTGGTTAGTTCATGCAGTTTCTTCATAGTGTCGATGGTCTTTACAATTTGATATGTTTTTGCAGTGGCTGGTACTGGTTTTTCCTTTCCATATTTAGTGCTTCCTTCAGGAGCTCTTGTAAGGCAGGCCTGGTGGTGACAAAATCTATCAGCATTTGCTTGTCTGTAAAGGATTTTATTTCTCCTTCATTTATGAAGCTTAGTTTGGCTGGATATGAAATTCTGGGTTGAAAATTCTTTTCTTTAAGAATGTTGAATATTGACCCCCACTCTCTTCTGGCTTATAGGGTTTCTGCAGAGAGATCCACTGTTAGTCTGTTGGGCTTCCCTTTGTGAGTACTCTGGCTGCCCTTAACATTTTTTCCTTCATTTCAGCCTTGGTGAATCTGATGATTATGTGTTGGGGTTGCTCTTCTCAAGGAGTTTCTTTGTGGTATTCTCTGTATTTCCTGAATTTGAGTGTTGGCCTGTTTTGCTAGGTTGGGGATGTTCTCCTGGATAATATCCTGAAGAGTGTTTTCCAACTTGATTCCATTCTTCCCGTCAGTTTCAGGTACACCGATCAAACGTAGGTTTGGTCTTTTCACATAGTCCCATATTTCTTGGAGGCTTTGTTCATTCCTTTTCATTCTTTTTCTCTAATCTTGTCTTCATGCTTCATTTCATTAAGTTGATCTTCAAACTCTGATATCCTTTCTTCTGCTTGATCGATTCAGCTATTGATACTGGTGTATGCTGCACGAAGTTCTCATGCTTTGTTTTTCAGCTCCATCAGGTCATTTATGTTCTTCTCTAAACTCATTATTTTAGTTCGCAATTCCTCTCTTCCCCATTTTTCAAGGTTCTTAGGTCCCTTGCATTGGTTTAGAACGTGTTCCTTTGGCTTGGGGAAATTTGTTATTATCCACCTTTTGAGGCCTTCTTCTGTAAATTCGTCAAACTCATTCTCCATCAAGTTTTGTTCCCTTGCTGGTGAGGAGTTATGATCCTTGAGAGGAGAAGAGGCATTCTGGTTTTTGGAATTTTTAGCCTTTTTGCACTGTTTTTTCCTCATGTTCGTGGATTTATCTACCTTTGGTCTTTGCTGTTGGTGACCTTCGAATGGAGTTTTTGCGTGGTCATCCTTTTTGTTGATATTGATGCTATATTCCTTTCTGTTTGTTACTGTCCTTCTAACAGTCAAGCCCGTCTGCTGTAGGTCTGCGGGAGTTTGCTGGGGGTCCACTCCATACCCTGTTTGCCTGGTTATCACCGGCGGAGGCTGCAGAACAGCAAAGATTGCTGCCTGCTTCTTTCTCTGGAAGTTTCTTCTCAGAGGGCCACCTGCCAGATGCCAGCCAAAGCTCTCCTGTATGAGGTGTCTGTCAACCCCTGCTGGGAAGTGCCTCCCAGTCAGGAGGCACGGGGGTCAAGGAGCCACTTGAGGAGGCAGTCTGTGTCTTAGCAGAGCTCGAGCGCTGTGCTGGGAGATCCGCTGCCCTCTTCAGAGAGCTGACAGGCAGGAATGTTTAAATCTGCTGAAGCTTCGTCCACTGCCACCTCTTCCCCCAGGTGCTCTGTCCCAGGGAGATGGGAGTTTTATCTATAAGCCCCTCGCTGTGCTTATAGATAAGCTGCCTTTCTTTCACAGATGCCCTGCCCAGAGTGGAGGGATCCCGAGGGGCAGTCTGGCTAGAGTGGCTTTGCTGAGCTGTGGTGGGCTCCACCCAATTTGAACTTCCCAGAGGCTTTGTTTATACTGTGAGGGGAAAATCATCTAGTCAAGACTCAGTAATGGTGGATGCCCCTGTCCCCAGCAAGCTTGAGCGTCCCAGGTTGACTTCAGACTGCTGTGCTGGGAGCGAGAATTTCGAGCCAGTAGATCTTAGCTTGCTGGGCTCCACGGGGGTGGGATCTGCAGCGCTAGACCACTTGGCTCCCTGGCTTCAGCCCCCTTTCCAAGGGAGTGAATGATTCTGTCTCGCTGGTGTTCCAGGAGCCACTGGGGTGTGAAAAAAAAAACTCCTGCAGCTAGCTTCATGTCTGCCCAAATGACCACTCCATTTTGTGCTTCAAACCCGGGGCCCTGGTGTCGTAGGCACCCAAGCGAGTCTCCTGGTCTGTGGGTTGTGAAGACAGTGGGAAGAGCATAGTATCTGGGCCAGAGTGCACCCTTCTTCAAGGCACTGTTCCTCATGGCTTTCCTTGGCTAGGGGAGTGAATTCCCCATCCCCTTGTGCTTCCCGGGTCAGGTGACGCCTTACCCTGCTTTGCCCTGTGTGGGCTGCACCCACTCTCTAACCAGTCCCAGTGAGATGAACTGGGTACCTCAGCTGGAAATGCAGAAATCACCTGCCTATTGCGTTGGTGTTGCTGGGAGCTGCAGACTGGAGCTGTTTCCATTTGACCATCTTGCCGGGAATCCATGTATTAGTATATTTAGCAGTTAAATATATTTTTGACACGTTTGTAGAAAGTAGTATCAATAACATTATTACTATTTAAATTTTGGAATTTGTTTTGATAAGAACAAAATTTGAAGCTATCTAATGAAGATTGAAAGTCGAGTAGGATATGGTAATTAATAACTTGTTACTTGAATTTTTTTTTGTTATTGAAGCCTATCATGTTTTAAAGGATTTCTTGAACTGATACACTTGATTCAATCACAATCATTATTTATTAAGCTAATTAAGAAAATTACTTTTTGGGGTTTAACTTTGATGTGGCCTTTACTTAAAATATCTGTGGAATGTGCAGAAAATGTGTTTCCTGCCTACCACCCTCTTTTGGTCTCAGTCATAATCCCAGTTTGGAGAGGGTATAAAAATGAAGAAGTAATGCTAAATTATCATTTAAAAGTATCAGTCATAATATACCCAGAAAAGACTGAAGAGATGAAAAAAATAAGCTAAACTGGGCAAAATGCCCAGAGATGCCAACAAATATAGCTTACTTTAGATCAAAAAAAAAAGGGAAATAATAATGAGTATATAAAATTTATACATAGGATTTAGGAATTTTCTTCCTTTGCTCAGTGTAGTCTCCTTTTTGTCATAAGGATCATTCTTACATATTTTTATAATCCAAAATTCTAACTAGGGGTTGCAATTACACACACATACACACATACACACACACACCCATAAGGCTGTTTGAAAAAAAAAAAAAATTCCAGTTGCCCACGGGATAGCCTCCCTCATATTATCTTCTCAACATGTATATAGCACTGGTTCTACCTTTTTGCCCTGTCACTTTAGCCTATTTTTAAAAAGCTTAAATTTTATAAAATGCAAAGTTATTTTCATTTTAATGCCTTGACTTACAAAATAATTCTCCTTCTACCAGTGAATGTAGTGTTACAATGCATATTCTGGATTATATAGAGCTTAGACACGGATGAAGCAGTGAGAAAATGAATATGGAGATAAGCCTCTGAATTGCTTCATGTCTATTGAACATCTATGTGCCAGGTGCCAGGTGTCGGGTTATAAACACTACAGACAGCTTTTTTCCTCAAGCCAACAGGCTAGTGGACAGACTCATGTATAAATAATGAAAATACAATAAAATAATTCCTCTCAGTAAGATATGTACTAGTACGATATTTGTGTGGGAGAAGCAGTGTCCAAGTTTCCTAAAAAGTTTTTGAAAGGTTTTCTAGTGGAGGCAGGGTTTGAGTTGAACAAGAAGGATGAATAGGCATTTTCCAGGTGGGAATTTGAAGGGAGCTCTTCTTGGCTGGGATGACACCTATGTAAAGGCACAGCAGTCATGAGACAGCAGGAGAACTACAAGTATGAGCAGAACGACAACAACGGATGCCAAGAGGGGACAGGTGGAAGATAAGGATGCACATATAGGCAGGGTGGCTCCTACAAGCAAAGAGCCTCAGATGCCATGCTTGGAAGTGAGATCGAATATTGACCTGTGTAACTGCATTGTCATGTGCTAGGAAGATACTGTGGTGGCAGTGTGGAGGGTACATGGGAGGTGGTTGAAATGTGAGTTAGGACATCAGTAAGGACGCTATTTTAATATTCCAGGCAAGAGATAATAAGGGTTGAACTAGGGGAGTGGCAATGATTATGGAAATTGGGAAGAGATCACAGCAATACTTAGGAGGTAGAATCATTTAATTTGGTGATAAATATGGAGTAGAAGGGGAAATGAATAAATTTGGAATGACTCTTGGACATCTGGGTATTATGTACATGCCATTGCCAAAATAGGGAATTGAGGAGGACAAGTAGTTTTGTTTTGCTTGATGAGATAATGACTTTAGTTTTTGTCTTCTATTCAAGAAAGAGGTCTGGGCTAAAGTTTAAATTGTCAGATCTTTTGGCAGAGAGGTAATAGTCAGTCCAAAGGGGTGAATAAGACTGTCAGCAGTGGAGTGCTTGTTAGAGTCACGGAAGTGAATGAGGAGTGAGAACAAAACACAGAGGTGGAGCCAGCGCTGTGGGAACAAGCGAGACCACCTTCACAGATACATTCATTAGAGCTACTAGAACAAGTTAGAACATCTATACCAAAGTTTTCGTCAGGGCCTTCCTTGTGAGTAAGTGAGACCATCATTACAGAAAGTCAGAAACGTGAGGATGAGTGAAACTCAGTATAGACCTAGTTGCCAGAGCCATGTGGGTGAATAAGCCCAGCACGGAATGGTCGTTAGAGTCATGGGAGGATATTGGAGACACGAGAGTTTGGAAGGTGTTCTAACTGGGAGATTACCAAAGTGAGAACAGTGTCTGTGGGCTGAGGATGGCAGCCAGATTGCTCTGTGCAGTGAATAAGGGGCGAGGAAGTCCAGACTGAATGGAGGTCACTCTAAATGTTTGTGAACAAAGGGATAGATTTATGACAGTAGCTAGTGGGGGAAAACAGGGTCTTGGATGAATAATGTTTGTGTTCATATAGATTTTAAAGATGAGAGGCATTATAATACATTTCTTATATGCTGGGAGTGAAAGACAGATTGGAGACAAGAGGCTCAAAATGTAGAAAAGAGTTTGTTATCACTGTCTTCCCCTCTAGTTTTTTCTGCCAACATAGGATTGGTTCTTAACATATTTTGGTGGGAGAAGGGATATTGACTTACAGTTTTCTTTTCTTGTAATTTCTTTGTCTGGCTTGTTATCAAGGCAATTTTGTCCTCATAAAATGAGTAGAGAAGTGTTTATACCTCTTCTATTTTGGAAAGATTTTGTATAGAATTGGTATTTTATCCTTAAATATTTTGTAGAGCTTTACCAGTGAAGCCATCTGGGCCTGAAGCTTCCTTTGTGAGAAGGTTTTAAACTACAGCCAACTTCTTTAAAGATGTAGAGCTATTTAGAGTATCTATTATTCCTTTCATGAGCTTTGGTATTTGTTCTTTCATATAATTTATCCATTTCGTCTTAATTGTTAAATTTTTGATGTACATTGTTTATAATGTTTTCTTATCATCCTTTTAACGTTCATAGCATTTTCAATGATAATCCTTTTATCATTTCTGGTTTTGATGATTTTTGTTCTCTCTACTTTTCTTGATCAGTTTTGCTAGAGGTTCATCAGTTTTATTAAGCTTTTCAAAGAATCAGTTTTGGTTTTCTTATTTTTTTTCTCTGATTTGTCTGTTTTCTATTTTGTTGATTTTGTGCTTATCTTTGTTGTTTCCTTTCTTTTATTTGCCTTGGGTTTACTTTGCTCTTTTTAAGGTTGAAAGTTAAGTAACTAATTTAAGACCTCTTTTGTTATTCAATAAAAGGATTGTAGCTATAATTTTTCCTCTAAGCACTGATTTAGTTGCATTCCATTCATTTTATTTTATTGCATTTTTATTATAAAATTTTTAATATTTTGTAATTCACTTTATGATTTTTAAATTTGACCCATGGATTATTTAGAAGTATATTGTTTTATTTTAAGATATTTAGGGTTTTTCTAAATATCTTATGGTCACTTATTTCTAATTTAATTTATTTTGGTCAGAGATAGTTTGTGTGATTTCAGTTCTTTTAAATTTATTTAAGATATCTTCTATTGTCAAGCATATGGTCTATCATGGTTAATGTACTGTGTGTACTTGAAAAGAATTAATATTCTACAGTTTTGGAGGGTACTGTTTTATAAATGTAAATTAGGTCATAAGTCCTCTTTGTTTTGAATAAAATTTTTTTTAGCTCAATTTATAGAATTGCTGAGATTAGGGTGCTAAAATCTCTTACTATGATTGTGGACTTGTCTATTTCTTCTTTTAGTTCTGTCAATTTTTGCTTCATATAATTTTAGGCTCTGTCAGGCACATATACATTTATGACTGATGACGATATGAAAAAATGGCCTCTTCTATCATTATGAAGTATCCCTCTTTATCTTCAGTAATACTCTTGATCTTAGTCTGTTTTATCTGATATTATATCTACTCCAACATTCTTATGGTTATTGTTTACATGATCTGCCTTCTTCTTCATACTTAGTTTTCTCTTGTAGGCAAAACTGCTTTTTTTAAAAAAAATTCATTCTGATAATCTCTGCCTTTTAATTAAAATGTTTAGTGCGTTGGCATTTATGTAATAATTAATATGATTGATTTAAGTCTATCATTTTATTAACTTTTTCTGTTACCTTGCTTTTTTATATTTGCTGTTATTCCTCTGTTTCCTCTTTCCTGTCTTTTGGATTATTTTTTAGAATCTCACTTTAATTTGCCTTTTGACTTTTTAGATACACTTCTTTACATTATTTTATGAATGGTTAATTTGGTAATTAAGATATACATCCTTAATGTTTTACTCTACTTAGAGTTAATCTTCTATACTTTATATGAAATGTAGAAACTCTGCAGTTATATTACTTCATTTGTCATATTCTTCACCATCCTTTATATAATAGTTGTCATATGTATTATATGTATACACATTATGAACCTCAATGTGTACAGATATACATGCACATTGTTATAATTTTTATAACAGTGTTATAACTTTTGCTTAAAACTGTCACATGCATTTTTTGAAATTTAAGATAACATTATAGTCTTTTTTTTTTTTTTTTTTTTTGAGACAGAGTCTTCCTCTGTTGCCCAAGCTGGAGTGCAGTGGCCTGATATCGGCTCACTACAACCTCCGCCTCCTGGATTCAAGTGGTTCTTGTGGCTCAGCCTCCTGAGTAGCGGGATTACAGGCATGCACCACCATGTCCAACTAATTTTTGTATTTTTGGTAGAGATGGGGTTTCACCATGTTGGCCAGGCTGGTCTCAAACTCCTGACGTCAGGTGATCCTCCAAACTTGGCCTCCCAAAGTGTTGGGATTACAAGCGTGAGCCACCGTGCCTGGCCAAACATTGTAGTCTTTAATATTTACTGTTTCCAGTCTTCTTAACTTATGCCTAAATTCAGACCTGAATTTCCCTATGGTATTATTTCTCTTCAGCTTGGAGAACTTCCTTGTTTCTATAGTACAGGCTTGGTGGTAATGAATTGCCCTAGTGTTCCTTTTGTAGAAAATTTCTTTATTTCACTTAGATTCTTGAAGAACATTTTTACCAGATATAGAATTCTTTAAAGATATTTTTCTATGGCTTTTTGGCCTTCATTGTTTTTCTGGTGAGAAATCCGTGGAAATTCTAATTGATGTTCCCCTATATTTAATATATTGTTTTTCTCTGGCTAATTTCAATATTTTCTCTTTAGTTTTGGTTTTCATTAGTTTGACTATGATGTGTCTAGGTGTTGATATATTCATATTTTTAGAGTGGTTTTCTAAACTTTTTGAGTCAGTAAATTTATTTTTTTGTCAAGTTTGAGGAGTTTTCTCTCACTATTTCTTTAAATATTATTTTTCTGCCTTATTCTCTAAACTGTTCTTCTAGGACTCCAATTGTTTATATGTCTGATGTTCTGAAATTGTCCCACATGTCCCAAATACTTTGTTCATTTTCTTTCTTTTTTTTTTTCTTACTTTCAGACTGGACGACTTCATCTCATCTATCCTGTAGTTTATTCTTTCCTCAGTCATCTCCAGTTTGTTATTAATCAGATCTATTGAATTTTTATCACAGATATTTGTATTTTCAGGTATAAAATTTCCATTTTTTGTACTTCCTATTTCTCTCTTGAAATGTCCTATTTTTTAAAATCAATATGAATATATTTTTTCCTCACTGAGCATACTTATAATAGCTGTTTTGAAGTTTTTATTTGACATTTTCAACATCTAGATAACCTAGATGTTGGAAATATCAACATCTAGATATAAACTTCAACAGATTGAGTCACATTCAATTCTCTGTTCTTTCTATGTTGGGTAATTCTTGAGTACATTTTGAATATTGTGGCTGTTATGTTTTGAAGGCTGTAGATTTCATTACATTCTTCTGAAGAATATTGATGTTCAGGAAAAATAACTAGGTGATATTAGGTTTAATAATTGGGTGACAAAATAATCTGTACAACAAAGCCCCATGACACAAGTTTACCTGTGTATTCCTAAACTTTTTTTTTTTTTCTTTTTTAAGGCAGAGTCTTGCTCTGTCACCCAGGCTGGAGTGCAGTGGTGTGATCTCAGCCCATTGCACCCTCCGCTTCCTGGGTTCAAGCAGTTCTCCTGTCTCAGCCTTCCGAGTAGCTGGGACTACAGGGGTTCACCACTACACCCAGCTAATTTTTTGTATTTTTAGTAGAGATGAGGTTTCACCATGTTGGTCAGGCTGGTCTTGAACTCCTGACATCAAGTGATCCATCCACCTCAGCCTCCCAAAGTGCTGAGATTACAGGCATGAGCCACTGTGCCTGGCCCTGAGCTTAAAATAAAAGTTAAATTAAAAAAAAAATGTTTATGTTTTCATTTTTGCAATCAATAGCTTAGTTAGACTCAAATTGCAAACTGTCATTGCCTGTAATAGGCAGTGGCATAGAACTCAATTCAGTTCTTTTAGCCTGAGTTTTAAGCTGCTTTCAGATTGCCCCACACATACATGGTTCAGGAGTCAGCCAGAGACTTGGGCTGAGTTTAAACATAGAATCTGGGGTTCTCCTCTTCTGGCTGTCTTTTTTCTTGGGCATTTGCATCATTCTCCAGCAGCTATGGTTTTTCCAGGCTCTTTCCCCCAGTTTCCTCCAGTCAGAAAGATGGCAAGAGTTTTTGCTGCCTGCCCTCCCCCAGTCCTTGTGCCAACACCACCGCCATTGCATCTGCCTCCAGGGAAAAACTGCAAAAACCAAATCACTTGCTCCAGGTGTTGACTCCTCTTCAAAATCTATTTTTGTTAAATCTTCAAAGCCTCAAATAGGTTTTTTTCCTAGAATTTACATCTGTTATTTGTAGCAGGATTGGTCTGTAAGGCACTCAGTCTTCTACATCATGGGTCAGCAGATTACAGCCCTTGGGCTAAATCCAGCCACCTGCTTGTTTTATTAATAAAGTTTTGTTGGAACTAAACCACACCTATTTGTCTGTGAGTGATTTCATGCTGTAATGACAGAGTTGAGTAGTAGTTGTGACAAAGACCATATACCTAGAAAGACTAAATAAAATACTATTTGGCCCTTTAGAGACAAATTTTGGTGAACTCTGCTCTGTATTAAGAGAACTCACCTAATATTTTGACCTCTGATCCAGTGATTTGATTCTATTCCAGCTGCCCGCAGGCACAATAACATCATGTTCTAGAACATCATCTGGAATTGCGTCACTGTAGAGCACTTCTGTCTCAGGAGAAGCATTATCTCTTCTTTTTATATGCTTATACCACTTACTTCATCTCCTATTGCATCATGAAATCTGAATCTCTCTTAGCATCCTCATTTCTTTTTCTCTACTGACTCATTCCATTCAACATACAGATAAACCCAGATTGAATATATATTTCTAAAAGCTCTTACTTTGACATTTATATCCCCTCAAGCTATCTGTAGTTTTTCTGTTTTTCTATGTAACTTCTCATTAGAGTTATCTACTCTTAATACTGACACTTCCTCACCACAAGTTCATACCAATCTTTACAATTCTTCATTTTCTTCCAATATGCATTTGAAATTTATTTCTAAAAAGACACTGGTCACAGCTGAAACATCTATCCAAATTGCCTCTTCAGATTATCTTTCTTCATTTTTCTGTAAAATGCAAGGTATTGACCATGGTCTGCTGGAAGCTTTCCTTCTGTGATTTCCATGTCATTTTCATCTTTTTATGTTTTTTTCTGTGTCTGTCAAGCTCTTCCCATTGCTGGCTCCTCTTTTCCACCTATCTCTGAAATATGGCATTTCTCAAGATTTTTCTCTGGCCTTATCTTCTTTCCCCATTAGAAATTTCATGTACTTTAGTTGTTTCAGATATTCTTTTTATGCTAATGACTCAAATCCAAAATATATACGAGCTTTAACGTTATATACACTTTAAACTCTAGTTCTGCCTCTTATTAATTGTGACCTTAGGCAAATTTTGTGGCCAAGATCTTTAGGACTCAGTTTGGGTAAAATAATAATGCCTTATCTCATAAGCTTGCTTATCATATTGGTATATATAGTTTATAGTATTCATGTAGCACATAGTTAATGCTGAATACTAGTAACTTTTATTAAAACCATGTCTATAGTACGCATTTCTCTTTAGACTTTTGATCTAAAAGTTCAGTACTCTGTAGGACTCACATTGCCTTAAATCAGCATCTCCAAAATAGTACTGCCTTTTACTATTAATGACATCACCATCTTCCTAGTTATTCAGTCTCAAAACCATGGTATTGTCTAATGAATGAGCTTGCTATTTGGCCCCTTAAATTCAACAGTAATTTGCTTTAACAAATGAATACTGTCTTGGAACATCTCTCTCATTTGTTCCCTCCTTCCCAGTACTGCTCCCAATCATTTATTTTTTTTTTAAAATCTCTTATTACCTCTCTTTAGGATCATGTTATTTAAATAGCCTTCTAACTGATCTCACCATGTCTTCTCTTTCTAATTTCCAATCAGTCCTTCAGTTAATTGCTAGATTATTCTTTTTAAAGCAAAATTCACGTTACTCTACCACACCACCAATGAAAATAATCTAACATTATTTTCTTACATGCAAAGCAGAGTCCTAAATATTTTACATAGGTTATTTCATTCAGCCCCATCAACAGCTTCATGAACCAGATATTGTTATTGTCATTTTCTGTTGAACAAATGAGCAAATTGCTTTTGAGAGCTTGAGTAACTTGTGATGTCACATAGCTAAATAAATGGTGCAATCAAGTCCCAAATCAGGCAGAGTGACCCCAAAGTCTGCCGTGTTCATTTGTTAAGCTATACTGCCTCACGTCTACTTCCTTTTGATCCCCAGTGTCTACCAAATATAGTTTAAATTATATACTTTGGTTCTCTACAGTCTGACTTCAGGGTAACAATTGTGTCCTGTTTCAATTATCTTATATAGATCTATGTTCTACACAAACAGGGTGACTTGCTAAGTTGGCCATAAGCTTCAGTGTCTTACACCATAGGTCCTGCCATCACTTCTGCCTGGCATAACCTATGCTTCATTTCTATCAGTCAGAATCATTCATGATTCAGGCTAAATGACATCTTTTAAACTGAGACTTCCTGTATCCTTTCCAGTTCATGGGATTGAGGTCTTTATCTCTAATCCCATGAACATGTATACAACTCATACTGCCATTATCACAGTTTGCTGTGGGTTGTAGTCACTTATCAATATGATTTATATGAATTAGCTCCTTACCTAATTACATAATTCTTATATGAATGATGATGAGGTTTATTTTTCATATTTTTAAAAATCCACTCAGTAACTGTCTTATATGCTCAATAAATGTTTATTAAATGAATAAATATTCGTTATTATAGATCTCAGTAATTAGGATTATTGGTTTGGATTTTGGAAGCATCTGAGCTTGAGAAGCTGATGTGGATGTTAATATGATGAGACTGCCTTTAAAAAAAAAAAAATAAGACCTTTATTGATAGCCATACTTTAAAATCTTTACCTTTGGGTTGGGCTTTGATTTTTCTGTGGAGTTTTTGAAGGTGTAGGGTTTTAATATTTTAAATAGTAATCTTAAGACTATTAACCATAATGGGCCATGGTAAAGAGAAGGCTCCAAGAATCTCAGTAACAAAAAATACTAATGAGGTTAGAAAACTTTACTTTTTACCTCCCCTATTCATCTCCTTTTTGTTTTTTTGCTGGATTTTAAAATTCGGTAACTGTTCACTAATCTATTCAGTACCTTTTGTCCAAGGAAATCAATATACTTCATCAATATTATCTTATTTATTCTCAAGACAAATTCAACAGCAAAGTAGAAGTCACCAAAAAAAGTACATGTTCATAATCCTTGGGCCCTGATATGTTTTGGAGTTCTGAATTTGGGAGATTTTAGAAAAGTAATTATATAAAAGTAAATTCTGTGTTATTTTAGATTCCTGGTGGTATTTGGGCAGTACCTTATACTCAAACATATTAATATTTCTTTAGTGAAACAATATTCATACAAGGTGGAAAAAGCAAACACTATAAAAAGCTGCAGGTAAGAATTTGCCACCAAATGAGTGTGGGGCTCAACTTATACAAAGATTAAAAAAAAATTTCAGAGTCTTTGGGATTTTAGAATTATAGATAAAGAGTTGTGGACTGTTAGGCTTTTTCCCAGACTGGTGGCAATGGTCTCTAGCCTTATCCATATCCTCATGACACCTACTGTTCCTGTGCTCTCCAGGGTCTGCTCCAGTGTGAGATAGCCCCACAATTCCAGGAGTTAACACCCCAAAGCCGTCCTCAGCAGTAAGTGGGATGATTTGGTGAATACACATTCTCTACTCCCTAACCTCTCAGGTGGGAATACTTGGCGGCTTGTTCTGTACAGTCTCCTAGATGTTCTAATTGTGACCTTAGGCAAATTGTGTGGCCAAGATCTTTAGGACTCAGTTTGGGTAAAATAATAATGCCTTATCTCATAAGCCCTGGTTGCCCGCAGTGGTAAGCTGTTTACTAATATACCCTGTATTTACTTTTATCTAGTTCTACCCCAGTGGTAAGCTGTTTACTAATATACCTGGTATTTTCTTTCTGTCTCACTTCCCTATTCCCTTACTTGTGCTCCTGAAATCGCTTCCCAAATAGATTACTTACACTCACATCAAAGTTAGCTTCTCGGAGTAGCCCATTCTAACACATGGACCCCAAACAGAACTTGGATCTTGAATTAAAGAACAGTCTTTTTGCAGACTTTCATATGGTTATTAACCACTTTTTTCAAGTTTTAAAATTTATGTTAAAGTTAGGGCATTTTATTATAGTAAGAGGAACATGTTACCAATTTATTAAAACCTCGCTACTACTGTTTGTTTGTTTTTTTTCACTGTTTTGTTTATAAATACTACTCTGCTTCCCAGAGTCCTGTGCCTGCCTGTCATGCTGTAAGCCCACTGACAGTTTGAAAATCTTGGCTATGATTTAAAAATTTTTAGCTGATAATGATTTTAAGTATTTGCCTCTATTCTCCGAGAAAATGCATATTCTCCTGGCTTGAAGACCTTTAAGGCACAAATAAATTGATCTCCAATGGCAAATTCTCTGTCTGACCTATGGGAAGGTGGTAGAATGATTTGCTCTGGAAAGGCCTTTCTTTTACTCTCAGATTTCGTCATGTTGGGTATAAGGCTGAGTCTGACCTTTTGTTATTTATTGCTGTAAATGATTTTGTGTTCACTTTCTTGCAAGTGAATTGCTTGAGTTAGAAGTTGAGGTTCTTGACACAACTTTTAATCCATTAAAAAAAGTTAAATTCATGTATAGAGGAACTGAAATAATTACATTGTAGCTCCTTATCTTTTTTATGATACACCTATTGCTGTGGGTATAGTGCTCTAAAAACATCTGCTCAGTAGTCTGCTATAGAGGCACAAGAATGCTTTTACATGAATGCAATAAAGTAGCAGATGCTTCTTAATGACAACTTCTCAATTCATTTAGGAAACAAGTCAGTTCTGGAGTTTTTTTTTTTTTTTTTTTTTTTTTTTTCTTTCCCAAGTGTGTCAACTATGCAGGCTAATGATTCCAAAGAGGTTAGAACTGACAAATCAAGTCACTACGTATAATTTTTCAGGGTTCTGCAAGTTAGGCTAAAAGTCTCATTTAATAGCACTTTAATAAAATTAGCATTTTTCTTCCTATGCAAATAATTCTTTGCCATTATAAGTAACCAGGAAAATACATTAATTCAGTATTACCAGCCTAAGCTTCTTTTATTTTCTTCTTTGGAAACTTCTGTTGAATGTTGATTTATCATTAGCATTACAAATAGAAAAAGTAGTCCAATGCCCAGGCTTGGGAACAGCGAGACATGAGGGTCCAGCATTTGGAAGTCAAACATAGCTCCTTACAGGAATAATTTCTGTCACCTCAGAGAAAGCGATCATGAGGTACTGGTGATGTCCATATCCCCCTCACACAGTCATCCACAGGGCTGGCCTTTCCTCAGTACAGTAGGCAATTACCCACAGGGTGTGTTCCAAAGGGTGCCAGAGAAGCCACTGTCACTGCCCCACAGACTGCGGGCTCTGTAACAGAAACTGCATGATCACTGACTCATTAAGATTTCCATGTTCAGAGAACCTTCTCCTAAAAGCCAAAGAGTCTTGGTAGGATTAATATATCCAGATTGTAACATTTAGTACTGGTAAGTTCATCAGGTGGCCTGTGAATTTCAGATCAGAGGGCTGGATTTAAGGGCTTTGTGCTGAAAGAGGAGAGCAAGGCCATGAAAAGCAAGATGTGGCAGATGCCAAGGATCAATTTTGCCTTCATAATTTTGTTTAATAATGGTCTAGGTCACCAGCATAGTGTCTTTAAAGTGAATGTATTCCCCGGAGGGAAATAACATTACAACTGTGATTTATATTTACTTTGATTTTGTGAAAGTTAAGCTGTACTAATATTTAACTTTTTGAAAATTTTAATAAAATTTTTATTTTAAGAGAGATGAGGTCCTGCCATATTGCCTAGGCTGGTCTTGAACTCCTGGCTTCAAGCAATCTTCCCTCCTCAGACTCCCAAAGTGCTGGTATTACAGACATGAGTCACTGTGCCCAGCTACTACTAATATTTAAATATGGATTGATGCTGGCATTGCCACTCCATGCATTTATCAGAAAACCAGATGCCATAGAGGTTAATTATGCAAGGCATTTGGGACCTAGACGATAGGAAGGAGCTATCAGTGATGTTTTTACTCCTTTCATTGCATGTTATGCATTGCAGTTTACCTGTGCCCTGGATATCTGGGATGATATTATTCAAGTTTAGTTAACATAGCTCTTACTTTTCAGACTAAGGGCTTTAAAAGCTTCCTGCAAAGAATCCCTGGAACAAAAAAAAAATGGTAAAAGGTAAAAACAACAGTCTAATCAGATCTTTCAAAAATTGGCTCTCCAAATTTAAAATTAAGATTATTTGAAATATGGATTTATATTTGCTATTATTAATGATGACCCTTAACCTGTGTGTATGTTGTACCTAATGACAGTATGAAGCAATCGTTGACTAGCGACTCATTGAAAGGCATCCAGAACTTGAATAAAACCTCTTACAGCTAGGGAAAGGGATTGAAATATGAGATCATGATTTACTAAGTACAGCCAGTGATATACTTCCTCTTTGTGGATCTGTAGATCTTTCTCATCTGTTGCAGCCATTAAAATCACCTATCAAAACTATATAAAAAGACCTGAACCCAGATGTTTGAAATGCCATATTACAGTCAAGATTTACAACACACAAAGAAGAACAAAAAATTACATATTCAATCAAATTGCTCTCATCAAAATATTACTGGCAAGAACATGTCTGCACCATTACTAAATAAAATAAGTTTAGTTTTCTGTAGCATTTTATTTACTAAATAGATTTACATATTTGGAACCCAGAGCTCTTTGACTTTGTGCAGATTAGGACAGGATTCTTTATGAAGAGAAAGGAAATTACCTCTGGCTCTTTAGAGTCTACTTTGAATTAAGGCTGCTGCCCCAGGACTACTGAGCATATGGGATCTAGACATTTGGTTTTTGGGTGTCTGATCATCCAGGACTGTGAGCAGGACTGGCTGGCTGCTCAGCAGCACTGACTCTGAAGCCTGGAGTCCTGGGAAAACCAGGTAACGGTGTGCTCATTTGCCTGCTATTTACATCTGTCACATTTTGAGGTACTAACTTTTCAATGGGCACCTTGAAATCAACATTTCTGCAACTGTATTCAGCCACAACCACTGGCCCAGAAATCTAAGAGCCAAATAGGCAAGAAGCTCAATGAAGGGTGAGGGTAGAGCGCCAGCCAAGGCCCTTTGGTGCCTGAGCAAAGAGCTGGGTAGGAGGGCTACTTGTATTAGTACCCAGATCATCACCCAACTAAAAGAATGACCTTGAAATATTTTTCCTTCACCTTTGTCCTACCCTTAAAATTTTTATATTTTAGTGTATTTTATAATAGACAAAGTATATCATATAGAAATACATATTCATAATTGATCAAGTGGTAAATATACACATATTAGGGTTGAGTGCTTAACTTTTTTGACTCCTAGTGTCATGATAAAAAAAGTTTAGAGATCTCTGATTTGTAGGATGAAAATGGCAACAGACAATTTATACTCATTCCACTTAATTATTTCACTTAACAAATATTGATTGAATGTCTACTATTTGCCAGGTGCAGTTCAGGATGCTTGGAATACGTAAGTGAATAAGACAGGCAAAAGCCCTGCCTTCACTCACATTCAAAGGGATATGTGTGCTGTAATAGAAGCCTTTCCAAGTCTGCCAACTGGATAAGGCCTCAAGATATATTCTTACATTCTTACAGCACTTGCAACATTATATTCAAATGATTGTTTATGCAATGTTTTTTTCTCCCACGCTCTTTCTAGTTATAAATTCCTTGAGAGCAAACACCATATCTGTTTGCCAACAAATCTCCAGTGCTGGCACTGTGCCTAGCTCATAGTAGATGCTCAGTGAACGTTAGTTAGTTGAATATATATGTGTACTGTCCATGCATATGCAAGTGGGCACACATGTATAAGTGAGTTATTTGTAAAGCTGAGAAAAAAACTCGTGGGGCATTCTCAAGCAGAAACTATTGCTGGGGGCAACAGAAAGTGTAGGCAGACACTTTTTAGTGGGCTGCAGCAAGAGTTTGTCAGGAAGAAGCTTGGATAATCAGAGGTGACAGGGGTGACAGATTCTAGGTGATTAGGCAATCTGGTAAACTTGGACAAAAACAGTTCCTAAAAATCTATCTGGGTGGGTGTTGTGATCTGAACTAAAATAAGCCTTGGTTAAGGGTGATTAGGATACTAAAATGATCAGTGCCACATAAAACTGGTTTACACTCGAATGAAGCTGAAAAAAAAAATTAAAATCTCACAAACCAAATTCATAGATTTGGAGGTAAAATTTTAGTACTTGGGGACTCTGTGCATTTTCTCTAATAGTATTTGTTGTAATTATAATTTTATAGCTCTTTGTGTGATCATTGTTTAATGTATTTCCTTATATTAGGACATAATATCTATTACTGTTATCTTTTCTATTCCCAGGCCCCAGGACAGTGTCTAGAACACAGGATGGCAACTATGGCCTGCTGCCTATTTAAATTTTTTTTCTCTTTAGAGACAAGGTCTCACTCTGTTACCCTGGCTGGAGTGCAGTGTGCAACCTTGAACTCCTGAGCTCAAGCAATCCTCCTGCCTCAGCCTCCCAAAGCGCTGGGATTGCAGGCATGAGCCACAGCACCTAGCCTGCTGTGTATTTCTGTACAGCTCACAAGCTAAGAATGGTTTTTATATTTTTATATGGTTAAAAAAAGAATTTAAAAAGAATAATATTCTATGACATTAAAATGATATGAAATTTAAATTTTAGTGTTCATTAATGATGCACTATTGGAACAAAGCCACACTCATCAATTTACGTATTATCTAGGCCGTTTTCATGCTGCAGTGGCAAAGTTGAATGGTTTTGACAAAGACTTATGATGCCCAAAGCCTAAATTATTTACTATCTGGCTCTTTAAGAAAATGTTTGGACACCTTTGATCTAGAACATTTAGTGTATCCTATAAGATTTTTTGAATGAATGTATGATTAATTAGTATACCTACTATGTGCCAGATATACACATTTTATACATTATCTCATTTAATCACAAGGGAAAGATGCCTTTATTTAACAAGTGAAGAAACTGAGGCATAGAAGGGTCAAATGACCTGCCCATTCTATGAGTGGCAGAGCCAGGGATTGAACCCACATCTAGCTCCAAATTCTGTGCTTTTTTATTTTTGCCTATACTATGCTTCTCTGAAATCTAGGTGTTTTTATCTGAGATTTTGAGTGTCTCCTTGAATCCCAATAGAAAGCTGAGAGCTTCATGTTGCTCTCATTACTGCTGAAATATTATAGTATTATTTAAAAGCAACAACCACGTCTTTGTCCCAGCACAAGCATAGTGCCTGGCATGTCATAGCTACTTGTGGAAATCTTAAAGGGATTCTCCTGGTAAAAACCAAGCAAAGAAACAAATAAATCCTTATTCATATCCATATAATCCAGAGACAGTTTTGAGCAAGGGAAGGAACTAATGGCTTACTCAAACAGTTCCATGCTGATTCCTAGACATGCTGTTTCTTGTGCACATGTGAGAGGGCCTGTGCTTTAGGATTCACAGTCCTCTAACATTCCTACAATGCTTGCCTCTTGGTCTGTTTATGAAGGCTTTATCATATTCACTCTTTGGCAGAGAAGTTTACTCAGTTCTGAATTTGAATGTAGAAGTTTATTCATGTGCTGAAGGAACTTGCAGTTTATTCATCAAGACATTTAAAAATCTCACTTGTTTAAATTAGGGTAGTGCTATCTCTTACTTTAGAAAATGACTTTAGCCAAACTTCAGCCCATTGGATTTAATTATCATTGTCCTTTTAAGGCTCATAATTTCTTAGACCCTTGGAAATGTAGTGTAACATCCTGACAGGAAAAAAATGGAAAGGGGAAAGAGTTCACCAAATGGAGATACAAGTCCTTTAATAAAATTCTGTTTAGTGCTTATAAAAATATGATAAAATGAAATTAAAGAAGGCCTTAAAATTAGGATTTTCAGGGGTAGGCAAACTAAGGTCTATGGACTACAGCTTGTCTTTGTAAATAAAATGTCACTGGAGTACAGCCACGTACCTTTGTTTACATGTTGCCAGTGTCTGCTTTCAGGCTACAGCTGCAGAGACCTATGGCCTACACAGAAGCCTAAAATATTTACTACTTGGCCCTTCAGAAAAATGTTTGCAGATCTGTGGAACTAGAGATATAAGAAAAATTAGAAGAACTGGGCTTATTCAATATGGAGAACAAATAAATTTATTCATATGATATAAAAATAATGACTCTTTGTTCTTAATCTTCTGCAAGGATAAATCTAGCGGAAACTGATTTACTTTCTAGCAAGGTAACAAGGAAGAATTTTCTGGCTCTGGAGTTAAAACATAGAATGCCTTATAAGGCAAGTTTCACAGATTGATGGTTACATGTGTGGTACAAAATTTATTCCTTTTTGGCACTCCAAATTCCACTATTAAAGATTCCTTTTGATTAGGATTATCAGCCACAAATCTACTGTTGAGCCACAAATCTACTGTTGAATATAATAATTGATAAAGGAGTAACATATTAAGTCACTAATGGCCATTAATAGTTTAGCAAGAATTAATTAACCAATTAGAAGGAAAAGGACAAAATGAAGGAAATTTTTATATAGGAGAAGATGAAGGAATGGGGCAATAAACTGGGAGTGGGGGCTGATAAGCTGAGGTCTTAGATTAATGGAAATGCATTAGGCTCCCTCCAAGAGGAGACCAAATGAAGTAACGGTGGTCCTCAAAACATAGATGAGCAGCTAGTGAAAGCAAACCGGTTTATGGCATAATTCTGGGTCTTGGTGAATGAGTTTCCTGACTTTATAATTCCATAGACTACAAAAGTAAAGAATCACAAAGTAGACCCTCCATGTGTATGTGAGGCAAGACCTGCATAGCATCACCAGGAACACTGCTTATAAGGTGGATTCTTAAAACCCATCCCAGAACTCCTGGATTAGAATTTTGGGGGTGGAGGCCAGGAATACATCTGTTTAACATTTCCCACCCCTAAGAATCTGATGGTCTTTGCAGGCTGGAAAGAACCCTGGACTTGGAGCCTGAAGGCTTAGTTTTGTGCCCTGGCTCAGTTTCTTACTCGCTGGAGGCCTTGGGCCTTCCTCCTAGAGCAGAGGAACAAATTACATGATGTACATCAATAGGCTTAGAAAAACTGTAAACTGTTACAGTTGATGCTGGCCTTTCTTATGTCACATGTAAAGGGTAACTCTGAAGAGAAGCACACTTGACCGACTTCTGAAGCTTGAGAATCTTGCAAGAGGTCAAAATTTTCCCCTCTTCCTCTAGTTTGTCATGTTTTACATAAATAATTTCTGATTTTCAAATCCATTATTCTGCTAATTCTTTTACTTTTTTTTTTTAGAAATAAGTGATAAGTGCGATTAAGCATTATTACTATTTCCTCCTGCCAAAGAACCTGTGTTTTCTAGCATGGACTCTAAGAGATAGCCTCTTCCACAGTTCCACCTTTTACTTGGTGTGTTTGCTAGCTTCCCAGCTGCAGGCACTAGCTGTCTTGCTGTTTCCTATGCAGTCTTAAAAGAAACAGGGTCTAGGAAGCACAGTGGAGCCAGCTGTAAACATCCAGAAAACTGCCAGATGTGCTGTGGCGGGTTTCTGCATCCCCTCCCTCCTGCCTTGCCCTTGAGCATGCCAGCCTGGAGAAGAGGATTTAATCCTGCACAGGAAACAGATTCTTCCTCTCGGTGGGAACCCACATTGGCCATGCTGCTGCTAATTCACTTTGGTTGATGTAGCAGGGAGAGTAAAGAATGGCACCTTTTTATCCCCTATTAAAAAAAAAACCAGTAGTAGTAGTAGTGATAGTATTACTGGAAGGGGAGAGCCTCACTAAGATATATTATCCTTGGGATCATCTTTTAATCACCCTTTTTTGTTTCGGTGTTGCCTTGGATGCTGTTAGACATATGTTGAACCCGCTGATATGTACCACATACAACATTTACAGTTGCTAAAAGAATTACGTTGCTTGCAAAGGTTCTTGTGACAGTCACTTACTCAGAAGTCACAGGGATTGTGGAAAAAGTCATTCTGGGAATTAAGATAGTGAAAAGACCACTCCACTGTATGATAATGAGCCTTGAAACAAACAAAACAAGAGCTGATTAGTTAAAGTCCCACAGATTATTTTTATAATTCACTTTAAACGTTTTAATAATTAAAATTCTTTATTTCTTGAGGAATTGATTTTTCAATGGTTTGTCAGAAGGCTTCATCAATCGTTATCACTTCTGAAAATATTAAATGGCCGTTGGCTCAGGAAAATCAGCAAATGAAGAGTTTATTAAATCGCATCTTTCCATTGTGATGAGATGGTTTCTGTGTCCAGTCTTGAATAGAGCTAAGGACTGTTTTTGAACCAGTGATGTTAGGTTTGAACTAAAGACCTGACTGGTAGAAAACAAACAAATCAACTATCTTTTCCTCAAGGGATGTTATGAATAAAGCTCATTACTTATGTTTGCTCAGTAATAGTAATACAGATTATTAGTGATAGAAGAAAAGTTTTTCTTCCTTCCCTGTAGGCTAAATAGAGATATGGATCTCATTTCCAAGGCCCAATACACTATTTGGGTTTGCTTTCAATAAAATATCTGCGAAGTGTCTTCAGCATGATCCCTATTTAATGGGATTTAGTTGTAAAGCTTAATTAGTATCAGATTTTCTAAATGAGAGATCACTGTCAACTTATTGTTAATTGAATTCAATAAAATCAAGGTTTCTATAATTAATGTGAACCATTTAATCTTTTAGCTCTTGAATGAATGTAATTTTCTAAATACACATATCTTCATGAAATAGCAACATTTTGAGAAAAATCAATATATTGTGACTTCTTTTTTCAATTACTCTTAATATCAAATGAAATACAGCTGCCTCCCCCCCCCCCCCCCCCCCCCCCCCCCCCCCCCCGCCATATCTGTGGGTTCCGTATCCATGGATTTAGACAACCAGGATCAAAACTGTAGTTAGGACTATAGTGGTTGCATCTGAACTGAGCATGTATATACCTTTTTTCCTGCCATTATTCTCTGAGCAATATAGTATAGCTATTTACATAGCATTTACATTGTATTAGGTATGATAAGTAATATAGAGATAATTTAAAGTATGGGAGGATATGTGCAGATTATATGCAAATACTATGCCATTTTATATAAGGAACTTGAACGTCTGTGAATTTTGATATCTTTGGGGTGGGGGGGTTCTGGAGCCAATCCCCTGTGTATACCTAGGGCTCACTGTATACCCAAATCCTTTAAAAGTCACATAATAAAAGAAAAATAATAAAAATATTAACAAACTAACTCAAAGTGTTACGATTATGATGTTCAGAACATCAGTCCAAATGAAGCATAGTAACAGTTAAATGGTGTACTACAGTACAAAGAGCAGTGGTTTCAGTGTCAGTAGATAAGGGTTGTAGGCCTTCCTGTACCCCTAACTATAGTAGTCCCCCCTTATTGGTGTGGGAGATATTTCAGTGGATGCCTGAAACAATAGATAATACCGAGCCCTATATATACTATGTTTTTTCCTACACATAGCTGTGATAGTCTTATTTATAATGAGCACAGTAAGAGATTAACAGCTTCTTTTTGGCATATCCAAATTGCCATTATCACTACCCTTGTGCCTTGGGGCCATTATTACGTAAAATAGGGGTTACTTGAACATAAGCACTGTGATACCACAACAGTAGATCTGAAAACCCAGATTGCTGCTAAGTGACTAATGAGCTGGTAGTGTCTACAGCATGGATACTCTGGACAAAGGACAATTCATGTCCCAGGAAGGTGGGATGGCAGGAGATTTCATCACACTACTCTGAACGGTGCACAATTTAAAATTTATTAACTTTTTATTTCTGGAATTTTTCACTTAATATTTTCAGACCATGGTTGATCATGGGTAATTGGAAACTGTAGAAAGTGAAACTCTGGATAAGTGGGAACTAGGTGGCATTGGGTAAGGCACCAACGAGAAGTGTATTGTTGTTTGTATCTGCAAGATGAGCGTGTTGGACTAGGTGGAATGATTCAGGTTTCTTTCACTATTAGAATTCTCTTCATTCTGTGTTCTGTAACATGGTATCAGAAACTTTTTTATCTTAATTTTTTATTTTAAATACTTTAAAATACTCCTTAAAGTAGATAGAGCAGTATAATGAACACCCAGGGACCCATCTAACAATCTCAGCAATCACCACTCCATGCCAGTCATGCTCCTTCTATACTTCCATCCACTTACCCCTCTCCTGTATTATTTTCAAAGAAATCCCAGACATTAGGCTCTCTTTATTAACATGATCCCTCTGTCATTTGTATTATTAGCATCTTGAGGTCTTAAAAATTTTATTTAGTTTTTAACAAGCCTCAAATTGCCTCACTGTTTCTATGCTTTCCATTTTTTAATTGAAATTTTTTGAGATAACTATAGATTCACATTTAGTAATAAGAAATAACAATCCCATCTACCCTTTATCCAATATCCCCCAGTAGTAACTTCTTTTAAAACTATAGTATAATATCAGAATCAGGATGTTGACATTGATATAATCCACTGACCTTATTCAGATTTCCCCAGTTTTACTTGTACTCATTGTGTGTGTCTGTGTGTGTGTATTTGGTTCTGTACAGTTTTATCACATGTGTAGGCTTACATATCCACCACCATGGTCAAGATACAGAATAGTTCCATCACCACAAAGATATCTCATGTTGCCAGTTTATAACTAGCTCTCTGTGCTCCAGTCCCCCAACACTAATCTGCTGTTTTTCACTTCAAAAGTGTTGTCACTTCAAAAATGTTGTATAAGTGGAATCATACAGTATATAACTTTTGGAGATTGACTTTTATCACTTAGCATAATCCCCTGGAGATTCATCCAGGTTGTTGTGTATATCAATTGTTTGTTCCTTTTTATTCCTAAATAGTATGGTATGGATGTACCACAGTCTGTTTAACCATGACCTGTTGAAGGACACCTCATTGTTTCAATTTTTTGCCTATTCTGAATAAAGCTGCTATGAACATTCATGCACAGGTTTTTCAACGCTCTGGGATAAATCCTCGAGTGCAGTTGGTAGGTTGTGTGGTAATTATATGTTTACTTCTTTTTTTTTTTTTTTTTTGAGACAGAGTCTCACTGTCGCCCAGGCTAGAGTGCAGTGGCACAATCTCGGCTCACTGCAAGCTCCGCCTCCTGGGTTCACACCATTCTCCTGCCTCAGCCTCCTGAGTAGCTGGGACTACAGGCGCCCACCACCTCGCCCGGCTAATTTTTTTTGTATTTTTAGTAGAGACGGGGTTTCACTGTGTTAGCCAGGATGGTCTCGATCTCCTGACCTCCTGATCCACCCGCCTCGGCCTCCCAAAGTGCTGGGATTACAGGCGTGAGCCACCGCGCCTGGCCTATATGTTTACTTCTATGAGAAACTGTCGTATGGTTTTCCAGAGAGGCTATACACTGTTTTATATTCCAACCAGCAATGTGTGAGCTAGTTTCTCTGTATCTTCACCAACATTTGGTGATGTCCACTATTTTGTTTATTTTAGCCATTCTGACAGATGTTTAGTGATATCTCATTATAGTTTTAATTTATATTTCCCTGATGGCTAAGGATATTGAATGTCTTCTTTATGTGCTTATTTGCCATTGGTATATCCTCTCTGGTGATATTTTGCATCTTTACTCCTCCGTTTACTTCTTTTTAGTCGTTAGGGTGGTGTGAGATTGCTGGTAAATTACCTATGAAGTTTGTTATACTTACATAGGAGGAAACAGATCTTCAGACTGAAATAGAAAATGTTGCTTACTAGGGTTCTCAGCTCTGTACTAGAATCTCCAGGAATACAAAAATGAGTAAGACAAGAACCTTAGTCTTGAAGTTCTAAAACCATCTGGCACTTTTAACTGGAAAGAGAAGCAGAAAATGTGTAGAAGTTTGAGATTTACAAATTGCATGACTTCAAGGAATGATATTTTCATGGGCATCATAAAGGTGACCACAAATGATGGAAAGATCCTAGCAGACACAAACCAAGGATTCAAATTCATCTAATATGAGTAAAGCATGCAAAAATGTCACTGCACGTAGACAACTGCCCAGAGCAACACTGGGCGACATAGTAGCAGTCCTAATTAGAGGACAAATACCCCTGGCCTTCACAACCCACAAAGGCACTCAGCTGCCAGTGAGAACAGTGACTGGAGTGAGACTTCTAACAGGATTTTCAAGAAGCTTGTTCTGTCCCCTCCCTCTTATTTCTTGAGCCTCCTACCTGTTCCAGAGAATATGGATCTATACCTAATTGATCACCAGTTTCACATACCTGCTGTCAACCCCAGCACATTCCTGAGTGCTTAGTTCGAGTTTGGGTGAAGGATATTTTTTCTAAAAATTGTATCTTTAGTAGCAGCACTGGGTCTCAGGCAGCCTATTTCTGCACTTTTCTGTAGAAATTAATGATCCAAATCCTTCGATTCAGTATGCACTTAAGAATTGCACAGTGATGGCCTAAGAGGAGAAATAGCTCAATAGAGAAGATTAGAGAATAAACACACACACACACACACACACACACAGACACAGAGGTATGGTGACATTTAAAATCAATGGAAAAAAGATGAACTATTGAAATCATCTAGGAAAATTTCTTACCTCCCACTATATACAAAACAAAAATCAGTTGGATTAATGATCTAAATTTTAATTTTAAAACGTGTATATAGTAACGGAATTTAACATCTTTATAATTTGTAAGAGTGAGGTGGGGTACAGCAGGAAGCCTTCTGATGAAGACATGTAACTCAGAAGCTATAAACAGAAAATGTACAGATTTGACTACATAAAAGTAAAAAAAAAACCCTTTGTGATAAAAAAGTACAACAAACAGTTGAAAGACAACAGAGAGAGTGTTTTATATATATGTGTGTATATATGTATATATTTCACACATATCCTTGCACACCTATTTTTCTATGGTGCAGACATATATATTTATCTCTAATAGTAAGTTATTATTTCCGATATACAAAGAGTTTATATAATTCAATAAGAAAAATGCAAAGAATCAGAAAATAGGTAAAGAATAAAAACAAGCAAATCATGGGAGAATACAAATTACCAATAAACATGAATAGCTGCTCACCTTCACTAGTAAGTAACCAAGAAACTAGAAATTAAAACAATTAGAAATTGATACTTAAAAATTCATCAGCAGGCAAAAATTAAAAACTATTCAGTATTTATTGGATATAGGAAAAGAGCATTCTCAGACATTTTTGCTGGGAATATAAATTGATACAGCCTTTTTCTGAGGATGGAATTTCTGAGATTCAGCATCTCTTGAAATTTAAAATGCTCATACCCTTTGATACAGTGATTCCACCCTTAGGAATCTGCACCATAGAAAAAATAGAGGTGTGCAAGGGTATATGTGCTGTGATATTCATTGCAGCCTTATTTGTAAGTAGCAGAAAACTATAATCAACCTAAAATATCTAGCAATATGGAAATGTTAAAAACAACAACAACTACTATGGTGTGGTCATGCAGTGAAATATAGAGAAGGCATTAAAAGGCACTAAATCTATAGCGGTGACTTGGCAGCTCGTGGCAGGATGCCCATGAGTGAAAATATCCACTCTAGGAGCATATGTATATATAGCAGGATCTAAGCAGGGGTGGGGGTGGGGAGGAGGTGTGTATGTGTCTATGTGTATATATGCATTTGTGTGCCAAAAATCAAAAAGTCTAAAAAAAATACACTCTGGCCTGTTAACGATGGTTACAAACCTGAGGTATAGGAGTGCTGAGATGAGGGGAATTTCATTTTTTCTTTTATGTACTTGTGCAATATTTGTAATTTTTACCACCAAGATAGAATTATTTTATAATATTAAGAAAGAAAGGAAATTATGAATGCTAAGCAACACAATTATTGACCAAAAAGAAAGAATTTGGTTAAAAGAATTGATGTAATAGAAGGTACAGATACCTATGCCTAGTGAAAATTAAAAAACAAAACAAAATAGAAAAATCTTTTTCTTGCTACTGTATTAATTTTCTGTATCTGGCATATTTATTTCCATGATTTCTTTCTGGTTATTTTATTGTGTTTAATTGATGGTGTTTACTGGAGTTTAGTGAAAAATATTTTGTAAACATCTCCAGTTGTGATTTATCCATTGTAATATCTCCCCAGTGAACTGACTGTGAGTAGGGAATTACAGAATTATCTGTAAAGGAGATACAGATCTTGAAAGTAGTCTGGGGCTTTGCTTATCTCCACAGGAAACCTTATTTCATATTGATAAAGTATGAAATCTTTCCTTAGTTATTTCTGATTGTTCATTGTTGTTACTGTTTTACTGAGAGGTAGAAATGAGCTAAACCAACCTGCTTCATTCCTTCTAGTACTAATTTAATTTCAAAGGAAAATTCTTCAACCCCAATAAATAAGTGAATGTGGATGGAACCAGACTCTGACTCAACATGTCCAATTAATTGCTTCTAAACAGTAAGATACATTCTTTTAAAAGCCCCACACACAAAAATCAACCAGTAAAAAATGATCAGGTAAGAAGTGAGATGACTATCATCATCTCTGCTTACAAAACTCTGTTCAAGTTGACATTAATATTTGCCATCTACTCTATTATAAATCAAGATTTATTGTAGAAATATACCAAAGATAGCACAATAATGAAGAAAACAGAATCATCTCAGGTTTTGAAATACACCTAACAAATTCAACCTCTTGCAAAATAACTTTCTTATTCAAAATGGAACTGGGAATTGTTCAGTACACAATGAATCATCTTTTGGCAAGCACAATAGAATCTTTAGGGACATTTCACAGCCTCTTGTTCAATTGTTAGGATGTTTTTAGCTTTCACAGGTAGGGAAGAAGGTAGCTTGTATAGCCATCATCTTGTTGCTAAAATTGTACAGTAAAGATTTTTCAGGCAATAGATCTTTTTGGATTTTTTTTTCCTTTCTTCTTCTTTATCCAGAGCCTCTTTGTGTCTCAAAAACAATCTGGAATTACTTAATGCTAATGTTTTCTGGTTTTACTATTTACCCAGGACTCAAATGTTAAACATTAATATGGGAAACTCCCTTTTCCTTGCCTCATAGCCTTATATTTATTTAACTGTTATTTTGAAAGAAGAAAATCTCCTCTTTTCCTCTCCATGTTAGTACTTTTCTTATTAAGCAACCCGTTTTCGTTTTGTTTTTGCTTCTTTTCAGGAGGCTTTCGAGCTACCCTTGGATGATTGTGAAGTGATTGAAACTGCAGCAGCGTCCGAAGTGATTAAATATGAGTATCATGTCTTATATTCCTGTAGCTACCAAGTGCCTGTACTTTACTTTAGGGCAAGCTTTTTAGGTAAGACCATGTCTGAAGCTAAAAGTAAATTTATAACATTTACATATAAAGCAAAAAGCATATTTGGAAAATTATTCTCCAGAGGAAAAAAAATAGAGTTAAAAATAAGAAAACTGTGGGTGAGGTAAGGTTTTACCAGTAAATTTTCTCATGCTTCAGAAAGGGTATCAAGACTTCAGTGTGAATGATATCATCTCAGTCTTAAGTCTGATCTTCAGATTCTTGGCCTTTTGCCTGAAGTTGACTAAGCCCCCTGGCCCTTTTTCTTTTCTTTACTTTAAACAAGTAGGAACAACTTAAAGCTACAATGTTTATTTACTTCTAACTTTACAGTAAAAATTTATTTTAATCTCAGATGATCCAATTAACTCAGAAGCCCCGTGCCTCCTTCCCTAAAAGCTAATAATTATTTTAAGAAATGTTTATCAATTAGCTTAAGCTGTATTTAAAAATAGCACTAACATTTCCTTCAGCCATCTATACATCTCCAATGCCTTAGCTTCCTGTGATGCTGTTACTCAACTCATTCCCCTGCCAAGAAGGTGGAATACCCTGTCTCCTTGGAGGCCTTAGCTAATAAAGCTTATTTAATCAGCAGCCACATGGCGTCCTCACTCTGCAGCACAGCCATCCATGGCTTCCCGCTTAGAGTCCACTGCCTAAACCGGGTCAGCATTGGGATGTGCTGCTACTCAGGCCCAGGGACCAAGATGAGCCTCCTGTTCAGCCAACCCCTTGCCCTATTTCTCCTTTTGTATCTGGCCTTATCAGCAGCATTGTGCATTTTGAACAGCCTTCTTTTTTCTGGATAGCTAAGACATCTGAATTTAGCCAATGATATTTTATTTTTAATTAAAAAGTAGCTTAAGCTGTGAATGTGTGTTTGGTAGATTTAATCACTTGCTGTTATATTGTTTAATGGTCTCTAATTTTGCAGTGTTGGCAGTTTAACAAGCACTTAGGATTTAAAACACAAGAAGAAATTCTCATAGACTCTCTGGTGAGATTTTAATCTGAGGTGCAGTTCCTAAGAACTGACAATTTGGGGTAAATTTTCAACATGGGACATGGGGGATGGAGGACACTGATAGTTCACTAATTCACAAACTCTTGCTGTGGATTTATCCATATAATTATTACAAGCCTTTAAAACACTCATTTTATGGTAATTATATTTGGTTTGGAGCCCAGAGGTTAAAGGAATTTTCTTGTCAGTGAGCTGTGCTATACTAAAAAGTAGGAGATATATTTGTTTATTCAGGGGGAGGAAAATGTCTTTCTTGGTTCTGGTTTGCAATGGCTCTGCCTTCTAGATTCAGAGACAAGTCGAGGCTGCAGGTAGAGGAAATAGGACATTACTTCTTCAATACTGTACTTTCATATAATTAGTATTCACCATAAGCAGTTAATCACCAGAGAAGAGCTCCCAGAGACAAAACAAGTTGTTTAGCTTGTCAGCATTAGGGAATCAGAGGTGTTGAAACATGACTGCTTCTAGCTGGAAGTGGGTCTTGCCAAGGCCGGCTGATGAGCTCATATGTGTGCTTTGCTCTTATGTGCCAACAGCTCCCCTTACAGTACAGCACAGTAATTGTTCCTGCAAGTCCAATTATATTTTAATGACATTGGTGTAGTTTCTGTGATCCTTTCTTCATGATTTTCTATTCTTTTAAAAAAACACAATTAGCATTCTTGGCTTCTATTCGTATACTTTTACAATGCCCTCCATTTATGCCTTATAAAGGTAAACCAAAACAAGTCATTTGTTTTTATGTAGAAGCATTCACCCCCCACCACCACTGCTTTCTGTTCTATAGAGTGGGTAATAGGAATTTAAAATTTTATTTTGGCCCAGAATTCATTTAGTGCTTGTTCAGGTACATTAAAATATCAAATTTAATTTTTATGCAGCATTACTGAATGTTTTCTGGTGGAGAAACATGAAGAATGGTTCTTTCTTTCCTTTATCATATTCTAATAATTTACTTTTTCTTTCCACCTAACTTAACCTCATGGATATTTTTAAAATGTATCAACCTTTACTCTGGAGTCACAATTTTTCATTTATTCCCCCCCAGTCTTTTTTATTCTCCTTACCTTTTCCTGTGATATCTGATTACTCTGGCCCTTCATCTGTTTGTTAAACACATCTCTGTCAGTGTGGTGAAAGGATTCCTAATGTCTTCCTCTTATTCCAGGCCCGGATTTTTCTTTGTCTCATTCTAAGAGAGTTCCGACCTAGAAAGAGGATGACTGTACAATTTCTTGCCCAGGGGTCTCTTTTTTTGTTGTTGTTGCTTCAAAAATAGTTCCCTTAGCCTTATTTTTGACAGACATTTATAATTTCTTTTGCATTTGATTGTTAGTACAAATTAATTTCTCTGCTTTGCTCTAAATTTTCTCCCTGTACCTATTTTTTTTAAGGAAAAGCAAAACAAGTAATAAATAGTTTCCATTTAAATTTACATTACCCTTTCTTGTATCAACTTGTTTAGATTTCAGAAGAAATCTTTACTCTGGTTCTCGAAATGCAAATCCCTTAGACTTTGAGTTCCTTTTCTTTATATGGTCCAGTTTCCACCAGGCCAATTACTAGTAGCCAAAGACTCAGTTAACATGCCATCTATTCTTGTCACTCCCATGTCATGTCATGTCATATCATATAATATATTCTATTATATCACAATTTGCACTATAGCAGAAATATTTGTTTATATCTATAAAATGATATGCTGGAACATAGAGCTTCAAGGTAAAAACAAGAGTGAAGGAAATTGATATTGAGTGCCTACAAAGTGAGAAGATTTATTTATGGCTTTGTGTGTATACATGTATAAGATATATGTATGTATATATATATGGCTTATTCAACTGTGGCACAGCATCAAGTATTTGTTAAGTGAAACGATAATGAAGAATTTCTAGCCATTTAAAAAATATAGCCCAAGAATGGAAACATTGTGGTGGTGCCTACTTCAACTGCTATGCCTGGTTTTGAAAGAGGAAGTAATTCTGTTGTCCCCAGGAGACCTAGGACCCAAACCATCTATGTATCTTTACTCTTTAGTCTGATACTTTTCAGAGACTATAGGAGTAGTGGACTTAGAAAAATAGAACATCCTGAGGACTCAAAAGTGGGTATCCAAACTAGCTGAAGCAGCTGTTCCACTTCTATAAACACGTATTTTTATTTAATCCTTGAAGGCAGACAGCCAAGTTGAGACAGCATTCTGCTTCTGCCTCTCATTTCTACTACTTTGGTGTACAGGAGCTCAGTTACCAAGTGGGCAACGTGGATTTAAGAGAAGAAATAAGCCCTTCCATCCCAATGTTCTGTTTTTCTCTAACTACTTTTGTCATTGTAGGTTTGGGAGAGGTGGTGGGACACAGTTAATACCCTTTGTCACTCAGCAGAAGGTGAGACGTAATTGCATGTCTGTTGAGTAATAATAAATAGCCTACATTGGAATAGTGCCTTATAGTTTAGTAAATCCACTCCCACAAAGCACTGACATCTTCAAGTGCATGCTGTTTTTTTTTGTTTTCTTTTTTTTCCCACTGTTTTTGAAGCATACCATATTAAAGAATTTTTTGTATCATTCCAAAGCCTTCTATCCACTCCCTACCATTCTTATTCCCTGACCTTTTTATGTCTCATTTTCCCTTTTGAGGGCTCAGCTTTGATCAAAAGCTAGTGGCAAATGTTACAAAGGTGGTAAAACCCTTAGGCACACACATAATGGCCTTTTGCCTTACCAGAGGCCTAGGCTTAAATATTTTCTTCTTACATTTAGCTAGAGATTTCCATATTTATTTCATCTTGAATTCTGATTCATCTCTTTCTTTTCATTTGTTCTCAATCTCTATTGAAAAATGGACCAAGTGGTTCTTCTTATTTTCAAAACATTTAATTCTTTGGATGACATATGGGTTCTTCTTGGGAGCTGTTTTGACGTATTTCTTTAATTAGTCAGCAGGGCTGCATTTGAATAGAAGTGGAATCATTTCCTCCATTCAGCAAAGGAATGGTTGTCCTTTATGGAGACCATTCTATTAATGGCCCAGGAAATAAGGGTATAGAATTAAAAATGTAGCCTAAATATTTCACGTGAAAGATTTGTCCACTTGTTGTAGGCCTGAAGGATGCTCATGGAGAAACAGGGCAAAAGAAATAATCAAAGAGTAGTTCCTTCTCAAAGGCAGCATGAACCAAACTAAGATAAAGGCCATGATAAAGAAAGAATAATGGAAAGTTTGGAATTAAAGCAGCATATAAATCATCAAGCAGGAAAAGGATTGTGGTTTGCAACAAGAGGACGTCTTTGGAGTGCATAGAGGAGAACGACAGTAAAACAGGAAAGATGGGGGTTGGAGGAAGCTGAAGAATAAAAGTAGAATATCCATAGCTCTGTCCAACAACTTGTAGAGGACAGCCACAGGTTGGGTTTCTTGAAGAGGTTAGGAAAAGTATTGTAGAAGGGGAGGAGAGTGAGTGCCAAGCTGTGGGGGCTGGAGAGAGCCCACCATATTTGGAGAACAGCGAAGGACCAGTTTGGAGTAGGGGCTAACTTAGGATGAATTATGGAAGAAATAGTTGAAAAGATATGTTGAGGTCAAATTATGGAAGAGATAATGGATAGGAAGGGGTTGGAAGATATAAAGAAAAAGTGAAAGAGTTTGAGCAGAAGTGAATGAGACCAGAGGAAGGATTTCCTAGAAATTGTGCCTGAGTAAAACAGAAAGAAAAGGAATTGAAGGGTGAGAATGAAATTTGAAAAAAAAAAAAAAGATTTGGCTTTTTCATTGTTGTTGTTATTAATTTTATAACGATTTTAAAACAATAACCTCTTAGAGAAAATGAGTTGGAAAGAACATATTTTCAGGGAAAAACGTATTATTGCAAGTACAGTAAGAGTTATGGTTAAGGCAGCTTGTTGAATAGGAAGAAAGATAGTGGATTAGAGAAGTATTTTAAGACTGGGGCAATAACGACTCTAGTTAATTACTACAGTGAGCAAAAAATAGAAAATTATTTGACAGATAATTTAGAGTCTTAATTGATTGTAAAGAATCTTTAAGAAAGTTCATATATTTATATTTATGTTACACATATGTTTATGTAGACAGTAAATCTAGCCAAGGTCATGATAATGAACCGTAACATGAATTTTGGTGAATTGAAAAGAGATTCTAGGGATTGAAATGAATTTGAAGAGCAAACAGTGAAAGTTATTTTTAAAAATAATGAAAAATTATCTAATACAAATATATTCAAACTGAAAAGTCCAAATAACGAGGAAATCTAGTGAGAATTATTTGTTGAGCCATGTAAATGTTTGAAACATTTTGGGGAATTAGGATAGAAGTCACATGTTGGGTTAGAACATATGATAGCAATAGAATCTCATTGAAAAATCTAGCCCTGTTTTGAAAATGTACTAAAGGAAAGGTGCGAAAGAAATGGGAAGTAAAACTACAGAGATAGCTAGTTAGCCAAAAGGTTTATTGTAAGCAGAATATTGCTTAACCACGTATACAAAAGGCAAGAGATTTTAGATGGACCCAGAGGCTTGGGAGAGAAAATAACAAGGTAAGTACATTAATTTTATTAACCTGTAAGCGATTGTATTTTAGCTTTCTTAGGTGAATGTTTGTGCCATATGGAAAAAACATCTCTTTGCTTACTATTGGCAAAATGAGCCCTGTTTGAAATATCTATCAAAATATACATGAGTGCCTACTGTGTGCACAACACAAATCTCATTAGCCTCTCTTTAAAATATGCTGAAACAAATCACTGCCTAACTTGTAACTCATGTATTGTTTTTCTGCTCCTTCAAAGTCATCAAAGCAGTGTTCGAGTCTGTATGTTAGGTGCTGTTTTGAGAAGGCAGAGACTGCATTCCATGAGAAGGAGGCCAGGTTGGATGGTGGAAGTAAGGGTATTCAAAGTGCTGGTATAGAGTAATATAGTAGTAGTAATAGGTCCATAATGTGGGGACAGTGAGGAAAGCCAGGAGTACAAATTGCTGAGTATTAATCTCAAGAGTTTGGGATCAAAACCTCAGAATACTTTGGATAGGATTGAAAATAGAGTGTCGGCAGGGCGTGGTGGCTCACGCCTATAATCCCAGCACTTTGGGAGGCCAAGGCTGGTGGATCACCTGAGGTCAAGAGTTCGAGACCAGCCTGGCCAACATGATGAAACCCCGTCTCTACTAAAATACAAAAAAATTAGCTAGGCATGGTGGCAAGCGCCTGTACTCCCAGCTACTTGGGAGGCTGAGGTGGAAAATCGCTTGAACCCAGGAGGCGGAGGTTGCAGCGACCCGAGATCATGCCACTGCAGTTACAGAGCGGGACTCTGTCTCAGGGAAAAAGAAAAAAAAAAAAAAAGAAAATAGAGTGTCTTCTGCTTTAGAACCAGCAGACCTTAGGCTGTAGATCTCCAGCTGGTAGTATGGTTCTCAGATTTCTGGATCAATAGTGGTATCACAGGGCTGATGTCTCAGGTATCTTGTGGACCCAATGTTGCTTCCCTTGGGACCATTTTCTGATTCAGAGGTTCATCAAAATGATCTTATATGTCCTTTACTAGGTTAAGTGATTCACTTAATTTAAATGGAAGGGTATAACATCACTTGCATTATTCCATGTTTCTTAACACTGTGTGTGGACAGTTTAAGATGATTCACAATTGCTCCTGTATGTGCTATTGGGCATATGTTCATAAAAATAGATTGTAACACACATAAACTTTCTCATGTAATTAAAAACCATATTAACATTTATTTTTTCTATTCAAGATTGCTAGACAAATATATAACATTTTAAGCTGATAATTTTAAAAATATTTATTAAGCAAGACTTTTAAACCATCTATTTGTGCTGTATTAGATGTGTACCCCTGGTTGCAAATAATTTGATAAGCAGGAAAAGACTTATTGAAGGGTAGATTGTAGAGTCAACTGAAGGTGGTAGAATGACAAGGCAAGGGAATATCTGCCTTCCTGTAGCTTTGGTGATAGAAATGGGGCTCTGCCTCCTACTTATTTTGGAATTTATCTCCCAAATTGGAAGTATGTTTGGATACTGAGAAATCACATATCTGCTGTATGGATCTGCTTAATGCTATGGATTTATGTGAGTATGAGGGTTTTTAAAAATACAAATGTAAAACATTTAATCAATTTTATTATGATCATTCAGCCATTATTCTTAGAATGTGCTAATTACTCTGGAAATAATGTTGAACTTTCATCTGTTCATTCATTTGAAAATATTTATACATAAGGCATGAATATGTTTCTGAAATGCTGAGATAAATAAAGGAAATCAGAGATGGATAATACCATCAAGGAGCTTACAGTCTAGTGAGGGAAACACAAGATAGGTCTGAAATTCACTATAACAAGTGGAATATATTAAGGACCATAAGAGAGGTAAAAGGCACCAGGGCTTGGAGAGCTATGACTGCCTTGAGCTGTGGTGATCAAGAGAGGCCTTGGCTGGACATGGGATTTGTCCATGAGTGATAGGGGAAAGGGTGAGCCAGGCTTGGGAAGAAAATCATGAAAGGAAAAATTCCAGATACTCATAGGTTAGGCAGTGTTGATGGGAACCACTAGTAATAGTAGCAACAAGAACAATACAACTCATATGCATGTATAACTTTAAACTTTACAAAGAACTCTTGTGCACAGAAACACATATAATGTAGTGGTGAAAAGTGCATGGTCTAGAGTCAGAAAACTTTGGTTCTGATTCCTAGCTCTGCTGCTTACTAACCTTATGACCTTGGGCAAGTTATTGAACTTTGCCATTTCTTTTCTTTCATCATCTGAAAAAAAAATTGAGTTAGCAATAATACTGATTTCAGAGTTTCGAGGATCCTGAGCTTATATTGGAAATGGGGCTTCACACTTAGTGCCTTTCAGTCATGCTAGCCAAATTATATATCTAGATCTTCACAATAAAATTAGAAGGTGGGAACTATTATTACCCTCATGTGAAGACAAAAACTGCTCAGAGGGGTTATTTATTCAGGGGTACATAGAAAACTATAGAGTTGGGACTTAAACTCTATAGCCCACTTTTCACTGCATGACACTTTCATTCAAATAACTAAAATTTAAGAACCATATAGGTTAAATTAATTAATTGATGTTGTATGCAAGCAAAAGAAAGTTGCCATAGTTCATATTTTTGGAATTTCATTTAGATTTCTTGAGCTCAATAAAGATACAAAGTCCTAAAATGCTTATAGGAATAAATAAAAGTTACAGAATTAGCCAGTATAGTAGCTGATATGAATGTACATGAACAATTGCACTCATTTCATATCACAATATAATTTTCTCACTGAAGCAAAAATGAATTTTCTCCCTTGGTGGAGCTTCATCTCTGCCTTACTGTGGAGTATGACATGAATTTTTATATCTTTCAAAGCTCTGTTGAAGGCAATATATTGAATAATGACATCTTTTGTTGCGAAAAATCCACTCTTTCCTTTTTATTTCTAGTGGCCACATTCAGAACATTATTCTTAAACTTACTCTGAATTACTTATACTCTCTCTAGTCTTCATTTTAGGAGTTAAAAAATTTTAGTGAAACCAAGCACAATAAGGATAAAGGTGACTCCAGCGTGCTTGCACTAGAGTTAGATAGTGCTGGTGAAATATCTCATGCTGTTATTGGCTTCATGAAAACTAACAGCCCTGAGAAATTTAATTTAGAAAGCTGCACATTTTGAGTAATATATAGATTACTTGACATGTGGGTTATTATTCAATTGAGAGATTTTATATGAAAATGTTAAATGCTACTGACAGTTGCTAAAGATTGTACTTTTTAATTATTCTATTTTTCACCTAATGTCTCTTCTTCTTTTGTCATTGACATTTTAGATTACTGACAGAACATTCCATTAGCTTAAATGTGTATTATCATTCCAAGTGATATAGGCACATAGTAGGCACTCAGTAAACACTTGCTATATAAATGACCTCAATTTACCATGCTCACTATGTAGGTTACTACTGAAATTATTTTGGCTTCTACTTCTTTTTCAAGTATTCAAGAGATTTTACTGAGCTACTCAGCCTCAATGTGATAAATGAAATTTCTAAGCATGTTGAAATTGGTGCAGTTGAGTATCTTGGATCTGAAACGAAGGAGTTGTTGGTTGAGTATGCTTATGTCTCCTCTGACTGAGGCCAGATGTAAAAAAATAGACTCTCTTAACATGATTTAAAGTTTCTCATTGAAGATACTTTGAATTGAACATGCAGGCACATAATAATGTGTTTTATGTACTTAACCAAGTATTTATGTCCATATTTTAAGTTTTGAGTCTTCAGTTTTCATAAATAAGTTGATATGTACAACATTCTTCAGGTTTCTGCTTTGTTTATATGATGCAGTTCTTTATACATATATAAATATCCCAGTTTAATTGTTTCAGTGGGATTTCTCAAGTATCCATTTTGCTTTTGAAATAATTAGAGTCATGATCATATTTGAATGCATTTTAGATATTACTAATGTATGCCAGGATTTTGAAGATATTGCTGATTAAGTTAGATCTTTTTGTTTTTGTATGAAGGATCTCAAAAACTAACTTTTGTATGTCTTTGATGATGAAGGTGTAAACTGTGACTAGGCAAACCAGTGACGAAGGCTTAGGGAACAGAAACCACATCGTACCTCATTAAGTCATTGTTGTCATAGAGGCAAAGCTATATTTACCCAGACCTTTTACAATGTAAGTGGTCAGCAGAAACTGGAGAGATTTGCAGAGACACAGAGGAAAAGCAAAATTATATACTTTTGCCAACCATGCTCTGATTACTCAACATATTTTGGGAACTGCTCGTTTTGAAACTTCTTCCAGTCCTTGTGGCTAAAAGTTGGAAGATGGTTACCCGTTAAAGGTGAATTTGTTTGGCGACAACAAAATCATTTGGAGCCAAATATATGGAATAAAATAAGTATAATTTTTTTCCTTTGATTTAAACTTATTTGGGACTAGTAAGTAATTAGTTACTTGTCTGGCTCTGAAGGCAGTTCAAAAGTTCAAAGGCAGTTCCATTGACAGAATTACAGCATTGTTGGAATAAATATTGGTTGAATTTGCTGAATAGTCAGGTAACCTCCCTAGGTGACTGTTTTGAGGAACAGTGGTCTTTTGAATATTTAAGACCTGATATGCTTATTTTAAAGACATGTAGTCCCACCAGGCCTAGTATGCTACCAGCAGGGGGTGCCAAACACAGAACTTCGATAGGTGCTAAAGAGACTTTGCGGCGGCCCTTGAGATAGCCGTTATGGGCCTAGAAGCAGCAGATATTTTAACAATGGTATTATAATTGCTTGTTGACCTTCCTCAGTTTTTTTTAGGCAGTTAGATTTTGGAAGTTGGAGACCATGGCTTGGAGAGGGTATTCATAGAGGTCACGACTGTCTAAGCCATCTCAACCAGTTGCATCATTGTGGAGGTATAACAGACTTGCACTGTTACGTTACCAATTTTTCCACTGGTTTCCTCATTTGAAGAGTCTACTTTTCAAACAAAGCTCTGGTTACAACAGAAAAGCACCCAAGTTGGTTTAGAAAGTTGGGGTGAGAAGAAAATAGCGCTTATTCTGAAGAAAAAGAAATAAAGCTTTGCCAGGCCTCATTGGGATTGCAGCTAAAGGACTCCACTGAGGTAAATACTTTCCTGGCCTCTTGTGTCTGCCCTTCCCTATATAGCCACATTTTTGTAAAGATGGAGTCTCACTTTGTTGCCTAGGCTGGTCTCAAACTCCTGGCCTCAAATAATCCTCCCACCTGGGCCTCCCAAAGTGCTGAGATTACAGGCGTGAGCCACTGTGCCCAGCTGTTGTTGCTGTTGTTGTTTAAGGTGATGAAAATGTTCTAAAATTGATTGAGGTGATGATTGCGCAACTCTACGAATATAATTGAATTGTACACTTCACATGGGTGAATTGTATGTACGTGAATTATATCTTGATAAAGTTATGTGTGTTTTTTTTAAGTCATTGTCTTTAAGTGACAAATGTTAGTGATATGCATGTAGTGCTAATTATCCCCTACCCAGTCCTGGTGGTCTTTCCACTGGTTGGCACCTCTCCCTGGAACGCTGTGCCTCTCAGTGTTTGTACACAAGTTACTTTCTCACTAAAGTCTAAAATTGCAAACCCACCTCTGGCTGGCACTTCTTAGCCTGTTTACTTTTCCTTTTCACCATAGTATGTATCACCTCCTAAGAAAATATACAGTTTACTTGTTTATTGTGTTTGTTGTTTATTTTCACACACACACGCACGCACACACACACACCCCAAGGCATAATGTAACTTCCCTGAAAACAAGGATAATTGTTTTGCTCACTGATGTATCACAAAGGCTTGGAACAGATGCCTGGCATATAGTAGGTGCCCAATTACATAAAACATCTACTTCTAAAATTAACTTCTATCCAAACCATTTACTCTGTACTTACATTGTTGCCTGAAATACTTTAAGGAATAAAATTAAAATCATTACTGATTACCAGATATGAAACCCAGCATTCTTCTCTAGGTCTGAAAAGCTTTATGTTAGTAGAAATAAAGTTAAGGAAGACATTTTTTCATCATTTATCATTTACTCAGTAACTACTTATAAAGCATTTGCAATGCCTCTGCCCTCAGAGGCAGTGTGGACCAGCAGGAAGAGCACTGGTGAGTCCTGAGATCTGGATTCAGACTTCAGTTCAGTCATGAACTGGCTGCATACTTTTGGCAGATACATATTTCCTAAGACCTTGGCTGCCCTATTTATAAAATTAGTGGTTATACTAGCTCTAACATTTTATTATCCTACTGCAGGTATTTGATTACTTCTAACTTTGACATGTAAAAATTATTTTAAAAGCATGTCATTCTATAATTTGATTAGTTTACTATTTGACACTAAAGTACTTAAGATCTTATTTGCCTCTTCCCACACCAATACACACACACACACACACACACACACACACACACACACACACACACACACACACATATGCATGCATGGCATGTGCATATTTCAAAGATGCATAGTGCTTAAGAGCAGAGTTTGGCCCTACTCTGTAAATGTGTTCAGAAAACAATATAACACAGGTACTGAAGGCAGCTTGTTTGTAACTTGTAGCTAAACATGACATTCAAATGTTAATTGGATGAATAAATCTTGTTCATTTTACAGACATGGAAATGTCAATGGAATAAAACTGTTTATCACAAGATAATGGTCTCCTGCCGCCAGATAAATGCCAAGATGAAGATACTTATTGAAAATATATCAAAATATTCTATTGCTATTTATTGAAAATAAAGGTTGAGGAAAAGTTCAACTTTTTAGGTCAAACATGAGAAATGCCCTGCTTGTGATATTAGTATGGTACTATATCAAAGATGATATGCACGGTATAGCAACATGGGAAAATTCTAAGAAATAACCGTCTAGAAATGAATCTTTTAGGTTTGAGAATTACTGGAATAATTGTGTGAGGGCTGGGAGGAGATTTGTAATATTTATTGAGCTCTTATTGTGTGCCTAACACAGTCCTGGGTGCATTCACTAGTGTAAGCCTCAAAAGAACAATACCCAGAAAGGATCATTATTCTCATTTTGCAGGTAAAGTTAAAAGCAAAATAATTTGCACTCACATAGAGAGTAAGTGCCAACACCAGGATTTAAAACTTAGTCCAGATTCCAAATCGAGTGCTTTTTCCCCCAACACCATACATTTCTACTTATACTTGAAAGTCTTAATACAGTGATTTTTGGAGCTCTTGAGTAGATTATTTTCCTTATGCTTTGTTGCCCCTGATGACCAAATACTTCTTTGGTCTAAATATTCAGTATATTGCTATGTGAAATATCTTTAAGTGATATCATCCATTAGCCCAAAAGAGCATGCCCATAAGTCTTGAGGGCCTTATAGCTCTGAATGGATCAAGTTATATTGGATTCTAGCATTAAGACACCTTCTTTCCAGCAGTGTATGGTTTGAAATCTTTAGGTGACTTCTTCTTTCTGCTTTCTTTTCAGAACTTAGATACCTATTTTTCCACTTTACTTACCTTGTGTATAGTATAAGTGCCATAGTGGTCTTTGTAAAATACATCTTTTGGGTGGATACAGAGGGATAATTGAAAGAACTTAAAGAAAAAGAGCATTATTGTTCAATAAAACTTTTACTTCCCTCTTCATGCCAACCCCGTTCTTTTGTCCCTTCCCACCCCAAGAGTCCCTTTCTCCACCTGCCATAGACACCAAGTGTTAATATCTCTCTTCCTTGGACCATCAGTGAGCTTCAGTCTTCTTCATGCAGAGACCACTCTACTGTAATATACTTGTCATAGTTTCCTCAGTAGATGATAGGCTCCTTGTTAGGAGAAATTGTGTGTTTTTCTTCTCCCTATTCTCCATGGTACCTGATGGAGTGATTTGGACATTATAGATACTCCATGAGAATGTGAAAGATGCATGGGTATGGCTTCTTTGTTTTAAGGACTAGAGGAAGTATGAAGGATTCAGAGTATTCATGGTGCACCTTTATAAATATGGGAGTCTGTTGGTTCCTTTGCCTGTGCTTGTATCTGTCAGTTCTCTCTAAAACACATTTGGATTTTATTTATTTTGTAAAATTCCTAGAGGCAGTGAATGAACAGATAATTTAAATGCTAGATGGATACAAAGCTGAGAAGCTTGAATGTTTAAATTTCCCTCAGGAAGAAAATAGTAATTCATATAGCACTCTCTTGATATATAAATAGCATGTGCACTGAAGATCTTTCTAAAAGTCATGATATTCTTTCAGGAGTTTTAGATTGACACCAAGCACCATTGTGTCACATGAATTACTAACTCAGTCTTTACTATGCACTTTCACAGATGGGAGACCTTTAACTCTGAAGGACATATGGGAAGGAGTTCATGAGTGCTATAAGACGCGACTGCTACAGGGACCATGGGACACTATTACACAACAGGTCGGAAAGTGTTGTCATTTTATTGTATGCATTTTATTGTATTCTTCTGCTCATCTTTTCTTCTAGTTCCCTCTCCAACTCTTTTCCCTATTTCACTTGTCTATATCTTTACATATTTCACCTCAAAGACAGTTTCCTTAAAAAAAACCTTCCCAGACCCAGTCTTGGTTTAGCCACCCTATTATAAGCTCTCAGAGTACCCTATAATTATCCTTTAGAATGCTTATTCCAATTTTAAATTACATATTAGGATGATTTAAAAAAATTGATGTCTGTCTTTTCCACTATACAGATACTCCTTGACTTACAATGGGGATACATCCTGATAAACCCATCGTAAGTTGAAACTATCTTAAGTAGAAAATGCATTTAATACACCTAATCTACTAAACATCAAAGCTTAGCCTAACCTACTTTAAATGTGCTCAGGACACTTACATTAGCCTACAGTTGGACAAAATCATCTAACACAAAGCCTATTTTATAATAAAATATTGAATAGCTTCATGCAATTTATTGAATACTGAAAGTGAAAAACAGAATGGTTGTATAGGTATCAAAATATGGTTTCTCTTGAAGATGTATCACTTTTGCACCATGATAAAGTCTAAAAATTGTTAAGCTGGACCATCCTAATTCTGGGACTGTCCATACTGTGAGCTCTCATATAGGCAGACCATGTCTCTTTTATTCTTCATTGTACATGCAGCACCAGCACAGTATTTATCATATAGTATGTGCTCAATAAAAATGTATTAAGCAAATGAAAATAGAAACTAAGTTGGCTTATATACTAAGAAATAGATTATTTGGCTTATGTAATCTATACTGTTTTACAGTTTTACTCATAAATACATTTGCAAAAAAGAAGAGCTTTTGATTAATAATATGGTTGCAATAGTGATTTGCAAAAGTAGAGAAAATAGATCTGCAAAAGTAGATATAAAAAGTAGATTTGCAAAAGTAAAGAAAATAGATCTGTCAATCATATAAGTCATTACTGCCTTGCTAAAATCAGTAGTTATTTTGGAAATTTAAAAATACTCATCACCTTGCAACCAATCATGATCTCCTTAAAAATGATTTTTACTTATGTCAAAAATATTATTTTTTCCAAGCTTCTGTTCAGCTTAATGAAAGCTTCCTTTAAAAATGACTTTATCAGTTATTAGAATTTTTATGCCTTCTTATGTGTTTGATCATAATGACAGTTTACCTCCCAATCAACATACGAATCCTTAGCATCTTGTAAGTGGTTCTTTAACAATGACCATTTTCTAGGTTTTAATTGAGGACAAAACTAGCTTTAGGTATTTGTATCTTTCACACTGCCCCTCAAATTAATCTTTTCTGTTCCCACTGTCACCCTCCTAGATCAAGCCCTCTGACCTCACGTGGAACAATTAGTAAAGCCTCTTATCTGTGGTCTTCTGCTCCTTTCCTCTCTGCCTCTTACCTGTAGTCATATCTTTTTAGCCACTGCTGTGCTTACTTACCTGTGCTGAAACCTGCAATAGTTCTCCGAGGGCCTATGGGATGTGGTCTAAATGCTTTGCCTGGGTGTCAGAGGTTGCCACTCCCTGGTTCCAACCTGCTCTTCTAAGTTTATCTTCTACTCCTCTGCTCTACACAGCTCTTGCCAAATATGGTTATTCATCTCTCTATACTCCTCTTGTACAGTTTGTTCTTGGGATCTTTTCTAGATCTAATGCCTTCCCTCATTTTTCTGTATGCATTACCTGTTACTACCTGTCCTCTCATACATTCCTTTCTCTGAAACCACCTCAACTCACAAAAATTGCCCCTCTGAAATCCAAATCTGTAGACCAGGCATCTATGAAGAAGTATAATATGAAATATGAGAAAACCAACCATAAAGATTTGGCAAGAACATTTTATTTTATACAAACTATTTTGGATTAACCTTTATGTCAAGATGAGTGCTAAGAGTTCCAACTTCTAGTGTCTTGTCAGTGGCCACAAACTGTACAAAAATTTGTATTGTAGAGTCCTTATCCTCAAGACCCAGAAAATGTTTGGTTGTAAGAGTCAAGAAAGATGGCAAAAGATAGAGGAAAAAAATATTCAAAAATATATGTGTATTTAACTTCACACCCATTTATCAACTCTTTCTCAATTCCATTATACTCTTGAATCCAGTTCTTACCATTTTCCTTTTCTGTCTCTAGCAGATAATTAATCTCCTTAATGCAGGCCTGTATATAGCACAATTTCTAGTGGTCTATGATATTTTATATTTTAATTCCACGTGTCTTGGTTTTGACCCATGACATAAGAACAAGATTTTGATACAATGTTGCCATAGATTTCTTTTTATTGATAGAACTCTTACATTGTTAAACTCACCATTGAACCAATCTGTATATAGATTGTTTTTAATAGAATTGACTAATGTCTTTCATTTTATAATTATTTCACTGTCACACAGATAGCCTATTAGTATACCATCTTTTTCCTCGCTATCATAGTATGGTATTACAGATCAAATCCTATCACAGCAAGCATTACTATTTCTAACACCAAGGCTGGGGCTCACTTAATAGGAGGGATATTTGATATAACCACACTACGACACAACTATAAAACTTAGGTGGTCCTTTGGAATTGATCTTATTGGGATTTGATGGGTGAACAGATACCCTACTTCTAATAACAATGTTTATTTAAGCTTTAAAATTGCTCATCACACCGCATGTTGAGGCATTACAGACCAAGTAGGGGAAACTCATTCGTAGCCATTGCACTACTTGGCATTTGAAAATCATCATGAATATTTCCTTTGGAGATCTTGGCTTTTAATCCCAGATTGGTTAATGGGTTGGTATTTATATCCTCTTTTTTGCTTGAGATCTTTGGGAGAATGGGTCTTCATTTTTTAGTACCACATACGAAGAAAAAACAAGGTGTCCTCAGTGAGATGGAGGGGGAGAAGATAATATAGCACTAGGGAAGAATGGGCTGATAGAATATTGGTGGTGTTGAATAGTAGACACCGTTCTGCAGAATTATACTAAGGAATCATTAGCTTGCGGACTGAACATGATAATAATACGCTGTCCCCAGAGTGGCTTAAAAACAAAAGCAGCCTTTGCATAATATAAAATGCATTTCACTTCATTTTCAGGCCTGATTGTGCTCATATAGTTTGTTGCTCTTCATCTTTAGCAATCACACTTCTGTTCTTTCAGCATTTGTCTTGATGATAAGGACCTATTCATGTCAGATGTAAACGCCCTCTTTTGAAGACAAGCCACTCATAAATTTCATACATTTGATTATGGTGATTACTTACCTACTTTTGTCCAACATTACAGACTACCTATTATATCAACCCTGTAGCCTAATAAAAAAACTTCTGAAAGAAAGTTAACAGATACTTAGGTTGGATCTGCCTTAATTGTTATAGTGAGTGTTACAATAATGATCACTGGAAGGTGTTGGCTCTATGTTTTAAGAAAGGAATTCCTGTGATCTTGGCATGGCCTAAAGTCACAAAATAAAAAAGGGTACCTTCAGTTTCACTTTAAGATATATGTGTTTATGTGCAGGGGTGTATAGTGGTCAGATAAGTAATTTTTTCTTACTGGATTCTTTTTTTGAACTTTATATTATGGAAAATTTTAAACACATACAAAAGTAGAGATAATTGTGTAATGTGCTTATTAGCTGATGAAGAGTTTGTTTTTTTTCCATATCTCATACAGTTAGGAACTTTTTTGAAGCAGTTCCTAGCATCATTTTATTTCATCCCTACAAATTTAAGTAAGTATTTTTAAAAGATAAGGGTTCTACATGAATGTTCGTATCAGTTTTATTTATAATAGCTCAAAATGGAAAAAAACTCAGGTGTCTTCAGTGGGTAGATGGTTAAACAGAGAGTAGCATACTATTACCATGGAATACTACTCAGCAATAAAAAGGAACCAATTATTGATATACTCAGCAACCTGGATGAATCTTCAAAGAATTATGCTGAGTGCAAAAAGGCAATCCCAGAAGTTGCAGAGTGTTTGATTCCATTTCTATAACATTTTTGAAATGACAAAATCATGGACTGAAGAACAGATTTGTGGCTGCCAGGTGATAGGGAGTGTGAATGGAAGGGAAATGGCTGTGGCTATTAAAGGCAACATGAGGGAACCTTATGGCAGTGGAAATGTTCTGGATCTTCACTGAATCAGCGTCAGTATCTTGTTTGTGATATTGTACTATAGTCTTGCAAGATGTTACCATTGGGGGAAACTGGATAAAGGTTTCCATATGATATCCTTTTGTATCACTTTAAAAAATTTTTATGTTTAAAGTAGAGATGGGGGTCCTATGTTCCCCAGGCTGCTCTTGAACTCCTGGCCTCAAGTGATCCTCCTGCCTTGGCCTTTCAAAGTGATGGGATTACAGGCATGAATCACTGCACCTGACCTCTTTGTATAATTGCTTACAACAAACATGAATCTACAATTATCTCAAAATACAATATTTAATTTAAAAAGGTAAGGGCTCAAAAAAACATAACCACAATTCCATTATCACAAATAAAATTACTAATAATTTCTTAATATCATTAAATAAGCAATTAATGTTTAAATTTCCCAAGTTCTTTTTTTATAGTTTGTTTATATCAGGATCCAAAATAAGGTTTACACATTAAAATAGTTAACATATCTTAAGACTTTTGGAATCTTACAGATTCTCATTCCTCCATCTCTTTTTTTTTCCTGGTAATTTTTTGTTGAAGAAACAGGTCGTTTGTTCTGTAGTGTTTTGCAGTCTGGATTTTTTTTTCTAATTGTATTTCTGTGGTGTTTAGTATGTTCCTCCCTGTATTTTTTTATAAACTGGTAGTTAGATCTTGAGGCTTGATCAAATTCAGGCTCGATTTTTTGGCAAGAATACTTCATGGTTGTTTCTGAGTATGCCATCGGGGGGGACATTATGTCTGGTTATCCCTCTTTTTTGTGATGTTAGCAGCCATTGATGATATTGCCTAGACCCATTAATTCATTAGTGGTTGCAAGATGGTGCTGTTCTAATGCTGTCATTCATTATTTATTAGTTGGACTACTTCTATAATGACAAAGTTTCTCTCTCCATCTTACTTACCTGAGGTATGCTTTGATTAGGAAAGGCAGGATAAATGCTTGATTCTTTCCCTTTGTGAGCTAGCTTTCAAGATAATGAGTTGTTTCTCTAGTATCCTCCCAAGGTAACCAAGAACTTTAAAAAATATGTCTTTATGGACTCATAGATATAAATGTTTTGTATGTGTCAGTTCATAGTAGTGGTTATCTTTATTGATGTTCAGTTTACCTCATCTTTAGCCAGTGGAAGTCTGGCCAAAGACATTGGCTCCTGAGTCATTTTGATACAACCCATGTGGCTTTGATGGCTTCCTTGTTCAGTGGTATGACAAGTGGTTGCACATGCATGTTGTGCAATTCCTGCCCAGACTTGTTGGAGTCAGCCAAGGAGAACTGGTTCCTTTGGGAAATGGTAGTGCCTTTATCTGGGTGTTGGAGCCAGAGAGAGTGGATTTGACTCTGTATGCCACCACTTACTAGCTGCATGATCTTGGTTAAATTACAAAGATTCTGTGTCTTAGTTTGATTTTCCATTAGAGGTAACAGTAGCATCTACACAGAGCGAATGGGAAGACTAAATGAATCAATATATGTAAAATACGTTGTACATTGCCTAGCACATAATATGTAGTAAATATATTATGTAATCATTATGGTCATAATCATTATTATTTTTTCCAGGTAAACATAGTTATTTCAGTGATTTTCTCAGCCATTGAAGATTAAGCTATGCCAAATTTAGGATCCCCCCTTCCCACCCTGGAATTGATACTAAACTTCTGGACCCTAACTAATAATATCTACCCCAGGGGCTCTGTTCCAGCTCTGTGCTGCCTCTTTCTCCTCCTCTCTCTCACCCTCGCTTTCTCTCTCATTAAACCTTTGCTTTCTAGGACCACATCCTGACTTTTGTGGGCCTTAGACACATTTACCTTCATTGACTCCTTTCTCCATAAAAAGGTATTAAAATTATATTTTATAGCTGCATTATTAGATGACTGTATTCATACTATATATTAAAATACTTTCTTTGACCTACAAGTTTATTATTTTATTTTTTAAAAAGCAATTAAAATATTTTCATGGATCCCTAAAGGTATTGTAGACCCCAGGCACTGTGCCTACTCTGTCTAATGAATAAGTCAGCCCTGCTACACCTTACTCTTTTCTGCTACCGCAACAGGGCTGCAGAAACATCAGGTGGCTGTCTGCAGTCCTTCTATACTCAGAAAAGTCTGGCTGCCCCTCCTGTTTTACAGCTGCCTAAATATAATGATGATGATGGAAGGGACTTTTCTTCATGAAACCTACCATGTACTAGAACCATATCCTCCCTATTCTCAAATTTGCAAACCACAAGAGAGTCTATTGTGTTGTGTCATTTTGTACGCATATATATGCACACACATGAGCATGTGTACATACACATGCCCCTCTTGGGAAATGGACTTTTCAAAATTGCCTCTCTCCAAGCCCCTGCTTTCCTTCCCAGCTCTGAGGAGAGAGAGTTGTATATGAAACTCAATCTGTATCTTATCTCTTTTTAAATATATTCTTTCTAACACTTGAACTATGTGCTTAAATTTGGAAACCAAAACTTTGGAGGTTCTTTGTTTTCTGATTCCATATGTCTGGGAAGGGAAAGTACAAGTGAATGAATGGGGTTGGATGGATAAAAGTGGGAAGAAACTCATTGATTATTTTCCTCATTTGATCCTACCATGCAAGTATTTAATACTATATAAGAGTAAGTTTAAATGTTTGTACAGAGTGGAATAGGAGAAGCCTGTGCAGCACACATTTTGCATATCCCAAATACCATTGAGTTCCTTTTGAAGACTTTGGAATGCCTAAAACATGCAAAAACATGACAATTTTAGTGGGTTTCATTATGTTTCCATGATAAATTTCTCAGGGTAAAAAAATAAAACAAAAACATAACCAAAAAAACATACTCCTTAGGTACCTTTTGGTGAATAGATTGCGTTTGACTCTCAGTGATGCAGGAAGTCACTGGTTAAGGATTCTTAAATAATGAAGCTTGATATGTTGCCTGGTGATTTATAATGATGGCTGATAAACTGATGATTTAATTGTGCTTCCTCTAGTAATAATCTTAAGTGCTCAAGTGAAGTTCCAGTGATTGGCTTTCTTCTGAACTCAGTCTCCCCGGAGTCTTTAGGCATCTCTTTTACACAACATCCGATAACTGACTTTTAACTGTTTCTATTTTAAATAATACAAATCAATTAAAACACACAGCTGTTTAACAAAACTTCTCAGTGTCAGTATAGGTCTCGGTGGGTATTTCCTGATGGCTGATAATGACATCAGTTTAGTGCACCTGGTAGTGTCTGTGTGAACTGGAAGTGGTTTAATTCTTAAATGACGAGAAAATTAAGAAGCCTTTATGGATTGCTGCTGCTTCTTCAGAATCACTGCCAGCTTCCTTTGCAGGCTTCTTTCATGGTGGAGCTTTATTTAAATGGGACTACAGATGTCATGTGATTGTTTTCTCTGTAATTTGCTGCTAATTTATTGAATCTGAGTTTCTAGGTATTAGCTGTGGGTATTAATAAGTCATTTAGGGGGCGGGTTTATGGCAGCACAGTAAATGTATCTAGCTTGCAGGCTTTTTGTAGAAACCTTCCTATGTTTTAGCAGTATTCAGTGATTCTGCCACAGTTTATTGTCTCAGGAGTGTGTGAGATATACTCTCTTTGTTATATCCTTACTTTGGCATCTTAGAGTAATAATGACAGTTCTGTTTGTCTCTACTAGCAATTATTTTTAGATTATCAGTCTGTACATGCATTGTGACTTTTAATGTTTATTAGCTGTTGATGCTATGGGTACCATACATGGTCAGGGTACTTTCCATATTCATTTTTTTTTTTTTCAGACAGAGTCTCGCTCTGTCACCCAGGCTGGAGTGCAGTGACATGATCTCGGCTCACTGCAACCCTCACCTCCTGGGTCAAGTGATTCTTGTGCCTCAGATTCCCAAGTAGCTGCGATTATAGTCATGCACTACCAAGTGTGTATTTTTAGTAGAGAAAAGGTTTCTCCCCATTAGCCTGGCTGGTCTTGAATTCTTGACCTCAAGTGATCCGCCAGCCTTCGCCTCCCAAAGTGCTGGGATTACAGGTGTGAGCCACCGTGCCCAGCCAATATTCGTTTTTTTATCCATTCAGAAATGTTTACTGTCATTCATACTCCATTGTGCTTTTCCTGTTTGGGGAAACAAAAGCACATTTTAATGAATTCTGTTTGTTCCTTAGACTTTTCCTACATTAAGAAATGTATGAAGAATGGCCAGGCATGGTGGCTCATACCTGCAATCACAGCTACTCAGGAGGCCGAGGTGGGAGGATTGCTTGAGCCTAGGAGTTTGAGGCCAGCCTGGGTAACATAACAAGACCCAATCTCTTAAAAAAAAAAAAAAAAGGTTATTTGGGTGTAACTGATTTTTACCAGAAGTGTCCAGAAATCTTACCTTTAAAAAAAAGGCATATGGGCCAGGCATGGTGGCTTACACCTGTAATTGTAATCCCAGCACTTTGGGAGGCCACGGCAGATAGATCACTTGAGGTCAAGTGTTTGAGATCAGCCTGGCCAACATGGGGAAACCCTATCTCTACTAAAAATACAAAAATTAACCAGGTGTGATGGCGGGCACCTGTAATCTCAGCTACTCGGGAGGGTGAGGCAGGAGAATCACTTGAACCGTCGGGAAGCAGAGGTTGCAGTGAGCAGAGATCATGCCACTGCACTCCAGCCTGGCAGCCTGGGCAACAGAGTGAGACTGTCTTAAAAAAAAAAAGGGCATATGAAACTTCTTTCTCACTTTCACTAAGTAATTTCTTTTCTTTCTTTCTTTTTTTTTTGAAACTGTGTTTCGCTCTTGTTGCCTAGGCTGGAGTACAGTGGTGTGATCTCTGCTCACTGCAACCCCTGCTTCCCGGGGGTTCAAGTGATTCTCCTGCCTCAGCCTCCCGAGTAGCTGAGATTACAGGTACCCGCCACCATGCCTGGCTAATTTTTGTATTTTTAGTAGAGATGGGGTTTCACCCTGTTGATCAGGCTGGTCTCGAACTCCTGACCTCAGGTGATCCACCCGCCTCGGCCTCCCAAAGTGCTGGGATTACAAGCATGAGCCACCACACCTGGCCAGTAACTTATTTTTCTTAAAACTTTTTTGGCTTTACACCTTGGAGTGTTTGTGGAAAGTCCTAAATGCATATTGAATGCTATTTAGGCATTGGTATAACAATGCTTTCTCATCTAGCTTTTACTTTCTAAAATTTTCTGACCACTAACCGCTCATTAAGTGTTTAATCTAAATACAATGGGAGTTGATTTATTATTGATTCCTATTGTATTGATTTCTAAGATGTTTTATCCCATTTTAATGGGAGCTTAAGATATATAGCTAAACAGGATATATTTCTTATAAATAACCAGGATGCTGGATTTGGGTCTTACTTCTTTAAGTTGAAGTTTATTTCACTACATAATAAAAACAAGAGGCTGGTTAATGTTCTTTGTTATGTGTACATCTGGTTGAGCAGAATATTGCTTAGCTTTTTACCATCAAAATTACACTTTTGACTCAGCACATGCTTTGAATGTATACGAAAGCTTTATTTTAGAGAATCTCCCAGCATTTCATTGATCCCTGGAATTACTGTTTCTTAAAAAGGAACAGCTTATCAATACAAAAATAAAATACCATTTAAAATATTGAATAATTAATTTTAATATTATTCATCTTAGCACATTTCATTTTGATAATTACTTACCATCAATTATTAATTTTTAATAAACATCTTAGTCCCCAAACTTCAAGTCTGAGGAATATTTATATTCTTATTTCCAGTTTTTGAGAAAGAGGTTAATGGCGGGTACATAGTAAAGCAACAGCTTGGAGCAGGTGGAGAAGCCTGGGGGCTGGGGGTGAGGACCAGAGGCAGGCACAGGACCTGGAGGGGAAATGGAACACAGGCTCTGCTGCTACACTTACCCGCGTATGTTTTGAGTCCTTAGTAAGGAGTATATGCTACCTCAGAAAGATGCTATTTGTTTTATCTTATTTTTTTGTACAATAGTTGCTGTATACACATAATTCCACCATGCAGTTATTGCACATTATTTTCTTCCCACTTTCTACTCCCTTCAGCTTCTCTTCTCACTTGTCATTTTCCCTGGTTCTCTTCCATGTCAGCTGCAAAATTCTCCATATTACATTTGCAGCCTGTATTTTTTAGTTAAAAAGTTGGTCAATAAATAGAGATAATACCAAAGTATATAAAGTATTTGTGCCAGTTACATTTTTTTGTAAGCTGATGTAATTTTTTTCAGTATATTAATGCAGTGGTACTTCCCTTTGTCCAATCTGAATTCCAAAACTATTTCAAGTGGTTTGTATACATACATTCTAATATGCTAATAATACATACATATACTATAACCATCAAAGCAAGTGAATAATAACTAAATGATTGATGGGAAAAGACAGTTTTAATAGAAAACATAAGCTAAGGAAAGATTTTGAGCTTTCTAAAATAACAACCAAAAGGGAAAGCCAATTAAATACATTGCTTTCATTCTGTTACAGAAGGAAACAGACAAGATTATCAGGAGAGACAAACTTTTTCTTGTATTAAATTCTAGATTGATCATTTCACAACTATGGAAAAATAGTCTTCTTTATCGATACCACTTAAACCAATTCCAGGAGATGGGGAGGGGGTGATGCTCAGTTGTAGTTGTGTGAGAGTGTTACACTAATGTACTCTGTGTGTGTAGGTTTATACTGTTAAAGTCTTTACTGGCAGCTTACTGTTCAAATTCAGCCTACAGATGTTATTTTAAGTGTTTTGAAATGTTTTTTAAGTTTGTTTTTGTTTTTTGTTTTTTTTGGAGATAGGGTCTCACTCTGTCATTGAGACTGGAGTGCAGCAGTGCAGTCTCGGCTGACTGTAACCTCCGCCTTCTGGGCTCAAGCGATTCTCCTGCCTCAGCCTCTCGGGTAGCTGGGATTACAGGCATGCACCACTACAACCCAGCTAATTTTTGTATTTTTGGTAGAGATGGGTTTCACCCTGTTGGCCAGGCTGGTCTTGAACTCCTGACCTCAAATGATGCACCTGCCTTGGCCTCCCAAAGTGCTGGGATTACAGGCATGAGCCACTGCACCTGGCCGTTTTTTAATTTGAATAACTTTAGACTGGATACGTGCTCCATAGTTAATCATGATCACCTCCTCTCCCTATTTCCTCCTACTGTCTATTTCACTTACTTACTTTGCCTGCCTGTCTTCAAAAAGCGTTTGAGTTTGCCTATTCTTGTATTGACACAAGATGCAAAGAAAGAGCTTAGAGATTCTGTATGGATCTGAGCATCTCAGTACATATTTTGCATTGTCTTCAAATAAAAGTGGTATGATCTGGGCTTTAAATTCTTTATAATCATTTTTTCTGATTGAAAAAATAATATATACTGAAAATTTTAAATAAAATACAAAATATCATAAAGAAGAATTATTCATAATCCCAAATGTTAAAAGTTACCACTGTTAACCTTTCAGTGCGTAGCTTTCCAGAAGTTTATATATAGCTTTATCTATAATGTATATTCATATATATTATATATAAAAATACACATGCAAATGAATCATACTATGCACCCTTTTATTTTGAAATTTACTTCACAGACATTTTTGCATCCCAATATTTAAATACATCTTCATTTTCCCTTTAATAGTTGTATAGAATTCCGGCCAGGCACAGTGGCTCATGCCTGTAATCCTAGCACTTTGGGAGGCCAAGGTGGGTGGATCACAAGGTCAAGAGATCGAGACCATCCTGGCCAACATGGTGAAACCCCGTCTCTACTAAAAATACAAAAATTAGCCAGGCGTGGTGGCGGGCACCTGTAGTGCCAGCTACTCAGGAGGCTGAGGCAGGAGAATGGTGTGAACCCAGGAGGAGGCAGAGCTTGCAGTGAGCCGAGATCGTGCCACTGCACTCCAGCCTGGGCAACAGAGTGAGACTCCGTCTCAAAAAAAAAAAAAAAAAAAATTGTGTAGAATTCCATTGTAAGGTAAGGCCGTAATTGTTTCAACCAATTTTATGTTGTGAACACTGAGTTTTTTAAAAATGTGTATTATAAACAAGTTTCTAAGTGAACATCCTTGTATATATAATTAATGCGATTGTCAAATATTATTTGGAATAAATTCTTAGAAGTGGAATTGGTGAGTCAATGAGTATTCACATTTTAAAAGTTTTGTTAGATATTCCCATATCAATCTCAGAAAAGATGTACTAATTCTAAGATGCCAGCAGTGTCTTAGAGTACCCATTTCTCAAAGTGCTCACTGATACTGGTCATAATCATTCTTCTTAATGTGTTACAGTCTGATGTCAACCAGGCTTTTGACTGGAGTCATGTATCAATCAACTTAACACTGAAGTTACTGATAAATAGCTGAAATATAGGTTTTTCTTGCAATTGATTGGCACATACGTTTTAGACACTGGAGTAGTTGACATACTGTCAGAATTAAAGGGTCTGATTTATATTCTTGCCAAAGCTGAACATTGTTTCTGCTGTCCAGAGTTGGTCTGTAGGAGTACCTGCCAGCAGGGCTGGGCTTTTCTTTGTAAAATTCATTAGATTTGCATAAACGGTTGAGGAGAACTCCATGGAAGCCCTTAAGATCTGCTCTTTTAAGCACGGAAATACTACTTCACACATATTCTTTCACTTAGTCTTTGAACACCCTTATGAGGTTGATACTATTCTCCACACTTTAGAGAAGGGGAAACTGAGACACAAAAAGATTAAGTAACATGTTAAAGGTCAAACATCTAAGTAAGAGAACTGGAATTAGAACTCAGATGCCATACTAGGGAGCTCACGTCTTTAACCATTATGTTTTACCTTCTCCCACAATAACAATCTTATTCTCAAAATGGTATTATTTTATTATTTTAAAGCAGGACTGATCAAGTTTTAGGTCATGAACCCCCTTTGAGAATATCAGGAAAGCTCTGGACTCTTTCCCCAGACACACAAACTATTGCAGCCCTAATCAGGAGTTCCTGGGACTCGTCAGGACTTCCAAATCCTTGGAACTTGTAATAGCTGTAGTGGGTTAAAACTCAACTTCCAGTCTGCCCTTCTTCTCTCATGCCCCTCCTGTACTGCAGACACTGGAAAGCTAATACACAGTTCTCACACGTCTCAAATAGGGGCCTGAATTTGGTTCAGGAATATCATAGTAGATGCATTTGTGCAGGATTTGGAAGGCAGAAGCATGTGGAAACTGCTCTTTTCAGAAGCGTTTCTGGCATGGAGGTTGTCTACGTGACCTTCACAGAGGCTTCATTGTCCAGAGGACGGGGCATCCATTTTGCTGGTGGGAGTTGTAGCAGGCGTGCTGTGGCTCTGGAGGTGGCCACATAGGGTCAGGATTTTGTTCACTGGAGTGGGGATGTGATTCTAGAATGACAGATTCCTGACCTGAGAAGAGGCAGTAGGTTGGATGGTATTCAGTTCTGCAGGATTGCTTCAGGAATTTTTCTTGGAAAGTCATCTAGAATTTGTTTATTCAGTCCTCTCTCCCTATTCAACTAGCCAGAGAGCTTCAAGTAGAGAGTAGATTCTGGTTTTTGCAACTGAACATTGACTGATACCATATTATATAGCTTGACCCAAAGAGAGTTTCTTCAACAGGTTAGGGGCTGGGCTCTGGAGTCAGAACCACTTGGGTTCTTACTCACGTTCGTCTACTTATTAGCAGTGTGGCCGAGGACAGTTATTAGGCATTTCACCTTCCTCATCTGCAAAATACGAAATTATTTCTACATAAAGAATATTATAAGGATGATTCCAGTGGGTTGTTATGAGAATTATGTGAGTTGGTGCATGTTATTTGCTTAGCATTGTGGGACACATAGTTGATACTATGAATATCTATTATTAATCCATAAATATCATGAAAATGAAAAGCTGTGGACACAATTTCTATTCCATATAAAATAAAGCACTGCTGGTCAATAGAATTGTTGAGCTTCAGGTTTCCTACAGCAGTACATTCACAGGCTGAGGCTTACAGCTTATTGAGGAGAAAGCTGACATAGTATACTTAGTACATTTACTTACCTACATAGTGAATTGTGTCATTTTCATTCGAAAGAAGACTTAAAAAACTGAATTCTCTGGTAGTAAAATTTCTTCCTCAGGAGAGACCTTCAACTTTAGATGATTAGTTGGATAGACCTTCAGCTTTAGATGATTAGTTGGATATGCTGTTTACTATGAGGTGGGGTTGGCAGATCACAATAGGTATGTCCCAAGGCTACAATGGCAGGAGAATAGCCCATCTGGGCCTCAGTGAGAATCTGCCTCCATAGTGCTTCTCCCCCAGCCATGCCATTAGCAGTTGCATTCTACAATCTAAAGTTGTTATTGGGCCTGTAGCTAAACCTACAGCTTCCCATTGAAATACAGATGTATCTTAATATGTCCTACAGTTCATCTAGAATTGGATAGTGTCAATATTGTTCTCAATTTTTTAAACCACTTGTTGGTGAAAGGAGTTAAATTGAACATGTCTAAGTAGCTTCCTCTGATCAATAGGCTCATTTTCTGACAGATTTTCTCTCGTATCTCCATCCCTAGCCCTACTCAAATCATCTTTAATAACTGAGATAGTAGTGATCTGCCCTTCACAGCCTCACACGGCAGTTTGGGTTTTTCAAATTTAAACTTGTTCATATACAGCTAGGGTAAAACCTCTACTGGAGGATAGTCAGAACAAGGCAAAGCCTTAGACTGTAGAAGGTCACATATGGTAATCCATGTAAAGGTTTTTACAGCTTTCCTTCCCCTACCTCTACTTAAAGGTCGTCATGCGATCAAATTAATTGCAAGCAGCTGTTAAAGGATTGCAAGCAACTGTTAAAGGAGAAAATAAGTTTAAGGGTGAGTTCTATAAAATAATCACTTTTGATTCGCCCAAGTCTATCTCACTGGTAGAAATAAACAGCAAAATCAAATTATTTTTTACATAAAAAAAATTAATTTCAATTTCTTCACAAGCATGTTTGACATCAGTTCCTTTATCGGATGATAAAGAATAGAAAGGCTAAATGATCAACAATGATACTTTCTTGGATATGCAAATGACAGTTCTCCTTGGACTTTGTTTTAGGAGAATTAAGTCTTAACTTTACACAAGTTTGGTGAAATGTTTTCCCTATTTATCAAGGCTGTCCCCACAGCTGTGGACCATGGGGGAACAAATTGTCTCACAATAGGTCTTTCTTCTGCTGATGAAGCTTTAATAAAATCATCATTTCTTGTACTCCTGTCTCATGAAATTATTGTGTCAACTAACTTGCGTTTCATACTGGGTTCAGGAAAGCCCCATATGTGAGTGAAGACACATTGGAACTATTATTTGTGTGTGTTAGGGTGTGTGTGTGGGAAAAGGGACACATTTGGAAGAAGCCAAGTAAAATAGGTGGGTCTTTGGAGCCCTCTACCTTACTTCAATCAGAGTACCTCCATTTTCTGCTGTTTTATGGTATCTTAAGAGGTCTTATTTGCAGAAAGTGTTCTGCTGCTTTAAATTGTTTGTAAATGGCTGAGCTAGAGGGCACATTGCCTAGATGTTATTCGAAAGATTGTCAAGTTAAAGGCAGGCAACTGACACTGACTTGTGTTTGGACAAAGGGAATTTTAGTATTAAGATATGAACTTAAATATTCCTGATTCAACAGGTCTATATTTTAAGAGAGTTATCGGGAATATATAAGTCCATTTTGTTTCATAAAAGTTGCTCAGAAAAAAAAAAGTCTTTTGATCTTAACTGAGATCAGTGTGGCCAGGCCTACCTTTTTATCTGCTAAAATTATTTTGTTGAGTGATTGAATAAAAATAGTGCTTAGATCCCACAGCCTTGAATATTGGATAGTATGGATTTCATTCTTTCACAAGGAGGCAGCTTCTAACCTCTAAAAGTAGGGCCCAAAAAGTAGGTGATCAGGGCTTTTGAATTTAGTTCTTTTTCCTGGCATCTTATAGGAGACAGACTTTTGGCCCTGTAGGTATGCTCTGGAACTCCCTTGGAATCAGAAAATGTAGCCAGTTAACTTGGAAACTAAGGAGCTTAAGTTTCTATCGCTGCCAACAGTGACTCCCTTGCTTCTGGGTTATTAAGCTAACCTAGCTTACTTGTACCTTTGATAAAGATGGCCAAACTGCACATGTACCAAAGTGGCTCAGGGAAGTCACCCAGGTCACCCCATCTTCCTTGCTTGTTCACAGTCTGCTTTCACTCTTGTCTCATTCTTGCCTGGCTTCAAACACTTCAAGCACTTTGCTTTGTAACCTAGTGTTGACCCTTCTGGTCCCATGAACTTAGTATTTGAGAGTAGACTTCTTGATGCACAAGCCTGAGCTCTCTCTTGCCAACATTTGCTTTGATCTTGGTTCCCTATGTTACTTGAAAAAATTCCTCGTTTCTTTTTCTGGCTTGCAAACAACACTCTATCCCCAAACTTGGCAGGACCTCTCTAATCATACCAAACTCTTTTTAGCCAGAATTGGACAGAGACTAAAGAAATCTGAAGTATAGCATAACCAACCAGTCACTGAGATGGGAGGTTTTCTAAACCAGTCTAAAGACAATGGTGACTGTCTGGGTGATGGTTTGCAAATCTTAAGGGAGCAAAATGTAGGTCATTGAGGGTCAGCCCAGAGGAGATTTTGGAGAGGATTGTATGAGAAGGCAAAGACTATGTTTATCAGGAGTTTACGTGTGCCAGTCAGTGTCTTAGTTGGATAGGAGAAACTGGGATATTTGGTAGAGGAAAAGCTAGTAGGGTGGTTTAATTTAGGATGCTAAGATATGATTCCTGTATACCGGCCAATTTGATTTGGAAATTTGCTAATAATTCATAGTTACCATTTCCTGAGTACCTATCATATGCTAAACTCTCTGCTAGGGACATTTAGATAGATGAGCTAGTCTTCATAATGACCCTTAAAGTAGGTATTATTATTCTTATTTTACAGATGAGGAAACTGAGGCTAAAAGAATATAAGTAATTTGCCCCCAAGCTAATAAATGGTAGAACCAAGATTCAATTCTAGTCTTTTTTAAGTCCTGGTTTGTTTGTTTTTCTATTGCAACTGGTTTTAATTTGAATAATTTTGGCCATACTCCATGAGTGATTTAATCTGATGTAGCACATTGCTGGTAAAACAGATCCCATCAGAAAAACCTGGGGCATGTCTTGACTTTTTTTATGGAGCTATAATTTACATCACATAAAATTCACTACTTTAAAGTGTACAATTCAGTGGTTTTTAGTTTATTCACAAGGTTGTGCAACCATCATCACTATCTAATTCTAGAATATTTTCAACTCTAAAAGTCCGTATAGCCCTGAGACGGGAGGTTTTCTAAACCAGTCTAAAGACAGTGGTGACTGTCTGGGTGATGGTTTGCAAATCTTAAGGGAGCAAAGTGTAGGTCATTGAGGGTCAGCCCAGAGAAGATCTTGGAGGGGGTTGTATGGGAAGGCAAAGATTATGTTTATCAGGAGTTTACATGTGCTCCCATTCCTTCCTCCTCTCAGCCTTGGGCAACCACTAATTTAACTTTTTTCTCTATAGAGTTGCTTATTCTGGAGATTTTATATCAATGAAATCAAACAATATGTGGCCTTTTGCTTATAGCTTCTTTCATTTGGCATGTTTTCAAGGTTCACCCATGTTGTAACACATATAAGTACTTTATTCCTTTTGACGGCTGAGTAACATTCCATTATAATAGATATATGACAGTTTGTTTATCCATTCATCAGTTGATGAACATTTTGGTTGTTTCTACTTTGTGACTATTATGAACAATGCTACTATGAAGATTTGTGTACAAGTTTTTATATGAATATGTTTTCAGTTTTCTTGTGTATATACCCTAGCAGTAGAATTGCTGGGTCATGTAGTAATGCTATGATTTAATTTCAAGTAACTGCCAAACTAATTTTTACAGGGGCATCACCATTTTATATTCCCACCAGAAATGTATGAGGGTTACAGTTTCTCCCTATCTTTACCAGTTCTGTTCCACTTGGCATTATCTTTCTTTTTAATTATAGCTATTCCACTGGGTGAGAAGTATCCAATTGTGGTTTTGATTTGCACTTAGCTAATGTTTAATGATGTTGAGTATTTTTTCATGTGCTCATCAGCCATTTGTATTTCTTCTTTGGAGAAATGTATACTCAAATCCTTTGTGCACTTTAAAATTAGTATTTTTTCATTGTCGAGTGGTGAGAGTTTTAAAATATATTTTGAATACTAGACCCTTATTGGCTATATGATTTGCAGATTTTCTCCCATTCCATCGGGTTGTCTTTTCCCTTTCTTGATAGCGTTCTTTGGCTCACAAAAGTTTTTAATGTAGGTAAAGTCCAATTTTTCTGTTTTTTTTATTACATTTATTTTGCCTTAGGTATTATATCTACAAAACTGTTACATATCCTAAGGGCACAAAGATTAAACCCTATGTGGTCTTCTAAGAGTTTTATGGTTTTAGCTTTTACATTTAGGTCTTTCATCTATTTTAACTTATTTTTGTATGTAGCAATGAGGTAGGGGTGCAAATTCATTCTTTTGCATGTATTAATAAATATCCAGTAGTCTCTGAACCATTATTTGTAAAGACTATTCTTTTCCCACTTAATTATCTTGGCACCCTTGTCAAAAATCAGTTTATCACAGATGTATGCATTTATTTCTGGACGCCAAATTCTATTCCACTGTTTCATATGTCTATCCTATGTCAGCGTCACACTGTCTTGTTTACTGTGGCTTTATAACAGTAAAGCTTGATAGTCATTTTTCGATATTGGGAAACGTAAGCCAACCAACTTTGTTCTTCTTTTTGAAGATTGTTTTGGCTAGTTTTGGTTCTGTGCATTTCCATATGAATCTTAGCATCAGTTTCTCAATTTCTGCAAAAATGTTAGTTGGAATTTTGATATGGATTGCACTGGAGCTATACTTCAATTTGAGGAGAATTGCCATCTTAACAAGATTATATCTTCCCATTCATCAATACGGAATGTCTTTCCATTTACTTAGCTCCTCTTAATTTCTTTAAACACTGTTCTATAGATTTTCAGGTGACAAGTCTTGAATTTTTTCATTAAATTTATTCCTACATATTTTGTTCTTTTTGATGCTGTTGTGAATGGAATTGTTTTCTTAATTTCATTTTCATATTGTTTTCTGCTAGTGTATAAATATACAACTGATTTTTTTTGTATCCTGTAACCTTGCTGAACTCTTATTAGCTCTAATAGTTTTTTGTGGATTTATTAAGATTTTCTATATAAAAGATCATGTCATTATGGCATGTCTTGATTTTTGATGACACGGAGAATACAGGTAATAGCATGTTGTCTGTAAAAGAAATTGTTCAAGAACCAAAATTCTCTAACCCTAACCAGCTTATCTGTCTGTCTGTCTGTCTGTCTGTCTACCTGTCTGTCTGTCTACCTACCTACCTACCTCCCTACCTACCTGCCTATCTACCTACCTATCTGTCTGTCTTTCTTGGGAATATGACCTGTGCCTGTGTCCATCCTTTCGTATTTGGATGTGTCATGAATCCTATTTACGTTACTTCCCATTGTTCTCTCTGTCATTTTCTTCCCACCCACCTTCTCCAACGGTTAATTGCATCCTTCTCTGATTATACCTTACCTCTCTGTCCCATTATTTTATATCTATCTATCTATCTATCTATCTATCTATCTATCTATCTATCATCTATCTATCTATCTATCTATCTCTATAGATAAAATGATTTGTTCAACCAAACTAAGTTTTTTTTACTGTATCACATTCAGCAGTTCAGGTGACTTATCTCAGCTGAGTTTCAGTACCCTGAGAACTCTTTTTGCAAAGGGCTGGAGTTCAGTAAGAAGTCCATTTCTCGATCTATGATGTTTTCCTCAGTTCCTGGCTAATGCCTGGTATTGTGTGCCCTGTTCATGGAAAAATAGAACTCCTCACATACCTTCGAGTGAAATATGAGGGAAATTGAGAAACATAGGAGGATTGGGCCTGGGGAAGGTTGACTAAGGGGATTTAGCTGGTAATGCAGAGTATTTTCCTTGAGATTTTCATTTAATTCACTTAATTGTAGGTTTTTGTGGAAATTTGCTTTTTAGACATTCTTACTAAATAATATTAGACTACATAAAGAGGGAGTGGTATAAAAAATTTACCTTTACTCAAGTGAAGTAGAAGGTGAGCAAAAGAAACCAGATTTGCATTTAATAAACAAAATAGAATGCTAAGTCGCCCAGGCTGGAGTATGGTGACAGGCTCGTGGCTCACTGAAGCCTCCACCTCCTGGGTTCAAGTAATTCTTGTGCCTCCACCACCCAACATGGTAGGTAGTTGGGATTACAGGTGTGCACCACCATGCCTGGCTAATTTTTGTATTTTTAGTAGAGAGATGGGGTTTTGCTAGTCAGGCTGGTCTCGAACTCCTGGGCTCAAGTGATCTGCCCGCCCTAGCCTCCAAAAGTGCTGGGATTACAGGCGTGAGGCACCAAGGCAGCCAAGGATGTGCACTGTCTACATGTTCTCTGTAATTTTAGCCTTAACTGTAAACTCAGCCCCCAAAAACAGAGATTTTACAACCTGAATCTGTAGTCTAAGAGGTTATTGCTCTCATTTTGCCACATTCTAAGGACAAGCCACTATTATTTTAATTGAAGAAATTCCCAAAAGGGAACAGTACTTGGTATTGGAGAACTTGCTTGAAACTATTCAATTGCTGTTTTGCTTGACTTTTCACATTGACTCTTCTGAAGACCGAGCATCCTGATTTTGTCAGTGAAGTATTACCTAATGTTTAGTATGATCATTTACCGTTAGCTTCCTAGAAGGAGCATGATATACAGTAAACATTTCCAGGTACAACATTCAGCTTTCACACTGATACATTATATAGCTAATTTTCTCCTAGTTTTTCCTGAAAATGTTCCAGTTAAAAGCAGGCAGCTTCTTCTGATCATTTACCTCAGCCACAGAGAATCTTCAATGCAAAATGCTCATATTTATTTCTTTTTAAAAAGAAGCCTGGTGAAAATTTTGAAATTTTAGTAAGAGTAATGAAGGATTTCTGCTGTTATTAAAAGAAAACAAGGTAAGGAATCTTCAAATTAAAACAGTATCACCAGTATTAATTGAGTAAACATTTTCCTGGATGCATATTTACTGATTTTTGGTCGATTTTTCTCAAAACATGAAAACTACATTTATTTCTTGGTAGAATTTGTGTGCTTGTGAGAGATCGTCTCAAATTTTCTTTTTAATAAATTTCCCAAGTCTTGACAGCTAACTGGACTTGCGAGTCTTTAAGATGTATTGAAAGGAGCATAGACTTTATAGCAAGAAAGAGGCAGGATTCAAAGCTGGTTCTCCCCTTGCTATGTCTTTGGGTAAATTACCTAAAAATTATTTTACCTGATATCAATATAGCCATATTAGCCTTCTTTTGGCATTTGTCTGGTAAATCTTTCTCTACCTTTTAACTATTAAACTTGCTCTGGTTTATTCATTTCCTTGCATATAGAACATTATTTTTAAAAATTTACATACAGTAAAGTTTACCTTTTTTTGGCAGACAGTTCTATAAGTTTTAGAAAAATGCAGAGATGTGTAACTGACCAAAATCAAGATACAGAGCATTTCCATCCTTCCTCCACCCAAATTCCCTTGTGCGGCCCCTTGTAGCCAACCTTTTCTCCCACCCCAAACCCTTGTTCTCTGTCTCTATTGTTTTACCATTTTCGGAATGTCATATATGGATTTCTAGGCTTTTGAGTCTGGCTTCTTTCACTTAGCACATATATTTGAGGTTCATTTATGTTTCAGTATGTATCAATAGTTTATAACTTTTTATTTCTGAGTAGTATTCCATTGTATGAATGTACAGCATTTGGTTTATCCTTTTACCAGTTGAAAGACCTTTGGGCTGATTCCAGTTTTTGGTGATTAAGAATAAAATTACTAAAAACACTCATTTGTAGGGTTTTTGGTTGACATAAGTTCTCATTTCTCTTGGATAAATACTTAGGAGTAAGATTTCTGGTCTATATGATAATTTTTTTTTAATGCCAGATTATTTTGCAAAGCATTGGAAGCATTTTATACTCCCACTAGCAATTTCTGGGAATTCTAGTTCCTCCATGTCTTTACCAGCACCTGGCATTGTCAGTTTATTTATTTACTTTAACTATAACATAGATGTGTAGTAGTATCATAGTATGGTTTTTGTTTTGCACTTATTTAATGACTAATGATGTTGAATATCTTTTCATGTGCTTGTTTACCATTCGTATATTTTCTTTGGTGAAGTATCTTTTCAAATCTTTCCCCAACTTCTTTTTTTTTTTTTTTTTTGAGGGACAGGGTCTGACTCTGTTGTCCAGGCTGGAGTGCAGTGGCACAATCATAGCTTACTGCAGCCTCGAACTCCTGGGTTCAGGAGTGATACTCCCACCTCAGCCTCCTGAGTGGCTGGGATTATGGATGTGTGCTACCACTCTCAGCTATTTGCCCATTTTAAAAATTGGATTCTTTTTTTTTAATTAGATTCTTTTATATTCTTATTGTTGGGTTTTGACAGTTCTTTACATATTCGAGATATAAGTCCTTTGGTGGATATGTGATGTGTAAATACTTTCTCCCAGTATATGACTTCTTTTTATTCTTTTAACAGTTTTTCACAGAGTGAGAGTTTTTAATTTGTATGAAGTCCAATTTATTTAAAAACACATTATTTATTTATTTATTTATTTATTTTGAGACAGAGTCTCTCTCTGTCACCCAGGCTGGAGTGCAGTGGCATAATCTCACTGCAACCTCTGCGCCCCGGGCTCAAGCAATTCTCCCGCCTCAGCCTCCCGAGTAGCTGGGACCACAGGCACCTGCCACCACACCCGGCTAATTTTTGCATCTTTAGTAGAGACAGGGTTTCACCATATTGGCCAGGCTGGTCTTGAACTCCTGACCTCAGATGACCTGCCCATCTCAACCTCCCAAAGTGCTGGGATTACAGATATGAGCCACCTTGCCTGGCCTAAAAATATATTTTTTAAGTCTACTGCACTTTTGGTATTTTATCTAAGAATTGTTTGCCTAGCCCAAGGTCACAAACATTTTTTCCTAGATATTTTGTTATTTTTATTTTTAAGCTTATGTCTAGGATTTATTTTGATTTAATTTTTATGTAAGCTGTGAGGTTTATTATTTTGTATATGAATGTCCAATTGGTGCAGCTCCATTTATTGAAAATACTAAGCTTTCTTGATTCAGTTGCCTTTGCACCTTTGTCAAAATCAATTGACCATATTTGAGTGGGTCTATTTCTGGACTCTCTGTTCTGTTTCATTGATCTATTTTTCTGTTCTTCCACCAATACCACATTGCCTTGCTTATTGTAGCTTTATATTAAATCTTGATAAACCCTGTCTCTAAAGAATGAGTCTTCCAACTTTGTTCTTTTTCAAGAAAGAAGCTTTAACTTTCTGTGTAAATTTTTGAATCAGCTTCTGAATACCCACGAAAAATACTGCTGAGATTTTAACTGGGATTGTGTTGGATCTGTGGGTTGATTTGGAAAGAATTAACATCTTAATGAGTCTTCCAATGTGTGAATAAGGTATAACTCTCCATTCTTGTATGTCTTCTGTGCTTTCTTTCGTTAGTATTTTATTGTTTTAAGCATGCAGATCCTGTATACATTTTCTTAAATTTTTATGTAAATATTTCAATTTGGGATGCTATTATGTTTAATGTCTTTTGAATTTTCAAATTCTAGTTGTTCATTGCTAGTATATAGAAATACAATTAATTTTTGTATATTGTCCATAGGTTCTGAGACCTTGCTAAACTTACTTACTAGTTCTAGGAGCTTTGTTATAGTTTGGGGAGGGGTTTTCTATATTGACAATTGAAGACAGTTTTGCTTCTTCCTTTCTAAACTTTCTCCTTTTTTCTTGCCACATTGCACTGGCTAGGACTTATAGAATGATGTTGAATAGCAATGATACGAGGGCCATGATGGTTAATTTTTTGTGTCAGTTGGCCAGGCTATGGTATCTAGATAGTTGTTCAAACATTATTCTAGCTGTTTCTCTGAAGGTATTGTTAAAATTAGATTAATATTCAGATCAGTAGATTTTGAGTAAAGCATATTGATGGGTGGGTCTCATCTGATCAGCTGAAGGCCTTAACAGAAAAAAAAACTGACCTCCCCTGAGCGAGAAGAATTCTGCTGGCGTCTTTTAGACTCTAAATGCAACTCTTTTCCCTGCAGACTTTTGACTTGCCAGACATCCACAATCATGTTAGCCAGTTCTTTAAAATAAATCTCTGTCTCTCTCTTTCTTTACCTGTATCTATACAGGGAGTGAGCTAAGACTTTTATCTGTACACAGAATTAGGGGATCCATTTCTCCAACTATGTGCTCTCCAGTATTTCTCCCACACTCTAGGGATCTCAGAGGCTCCTTTTCCTGGGCTTCTCACTGGAAAGACAGGGCTTCTCTTGGAGTTTTAGCCTCCAGATCTGCTGTTCCATGTAGTTCTGTGTGACTAGTACTACTCTTGAGCAGAACAGCAAGAGAAAAGAAAGAAAAACAAACAAACAAATTAAAAAATAGGTATTCTACTGCAGCCTTCAGGCCATACGGTTCCCTTTTCCAGTTCCCCTGGCCTGAAACACGTTTCTCTCAAGGGTTTAAGCTGCCATTGCAGGGCAGGTCTATGACAGGGACTACCCTTTGGGCAGGGGTATGAGAGAAGAAAGAAAGAAAGACAAAAGAAGTAATGGGGGGCTGGGTGTGGTGGCTCATGCCTGTAATCCCAGCACTTTGGAGGCCGAGGCAGGTGGATCACCTGAGGTCAGGAGTTTGAGACCAGCCTGGCCAACATGGCAAAACCCCATCTCTACTAAAAATACAAAAATTAGCCAGGCTTGGTGGTGCATGCCTGTAATCCCAGCTACTCGGGAGGCTGAGACAGGAGAATTGCTTGAACCTGGGAGGCAGAGGTTGCAGTGAGCCAAGATCGCACCACTGCACTCCAGTCTGGGTGACAGAGCAAGACTCCATCTTAAAAAACAAAACAAAACAAAAAAAAAACAGTAATGGGAAAATTCTCCACCTTTCCAGATTGTCTGGCCAGAAGTGGGGTTTCTTCCAGTGTTTGGTTGTTTACCCTCCCTGCACAGTTCCACAGCAGGGCAGCCATTGGGTCAAAGCCAGGAAATAAAAGACGAAAAACCAGGTGACTTACCCTCAAAGAGGTTATTTGAATTTTGGCTACTCTTGCCAATCTGCTACTATCGTTAACTTTTCAGAGTCATAGGGTAGTTGCTTTTTAAATTTTGTTTTTTTAGTTTTAATCGGTGGGAGAGATAGGCTGTGGTGGGTTTACTCCATGTTGGCTGGCACCAGAAGTCTTGTGTCCTTATGTTTAAGTGCTATATATATTTTTTATCTCATATTGTTGTACTTAAAAATTCCACTCTATAGTTTTTGTCTGTAAGCCAGGGGAGTTTAATCTGTTTACCTTTATTATGATGACTGATATGTTTCAATTTTTTCCTTTTATCTTATTTGTGTTTCTGTTTGTTCTGTCTTTTTGATTTCCACTTATGACATTCTGCTCCAATATTAAGGAAATGATGTGATTCTTGTGACTGCTTTTTAAATTTCTAAAATGGAGCTAAAAGGATCTAACCAGTGTGTTATCTTAAAAATGAAGTAAGATAAATATATTTAACACTTTTAGTGCGGTCCCAGGTATAATCAGTTTAATTTAATAATACTTATTGAGCACCTATTATGTACTCAATAACAGAATAGATAAAAATTGCTGCTTTTATGGAGCTTATATTCTAGTGGGGGAGACAACAATAAACAAAAGAAGTAAGTTAATTATATTGTATGATAGAACATGAAAAGAGCTATGGAAATAAATAAAACATGGAAGAGGATAGGGAGAACACCATAAGGGTAGAAGTGACAATTTTAAACTGGCAAGTCAGCTATTTTTGCATGCTGGAAGTAGTACTGCTTTATTTTTTTGTATGTTTTATTTGTGTAGTGTTTTATATAACACTTTCCAAAGCACTTTAACCTCATATTTTGCTTTTATTCTTATACATTGACTCAACAATAGGGGCCAGACTTATACTAGACTCTGGGGTACAATGAAAAGCAAAAGCAGACATGAGTGATATTCCCGTGAAGTCTTTAGAGCATTTCCGTATTACTTCCATATTAGATGAAGTCAATAATGCCAGTTTATTTATCTTTTTGATAAATAATTTTTGAATTTTACAATGTACCAGACACCTATAGTAATTGCGAGGTTAGCAAGATAGACATGGTCTCTGTTCTCTTGAATCTTACAATTTAATGAGAAAACAAATTTTTAAATAAACAATTTTGGCATACTCTGGCTATAGAATGGAAATGATTGGAAGGGAGCAGGACTGGAAGCAAGGAGAGATGAGTTAAGAGGGAGAAGTAACCCAAACAAACTAGGATGATGGCCTACCTGGTAGCAGAAGCATGTGGAAATAAAGAATGATACTAGAGATAAAAAGAAGCTACAGGGTTTGGGGAAACTGGCTTATGGATGATGCAATTCATAGATGAGGGATAGGATGAGTTCCGTTTTCAAGATCCTAAGTTTAAAGAGCATGCAAGATATCTGAGTGGCATGTCTCTGAACCTCATGAGACATGTCAGGAATAGAAATGTAGAATTGGACATTATCAGCAATAAATGGTAATTGAAGCCATGAGAATAGATAAGATCTCTAGGCAGATGTAAAATGAAAGGAAAAAATAGCCTAAGAGATAATTTTGAATTATATCATCATTTAAAAGAAGAACAGAAGACTGCCTGTGAAGGGTACTAAGAGAGGGTGGTCAGAAGTGTAGGAGGAAACACAAGAGATTCTTGAGCCCTGGAGGCGTGTTTTTTGTTTGTTTGTTTGCTTGCTTGCTTGCTTTTTAACACTGTGAGCCTATCCAATGTTTCAGAGAAGTCAGGTAAGAAAAGACTGAAATGTGCCCATTGGGTTCAGCAACAACAATGTCATTTGTGTACTGTGGTGAGTAAGCAGAATGTGGTTTGATGCCTGAGCTGGGAGATGAGGGAGTTGACAGAGAATAAATATTTTTTTTGATGAATTGGGAGAGGAAGATAGGGTGATTCTTGCAGAGGGACATGGAGGAGAAAGAGGATTTTATTTTTCATTGTAATTTACTTGTTTGTTTTTAAGATGAGAAAGACTTCACTGTTTTAAAAACTGAAAGGAAAGACAGGAGGAAGGGAAGACAGGAGGAAGAGAACTGAAAGAGCAAAGTCCTAGAAAAGGTAGGATGGGGCCGGGCGCGGTGGCTCACGCTTGTAATCCCAGCACTTTGGGAGGCCGAGGCGGGCGGATCACGAGGTCAGGAGATCGAGACCACAGTGAAACTCCGTCTCTACTAAAAATACAAAAAATTAGCCGGGCGTGGTGGCGGGCGCCTGTAGTCCCAGCTACTCGGAGAGGCTGAGGCAGGAGAATGGCGTGAACCCGGGATGCGGAGCTTGCAGTGAGCCGAGATCGCGCCACTGCACTCCAGCCTGGGTGACAGAGCGAGACTCTGTCTCAAAAAAAAAAAAAAAAAAAAAAAAAGAAAAGGTAGGATGGTGGCGGGACAAGGGATGACTTCCATTTTAACAGAAGCTATAGAGGACAAAATATGGGTATGGTTTCAGATGTATTTTTAGTTTGGCAAGAAAGGACATTTTATGGTTTTTATTTTTTTTTCTGTGAAATTGGACATGTGAAATCTGCTGTCAGAGAGGGATTTTATGGCTTTAGAACAAATGGAAAAGATTTGACTTCTTTCCATGGGGAGATGGAAGAGTAGACTAGAGAAATATATTAGGACAAACAGAAGGCATGGAAGCTATGCTTGAGGTAGGCCAAATTATGTGGTTTCTTAAGCAGTGCAACTTTGATGCATGTACAAAATAGAGTCAGCCAAATTTGGGATTTTTGCCAGGTGTTAAGATGGAAAGACAGTAGGCAAGGAAGCTGGTACTATTGGTAAGAAAGTGGTTGGCGTGACAAAGAATAGAACCTAAGTTTAATAAGGAAGAGAGAAAGAGAGCTATAGAAAAAGGGGACTAGAGATCCCTATGAAGTCAAGGAACTGAGATCTTGAGAATATTTGACTAAGAGATCTGAAGACATAGGACATTTGGTCTGAGAGTGGTTTTAAAGGGGGGGAGTGATTCTTGTATTGATAAGTTTCTGAGTGTGGCCATTGGAGTGCTATGCTGACATGGAAGTCAAGAAAGAGAGGCTGTAGCGTAGGATGGGGCAACCACATGGATGTAAAGTCACCTTGGATAATAGTGAAACTTGAGGTAGAAGGAAAGACTGTGAATCAAATGCTAAAATCTTGGAGAGAGGCAAACATAGTAAGCAACAGAAAGGAAGAGGGATTGGAAGGTATTATAGCTAGATGGCATGTATATCAAAGGAACTGATTTTTAAAAACTTCTCACTGGACGCGGTGGCTCACACCTGTAATCCCAGCAATTTGGGAGGCTGAGGCGGGCGGATCACAAGGTCAGGAGATCGAGACCATCCTGGCTAACATGGTGAAACCCCGTCTCTACTTAAAAAAATACAAAAAATTAGCCAGGCGTGGTGGCACGTGCCTGTGGTCCCAGCTACTAGGGAGGCTGAGGCAGGAGAATCGCTTGAACCTGGGAGGTGGAGGTTGCACTGGACCGAGATCGCACCACTGCACTCCAGCCTCGGTGACAGAGCGAGACTCCATCTCAAAAAAAAAAAAATTCTTATTGAAGTATAATGTAAGAAGTATACAGATCCTTAATTATCAATTAACAACTCAATGATTCCATCTGTGTAGCCCAGTCAAGAAACAGAACATTTGTAAAATTATACCTACTCCCAATCACTTTCTCTCCCTTTTTCATAGATGTAACAATTGTCTTGACTTCTAAAGCCCTATGTTAGTTTTGCCTGTTTTTTGAATGTTGTATAGATGAAATCATATTCTATACATTGTATTCTTTTAATTCTGGTTACTTAAACTCAATTTGTGTTTGTGAGAATCATCTATGTTGTTCCATGTAGTAGGAGTTCATTGATTTTTATTGCTATAAATATAGTATTTGCCAGTATTATAGTATTTGATTTTATAACTGTATCACAATTTGTCTTTCTATTATTAATGGCCATGTGGTTCCCCCTGCCCCAGGTTTTGACTGTGATCATTCTATGATCATGTCTTTTGATGCGTATATGTATGTATGCATTTCTATTGGGTATATATCAAGAATAGAATTGCTGTGTTATAGGACATGCATATATATGTTTAACTTTACTAGTTAATACCAAACAGTTTTCTAAAACTGTTCTATCAATATATAAATTCTCATCAGCAGTGTAGGAATTTCAGTTGCTCCATGTTCTGATAACTGTTTGATATTGTCAGTCTTTTTAAATTTAGCCCTACTGGTGGATGCATTTTGGTGTATCATTATAGTTTAAATTTTATATCCCTAATGATTAATGAGGTTCATCTACTGTTTTGTAAAGTGCCTCTTCATGCCTACTGCCATTGTTTCTATTTGGTTGCCTGTCTTTTTTGTTGTTGTTGTTAACTGATTTATAGGAGTTTTTCACAAATTTGGGGTATGAGTTCTTTGATGGATATATATATAGCAAATAGCTTTTTCAGCATGGTAGCCTGACTTTTCATTTCCTTTGTAGTGTCTTGATAACCAGGAGTTTTTAATTTTAATGTGGTCTAATTTAAGAATCATATCCTGTATATTTTATGCTTTTTGTAGTTGTTTGAGATCATTGCCTACCCCAAGATCATGAAGACAGTTCATGTCCAGCACTGTCCAACAGAACTTTCTGCAAAGATGGAAATGTATATATTGCACTGCCCAGTGCAGTGGTCACCAGCCGCATGTGACTATTGAGCCCTGGAAATGTGGCTAATGTGATTGAGGAGCTGGATTTTTCATTTTATTCAACTGTAATAAATTAAAATAGCTACATGTGACTGTTAACTGTGTTATTGGACAGATTTGTTATCTAGATATTATTTAACTAATTTATTGTTATTTAGATTATATCTATGAGCCACTGGGAACTAGTTTTAGTTTAGTATGAGATACGAGTCATATTTCATTTTTTCCCAATACGGATATCCAATTTGCTCAGCACTATTTATGAAAAAGATTGTGCTTTCTGCATTTCTTTGTCACCTTAGTTACACATAAAGTTTCCACATGTTCTTGGATCTGTTTTTGGATTCTCTGTTCCATTCAGTTGTTTCCTTGTGTCAATACCATACTATTTTTATTACTATAAGTTTATAATAAGTCTTGATATCCAGTAAAAAAAGTTTCCTAACTATTCTTTTTTTTTTCCTTGCCTATGCTGGACTCTTAATTTCCATTTAAATTGTATAAGCAGCTTGTGAAATTTCACAAAATAATATCGGGACTTTGGTATTATAAAAAGTAGGATCTAGAGGTCAATTTGAGGAGAGTGCTCACTTTTACAATATTAACTCTTCCAATCTATGAATATGGTACATCCCTCCATTGATTAGTTTTTAATTTTTTCTTTTAATATTGTTTTATAGTATTCTACTTATAGAACTGGCGCGTCTTTTGTTGCATTTTCTTAGCTTCTTGTTTTGCCTAGGGCCACCAGTACATTGTTGGGTGGAAGTGGATATGGGTATTCTTATCTCATTTCCTTCAGAGGGAGAACCTTCAATATTTTAAGTATGAGGTTTGCATTAGATTTTCTGCTAGATATTTTTTATCCAATTAAAGAAGTTTTTATCCTATTCCTAGTTTACTCAGTGTGTTTGGGATGTTGATGTTTTAAAAAGATCAAATGCTTTATTGACATCTTTTGAGATAATCAAATGATTTTTCTATTTTACTCCTTTAATTGATTTTCAAATGTTAAAGCAACTTTGCATTCTGGGGAAAAAATACAACTTGCTTGTAATATAGTATCCCTTTAATGTATTGCTGGATTTCATTTGCTAACATTTTGCTTAGGACATTTTCATTCATATTCATAAGAGAAATTAGCCTGTATTTTTTTTTTCTTATAATGTCCTTGTCACTTTTAGAGATCAAGCATATGTTACCTTCATAAAATGAGTTGGGAAGGGATCTTTTTTTTTTCTTTCCTTGGCAGGAGTTTATGTTTTGCTGATGTTATTTCTTCTTTAAATGTTTGGGAAAATTAATCAGTGAAGACATCTGGGTTTGGAGTTGTCTTCTTGGAAAGATTTTTAATAAAAAACTTGATTTCTTCCATAGATATTAATCTGACTTATTTGAAGGTGGTCTTTTTTAAAAAAAATTTTCCTGGCTACTTTTAATATTAACTTCATGGTTTTTTCTACTATTATATATTGCTGTAGACTGAATGTTTGTCTTCCCCCAAAAATCGTATGTTGAAACCTATGCATCCCCAATGTAATGGTATTTGAAGGTGAGGCCTTTAGGAGGTGATTAGGTCATGAGAGAAGAGCCTTCAAGGTGGGATTAGTGGCTCATTAAAGGGACCTCAGAGAACTGCCTGCCTCTTCTGCCATGAGGACATGGCAAAAAGATGGCCATCTATGAACCAGGATATGAGCTCTTACCAAGCACCATGTGTGTTGGTACCTTGATCTTGGACTTTCCAGGTTCTAGAAGTGTAAGAAACAAATGTCTGTTGTTTATAAACCACCCAGTTTATGGTATTGTTGTTACAGCAGTCTGAGTGGACTAAGATATGTGTCTGCATATTATGTAGTCTTCATATATAACCTCCTGAGATTCATGGTTTCCTTTTAATTTGTGGCTTGATGATTTTCATTGGTTTTTGAAAATTTTGGGCCATTTTTTCTTTAAATAGATTGCTTTTGCCGCAGTCTCTCTATCCCCACCTTTGGTGACTCCAATTACAGGTATTTAGACCCCTTCACCATGTCTCATATGTCTGCTATGCCTCTCCCACCCCACTGACTTTTGTTTCTCTGTGCTTCATTCTGGATTTTTTTCCTGACTAGTCTTTCAGTTTTATCTTTGTTAATCTGCTCTGAAAGTCTTTCATTGAATTCTAAATTTGAGATGTAGTAGTTTCAGATCTAGAACTTTTATTTAGTAAATTTAAAAAACTCCACATCCTTACCAAAATTCTCAAGCTTGTCTTGAACACATTAATAGAAGTTTGAAGTCCATGTCTGTTAATTCTTATATCTGGATTATGTGCATTGTTTCTATTGTCTGTTTTTTCTCTTGGGTTTTGGTCAAGTCTTTTCATAGAAATGGTTATGTAATAGCTTCTTTTTATTTAGAGCCAGATGTTGTGCATATAAAAAATTTACAGAGATACTTTAAGGCTCTGTGAAATGTTATTTTTCTCCAGAGAAGATTTACTTCTGCTTCAGGGAGGCAGCTAGCTTAGGGGCACTAGCAATTTCTGATCACATTAATCCAGCCAAGGATTGAGATGTTTCCAAGTTGGGTTTCAGTCCCTATGAGAGCTGATCTGTTTCCAATACCCTTACTTTTGAAGTGTAGTCTTTCCAAATCCCATCTAAAATCCTATGTGTTTACCAGGGCTCCTCTTCCTTGGTATACCCTGAACTTTCAGGATCAGTAATCTTCCAAATACCAGGCTCATTTCTCTGGGCTTCCCTTTTCTCCTGATTCTTTGACCCACAATTCCTCAGTGTTTTTGTAACACTCTGATGCCTTCAAACAGATTTTTTTTTTTTTTTTCCAGCTTTCCTAGTTCCTAGTGGGAACCATGTTGGACATGGAGCTCAGTTAAGCTGGGGCTTTTAAGGAGGTTGATGGGGAGGGCAGGGAACTTTGGAGTTTGCAGTGGGAAATGATAATACCTGCCCCACCTCAAGGCACTGAGTTTCTACTAAAGAGGGCTACAAGGAAAATAGAGTCCTTAGGGGCTGTCAGGTTTTAGTCGGGACAAGAATGTATGATATATGCTGAGAAGAGACTGAGGAAGTTGGAGAGTTTGGAGGCAGGGAAAGTTAATATAGTTTCTTTCTTCCTTTCTTTCTTTAGGATGGGGTTGGTTGAACTAGATGACGTCTAAGTTTCTATGTAATTTGAAATTCTAGGATTCTATTAAATGAGCTGGGCTTCCATTTAGGTTAATTTAGAAGTTTAATTAGAACTTAAAATTCCTCCTGTAGAGATAAGGAGGCTTATCATCATAAAGAAAACTTCTGGGTTTTAATTTCAGCATGATAGTTCCCAGTTGTAAAACACTGAACCAACTTCTTTCCACAGTGCATGATGGGATTCTAAAATCTTATGTCCAAAGGGAACCAGTTGCAATATTATCTGCTAGGAATTTACTACTCTGTGGATCATTATGTAGTACACATTTATGAAAACTGCCTCATTTCTTCCTATCTTATAGTGTATTATGATTTTATTATTTCTTATATATAATCTACAGGTTCTGGATTATTCTCTGCTCATGATGTAAGTGCCTCCACTCATCTAGCCCTACATGCCTGGGTACTTACACGTATTCCTGTCTGTCCTTTTTCTCCTCTGACCCTGTTTCTGAGTTCTCCCCTCCCTGCTATACTTTCCACTATGCTCTCTGGAATTCCTTTTCCATGGTGGAAAGGTTCCCTACATTCTCTGCCTTTCATTGAATATTTCTTTTAGCTATTGTCCTCAACTGAACTTTGGCTCTCTCAAGAGGATTCTGCTTCCCCTGCACCTTCTCTTTCCTGCAGATCTCAAGCTGCCATTCCAGGCTCAGGACTCCTTCATCCCTATGGAAAATCTCCAGCTCCTTTGGGGCCCGGGTTTAACCCACTCTCCTGATTGCTTTCAGGTACTCCCTGCTTCTCACACTCCCATATTTCAACTCTAGCATCACCCAACTTCACTGGGTTCTTCATGCATTAATGCCTCTGCTTCTCACATCTCAACTTTCTCACATCTCTCAATGCCCAGTGTAGATTCTATGGCCTAGGCCAATAATCATTCTCTTTCAAACTCTTTAATATCCTTGTATCTCTCCCATGTTGTACCCATATCCAAGCAATTGAACATCTCTGGAGAAAAATCACACAACCCCCTTGTCAAGGCTCAATTCAAATGGATGACCATGAATCTCAACGGACATGCAAAACTGCCAAGTCATTCTATTCCACTCCTCTGGTAATTCACTTTCTCATTCCCCAAGGGCAATATTTCACACCTTTCCTTCTTGTGGCCTAAGCTCCTCTTTGCCTACTTATACCTCGTAGTGAGAATAGATATAATCAGAAGAGAGCCACCTTATCTTCTCAGCATTATTCTAGAGCCTCTTGACTTCTTTACCCAGACTCTCTGCCTTTGCTCTATTACTATGGGAAAAGAGAAACTGCCCCTTTCTACTGCCAGTTCCCTCCCTTGTGCTCTGAATCCTAAACTCTTTCTTCTCAAGGGTGACTCCTGAAGCAACACCCTTTCTCTCTTGCATTATTATGTCTCCTTGCCATAGGATTCTTCCCATTGGTATACAAGCACCTTTATTATCAACTGTCTTGAGAAACTTTCCCTTCAAAGATTTTGAACCAGGCAGTTCACAGACAAGTACAAACAAGTATCTTAAATATTTGAAAAGATACTCAAGTTCACTAATAAAAAGAGTAATACAAATTAATACTACATGGAAGTGCCATTTTAAACCTACCATATTGGCAAAGATATAAAAGTTTGAAAGCACATAGTATTGGGAAGGGTATGGGCAAAAGGGCCTTTTCATACTGTGCCATTGAGAGTAAACAGGTACAACTTTAATGAAGGTCAATTTGGTAAAATCTAGCAAAATTATTAAATTGTATATGCCCTTTGACTGGGCAGTCCCACTTCTCAAGTTCATCCTATATTGGACATGTAAATGTTAGAGTACCCCAGGGCTTTGTCTTTGACCCTGTTCTCTTCTGTGTCTACATTTCTCCCTAGGTGGTTCTATCCAGTTCCATATTTTTAAATACCTTTAATATGCCAGTGACTCTAAAGTTAAGACTTCAGCTGAGAAACTCCTCTGCACTCTGGACTAGTTTATCTAAACCGCCAATATGACAATTTTATGGTATCTCAAACTTCCAGGTAGTCCAAATAGGATTGATTTTTTTCCTCTCCAAATCCTTACCAAGCCTTTTTCATTTCAACAAATGATACCACTGTCTTCCCAGCTTCTCAGATCAAAATAACCAGCGATGTCTTTGATTTCATTTAGTCCTGAACTTTTTGCATCTATTTATTTCCTGACTTTATTCCATTTTGAACTTAGTTTAACTCAAAGATACTGACTTTGTTCTCCATACATGAGTTTCTGTCTTAAACTTCCTCTTTGGACCTGAAGCCAGTTAACATATTCCAGACTAAGAGTTGGTTCCTCTTGACTGTGGTCTTGGCTAGTTATCTCTTCCTTGCCTTGGCTGCTTCCAGATATCTCTCCCAGTCTTACCTGGTGAGCTTCCTTCCTCTGGACACCACCTTGCTTCAGCTATTTGGGCAAAACGCAGAGAATGCTAACCAAACTCTCAAGTGACTGATATGGAAGACTTAGAATGCCAGTGTATTAATTTAGAATGATGAATTGTAACTGTCAAGCAAATTGGAAAGCTTGTGTCAGCTGATCAGAATTCAGGAAGATTATTGGAAGCCACCTTATAATGAGAATATTACCTGGTGAGCCTAGAAGCAAAGCAAAAGAGTTAAATCTATCTTAAAGATAACATCCAGCCTTGTGTGGCCAACTCCATGCATATTCCTGTCAGTTCGACTAGTGACACTGTCATCCTGTCTACTAGAATGTAGGGTGTCTAAGAGCGGAGTTCATGTCTTTTATGCCTTCATTAAATCCAGTGTTTAGCATGTGGATAAATACTCCAGAATTCTCTGCCCTGGATGATGCTGTGTGAGCACTGCCTAAGTCTGCCCTCTGACTCCTATCTTTCTCTGATCTCTGCTATTATCTCTCTTTTGTTGATACATTCTTTCAGAATTATTCAAAGCAGAGTTGCCCTCTCTCGACTTTGGGCCTTAGATATTGTATACTAAGGTGACTTCTGAGCAAATGTGATCCTGACTACTTTGAGTTGATTTCACCAGTTTCATTATGAGGCTCTGCCTCACCGTCATGTCCATGTACTACCTAAACTACTCATTGGCCTAACTGTGCTGCCAGAAGCTAGAAGGGTAAGATGTCTGCTCATACCTTCTCATACCATGTGGACTTCCACATGGTAATCTTTGAACATTTCATAATTTGTAAATACTTAGAATACATCATAATCCACAAATATTTAAATATGATTGACTTAAGACTTTTCAAAAAATGTAACTGATCTTCAGTTACATTTACAAATGCAAATTACCACTAAAGAATGTGCCACAAAATCTGTGAATAGAGTTAACTTTTCTCATAGGTGAAACTACAACGAAAAAATACTCCTTGTGATTCACTAAATGTATGATATTTTGTAAGCTTGATAGAAATAATTTAGTAGCAGCAAACGAAGACTACTGATTTAAAAAATATTTGCAGTTGCATTGTTGTTGCAACAATTATAATTGGTTTCTAATTATAATTACTATTATGATTAGGCTAATAGGATGAAGATTTTTTTAATATATGAAAATTTTTATTCAAATCTCATTCTTACGTTTATGTATAAAATAATTTGAGAATGAAAATAGCACTACCTATATATGATTGGGATCTTGTTGTGCCTGAGAAGAGGAGTTTATTCCCCTTGCAGCAGGGAATAATTTTTCAGACTAGACTATAGCTCACCAGAGGCCTTCTGCAAGAGAGTGGATCTCTCAAGGTGGAGGGACTCTTTTACGAGGTGGCAGCTAACCCTCATCGAGACTCCCATGGGGAAACAAGTGCAAACTTGCAGCCAGTCAAGAGCATACAGAATAATCTTCTCCTGGGCCCAGAGGAGAGGGATCATGTGTGTTTCATTCTCCACTGTATTACCAGTACCCAGCCAAGAGGAACTCTAGTGCACCTTGCAGATAAGAGGCTCCTGTTAAATATTTACTAAATAGCATGGATGAGGACATGTATTTCAGAGCTTTTATTTTTGTTTATTTCTATTAACGAATTACCTAAACTTAAATGATTTAATACACTTATAATCTTACAGTTTCAGTGGGCCAGGAAATCAGGCATGGCTTAGATGAGTCCTCTGGTTCTGGGTCTCTCACTGGGCTGACGTCATCTCAAGGCTTGACAGGGAAGGTTGGCAGGACTCAGTTCCTCACAGGCTCTTGGACTGAGAGGCCACCCTCAGTTATATGCCACGTGGGCTTCTCCGTAGAGTGTCTTACAACATGGTAGCTTACTCTGTCAGAGCCAGGATATGAGAGGGCAAGTGAGAATGCCATCAAAAGAAAGTGTTAGTAAGGTAGACATCACAACCTTTTGTAATCTAATCATGGAAGTGGCTTCCCATCACTTTAGCAATATTCTATTTGTTAGAAGCAAGACAGTAGATCCAGCCCACACGCAAGGGGACACAAGGGAATTATTCAGCCATTTTAGAAAGCTGGCTACCAGACCTTGAGTTTTTTCAATGGTGATATTCTCAGAAAGAAAAAATTAACTTTTATATATCTTTTAAAAAACACTTGAATTAAATGTCATGTTTGTTAAGAAACATCAGCTCATTTTGTCCTGAAACAAAGGCTAACACTGATAAATACAGCACCTGCATTGACCATATTTTAAAAATATTTCCAGGCCAGGCGCAGTGGCTCACACCTGTAATCCCAGCACTTTGGGAGGCTAAGGCAGGTGGATCACCTGAGGTCAGGAGTTCGAGACCAGCCTGGCCAACATGGTGAAACCCCGTCTCTACTAAAAATACAAAAAATTAGCTGGGCGTGGTGGCAGGTGCCTGTAATCCCAGCTACTCGGGAGGCTGAGGCAGGAGAATAGCTTGAACCTGGGAGGCGAAGGTTGCAGTGAGCTGAGATCACCCCACTGCACTCCAGCCTGTGCAACAAGAGCGAAACTCCATCTCAAAAAAAAAAAAAAAATCCAGTTTGTTACATTGTAATAAATAATGACCTTCTGAGAATTCAAAGACCCAAATACAAGGGAGTGTATTGCAGCAGGCTTAATCAATGTTTAGTGATGATAGAATGTATAATCGAAGAGCCAAGGATAGAAATCAAATTGCCTTTCTGCAGAAAGATCCTCAACAATTGAAAAACTGCTCTATAAAACTAAAGAACAGCTTGATGATTTAGAAAATAGAAACTGCAGAAATATTCTGTAGATCCTAGATATGTCCCCACTGCTTATTACCTTGTCTGCTTCAGAGTAAAAAGGAAGGGCAACAAAAGGAGATTCAAATTAGTGAATTTCGCTCTGGCCTGGAACCACCCTGGCTTAAGACTATTAGCTAAGTATATCCTGGTCTAAAAATAAATCTTCTACCCTCTTATTTTCAAGTAACTTTCCTTTTTCATACCCAAACCAGAGAAGAGACATATATTATTAACTTACATCCAGACTTTGATAGATTCTTTAATGAATGGATTTTGATGTTCTGATATGGTAAAATTATGCATCACATCCACAATAATAGTATTGTTTTAAAATACCAGAATCAAGTAAGCCACCTGAGCAACTTGTGAGACTTCAAGCATGCTAATTGGGTATGAATAGAATGGGAGATCAATGACAGACTGGCAACACTTCAGCAAAAGCCACTTCTAGATACTTGCCCTATGACCAGGAAATGTCTTACACTAGCAATAGATTATTGTAATATGCCAAACCAATAAAAATAATGCTATTAGGAGTTTCATTAGATTTATTTGAGTCCACAGCTCTAAGAATGAAGATGGTAGCAACAGGCCAGGCGCAGTGGTTCATGCCTGTAATCCCAGCACTTTGGGAGGCTGAGGTGGGTGGATCATGAGGTCAGGAGTTCGAGACCAGCCTGGACAATATGGTGAAACCCCATCTGTACTAAAAATACAAAAATTAGTCGGGTGTAGTGGTGCGTGCCTGTAGTCCCAGCTACTTAGGAGGCTGAGGCAGGAGAATCGCTTGAACCCGGGAGGTGGAGATTGCAGTGAGCCGAGATCGTGCTACTGCACTCCAGCCTGGGTGACAGAGTGAGACTCAGTCTCAAAAAAAAAAAAAAAAAAAAAAGAATGACAATGGTAGCAACAACTATCTTCTCTTTTTACTTGAAACCTGTTTTTTTTTTTTTTTTTGGAGACGGAGTCTCGCTCTTTCACCCGGGCTGGAGTGCAGTGGCGCAATCTCGGCTCACTGCAGGCTCCGCCCCCCGGGGTTCACGCCATTCTCCTGCCTCAGCCTCCCGCGTAGCTTGGACTACAGGCGTCCACCACCTCACCCGGCTAATTTTTTGTTTTTAGTAGAGACGGGGTTTCACCATGTTAGCCAGGATGGTCTCGATCTCCTGACCTCGTGATCCGCCCGCCTCGGCCTCCCGGGATTACAGGCGTGAGCCACAGCGCCCCGCCGTGAAACCTGTTTTATAGAAGCAGAATACTTAACCACTCCGTGAGAATGCTTAGGCCTATAGTAAAATTGGGAAGATCATGAGCTTTGCAATCAAACAGACATCAGTCTCAGCCCAGCCTCCTACCAGCTGTTTGGCCTTGGGTAAGTTACCTAACTTCCTTGGAAATTCAGCGTCCTCCTACATAAAATGGGAGAAATAATGGTGGTGATGGTGATGATGACCACAACGAACATTGTTAAGCATTTGTTATTTTCTAAACAATGTGCTATTTATGTGCATTAGTTCATTTACTACTTTTATTACATAGTAATATTACATTTACTATGTGCTTATATATTACATGTATTATATTACCTTATAATTCTTATAAGGTATAAATGCAATATTATCCCTTATATATCCTGTCATATATATGTGTATGTGTCAGAAGCTATTTTTAGCCACATGAATCTTTTGTGACATATTGTAGAATATATATACACACACACACCCATATACATACACATATAGGGCATAATATTGATTGGCAGCAGTTTACACAGGCAACATCCTTTACATGCCTTGTCTCATTTAATTCTCAAAACAGCTGGCCATGTGTGATGGCTCACACCTGTACCCAGCACTTCGGGAGGCTGAGGCAGGAAGACTGCTTGAGCCCAGGAATTTGAGGCCAGCCTGGGCAATATAACAAGACCCCCTCTCTACCAAAAAAAAAAAAAAAAAAATTAACTGGGTGTGGTAGTGTGCACCTGTGGTTCTAGCTACTTGGGAGGCTCACTTGACCCCAGGAGGTCGAGGCTGTCGTGAGCTGAGATTGTGCCATTGCACTCTAGCCTGGGCAACAGATCAAGACCTTGTCTCTAAATTAAAACAAAACCAAACAAAAAAACAGCTGCATAAGGAAGGTTATAATGGAACACTCTTCTCTCTTTATACACACACACACACACACACACACACACACAGAGGAATTATTTTAACCTGTCAGTTACATGGTGGTTTCACAGGTTTCAACTTCATCAACCCAGAACCACAATCACAGATTTTGGCTAGACTCTGACTCTCATCTACTAGTGATAGCGACAAGTTCCCTGTGGAAGTTTATAGCCCCACAGATTATCAGGGACCATTTTTGCTTTCTGTACCATGTGGTTCTTTCCTGCTACAGATTCAAAATGCTTTTTTGTCCATTCCTAATACTTTTCATTTATACTAATTTCTTTGATGAGAATAACATTAAATTCATATATCTTACTTTCATCCTAGGGAGTTTTTTTTGTTGGTACAGAATGATCATTGCTATTATAGTTTGCTTTTATTAAACAGGTTCAGTTGTTTTGGTACAGCAGCCAGGAGGGAGTGGTGGAGATAGACCCATCATCACTGGGATATGTCATTTTCCTTCATCTCCTATTTACTAGCCAGATCTGGGGCTATTTTTACATGAATCCAGAGTCTCTGTGTTTTTTTTCTCATATGTAGTTAACAATCTGAATGACACATTCTTTATAGTACCACAATGATTCCGTCCATTACATCACTTAATTTATGGGAGTGCTAACACCAAAATCGATAAACATTATTTCTGAAATGTCAGGAGTGTTAATGGTGTGATTAAAAAAGAAAAAGATTCTAAAATCTCTCTGCACAGAGCTCTTTGATATACTGTTGTTGAGGCGCACCTAACCCAAGCTGTGATATGGAAGACTTAAATCATTAAGACTCTGTCAGCTTTAAAAATGTGTGTTGGAAGCTATTTTTAGCTGCACTAATCTTTTTTGCCATATTGTGGAATTCTGTTAGTGGAGAGAGGGAGAGACTACATGTCTCAGAGAAGATTGTCTCAGGTTGTTTTGAGACATATCAACAGTTGCTAAGGAACCGTCGCTAATGCTTCTGGGAAATTCTGTAATATCTTACTTAGAAATTGGGAGAAATTTTTACAGAGCAAAGCTTCTTAGACAAGGAAAGCATATGAAGAGTGATATTAGAGAACAGTTTCAAACTGGAAAAAGTATTTTAAAGTTTTCTAGAAGATTGAGTTTAAATGGGGTTTCATAGTACCATGTACACTGTAATCGCCTCTTGCAGAATCCTGAAAGCTTTCATTTACATCTCATTTTAGAACAAGTAGTATTTTAAAATCTGGTCACATTTGAGTTTATTTTCCATGATTGATGCTTTAAAATGGAGATTAGTACTTCTTTTCACACAGAGAATTAATTAGCATGCTAGGATGGCAGTGCCACTGATTCCCTTCTCTTCTGGTGAAAATCTATGTTAATAGGAAACATTTAATAGGCACTGACTGTTTACTAGGTCCTGCAGACACATAGTGTTGGCATGTAATGGTATTATATTATAACCCAAATAGTCCTCTCATATTAGCCGTGTCTTTGTAGCTAGTGAGACTTTCACATGCCACAAGACTGTGCTGAGGCTTATGTTGCTTAGGAGTCAGACTAGGAGCCTAACACCAATCGAGCTGCACCATCCTGGCAAGGACTGTTGGGCCAATTACCAGCAACACCTTCACATCCATTAGCTGCTGCCCACCTGGCCATAGAGAGAAGGCTCACCTCACATTCATTACTAACATTACTTTTAGCCAAGCCAATTTTAACTATACCGTTTGCTCTACATGCTTTAATTACTTATGGACTTATTAGAATCTGAGGAGGGAGTAGAAGTGATTTATTTTTTTCCTCTTTCTCTCATTCACAAATATTAAAGGAGCACCTATTATGAGCAGTTGTTATGGTTAGTGCTGGGGATAGAACACAGCTAACACACAGTCCTTGCCCTCAAAGAACTTACATTCTGGTGGGGAGATGGCTCTGCAAACAAGCAATTGCAAAACAGTGGGAGAGCCACTGTAAAGGTGTCCAAGGAGTTAGGGAGGAACAAGCGCAGTTTTTCTGCTTGGGAGAATAAGCAAAGGCCTCATAGATGGAGTAATCCTCCAACTGAATCAGCATTTGTTGGTCATGCACATGGGGAAGGGAATAAGAGGGAGTGAGCAGTGTGTGCAGGGTCGCAAAGACAGGACCAGCAAACAAATTCTAATCAGCTAATGCTGGTGCCTGGGAGCATGGCAGAAGGTCAGGGACAGAGCAGGACAGGTGGGCAGTGGAAGGCTTTTTTTTTTTGAGACGGAATCTCACTCTGTCACCCAGGCTGGAGTACAGTGGCACGATATTGGCTCACTGCCAGCTCTGCCTCCTGGGTTCACGCCATTCTCCTGCCTCAGCCTCCCCAGTAGCTGGGACTACAGGCACCCGCCACCACGCCCAGCCAATTTTTTGTATTTTTAGTAGAGATGGGGTTTCACCATGTTAGCCAGGATGGTCTCGATCTCCTGACCTTGTGATCTGCCCATCTCGGCCTACCAAAGTGCTGGGATTACAGGTGTGAGCTACCGCGCCCGGCCGGATTTTTTAAAAATCACAAATGCAGTGTGTTTTAACTTCCCTCCCTCATGTACTCCATCTCTCTCTCTCTCTCTCTCTCTCTCTCTCTGTCTCTCTCTCTCTCTCTTTTTAAGATGGAGTCTCGCTTTGTCGCCCAGGCTGGAGTGCAGTAGCGTGATCTTGGCTCTCTGCAACCTCTGCCTCCTGGGTCCCTCATGTACTCCATCTCTCTCCCTTTCTCTCTCTCTCTCTCTTTTTTTTTTTTTTTTTAAAGATGGAGTCTCACTTTATTGCCCAGGCTGGAGTGCAGTAGCATGATCTTGGCTCTCTGCACCTCTGCCTCCTGGGTTCAAGCGATTCTCCTGCCTCAGCCTCCCAACTGGGACTACAGGCGCGTGCCACCATGCCTGGCTAATTTTTCTGTTTTTAGTAGGAATGGGGTTTCACCATATTGGCCAGGCTGGTCTTGAACCCCTGACCTCGTGATCCACCTTCATTGGCTTCCCAAAGTGCTGGGATGACAGGCATGAGCCACCGCGCCCGGCCTTCCATCTCTTTTATGGTTTCTATATATACATGCTGTTTATTGACTTCAGGCCTTTGCTTCTGTGCTTCTGTCTGTCTGGAACACCTTTCCCGCCTGGCCTAGGTTTCCTTTCTCAGCTAGCATGGCTCCCTTCTGGGCCCTGTGATGCGATACCTCTGCATTTCTGTCTTTAGCATTACCAACTGGAAACTTGTTTCCAGAGAGATGTCAAGGCATCTCTCTCCTACTGAATTACAACCTCTTCTACAGTAGGGGCTATATTTTGTTTTGTTTTGGGAAACATTCATAAGTGGTTTGTAACCTCTTCATAATATTTATTAGGACTAATGTTCAATGACATGACTGATCTGATAGAGCTCTTGAAAAACACTGTGTACACTTTTTGCCTTCTGGTTGCAGATCAGGTACCAAGTGCAGTGATAATTTAGAAGACACCCATGTGTTAGATAATCACAGGGACAGAGCAACCTATACACCGTGTCTTGGTGTGGCCACCATCTATTACTCTGAGGCTTTTCCAGCAGCCAGGGAAGCCAACAGCCAAGACAGCATCAGACCATTTGATAGGACTCCGAAGCCACCATTTATTTGATAGGACTCAAAAGCCACAATGTAGAGATGGTTCAAGAATGTGATGCTGGCAATATAAGATATAGGCATGCAAAAATATATTTTGAAATGAGTAAAAATAATGATAGCAGCAAGCAAATGCTACTTTCAGACTGTTATGTGCTAGAGGAATACAGAGGAGATGCAGATGGCCAGCAGCCCTTTAGTATATTGTTAGCAAACTCAGCATTAATTCTGAGTCTGAAGCCCTGACTTTGCACTCCAATCAGAATATTAACCAAAGAAACGTTTTGCTAGTCTTTTAGTGAATATATTAACAGAAAATCTTGTATCAGAGTTGCATTAAAGGTAATGCTTGAAGTAGGCCAAAATGTGATATTGATTAGTGCATTTCTTCCTATGTTAAAGAAACAGAAGTTAAGAGAAAATGTCTGATGGTTTGAAGAGTACTCCCTCCCCAGTGTTATAGAAAGAGCAGCAGCCTTCTTGATTTGTGATTTTGTGCTTGTATTTTTCCTCTGCCATGGCAAGACAGAGTATAGTTAGTGATACACCAACTTCCCAATTTAATAATGAAACTAGTCAAATGGGAAGTGGTATAAATAGTGATTAAGAGCATTTGATCCAGGCCAAACTGCCTGGATCAACTGTTGGCTTTTCCAAATTAGTTGTGAATACTGGAGCAAGGTACTGAGCCTTTCTATGCCTTAATTTCCTCATCTGTGAAATGGTGATCCTAGTAGTACATCCCTCGTGAAGTTGCCTGGATTAATACAATAGTAAATATAAACTATTTAGAATAGATCCTAGCACATAGTATGCAATCACACTGGCTAGTACTGTTATTAATGATCTTGTCTCAGATTGATGATGAACATAATTTCCATTAATTTATTCACCAAATTCCAAATTAACACTACTATGTGTTAGTATGGGACATAAGCTCAAGTAACAAATAATGTTATATTTAAATAGAGAAAGATTCATATATGTATTTTTTGCCATCAAACAATCATCATTTGGTGGGCCATCTGGTAAGGATTATAGTTTTATGGAAATCTGCTGCTGAGGTAAATAGCTACCACGTGGAGATTGCCCCAGGTCTGGGAAAGCAGAAGACATTCTTCAGGATTTCAAAGGCACATCGGCTGTGCAGTTGCACAGGCATGAATGGAACTGTATATGCCAGGATAACAATCAGGGCATATTGTTCTTTCAGGTTTCAAAGAAAACAAGTATCATACTTAAGAAGTGTAGTCACACTATCCATGATACAGTCCTAAGAATAGTGTTGTAATTTGTATGCCGGGTACTTGGTTTTAACAAGGCATTTAATTCTGTTAAGCAAGTTGGTAGGTTGGCAAATCCTGCAAAGGCAGGCTGTGTGGGGAAGTTTATAAGCAACATTTGTTTACTCTGTGAGGAAATGATGGTAAGAGTTATAGATGCAGACAAGAGATAGCAAATGCATTTACAGTGACTAATAGCAGCAAACAAGGCTGCAGTTGTATGCCATTATCATTTGCTATCTGTTTTTTTGTTTGTTTTAAGATGCTCTTTGTTGCCTTCAAAGATTGCACTTCAGGTATTAACACGAAGATTAGGTCAGAAAAGAATGCATCCAATCTCTACTGTATTTAGATGGAAAAAGCAAATTATTATTTGGAATATAAACAATCTTATTACATATTGTCTGCATGCCAATGTCTGCACACTTGTGGCTCATAGTCACAATGATGAATAACAGTGGTTAGGTTGGTTTGCTAAGTTGTGCATCACTTTGGTCATATTATCAATCCTTAAGCAGTGAAAGACTCTCCTAAATGTCTATAGATCACCCTTGAAAGTTAGAGATAAGTTCTGTCATCTTGGTGGCATCATCTTTTGCAATCAATCACCAATAACCAACAAATAGAGATTTAGTGGTGTTGTATATAAACAGCACTATGAGAGACAGCATTGTTCAGGAAACAGAAATCTATAGCATGGTCTTCTTTCCCCAAAGATGGGGTGATAATGCACAGATTACACAGAAGAATTAATCAATAATAATAAATTACATAATAAAACAACCTTTATAGTCTTATATAGATGTTACAGGCATATATATATGATAAAGTGCTAGGTCACTGATAGAGATTATAAGTAGAGGGTTTGTTTATTATGAGCTGAAATGATTCTAGAATGATTTAAGAATGAGAAAGAGAGAGAGGCTTGATATTATCTTAGAATATTTGGTAGATGAGGAAGGAAATGAGGGAGTATTCAAGATAGGGGGATGAACCCAGAGGTGAGGAAACACTAGTTATTCTGTGACTAGAGAGCAAACCAGAACGAGAATATAAAATGCATGTGGAGCCAGGCTTCTAAAACTAAGGATTGCATACCTTTGGAAATAACCAGCAGTCAGCCAGGGTGTGACAAGGCAGAGGATGACCATGGGTTGACAGAATATGAGAATAGTAGAACCTTTGTTGTTGTGTTTGCTGCTATGTATTAGGGCTTAGGATAGTCCGGGGCATGTAGTAGGTGCTTAATGAAGCCCCACTCTTTTCTGTGATTAGGGGCAGTCTGATAGATGATAATGCTGGAAAAGTAGTTTGTGCCAGCCTGCAGGGAAACCAAGTAGAGGGCCATGCAATTGAAACTTTATTATATAGGTTTAGCGTTTTTACCTAGAGGTCACAAATCCCCAGGCTTCAGGGTTTATTTAAACCACATGCAACATGGGCAAAAGCCTGTGTACATTATGCGTTATTCTGAGGTCCGTAGCTCTCATTGCATATTGAAAGGGATCCAGGCCCCCACAAGGTTCAGCTTTACCTAATAAGCAAGGGAGTAGTTAGAAATAATTCTGAGCAAGGGAGTGGCATAAAAGTAGTAGTTGGGACTATGAATCGGGTATTTGCATGCAGGGGGAAGGAGAGAATAGAGGCTCTAAAGCAAAGGAAAGCAGGTGGGAGGCTCTGGCAGGCTGGAGCGAAAGAGATGCTTGTGAAAGCCCACTGTGGAAGTGGTTGTTTTCAAGGAGATAGAGTGAAAAGAGGATGTTTAAAGGAAAGCTGTGCTGGAGGAATACTGACAAAATGCCTGTGGAGAAGGTGGGGGAATGGAGGCCAGTGAAAGTAGTCAGTTTCTAAAGAAATCCGTCAGTCAACATTTATTCAAGCCTCTTAAGTCTTCACCACTTTGGTGTAAGACTTTGAAGTAAGGATGCGATTCCTGTCACAAGGGGAAGTTAGACCTTCCTTGAAATGCCTGATTTAAAAGATTGGGGTGTCCGCCTCCCATGTATTAAAAATAAGGACATCTATGTATTATAAACTACAAACTTACATGAATGCTGAAATTAAATTAGTTTCTTTCAAAATTGTCTGATTTCAAATTTCCAATTAAATTCATGGAAGCTGACATTTCTTCAATATTTTTGGTGCTCCTGTTCTGCAGGTATTTAGTCGACCAATAGGATAATTGAGTCCTTGCACCCTTTTAATGTCACACACTCCCAAGTGAAGAAATTTCAAATTTTATGGGTATTTCAGAAATAGAGTCTCTCACTGTGTCAGTGCAAAGTAGTTTGGGTTGATCATATTTAATGAAAGAATATTAGACTCCTGAAAAATAACTTATGACAGCTGACTGTATGGTCAAAAAATCTTATATCTACCCTTCAGGTAATACAAATATTTGGGGACCATAACATTAGGGGAATGCTCATATTTGCCTTTGATCATCTGAGTCGGTAGGGAAAATGAACCTCCTGGGTTCTAAATTAACCCCACCCAGCTGTTTGCAGACCATCACATCTGGAAAGCAGGTCAAGAGGAAAGGAGATGCTCTCTGGAAAGGTAAAAGCATTTTGCTTTCCAAGCAGATTCCAAGTCAATCTAGCTGCTGCTTTGTAGGCAAGCCACAAATGGTCTCAAAATCAAAATGGCCTTGACCTCATTATCTGACAGAGAATGTGGTTGTAACAGGGCTACTGGCTATGGCCTCTGCTGCCTTAACCGATGCCAAAGCCCTTTACAGATAGCCTGGTGCCTTCCTTGCGGATTTCCACAATGGCAGGGACATTAAGGAGTGTCTCTGTGCCTACCAGGTGATGGATGGCTCTCTGGCGGTCTCTGGTGGTCAACATTATAAATGCTTCTAGAGGGAACGGGAATACTTGACTCCATTAGAGCAAATGCAAAAACAAACATTTGGAGGAATATGCTAACATTCTCTAGTGTGAACCTAAGTCTGATACTAACTTCTAGCTATGACTCAGATGGATCACTATGGTATATTGTTTATATGTAATATAGAGTAGCATCTTAGAGTGAGTTATACCTATTTAACTTCTTTAGTGGAAGAAGGTGAAGAATTCATCCCTTTAAAGTCGATTCATATTTATTCTTACTTCTCTCTCTCTCTGTCTCTCCCCCAAACTCACATTTCTTTACTGGTTTTTATAACAGGCAGTTTCCAAGATGTGACTGTGTGCGTATTTGTGGGCATATTTAAGTAAGTGTGTTAACTTTTTGATTGCCAGCTCTCTGTAGATCTGAACATCAAACATTTTAATTACCACAGTTATAAATGCCCATATTAGCAGCTTGCTATCTTGTACCAATGAGTGAATTGGAGATAGGTAGTTGTTATGTTAAAGAGAGCTGGTGAATATGCTTCAACACATACATTTCCACACTGCATCTTACTAGGTACATGAGGGTTCTTTTTACTTCTTTTTATTTCTTTCTAATTCTTGGTAGACTATGTATAGTCAGTGAAATAAACATCACCCATTACTCCGTTCAGTCTTCCCTGAAGTATTAGTATTTCAAACAATCCTATTACCAAAGGATTATTTTGATACTTTATTAAAAGTCCTACAGCTGTAGCATTGCTATACTCAAACACAGCTTTATGCAATTAGGATTATAATGGAAGCTTTATTACAATGATATATAACTTGTATCATCCTAATAAAAGTTTCTGTACATAGCAATACTTTAATAACATTGTTTCTGTAACAGTGATTCCTTAGTAATGGAGCTTATAGCAACTTCATTATTAGGAAATGATTTCAGTAATAGAAATGCAAATAAAGATTTTGAAGGGAGCATTTTATGCATAGCACTATTACTGGCCTGCTATCTTTTCATGCATTACATCTAATCATTATAAACCTATGACGCAGATTATAGTTATGCTTATTACTATCCTATTACGCTTTAGAATTTGTATCCTTTCAAATTATTGAAATTAAATGCCATTTTAAAATTCAAGAGTTAAAATAATTCAAATTTTAATTAAATTTTGTTTCTAAAGCATTAAAAATGTTTCAGAAAATCTTCCCTAATTTGTATTGTATTAGAGATTATGTGAACCAATGGCATTCAACCTGGAGTATGTGTACCCTTGGAGGTTGATGAAGACTTCCCAAAGATACATGGGCATGAGAGTTTTAAAGGAATTAATTTTCAGATGTTCTATTTCTATATGCCCCCTCTTGTAAAATCCATCTGCTTGAGAAGGCACTTGTGGTTGAGATTTTCCTTGTTCCCCTCCCCTTTTTTACTTTCTCCCAGTGTACAAAAGAAAGACATCTGACATCCATCCCTTACCATGACATATTGCTTAGCCAGGGCACTGAAAAAGGAGAAACTTGACAACCCCTTTATTTAAGGTATCCCCAGGTCCCAATTCACACACATATATATATATTTTTTAAATTTTATTTTATTTTTTTTTGAGATAATATATATATATATATTTTTGAGTCATCCAGGCTGGAGTGCAGTGGTGCAATCTTGGCTTACTGCAACCTCCGCCTCCTAGATTCAAGCAATTCTCCTGCCTCAGCCTCCCATGTAGCTGGGACTACAGGCACCTGCCACCATACCTGGCTAATTTTTGTATTTTTAGTAGAGACAGGGTTTCACCATGTTGGCAAGGGTGGTCTCGAACTCCCACCCTCAGGTGATCCGTCTGCCTCGGCCTCCCAAAGTGCTGGAATTACAGACATGAGCCACTATTCCCGGGCCCAATTCATGTTTTTAAGTCAGGATATATAGGGTAGTGGTTAAGTACTTGGGCTGTTGTGTCAGAGATCTGTGCATAGATCCAGGTTCTTCAGTTTGCTAGCTCTGTGACCTGGAGGAGTCATTTATGCTTTCTCTACCTTAGTTTCTACATCTATAAAATGGGGATTATAATAATAGGTTATTGTGGGGATTAAATTGATTCATACACATATGAATAAAAGCATGCACTATATAAAAAGTATGTATGGGCTGGGTGCGGTGGCTTATGCCTGTAATCCCAGCACTTTGAGACGCCAAGGTAGGTGGATTGCTTGAGTCCAGGAGTTCAAGACCAGCCTGGGCAATATAGAGAAACCCCGCCTCTGCAAAAAATACAAAAATTAGCTGGGCATGGATGGCATGCACCTGTAGTCCCAGCTACTCGGGAAGCTGAGGTGGGAGGATCGATTGAGCCTGAGAGGTCAGGGCTGCAGTAAGGAGCCATGACTGTACCACTGCACTGCAGCCTGGGCAACAGAGACCCTGTCTCAAAAAAAAAAAAAAGTATGTATGTACTATTAAAAGTATGTATCAATACTATATAATGCCATTAACTCATGATTTCCAAAAATATTTTACTTTATATATTTGCTTATGAAATTTTATAATATACTTATGTTGTTTTGATCAACTGAATACTAGCAATGATTATGACAACTCAATCAGACATCTAAGTTAACATAGAAGAAAATGGCCACAGGAAATTTTAAAACATAAACTCCTTTGTCTCTCTATTTTTTTGGTTACAAGAAGATGATCAATAAAAAGCTTTTAAGCATAAAATATACATTAGGATGAAGTTCTTTGAGAGGAGCACAATAGAGATATGAATTCAAGGAGAAATATATAAAATGTCCAATTGTATTGCATATATTTTTTAAGTGAATGATGATGGATGTTTATTTTCAATTGAATGCATTTAAGATAATAATGTAATATTAATAGTTGTATTTAAAATTGTCAATATGTACAGTGCATTGGAAATCATATAATTTGCAACTATTTAATGAAAACCTTTAGAGGTGAACTTGTGTACCTGGAGTATATAGATAGATGTTTTTTAAATTTAGGTGATGCAAACAAGTTCAGAGACACTGGAATAAAACACTGATTTACAGGAGTAAGGACATAAGTGAAAGTAGAGGCATAAAATTATCTTTATAATTTATGTTTTCCTGAGTACCAGCTATAAGAACAATACCTTCCTTATCAAGTTGAGAAAGTAGGTAAATTATAGAAGTCTGAGGTTCCCGTGGCAGAAAGTCGATTTGACTTGTGTGGACTAACAACTGAAATATCTTCAGTGTTTCACAGAGACAGTCAGTGTATAAAAAACACATGTACTCCCAATTTGATGAGTAATTCCTAGGAGAGATCCCTTGCCTTTGTAGGGATGCTGGATTTGTCCCTTGAACTTTTTGTGAAATGAACTATTTCTGAGTGGACCCCTCTCCTGAGGTAGAAATGGAGAGGCTGGATGGCTTGGATGCATGCTCTGAGACAATTTTACTTCATGGTGGAGATGGCAGCTGTTACAGTACTGGAGGAGCACTGGCTAAGACAGGAAAGAATAAATGAGCCTCTTAGGAGGAACATGCTAGAAAGGAACTATTTTCTACTTTAAAAAATAAGTGTTGAAGAACATGTGCATGCCCTAAGGTGTGTTTACTGCTACTTATATGAGTTTGACAGGCACAATTTTGATTTAAATTTTATTTCATGCCATGCTTCAAGTTGAAAGTTTGGATGCCACTTTCTTATTGGGCAAGTTTCATGTCAGTGTATCCATAGTTGTAAACTGTAATTAATATATAATTTTGTGTGCTGGTTTTTACACTTAATATTATTTTTCAGACCCTTGCCAAGGAAAATAGAGCTTTTTAGAGAAGTGGTATGTTAATGCTATAGCTATATTTTATACAAACTGGCACAGAATCTGAGTAAGTTGTGAGCTTTAGTTAATGTGACTTCTTATTTGAATGGTCCATGAAGACCAAAGAACAGTCAGTCCTCCATGTCTGCAGGTGTCCATATCTGTGGACATGGAGGGCCAACTATACTAGCCACTTTACATAAGGGACTTGAACATCCATGGATTTTGCTATCTGTGGCAGGGAGGTAGGGGGGTCCTGGAACCAATCCCTGTGAATACCAAAGGATGGCTGTACCAGCTCATTGGAAACTCATGTCATATAATGCAGGCCTGTTCGTATACAGATTGGAGCCTTGGCAAACTGTTTTTGAAAAGTTACTGATCCCTGCACTGGTCAATCTCAAAAGGCATTATCCAGGGACATAATGTGTTTATAAACATTCAAGAAAGTTGCCCAACCCCATCCGGAGCCCTAACCCTTCTCTGCATGTTCTTTTGCATCAGGTCACTAATTCCTGAAGGTTACAGCCTACAGCCAAGTTGAAAGAAGCATAAGGGCTAAGCTAGTTGACTAAAGTCTTTATGGAGCCTGTGTGATGTTTTTGTGAAATATTTCAAAGGAAGGGTTAGTTCTCACATTAAGACAGAGCTACTTAAAACAGTGAGGGACTAAAAAAGCCGTTTGTATTGGTGGCAATAATGTAGTTTCATCTTTTTGGAGGGAAATGTGATCATACAAATCAACAAATATGAAATACAAATATTCCCACTGTTTTTATTCATTCCAAAATTTTTATTATAAGGAAATAATTCTTAAAGAGGAATATATAGGATATATGCATAATTTATAATAGTATAAACTGGCTAAGCACGGTGGCTCACGCCTGTAATCCCAGCACTTTGGGATGCCGAGGCGGGTGAATCACGAGGTCAAGAGATGGAGACCATCCTGGCTAACATGGTGAAACCCCATCTCTACTAAAAATACAAAAACTTAGCCAGGTGTGGTGGCACGCTCCTGTAGTCCCAGCTACTCAGGAGGTTGAGGCAAGAGAATCGCTTGAACCGGGGAGGCAGAAGTTGCAGTGAGCTAAGATCACGCCACTGCATTCCAGCCTGGGTGACAGAGTCTCACTCTGTCACCCAGGCAAAAAAAAAAAAAAAAAAAAAAAAAATATATATATATATATATATATATATATATAAAATGTCTAACCATGGAATGATGTAAATATCCATTATGATATATTAGCTAGATGGGAAATTGTGTAACTAAAAAGAAAGTTACAAGGACTATGTAAAATATAGAAAAGTATATATGAAATAATGTCAACAGGTAAGAGGAATAATGGAATCACAAAATTATATATTCAGTGTATACATAACTATGATAGATAGATAGCTGTTAATAAAATTTGAGAAGAAATAAACCTTTAAGAGGCCCTAGTCTGAAGCGTTCATGAACTTCGTTGAGTGTTGCTGGCCTGAAGGGCCACTGGGGAGAAAATGACGGTGAGCTCAGAGCTCAACCTTTAAATCAGGGTTCATCTCATAAGTTCATGTAGAAGTCTTTGGTACTAGTTTTCTTTTTGGGTCTTAGACTCTCTTTTTGGGTCATAGACTTTCTTGTCTAGAAAATACTGAACTAGATCCAAACTATTAAAAACACAATTCTTAAAATTTCAGCAGAAGTTGGGGAAATATAAGAAATTGATATGATCAGGAAATGGGATTAGACTATACTTTTAAAAAATCTTGACATTATTAAGTTGCTTAAAGTTTTAATAAAACATTTTTTAAAAATAAGCTGTCATTCTTGTCCATATGTATCAGTTTATTTGTCTCCCCTAATACCTTGCTTGCAAAACACGATAATACAACGGTTGTCTGAAAAGCTCTATTATTATGTTTATTTGTAGGAGTGTATGATTTCTCAATACTGCAGCCTATTAGTAGCATAGTTTTTTGTTATTTAGTTTTAAATTATTAGTATTCTAGAAAGTGGGGAAAATGCCTCATAGTAGCCAGGTTTTTATAGGGCAGATCTTTAACATTTTTCATTATGAGAAGGAGAATCACATATTTTGTAATGGGATTATCGCATGCTTATGAGTTTTCTTCATGGAGTCTCTTTGGAGAGAGCTAAAGAGAAAAACTAATTTTAGCTTAATGAAATCGCTGGGAAATCTGCTTCTGGGAATAAAAGGAATCCTTATATTTTCAAAGTTGGGTAAGAAGCAGAAAGGAAAAAAATTATTAGGAGCTATAGCTGTAACTGGAGTATTAGAAATTTATACTGATTATATTTATCTAAAGAGAAGCATTATAGTATTTTAAAAATCATCTTGAAGATTGATCTCTTTTCTGTTGCTTTAAAATAATATTTGGCACCATTCTAAAAAGTAATGATAGGTAATAGATTGCTATTTTATTTTGTGTTGCTCATAAAATATCTTCCTGTGTGATAGTTGCTAGACATAAGTATCTGGTTATCAATAAATTAGGCTGGTTTTGTGAATGTATTCTTGAAAATCTTTGAATTTTCTGATTGCTGATTTACAGGGGTGTGCCGCAACACACCTAGCTCAAAAGTGGTGTCCTTGGTTTAGTGTGTGTCTCAGAAATAGACTTAAGTCAAAAATTGTCACCATTCTGTAATGTAATGGAAGAAAAAAAGTAAAGAATTAATGCTTGGAAGGTGCAGGCTTCCAATTGTTTTACTTTAAGATAAAAATAGAATAAATGTACCACCTGAAAGTTGTTTCATACTGAAGTTCTGTATTTAGTCTTAGCAGGCTTGGCATTGGAAAAACTCAGTTTTGTTCTTAGATCTGGACATGTCTTGGCTCAATCATTTATGCATTTCATGACCTTGGATAAGCCATTCCTCTAAATAAATTTCTATAAAATGGGAAGAATACCTACTTTATAGAATTGTGAAGATATAGTTGGGTAATATATATTAATGCATAGCTTGGATTTTTTCTTAGTCCCAATCTAATAGCAATCCCTGCAACTTCTAGTCACCAGTGTATCTCAAATCCATTTATTTTTCTCCATCTTTACTGTCTTCACCCTAATCAAGCCCCTTCTTTCTTGATACAGTAGCTTTCATGGTAGTTTCCTTCCTGCCTCTTTTGCTTTCTTTTCTCTTCTTGCCTTCATTCTCCACCCAGCAGCCAAGATTTTTTTTTAAGTGAATAACAGATTATGTCATAAACCACTTAAAACTTTCTGTTGTATTTAAAGTAAGTGCAGGAGGGCAGCTTCCTTCTCTCCTGAGAGCTATCAAGCCACTGGACTCTGCCTTCCTTTCTAGCTTCAGGGTTTCTGCTGTCTTCTCTCTCTCCCAATATTCCAGCCTTACAGCCTCCTTTCTGCTCTTGAACACATCTAGTTCACTCCCTTCTAATGGTCTTTACTCTTACATCTTTCTGCCTGGAATGTTCTTCTCCAGGTTTAAAATATGACTTTGAAAGTATTAAAAATATACAAAAAGAATTAGGGCTGATGTCTTTACATAAGACTAATTAGGAAATATATCACTTGTTTTGGTAATATTTTTCAAGTATATTTTCTTTATTTTATACATTCACTTTCTAGTTTTTCAGTCACTTGTGTAACATCTAACTAGATAGTATTTTTCCTATCACATTAGACACCTGTGTTATACCTGACTGAACCTGTACCCCTACTGTCTGACACCATCACCAAGGTTCTGATCTGAGCCTAAAAATGACTAACGAATTGCCCTTTCAACACATTTCTTCCTTTAATAACCCAGAAGCAGTCTGTTATCTGTTAATTTAAACTGAAAAATAAAAATTTCTGACTTCTGATTATCCTTGGAATATATTGTTCCTTCGTTTATGTTTGTGTGGCTCCAATTTTAAAATGTGCCTCTGAGTTCTTGTTTACCCTCTTACAGCATCTTAATCATCACTGTTTTAAATGAAAAGAGTGAGAGTTTGAGCCCATAATCACATGATGGCATTGCCAGCCCATGGGACTATCCCTCATGGACCTTCTGAGTTAAATTAACCAGTGCCATGTTTGAATTCCAGGTGCAGATGCTCCATCGTTTTGCAGTTAACATAGAGCAGTTCCAGAGAAGGCCCAGGCCCCTCTGCCCTCAACTTCCTTACCTGTCATCTCTCTGTCCCCAACTTTCTTACTATATAGGGGAGAGAAAAAAACTTTTCTATCTACCCTCTAATTGACTGCCTAGGACCTGCAAATTAAATTGACAAAAAACAGATTAGCAGGAGAAAAGCCATACAAATTTTACTTGATTTAACATTTTAGTTTTTACATGCCCTTACAGAAAAGGCATGGAGACTCAGAGGAGCAGTTAGACCCTGCAGCTTATACACCATTTTAACAAAGGGCGATAAATTTGTGGAGAAGTCACAAGAGGAAGCAAAAGGGATTTGGGCTTCCAGGGGCACAGATTATAAGAATGTAAATATGAAGAGAAACTAATGGAAGATAAGGGCGATTTTAGTAAGATTTTTTTGTGCAGACCCATCTCAGTGCCAACATTCTGTGTCTGGTGATACCTGGATGATCTGCTGCAGTTATGGGAGACGGGAGGGGAACACCTTCACAAAGAGAAGTTTACGTCATACTTTTAGGCAGATGGGGGAGGGTAAAGACCTCTTTCTGAATTTGCTGCGTTTGAATTACCTTTAGCTCAAAATAGTCCTTAAACTAAAGAAGCATATTGGGGGAGAGATCCTTCATCTGCCCTGTTTCCCATAGCCCTCAGCACTGAGCAGGTATCAGGGCCCACCCTGCAGAAGCAGGGCTTAGGGTACCTGGTGTGCAGGACCACTGCTGGGCTCATCCGTAAAACCCTGCCCTAGATTCGTACCTTGAACCCCATTGTCCATGTGTGCATCCCACACCCCAGACTACCTCAGGAAAGGGACAGGTAGAGAGACATACTAAAAATTGAGTGTCATTTCCTCTGTGTATATTCGAAGGTCACCCTAGCTCTGAAAAGATTTGGAAAGTAAATCAGGGACTTTGAAATCAAACCTCAAAGTTAAATGACCTTGGGCAAGTTAATTGGCATCTCTAAACCCCAGTTTCCTTATCTTTACAATAATTATGTGTCAACCTCTTAGTATTATTATTAGAATTTAGGGAGAATCCTAGTAAATGTTCAGTTCATTCACTTGTTTATGTGATTCCCTTTTAGAGGGAATACCCAGTCTAGCTCAGACTCACCTTCCCTGATAAGCTTATCACCCACACATTAGGTGCTTTGCTGCCTAATTCTTTCCTGCATTCTTTTTTGACAACAAAGTATTACTGGAGAAAAATGCAGCATTTATAATTTAAACTAATTATAAACATATAATTTGTAGCCCATAGTATGTTTGTGCTGTTCCACTTTAATCATGTCCATCAGTTCTTCTCTCTGCTTTCCTGGCATGCCTCTGGAGTATGCATCACACACGTGAGTTACCTGATCTGCACAGACTCCTAGGGGATGGGTGTGCCTCCTATTTTGCAGTGGCGGGGAGGGTGCTGTCAGAAACCACGTGCCTTGTGTTTCCTTCTGGAATCAGCTATCATTATGACTCTCTTCTTTCCTTTCCTCTATTCATGCTGGAGAAAGCCAGCCTCTTCCCCTAGGGAAGCAGGTGGCGCTCAATCTTCAGTGAGCATGAGCATTGCCTTAGGAGTTGATCACAGATTTGGAGCGGGTCCCAGGAAACGACATGGTCAACAAGCAACCCCAAATGATTCTGATGGTCCTGGGATCACACTGAGAAATCTGCTCTGCTTTTGTATTGCTTACTTCTCTTCAGACTTTACTCCCACTGTTTTCTTCTCTGTCTCTTTATCTTTAATCTGACATCCTTCTTGGGATTCTTCTCTGTATCTTCGGACTAGGTTTTTTATTCTCAAAGCAAACAAACAAAATAATTGTTTTTTCCACTGACATGGAGAAAAATAATTGTAGTCCTCTATTCTCCATTATCCACCACACTGTCACCCTCAGGTGAGGGCTGAATAAACATTCTTCTTTCTGCCCCTCTGCACATGCAGGGGTTTGACTAGAGAGACAAAGAAATTGACAGTATCCTCTACTGACAGCACCTCCTGTCAGGCATTTTTTTTAAAGTGGATGTTTTTACTGGAACAAAACATTTTAATGAATGTTATGGAACATAACAAAGCTTTTAAATAGAGACTTGGAATTCTTTTTGTCTTCATTTAAATGTTTTATTTTTCTTTCTGTGACGCTATATAAAATCTCATCAATATACAAAATCATTCTGAGCCTCAGATTTTCTCGTTTTCTCTGGATGAGAGCTTTGATTAGCTTTTTACAAGTCCTTCATTAGTAATTGGCTTGCTTTTTTGTTTTGTTTTTGGCTGTTGACTCTAATAAGTTTATGTTCTATCAAAGAATTATTTGAGGATGGTCTGAAAGATGCTACTCTTGTTATATTAGGGAATATTACAATTTAAGACTCTTTATAAAACGCAACAAGTGCTATTAGGACTAAATGTTCATTTCTTCTTCTTGAGGCTGGTGGCTGGGGTGGGTTGTTCAGTCTTATCATCATGCCTGACCTAGTTGTGCAGCCGTGACTATTTAATTAATAGACATTTACATAAGCTCCTGATTTTCCCCCAGCAAGCTTTATAATGGTCTTGGTGGTTATCTCCTTTTCACCCTGTGAAGTATCAGCAGTGCATTTTCCATTTTGCATATCAAAATACAGAGAGATTAAATTATGTACAACAAATTGATAACTGAATAAGTTTGGGAACTCGGAGTTCTGGCATATTAATAGTCTTGCTTAAAGCAACAACCCATATAGACTCTATAAATATATTCAGACTCTGCTCTCTAATCCAGGAGCTGGAGTTGGGACTGTCAGAAGCCCAGGGAGGGAGCCCTTTGTAGATTTATGCAGGGGTGGGAGAATTAGTTTCTGGGCTCTCTATGGAGCCATGAAAGAAGGTTTTGTTAGTAGAGGAGGTGGTATCTGAGAATTATTGCTATGATGTCTGTAATTTTTAATAAAAATTCTAGAAAGCCTGGTGGTGTCTGTGTAGTATATGAATTTGATGAACTGTTTTTTTCTGGTTTTGTTTGTTTGTTGTTATTTAAACCACCTTCCTAAACACCATTAGACATTTCTTCCTAATTAACAGGCCACAAAATGTCAATAGGGGTAGCTGGAGCAAAGTGTGGCTCACTTGTCTTCCTCTGTTCATCCTAGAAATTAGGAGAAACTTGCTGATCTTTCTGGGTACTTAGGTGAGACTTTCATTTCCCACATATTTTTTTTCTTAACATTTTCTCACATTTTTTTCTATGTATATTCTCATATACCTATGAGAGATGGAAATCTGAACTGGTATTTCTTCTCCCCCCCCCCTTTTTTTTTTCCTTTTTTAAAACTATAAAGTAAGATTGCTTGCTGTTCAAACCTTGCCTCTTTGTCTTGACTACTTTCAGAAAATTATTGGATCATAAACGGATTGCCTTAATCATTTAACACCAACACTAACAAAACCAAACAAACAAAAATAGGCAATTTTTCTTCTCCAAATTTACCAAACTTCTCAGTCTTACCTAAAAGATGGAAGTTGGTACATCTCTCTTAACTCTTTTCCCATTAAACTTGGAGTAGGCTATTTCTGGCTTATAATCTATGGCCACACTTTGCTTTTCTCCTCCCTGAGTCCTGCCCACCCTTTAAGATCTGGGCCAGATTAAATACCATATTTTTAAGAAGTCTTGGCTGGGCGCGGTGGCTCACACCTGTAATCTCAGCACTTTGGGAGGCCAAGGCAGGCAGATCACCTGAGGTCAGGAGTTCAAGACCAGCCTGACCAACATAATGAAACCCCATCTCTACTAGAAATACAAAAATTAGCTGGGCATGGTGGCGTGTACCTGTAGTCCCAACTACTCCAGAGGCTGAGGCAGGAGAATTGCTTGAACCCAGGAGGCAGAGGTTGCAGTGAGCTGAGATCATGCCATTGCACTCCAGCCGGGATGACAGAGCGAGATTACTTCTCAAAAAAAAAAAAAAAAAAGTCTTTGCTGCCCTCTCTCTCCCTGAGTCAGAAGGGACTTCTCCTTTCTTTGAATTCCCATATTCCTGGATTTGTACCTTTAAATAGCCAGGATCACAACCAACCTATCATATATGACAGTTATTTCTGTAATCCTTGAATGGTAGATGCCCTAATGGAGTTTTGGGAGGAGAGAGGAGATACCAAATTTCATTTGACTCGAGATCTCTCATAGCTCATGAAAATATACATCCTGCTGTACAGACTGATGTTTCCTACTGTAGCCACTCAACACAGTGTTACAGAAAGCACACGACTGAAGCCATACAGCAAGCATTAGATCTGCCTTAAGAAAATAGTGATTAAGTTTCAGGCAAGCAGGATCTTACCAGGAGTATCATCCCAGGGAACAAGGTCTTTCCATCCATGGGGCCTCAGGCCTGGGCCACCTCTGCATCAAAGTTTTCCTTTATTTTACTGGTGAGCTCCTCTGTGGCCCTCAGGCACCTCAGATTGTCCTTGGAACACCCTCCACCTTATAGCAGGGAGTGTCTCATTTTTTGCTAGTGCCACTGTGATTCCTACATGGACTTCTCTGGAAGCGTGAGGACTCCCCGTGCCTTCCCTCCAAATGGTGAAATTAATTGCTGCCACAGAAGGAATCTTCCTTCCCAGCTTTTCCTGGTCGCAGTCCTATTACCACCCCCGACCCACCCCACCCCTAACAACTGCCCAGCCATCAGCCATCTCTGCTATTCTCACTAGGGATCTGCTTTTTCATTCAGGGGACAGGGCATGAGTATTTCACCTTCAGGACTCTTTCTTCTAGAGGTGCAATTCAAGACTTGTAGTATTGCAGGTGCAGCTGGACTGTAAACCCCATGAATTAAGATAATTAACTGCTGTTTTATGTATTTCTAGTACCTAAAACTAGAATGTAAATTCTATGAGAACAAATTTTGCGTCTATCTTTAGTGTGCAAATATTTGTAGTGCCTAGAAAAGTGCCTGGCATATAGAATGTGCTCCATAAATAAATGGATGGGCAGATGGATGGATATATGTATGAGTGTTTAGCATGGAATCTTACCCACAATAAGTATTCAGTGATGTTTACTGAATGCATAAGTAAAAAAACATACGAAGTGACAAAGGTGGCAGTAAAGTAGGAAGGCATATATTTTGATAGTATTTGAGTCTGCTTCTTAGTCTGGGTAACATACCTTAGGGGGATACAGTGGTGTGGCAAGGAGTAGGAAAACTCACAGAATTAAAATATGCATCTTGGTGCATCAATTTTCCACAATGGTAAAATAAGATACTATTTTTTAATGTGGAAGCCAATAGATAAGAGTTTAGAATATATTGCATATTTGACATAATTTTTTTAAGTAAATTACATGTAGAGGGTTATCCTAACCATCTCCTCAAATCCTCTCCTTTGTTCTTAGATACACATTGGAAGAAATATTTGAGAAAACAGATACTGAAGTTTTTATCTTATGTTGGGACTTCTGCAATGTAAAGTAGGTTCTGTCTCCAGTTTTGTGCCAAGGAAAGAATGGTATCCCTACAGTGACGTAGGGGCTCTGGGTGCCCTCCACACAAATATTTCCCTTTATGGAACAGGCAGCATATGCCAGTAATAACTTACTTTGGCACAATAGGCTGTCTTTGTCTATGTGATAAATTCCATAAATATTTATTGAGTACCTACTAGATGAAAGGCACTAACCTGGATGCTAAGGTGAAAATAGTAATCAGAATACTTTCTCTGCCCTCAAGGAATTAAAGAGTAGTAGAGGAAGACTTTTATAAACAGTCAGTTGCCTATATGGAACAATGTGGAATTAGCAGTAGACTTAGGCATGGGGTACAGTGGGAACACAGATGGAGGGGACCTGATTGGTCAGGGATTAGTGGTGAAGGAGGGAGAGAGAATGTTCCAGGCAGAGAGAACAGCATGTGCAAAGGTCTGTAGGCAAGAAGAAGCAGTGTGTTTGGAGAACACCAAGTAGTTTAATGGTAAACTGTATATAAATATTGGGTCAAAAGCTTCTGCACAGCAAAGGAAAGATCAACAAAGTGAAGAGATATCCTACCGAATGGGAGAAAATATTTGCAAACTCTTCAATTGACAAGTGATTAATAATCAGAATATATAAGGAACTCAAGCCAATACCAAAAAAACCCCCAAATAATCCAATTTAAAAAGTGGGTAAAAGATCTGAATAGACATTTTTAAAAAGAAGACATACAAATGGCTAAAAGATATATGAAAAATTGCCCAACATCATTAATCCTCAGGGAAATATAAATCAAAACCACAATGAAATATCGTCTCACTCCAGTTAAAATGGCTATTATCAAAAAGATAGAAAATAGCAAATGCTGGCAAGGATGTAGAGAAAGGGGAATGTTCATACGCTGTTGGTGGGAATGTAAGTTAGCACAGCCACTATGGAGAACAATATTGAGGCTCCTAAAGAAACTAAAAATAGAAATGCTATATGATTCAGCAATTCTACTGCTGGGTATATATCCAAAAGAAAGGAAATCAGCATGTGAAAGAGATATCTGCACTCCCATGTTTATTGCAGCACTATTCACAATAGTCAAGATAGAAAATCAACCTAAGTGTCCATAAAGAGAATGGATAAAGAATGTGTAGTATGTATACACAATAGAATATTATTCAGCCATTAAAGAGATAAAATCTGCCATTTGCAATAACGTGGATGGAACTGGAGGACATCATGTTAAGTGAAATAAGCCAAGCACAGAAAGACAAATGTTGCATGTTCTCACTCATACGAGGAAGCTAAAAAAATTGATCTCATGGAGGAAGTGAATATAGTGGTGGTTACTAGAGGCTGGGAAGGGTAGTAAGGAGGGCAGATAAAGAGGGGTTGGTTAACGGGTATAAAAATAGATAGATGGCGTAAGATCTAATGTTTGTTAGCACAATAGGGTGACTTAAGAAATAATTTATTGGATAGTTCAAAATAACTGGAAGAGTAGATTTGGAATGTTCCCAACATAAAGAAATGATAAAGGTTTAAGATGATGGCTATACCAGTTACTCAGACTGACCATTACATATTGTATGTTTGTATCAAAATACCACAGGCACCCCATAATATGTACAACTATTATCTATCCATAAAACTGTTAAAAAAGAAATAACAAAGTAGAAAAGTTATAGATTTAATTATCTAACATTACATTCCACATTGCCAAGTCATCATGAACAAAATTTAAAGACAAATAACAATCTGGAAAGAAAAAAAAATTGGACTATTTCAGCAACTTTCATGACAGCAGAGGTTATCTGTTTATTCATTGTGATATAACTAACATTTAACCCAGTGCATAGCCCACATTGATGGCTGAATGAGTGAAAAAGATCAATATCCCAAAAAATGTTAAGTAGCTAATATAAATTAATAAGAAAATCTCCATAAAAGCCGAATAGACAAATAGTCAAGAAAATGTGAAAAGGCATTTCACCTTAGTGTCATCATTGGCTCTTGTCTTTTTCTTACACAGCGTATCAAATCCTTTAGCAAATCTTGTTGGCTCTACCTTCAAAATAAATCCAAATCTGACTGTTCTTCCTCACACTACTGTTGCCTTGTACAAGTCATCATTCTATTTTGTCTGGGCTACTACAGTAACCTCCTAACTGCTCTTTCTGCATTCCCTCTTGCCCTTCTACAATATCAAGGTAACATTTTAAAATGTAAATCAGAATGTATCACTTTTTTGTTCAGAATCTTCCAAACTCTCCCCATCACACTCAGAATAAAATCCCAAGTCCTTTCCATGCATTATGAGATGCCACATGATTCTGCGTCTTGGCTAGCTCTCTGGTCTTACTTCCACTATCATTCCTCTTCATTTCACCTGACCAACCACACTGGTCTTGTCATCCCTTGAACATTCCAAGCCCCCTTCTGCCCTAGGGTTTTAGGATCTTTGCAGCTGGTGTTCTCAAGTTGGAAATACTCTTTTCCCAAAGAAGTGCATGGCTTGCTCCTCTCTTGGTCAGGGGTCTGCTCAACTGTTACCTCTGCAGTTAGGCCTTCCCTTACCAATTTACCTGAAATAGCCTCTCCCCCATCATTCTCTATATATTAAAATTTTTTTTTCTCTCTCCTCCATTTGACTCTCTCTACCTTACTATGTACAAAACAGATAAAAAGAGAAAAAAAAAAAAAAACCTCCCCAGAAAATTTCTAAACACAGGCTTACCCTCACGTCATGGAATTGGAACTCCTCCTAGGTACCAGGCAGAAGCATATATAAACTTCTTTGGGGGGATGCACTTTTAATGTTAGACCTCAAAGAATTACCATATTGGTAGTCCTACTATAAGATCACAATAAAAAAAGTACAGAATTCATAATGAGCCATTATGAATGAGGGCCAGCAGACAACAGACTAGTAGCAGACTCACAAATCCAGATACTGAAATTATTCAGTGCAAAAATATAAATATATTGAACATATTTTTAAAAATGGATAAAAATACTGAAAGTATGACATAGGAAGACGACTATGGAAAATGATCAGCAAATTTAAGAAATAATCAGAACTTTTAGAAAGAAAAGTATATAACGTCTATTCTAAAAAGCACATAAATACAGTTAAAGAGAGCATTAATGTATGAGAAGAATCTGAAGAATTGTATACATTGTAGCAAAAAACAAGAAAGAAATAGTAAATATGATAACAGGTTAAGAAAGTCAAAGGATAGACGAGGACTAACATGTCTAATAAGAGTTCCAGGAGGATAGGCTAGAGAGAATGAAGGAGAGGCAATATTCAAAGAGCTGATGCTGAGAATTTTCCAGAATTGTTGAAAAGGCACTGATATTTAGGTTTAGGAAACTCATTGAATCCCCCAGTGAAAAATGAAAAGAAATCCACATCTATGCACATCACAGTGAAATAGTAGAGAGAAAGAGAAGATCTTAAAGAGAATGACAATTAGACTAGTCGACTTCTACCCAGAATAAATGGAAGCCAGAAGAAAATGGGATAATATAATCCAAGTGCTAAAAAAAATCATTGTAACCTAGAATTTTATACCTACAAAAACCTATTTTTCAAAAATGAGGGCAACATAAAGCATTCACGGGATTGGACAATTTACTACCTACAGATCTTCACCAAGAGGTGTTCTGAAGGACATATTTCAATGACAAAGAATATTATCCCAGAATGGATGCTGAGATATAGGGAAAAATGGTAAGCAAAAAGAATAGTAAAATGTGGGTAAATTTTAACGAACATTGAGCTATAAAGTACTAATAATACCTATTTTCTGGGGTTAACAAAAAATAGATACAGCGGAAATACTAGACAACTGTAGTACATAAGTCAGTAAGGGGTGATCAGAGTATTAAGGTACTCGAATTGTTTGGGAAAAAGATAAAGATACAGAATAATTTGTACATTTTATTAAGTGAAATCGCTATTTTAAAATTTAAGGATAACCACTAAATGTTTAGGAATGTGTGAACAGTATATAACTTTTCAAGCTAATGAAAAGAGAAAAAGCAGTGAGAAAAAATTTTTAATCCTACACTTAGTCAATCCAAAAGAAGGAAGCAGAAGAGGAAAAAAAGAAAAGGAAGAAACATTAAAAATAGAATGAGTAAAAAGTCTACAATAAGATGGAAAAAAAGTGAAATCAAATTATATCAGGAATCATAAAGCCTGTACGTGAACTAAACACCCCACTTATGAGACAGATTGTAAAGGTGGATGTTTAAAAATCCATCTATGTTCTTTTTATAGAAAATATCTTAAATATAAGGATGCAGAAAGACAAGAAGTCAAACAATTTTTTTAAATGAATAATATAAATAGAAAGCTGATGTGGCTATATTAATATCAGGTAAGAATCCTTTTTTGGCAGAAAGCATATTAGAGATAAATATGATCACTTCATATTAAAGTTTCAGTTCTCTAAGAAGATATACTTCTATGCATTTAAGTATCACAGCTTCTGGATATATAAAGCAAAAATTGACAAACTGCAATTGACAAACAATAATGGGCAAATCAACTGTTATAGGGGAGATTTAAATTTCTCTTAGAAATTAATAAGTCAAGCAAACAAGGATATACATGTGGACAACACAAATAACTAGCTTAATCTAATGAAACATGTAGAACAGTGTAGCCAACACTGAAGATTACATATACTTTATGTATAACTTTTTAAGTACTTATGGAAATATAAAAAATTAAGAAAAACAAAATAAACCCAAACAAAAATATATGGAGGCAAATAATAAAGGTAAATGCAGAAATTAGTAAAACAGAGGACAAAGATACCTAAAGAGGATCAACAGAAGACACATATGGTAGGGACTAGCACATAGTAGGGCCAACAGTTAAATATCTGTTCAGTGAATAACAAGCAACTGAAAGTATAAATGTGTGTATAGAAAGGTCTGAAAGGAAATTCACCAGTGATTAAATCTGAGTTGGGCTGTTTGGGATTAGCTCGCTTTTATTCTTCATTCTTGGTATTGTCTGAACTCCCTATGTGTATTGCTCTTATAATTTTGTGAAAACACATGATTTTAAAATCAATAAATAGATTTTTGAAGGAGTAGACTAGAGGTTGGAAGTCAGGAACTATCCTAGACACCAATTCTGGTCAGGGGGCATGAGGAGGTGCAGTGTAAGTGTGTGGTCTTAGGAGGTATGGAGGTGCTCTGCCCCTCACTACATGGATGACCTTAAGCATAATCTCTCTAAGCCTGTTATCTTAAGTGGCAATAATAAAGACTGTCTCAAAGAGTTACTGTGGTAGGTGGCCATGTAAAGCACTTAATACAGTGCCTGATGCTGCAGATGCTGGGTAGTCATTTTCCTTCCCCTGCTTGAGGGGTTAGCATGAGGGAGGTACCTGTCTCCATTTCTAAGGAATGTGCCCAGTGTGGAAGGCAAATTTGATCAGTCTGGAATATGAAACTGGATGAAAGCTTAATATGTGAAATTATATTTGTGCCCTCGCAAAGAACCAAGAAAATTAAGAAATGAACCAAGTAACTCATCATATTTATTACATGTAAGAATGAAGGTGCAGTATTATCATTTCCTTGTGATGGTCATATCTGATAGTTCTAAAACCAATTCACAGTATTCTTGTCAGACTTATTTTATGAGACATTTAACCATTGCTAAATTAAATTTCATGAGGAACTATGCCTATATAACTTCTCTGGAGTTACAGAGATAGAAATCTGACCCATCATTTCTATTTTCATGGAAAACCATTTAGCAGAACTTTGTTCCAGTAGAAGTGTTTATTAAGTTGTAAGCCTAACACAGTTCATTGCCTGTGTGTATTTCCACACGGACATTTTTCTCAGTGCAGATTTGCTCAGTTCATTATTACTGACAGCAGATGGTAGCACTTTCACATGAATTTACCTCCTGAATTGATCTAAGAAATGTCACTAAAAGGATCCCAATAGTTTTGATGTTCTTCCATCTCTGAAAAGGGTATGTTAAACAAATAAGGAGTAGAGTTTAGATTTTTTTTAAAAACTCTGAACACATAATTCCTAAACCAACTAATGACTGCTTTCATCTTTGATTCTGGCTGTCTGAAGGAAAAATGGTAGAAAATACAGATAATCTTTCTTGATAGCATAAGCCTTACAAAATCTCCATTGGAAAATAATGGCTTTTGGAGAATATTATCCACATTGATTGTCTGCACTGATAACATGCCTCAAATTACTTGTAAATTCTCTATTCTACTTTCTCTGAATACAAATTGCTGGGCTTGCAGAATCAGCTGATTGAATGTGACTGAAAAAATAGTATTGGCTCAGGTCACTATGTTAACTTTGAATTCTGTGATTTCTGCAGCATTAAGATCTCCACAAGATTAACCACATTTTTCACTTACAGACCTATTGCCTTGATTTAGGCTTAAATCAATTTAAAATTATCAGACAAGAAGATTTAATGTTTGATAAATGAGTGAATGATATAATATATGAATTCTAGTCACATAAAGGAAACTCGTTATTTTTCTATATCATATGATCATTATCGCATTCTTCATAACTCAAGGGTTTATATTCAGTAGTCCTATATATTTATAAACAAGGATTTATTTAGAATATTCTAAAATTTAATTTTCCATTTGTGTTTGAAAAGTAATTAATGATTTCGCTAATTTGCCACAACTAAAAGAAACTGATACATTTTAGAAAGCATTGAGTGTTGCAGCATGTACAATTTAACCATGTAAATTAATTATGGATGCTTTTGACACATTGCTAGAAGAGTGCTCATGATTAACAACATACTTAAAGGATTTGCTTCACAACAAGAAAAAGCTTTTGGGTTCCATATGCTCTCAAAAACATGCTTACTAATATTCTAACAACAGAGGCACAACTTAATACTGACTTTTTTTTTTTTTTTTTTTTTTTTTTTGAGACAGAGTCTTACTCTGTTGCCTAGGCTGAGTGCAGTGGCACAATCCCTGTTCACTGCTACCTCTGCCTTCTGGGTTCAAGCGATTCTCCTGCCTCAGCCTCCCAAGTATCTGGGACTACAGGCGCCTGCCACCACGCCCAGCTAATTTTTGTACTTTTAGTAGAGACAGGTTTTCGCCATGTTAGCCAGGCTGGTCTCGAACTCCTGGCCTCAAGTGATCTGCCCACCTCAGCCTCCCAAAGTGCTGGGATTACAGGTGTGAGCCACCATGCTCAGCCAATTTGACTTAATTCTGCTAAAAGATAGCAACTTTGGGCCAGGTACAGGGGCTCATGCCTATAATCCCAGCACTTTGGGAGATTAAGGTGGAAGGATTGATGAGTTCAGAGTTCAAGACTAGCCTGGCAACATAGTGAGACTTTATCTCTTAAAAAAAAAAAAAAAAGAAAGAAAGAAAAAAATTATTTAAAAAATAAAATATAGCAACTTTGTTCAATATACTTTCATTTCTTTCCCCTTCCTTTGTACCATTATTGTCATGTATATTACATTTATGTTATAAACTCAACACTACAGTGTTAATGATTTTTGCTTATATAATCTTATGTCTTTTTTAAAAAATTAAGAAAAGAGAAAGTACTTAGTCTTTTTTATTCACTATTTATGACACTTTTCATTTTTCCCTGTAGATTTGAGTTACACTCTGGTATTTTCCTGAAGGATTTTTTTTAGTATATCTTATAAGGCAAATCTACTAGCAAGGAATTCTCTCAGTCTGTTTCCCTGCGAATATATTTATATTACTTTCATTTCTGAAGAATGTAGAATTCTTGGTTGACAGTTCAGGTTTTTTCCCTCATTACTCTGAATATGTCATTCTGCTCCTATCTGGACTGATAAGAAGTCAGCTGTTTTTGAATTGTTATTCCTCTTTATGTGATGAGTCCTAAAGGACTCTCTTGCTGTTTTTAAGATTTTCTCCTTGTCTTTGGCTGTCAGCTGTTGGACTATGATGTGTCTAGATGTGAGTCTTTTTATATTTCTACTTAGAGTTTGTTGAGCTTCTTGGATCTGTAGATTAATGTATTTCATCAAAGTTTAGAAATTTTTAGCCAGTATTTCTTCAGCTAGTTTGCCTGCCCTTTTCTCTCCTTCTCTTTTACAGATTACTATTATCTGTATTCTGGTACAGTTGATGTTATCCCACAAATGTCTAAGGCTCATTTTTCTTCAATTTTTTTCTTCTCTTTTCTTCACATTGAATACTTTCTATTAATATACTTTCAAATCCACTAATTCTTTCCACTGCTGTCTCATATTTACTATTGAGTCCATCTAGTGAATTTTTTGTTTCTGGTATTGTACTTTTCAACTCTAGAATTTCTATTTAGTTCTTTTTATAGTTTGTATTCCTCTGTTGAGATTAGCTATTTGCAGAGCCATTGTCATAATTTTTCTGTTTTAATTCTAGTTTTCTTTAATTCACTGAACATATTTATAATAGCTGCTTTGAATTATTTGTAAATCCAACATCTAAGTCTATACTCAGAGTCAGTTTTTAATAACGAATTTTCCCCCTGGTATGAACCACACTTTTTGGTTTCTTTGCATGTCACATAAATTTCTTTGAAAACTAGACATTTTAGATAATATATTGCAGCAATTCTGGATTCCAATATTTTTTCCTGAGGGTTGTCTTTTTCTTGTTGTTGCTGTTATTTTTGTTTGGTTTAGTAATTTTCCTAGGCTTTATCTGCAGATTTTTTTTCCCTGTAAGTGTGGCCACTGATGTCTTTGCTACTGGTTTTTTAATTCTTATTTTTATTTTTTAGACTGCCTTCCTCAGGGTTATCCAGCTATGTCTGTAAAGTTTGCAGGTTGGCCAATGATTGGACAGAAATTATGCTCAAATACCTCAAGCCTATAATGCCTTTTTCTTTTGCCAATGGATGTGTACATGGATTGGGAACACGCTAAAAACTCAAGTAGTATTCATGTTGGCCTTAGCTCTTACTTCCCATCAGGCCTTCTCGTGTCTCCACTGAACATCCCCTTCCCATCAGCCAGTGATGCCTGGAGAACTTATCTACCCCTTCTGTGGCTGTCTTATTTCCAGAATGTCCCCATTAAATTACTGGTAGTTTGCTGCTTGCCTCAACTGGGACTGCAACCTCTGGCTAGCAGAGCTGCAGCTTTTTTCTTTTCATTTAGTACCTATTTTGCTATTTTTATTGACAGTGGTGCTGAGCAATAGTTTTAGCTGTCTGTTGGAAATCAGGCCAGCCCCTCTGGCTACACAGTTATTGGCTCTTATGGCCAGACTGCTCTGGTAAAACTTCTGTTGAGGGAGTGGCTGGGGACTTTGGGGAAGAGGAGGAGGGGATATAGAAGTACTTCCAGGCAAGAAGGCTTCAGATTCCCTCTGTTTCTAACTTGAAGTTTAGCAGATTATCATGAACTAAGCACTTCTCAGATTTTGTATTTGCCCTTGGTTGATTTCCAGGACCCAAAAATGGTTAGTTTTTGACAATTTTGTTCATTTTTATACTTATTTTCTGGGGAGAGGATTTGCTGACCTCTTTATTCTATCACAGCTGGAAGTCCACTTCTACTGTTATTAATTTATAAAATTCTTCTAAAAGATTACATAAGCATATCTTATAATTCCTATTTTAAGCTGATCAGCATATTATAGGCTTGATTCTTTTGAACCAAAAGCATTTTGCCAAAACAATATAATTTTTATTTTAAAATCCAATTTATTAATAAATTTAAACTTTCGATTTTTAAAGACCATCATTCATTTTAATATATTCTATTTAATTATATAAATATAAGGTCTCAGTATAGTAAAGGATAAAGAATTTTTTAAAGATGGCCAAACCTGCATTAAAGAAATGCTCAAGCTATTCTAAAAGCTCTTCAAAGGCATGAAAGTCTCAATTATTTTAAAAAGTGTTTTAAATGAGCATTGCCATGCATTTTATTCTATTAGAACATAACCTTAAATGCTAATATGACTGTTTTATATTCTTTGAGGAAAAATGAATATTAAAATGTTGTAGATTACTGAAGTGTTTTTGAAGTACCTAAGCTTTTATTTTAATTTAAATTCATTTAAATTATTTTTCATTAATTTGGTTTTAAACCTGAATACAAATACAGTGATAGTTCTAGTTTTCATATAGACCTAGACTTTTTACTAATTCACCTTTCTTCCTTTCACTTATAAACAGTTGTCAAATATTCCTAAACACTTAGATACTGGTCAGTGATGCTTTAATATGCTACTTAATTTACAGGAACATCCTATTTTTAGATTGAAATTTGGCTTTATTATAGGGTACCATAAGACTACTTTCCGAATGTCTGGCTGTTATCCTTTTCTGTTAAATATTAATGGGTTAAATACTAATAGCCAACTAAGTGTCTGCTATGTGTCATGTACTGTTCTGTGTCCTTCTGTGGTATTATCTCATTGAAGGGTCATAGTCAATCTCTGAGACAGATACTATCATTAGCCACAGTTACCAGATGAGGAAACAGAGACATAAAATGGTTAAGTGACTTTCCCAATAGCTCACAGCTACCAAGTGGTAGAGCAGGACTTCATCTCAAACAGTCTTAACCATAGAGCTTATGCATGTGCTTACCCACTTGCTATATGGAATGAAAAAAAGATGACTTATAGAAGTAAAGTCCATGTCTTTACAAAGCAGCATCAAATGAGCAGAGCTGCAGTGTGCCATGGTCCTAAGACTCCTCTAAGAAAATGGTCCCCTGAACTGAAAGTGCCTATCCACCTCTTAGATAAGAGATGCCAAAGGGAGAGTGAGTCTTGCAGAGAGTGGAGGCCGCGTGATTGAACTGATCCTCCCTATTAGGAGTGTTTCCGTCTAGTGGAAATTTGGAACTCTAGGTTTCATTTCATTAAAGTCAACATGTACTTTACATCAATAAGATTGGATTATACCTCTTTATTCCTTCCACTGGCAACTGTGTAAGTCATCCCAAAAGAATGTAGACTACATTTATCTTTTTTAAATCCCAGCTTTCTAAACAGTCATTATTTTAGTCCAGGATAATTCTAAATTTTTTTGCATTTTTCCTGCATATTTCCTATGCTCATTTCCCCATAGGGTCATCTGCCCCCACATTCTGTTCCCAAATCTCTGCATGGTTGTTTTTTTCCTTGTTGTTCTGATCTTTGATTAAGTTTCACCTTATTTTAGTCCATCTAGGCTGTCATAAAAAAAATACCATAGACTGGGTGGCTCAACAACCAACACTTATTTCTCCCAGTTCCGAAGGCTACAGGATCCAGGATGAGGGCACTGGAAGATCCAGTGTCTGGTGAGGACCCGTTTCCTATTTCATAGATGCCATCTTCTCACTGTATCCCCACATGATAGGCAAAGAGTGAGAGAGCTCTCTGGGTCTTTTTTTATAAGGGCACTAATCCCATTCATGAGGGGTTCATCCTCATGACCAAATCACCTGCAAAGGGCTCCACCTCCTAATACCATCACCTTGGTGGTTAGGATTTCAACATAGGAATTTTAGAGGGACACACACATTCAGTCCATTGTATCACCTCTTCCTTTAGGCCTTCCCTTTCCAAGTCTAATGTCACCACAATCCCTCCAGAATCATGTTACCCTGTTGTGTTTCCTTTGTAGGGCTTATAATTATCTGGATTATCTTATTTATTTGTTCTGTGTGTTTATTGGCTGTCTCCTGCACTGGAATCTAAGTTCCATGGGATCTAAGTTCCATGGGATCAGGAACATTGTTTATCTAAGAGATGCAGTGGTCTCTATAACTATAGCTAGAAGTATTCTGGGAGACACATAAAAAAGATGATTGATTAATATATGTTGAATTGCTAAATATTAGTTTAAGGCAGGTAAGGGAAACCAGACTCAAGTTGGACAGAAGAACTTGGCATAGGCACAACACATCAGGGCTTTGAACCCAGGGCCCAGTTAGGGATGGGAATGAAGGTTGAGAAGAGAGCTGTAGAGAGGAAGCTGATGCCTTGCTGGAAGAATCAGGCCACTGGTCAGTCACCTGGAGGTGGGACTCAGGGAGAAAAAAATGCCAGGTGGTGCTAAAAATGCCAGATACATGCAATAACCTATAACTAGTGGATAACTCATCTCTCACCACCACCACCCCAAATCTCCATACCCAGTGTCACCAATAGAAGAGGAATTGTCCCTTCCAGTTCTTGTGAGTGGATGTGTGCATAAGCATGCAGACATGAATGTTTGGAGCTGAGGAGTAGAGGCAGCAAGGACAGCCACATAATTCATCCCATCAACAGCTCTGAGTTCAGCTTCCCCTTGGGTTGGCTGAGAGAAGAAGCCAAGAAAAGAAGCTAGGCATCCCCTAGTCTAAATCCAGCCTAGAAGCCTGTTTTACTTGTCCCACTCCATGTTTAAAAATAAATTATGCCAACACTTAAATGTAGGAGGTTTAACATAAACTTCGGCTTTTCTAGGTTAGTTTCACAAATAGGAAGGTCTGGCATGCTGAACCTGCATTCCCACATGGGACAGTTGGCCGGAGCAGAGTAGCCAGCATGGCCTCGGATGGGTGCACTCTGCAGTTCCTCACGGGCCCCGTCATCTGCTGGTATATTTAGCTGGCATTATCCCCTTAGGTCACCTACTTTGTCTTCATAGGTATTTGAGTTTGCAGTGTTGGTATAATGGTTAATCCACAATATAAAAATCAATAAATGTATCATCAATAATAGTGTTTTTGTTGCTAGAACTTGTGCACAGATTACCCACTACATAGAAACCTCCTACGGCTCCCCATTGCTTGCCAAATGATGTCCACGTCCCTAACTTGGGTGTTGTCTGGCCTATATCTTATATCCAATTACTACCTTATAAAAGGAACAGAGTTACATTTCAGGCTTTTAACTTATAAAAACAGCCCTGTAGGCTTGGGAGAGACAGAAGGAGAGAAATGAGGAAAAAGAAAAACAAAAACTCAGAGACGGAAAGAGAGAGAGAGACAGACAGAAGTAGAACAATTTAAATAGTGCAGGCCATCTCCTCCCATCCCTGGTTCTACTCGTGGAACATGTGCGCACTGCCACTGGATACATACAGGCTTGAAACAACATGTTGACAAAATTTGTGTAAAGAAATATGCAAATGATTTTGATTCTCTTACCATTGACAAAGAGGTGAATAAAATGAATTATTTAGGTTGTCAAACTACTGAGCTTTGTGAACATCCTTGAAGAAAAACTGAAGAATAATGATAGGCCAAAGAGAAACACTGGCCAACAGAGAGGGAACTGATAAAATGCAACTTACAGTTTATATTGTGTAAACAAAAATGGGCACCCTGCTATACTCGACCATACTGCTTTATCAATGAATAGTCCTTTCTCACCAACTTTTTCTGATGTTTGGATTATAAATTGTTTTTAAAAATAGAAAATAAACCTGTATATTAATTCAATAACTTGGAATTTGAGACAAACCTTTATTTTAAAGGAGTAAACCAGATAAATTATTTTAGCCATTTCAAAGTAACTCACATTGATCCTGGACCAATTCTGATTCTTACAGGAACATCCAATACTCGGGCAACCCTTTTTTGTGCTTCATCCCTGCAAGACGAATGAATTCATGACTCCTGTATTAAAGAATTCTCAGAAAATCAATAAGTAAGAAACACCATCAAGATACATTAGCTTCTACTCTGATTTTAAAAGTGTAAATCTTTTTATGTGACTCTAAAAGCTAGGCTAAAAAAGAAATATTAATAATAATAATGGCTAAATGATTTTTATGATATGCTAGATGCTGTTCTAAGAGTTTTAGATACAGTAAGACATTGGATTTTTGCAGCATTCCTATGTGCTAAGTACCATTATTTTACCCAATTTACAGAGGAGGAAGTTACAGAACAGAGGAGTTAAGCCACTCAAACAAGGTCACACAGCTAGTTAAGTAGTGGGGTTTGAATCTAAGCATTTTGGCCTCAGAACCATGCTCTTAATCACTGCACTCTATTACCTTAGTAAATGCTGTAAACTGCAAGGGTAAAATTTGAATCATCAAGGGGAGTCAGGAGCCAGTACCTTACCTCATTCTTCAACTACCCTAATGAGGGATCCTCACAGGCTCTCTGGACCTTAAATTCTTGTCAAGCAATGGGGCTGGCATTCAGAAATGCTGAGATTCTAGGTGGTAGGTACAAATCTTTGAAAAAAGCCTCACTTCTGTTATTGTTGGTGACCAACTGATGTTCTACCATTCATCCAAAAACTACAATGGAAACGTTAGCATGGCCTGTATTTCACTTGTTTCCTAGGAATGTCAACTATATCACATCATGGCTGAGCATTGTAGGGCCAGTTGTTGGGCTGAATCTACCTCTGAGTTATGCTAAAGCAACCTCTCAGGATGAACGAAATGTCGATTAACAAGGTAAAAGAAAAGCCTGGATTTAATGTTTTGCTGCTACAAAGATCAATGTCTCCATTGCATTTAGATTCATCCCACCAAATGCGAAATTTGCTTTCATCTTTAGTGGGCAAACCCTGACTTAATTTTTAGTTTTCCAATCAGTCCCCTACCAAGTTATTTAGGACAGGGATCCCCAAATCCCAGGCCACGGAGTAGAACCAGGCCTCACAGCAGGAGGTGAGTGGCAGCTGGGCGGGCGAGCAAGTGAGCATTACCACCTGAGCTCTTCCTCCTGTCAGATCAGCTGCAGCATTGGATCCGCATAGGAATGTGAACCCTATTGTGAACTGTGCATCTGAGGGATCTAGGTTGCATGCTCCTTATGAAAATCCAGCCAATGCCTGATGATCTGAGGTGGAACAGTTTCATCCTGAAACCATCTCCCATTTGGTCTGTGAAAATGGTTTTCCCTGAAACTGGTCCCTGGTGCCAAAAAGGTTGGGGGCCACCAATTCAGGAAATATTTTACTTTGCTGTAAGTAGCATGTACTCAATGACAGGAATGGATAGTTTAGTATTAATATTCTCAAATAAGTCTTTACTGCTCAGTTAATCTTTTATTCTCTTGGCTTTTGTTTTATGTTCTTCACATTCTTCTATTGAGCTTAGAAATTGTGGCACGAAGAACGCCAAGAGTTTACCTGGCCAGCCCTGGCTTTAATAAGACCGATACCGTGGAATATTTCATCTCACTAAGACTTGACATGGATTATTTTTCCCTTGGACACAAATGTCTACAGCAACTGATGTTTGATAGACTGAATGTTTAGAAGAAACACTTCAAAGGCATACATCATGGCCAGGCATGGTGGCTCACACCTGTAATCCAAGCACTTTGGGAGGCCAAGGTGGGAGCATCACTTGATCCTGGGAGTTCGAGGCCAGCCTGGGCAACATGGTGAAACCCTGTCTGTACAAAAAAATACAAAAATTTGCCTGTTTATGGTGGTGTGTGCCTGTAGTCCCAGCTCCCCAGGAGGCTGAGGTGGGAGGTTGGCTTGAACCCAGGAGGCAGAGGTTGCAGTGAGCTGAGACTGTGCCACTGCAGTCCAGCCTGGGTGACAGAGCCAGACACTGTCTCAGAAAAAAAAAAAAAAAGACACATCACTATAAATAGCAAAAAACAAATCTAACTTACTAATACTAGGAATACCAACATTATTAGGTCACTTGCAGGTTATTCTTTTCTAGGCCAAGTACTTCACTTCCATTTGTCTGACAAAGAGATTAAGGGAGAAATGTGTTTGTGTGTTCATTTTAATGTAAGATATACAAAAATTAAATTACTGGATTTACCTGTCCCTGAAACTGGTGTTGTAAACATGACCTATCTTAAGTGATTCTCACACAGTCAAACTCAGGAACAATAGATTATTTCTGTTTTACTCCAAAAGAGAGAGAGAGAGACAGCGAGTGTGTATGTGTGTGTGTATGTATGTGTAGGTGTTTGTGTAGATAGATGTAAAATAAATAAAAAACAATATTTTACTGTGAGATAATATGTTTTACCAGCAAAGTGTGGCATAGTAATTAGAAGTTTTCTAAAAAGCTATAGGAAATATTTAAACATTAAAATTTCTTTTTGACCTATAGTAATAAAACAATGGTCATTTTACCACTCTGCTTCTCAACCCCACAGCTGCTCTGCTGTACTCTTTGAGGGCTCTTGAGCGAGTCTTCATGTCCCTGAGACTTATTTTCTTCATCTTTAATTTGAAAATAACAAGCTACCTCATAGGGTTGCTGTGAGAACCACATGAGATCATTAATGCATGATAAGATATTGTAAAGTATTATACAAATATTCATTAAATGCTCACCTTTCTTGTATATAATTGGTATTCACTAAGGCTGTAAATAAGTTTCATAGCTGGTTAAGTATTAAGATAAACCTTACCTGGAACAATTTTTTTTTTTGGTTGCTTACTTTTTTTTGTTTTCATTTGCTAGGAGCTGAAACAAAGATTGAAATGTCATTGGCTTTTTAGAGAGTGTAGATTAGTGTCTTTGAATGAGGGATATACTTAAAATCACCTGAGGATCGTTTACAGCTACAGATGCTGGGGCCACCTGACACAGTCTCTCTGGGGTGATTCTGCTCTGGAGAACCTCTGGTCTGGACATACCTTTATTGTGACATTGATTTGTATTGTTTTCTCTACTGACAGGCCTTTTCCAATCCATACAAGCTGAACTTGCTTCCTAATGTTTGTCTAGGCCTTACATGGATAGTAAGGAAGCTTAGGAGACATGTCCACAAGGCAGCCCACTTGTAGGAAACTGGTTCAGGTGAGGACATCATTCACCAGTGGATCACCGAGCACCGTGACAGCACCCTCAGTCCACATCTGCAGATTAAGAGCTGAACTCTCGCAGAGAAAGTGGAAGTAGAGAAAGGGTTAATTCAAACTGCTAGAAAAGCTAAAAGTAAATTTTAAGATGCTGAGCTGCCCATATTCATGCTAGGATGAGAGCCGGCTTAAATGCTTGCTGGGCATTTTGGTATTTACCACTTAACACGTTTTCAACTTCTGTGAGGGATTTTCCCCCCACTCTCCCTAATGTAAACACAGATTTCTCGGCAAGTCATTTCTCAAGCCATGTCATTTCTAGTGTAAAATAAATTATAATAATGTGTCCTCTGAATGGTGTTCTTGTCTGCAAACATTAGTTATCCTTTGCTAACAGATTCTGAGATGAGAGTTTATCAGTTTGGAGCCAATGTTTAGTTTTTTAAAAAAAAGTTAAAAATAAAACTTTTTCTCTGATCAACAAAGACCTAAAAATTCACCAGTGGCAGAAAAAAGTTCTGAGGAGCTCCTGTAGATTGGGGAGGACTTTCTCCCCAGATAGATCCATCTCCTCAAGCAGCTTGATTTCTTTCTAGAATTTTTTTCACTTAAAAAACTTCTAATTTTTGGTTGATAACAATTTCCATTTTTATAAATGCAGTTATGCTAACAGAATGTTATCCTGACAGTTATTAAACATTAGAAGATATTTGGTTTTGTTGAAGTAACTGTTCTTTCTTGGCAATATGAGGATTTTTTCTCCCTGCTTCCTCAAATAATGTACAACATCTATCAGAAACAAGGCTGGGTAAAGCCGCTTCCAGCTAACCTCCTAAATACTGCTTCTGTGTGACCTTGGAAAAATTTCTTCACCTCTGTGGTCCTCAGTTTCTTTATTTGTAAAATAGGGAAATTCAGCTATGTGTCTTTTGCGAAAACTGAATTTTTAGGTCTGTGAAATAGAAGTCCAGAGATCTAAACTGTGAGGCTGGTTAGCTGCTAGCTGTGTGACTTGGGCCAATTTTCTTATTTCCTTCTTAAACTATTTCTGAAAAATAAAGCCCACGGTATCTATGCCGCTTACCTGACAAGGGCGTAGAGAAGATCAAAATGATACATAAAACTGAATGTGCTTTATAACCAAGGCAGTGAGACATGGAGTGAGGGGTGACAGTGGATAATGACCTGCTCCTTCAGGGACACTAGCATCCCTACTCCTCCCCACCTCATTGTATGCCTGAGCCCTCCCCAGTGCCAAGCGCTCTCTGATCTGGGGAGTCTTCTCCTTCATACCCTTAGCTGACTGTTGCTTATGCTGGTGCCCACCTGGAAGTGCTTCCTTCCCCACAGGTCTACCCAATTCCCACCCTGGTGTTGGTGATTCACTCTCACAAAGCCACCTCTGACCACCACAGACCCAAATCAGTGCTCCCTTCATTACCCACCGTCCTTAGTCACTATGAGCTTTTAGCTGCCTCTCTTCCGCTCTGATTTCTCCCCAGCTTGATAAGTAGTAATTAAGTCATTTCAGGTGTTGGCCACTGTTCTTGATTTGCCCTGTTGCAGCATACACAGAAGAATGTCTGTGTGTGCCACCTAAGTAGAAAGGCTCTTGGGTTGGGAATTTGAGAAGTGGGAAAACTCTGAGGGACCAGCGGAGGGAGCAGTGGGGGGAGCAGAGGCTGTGTTGCTCAGCAGGTACTAGCCTACAAGCTAGAGGTTAAAAAAAAACAAAATTCACCTTCCCTCCAACAAACGCTTATTAAAACGAAGAGAAAAAAGGCCAGAACTGGGTTTTTGCATATATTTCTCCTGTGATAGGTATAGTGGTTTTTATTCATACTCCCAAAATATTAGGAAATAGAGCTCTGCAATGTCAAAATCAGCTCTTACATAATCCAGAGATATTCCAGTGAGGTTTTTTTAGGGTTAAAATTTAAGAGTGAGAATATGAAAATATTCACTTCAGCTGATTTCCTCTTACATACTGAATCCTAGGCCAGGTGCCACAGATAGCAAATGAGGAGACATAAGAATGCCACAGTCCAGTGAAGAGGACACACAAGAGGAAGCTTCAGGAACAGTAGGCTGCATGCTGTGGGCAAGCGTATGCCAAGGAAGTCTTTGCAGAAGAGGAATGTGAGTGGAGTCTCAAAAACCTTATGACTTAGCCAGGTCAAGAGTGAAGGAAGAATCTTGAAGGTGCTTGTGGGGAAGTGGTGAAGAATCAAGCTGGCTAGAGCAGGACTGGGGCCAGCTCTGGAAGAGCCTTTACTGTCACACTGAGAATTTGTATTTGGCCCGAAAACCACAGCCACTGCTGGGATTCAAATAGAAAAGTTAAAGTGATCACATTTGCATTTAAGAAAGAACCCGTATTTTTTAAATGGCTGCTGCATATAACTAATCATCCATACACTTTGTCAGGTTTGGTTTGGTTTTGTTTTTACTGCAGTGTCTTAGCCACAGGATTTAGAAGGTTGAGGAGCACAGCAGGGGCTGAGATTGTGCCAAAGACACTTTTCAATTTTTACTTAGGGTCTTCCAAAACAAAATCTACCAGTGTCCTGAAAAGCCTTGAATTCTGGCTACTGAGTTACCTGGGGCAAGTCACTGCACCTCTCTGGGCTTCTGTTTTCTGATATATTAACATAAGAAAGTGTATTTGATTGAGTAAAATCAATTTATTGTTTTGTAACAAGCTTTTTTTTTTTTTTTTTTGAGATAAGGTCTTACTCTGTTGCCTAGGCTGGAGTGCAATGGCTTGATCTTGACTTACTCCAGCCTCACCTCCTGGGCTCAAGGGATTCTCTCACTGCAGCCTCCTGAGTAGCTAGGACTACAGGCGCATGCCACCACACCTGGTTAATTTTGCTTATTTTTTGTAGAGATGAGGTCTCACTATGTTGCCCAGACTGTACTTGAACTCCTAGACTCAAGAGATCCTCCTATCCTGGCCTCCCAAAGTACTGGGATTACACAGGTGTGAGCCACTATGCCCAGCCAGTTTTTTTTTTTTTTTAAATGAAATAGAATACATAAAAAAGAAAATATCAAAGTGCACTACACATAGTAAGGGCATTATTGTTTTGTGAAACTTTGGTTTCAACTATATGTTTTTATATATATATATGTTTTTATATATACATATACACACATATTTTATATATATACACACATATATTTTATATATATATATGAAATCAGTGTGTGTGTGTCCACACATGCACACATGCACGTGTGCACTGGGTTGTGACATAGACTGTATTTCTAGTGCCAGAAAATAGAAATCTGAAAACTGATGGACAAATAAGCTTCCTTCCTATTCTAAGACTTGATTCTCCTTATGCTGCTGACAAGTAAGTTGCTGAAGGCTATTCTATTAATAGAAGGGTATAGGAAGTACTTAACAATTATCGTTTCTGTGGCATTTCATGTGCACAAAGGTGCCTGAAGCTACTCCTCTGGATTTTTATAGGGCTTCTCTATAGAAGCATTTTCACATTTTTATTCCTGAATCTGGTAGTTCTTTTTTTTTTTTTTTTTTTTTTTGAGATGGAGTTTTGCTCTTGTTGCTCAGGCTGGAGTGCAATGGCACGTCCTCTGCTCACCACAACCTCCGCCTCCTGGGTTCAAGCAATTCTCCTGCCTCAGCCTGCCGAGTAGCTGGGATTACAGGCATGCGCCATGATGCCCGGCTAATTTTGTATTTTTAGTAGAGACAGGGTTTCTCCATGTTGGTCAGGCTGGTCTCGAACTCCCAACCTCAGGTGATCCACCCTCCTCGGCCTCCCAAAGGGCTGGGATTACAGGCGTGAGCCACCGCGCCCGGCCAAATCTGGTAGTTCTTTACAGTAATCCTGTGATCTCAAGCCCTTGCTTTAACTTTTGTGTTGTTAGTAGTGACATCTAGTGGTTCTGTTGCAAGTATCCTGCATTCTAGACCATTGGAGCTGAAAGTGATTTTAGTGACCACCAGGTCTCATTTTGTAAATTATTAAAAATAAACTGGCCGGGCGCGGTGGCTCACGCTTGTAATCCCAGCACTTTGGGAGGCCGAGGCGGGCGGATCACGAGGTCAGGAGATCGAGACCACGGTGAAACCCCGTCTCTACTAAAAATACAAAAAATTAGCCGGGCGTGGTGGCGGGTGCCTGTAGTCCCAGCTACTTGGAGAGGCTGAGGCAGGAGAATGGCGTGAACCTGGGAGGCGGAGGTTGCAGTGAGCCGAGATCGTGCCACTGCACTCCAGCCTGGGGGACAGAGCGAGACTCCGTCTCAAAAAAAAAAAAAAATAAATAAACTGAAAACTCACATGTATTCCTACATTCAAATCAACTCGATATAATAATAAATAAAACCTATAGCTGTGTAATGCTTTCTTGGATTACTTTGAAGCTGAAGCCTTTCAAATACCCAGAAGTCACTGTTGGTTATAACCATGAGGCAGAAATTTAACAAAGCATGCCCTGATAAATTAAAAGGAAATCATAGTTCAGTATAGCTACAGCCTTTGGTGCACTGTTATTTACAGGTACATGCCAGAACCTCAGGCTTTTGCATGGTGCCTGGTGTTTGGTAGCACTCACTTAAATCTTTTTTGAATGTCTGAATATGTGCGTGATCATGAAGCCCTGGAGAAGAATCACAGAAGATGTGGGACTTGAAGGACAGAGAATTTGATAAGAGACTAGAAAGCTAAGCTTTTAAGTTAGGGGCCATGGAAGGCCAAAAAGGGAACCATGAGTAGGACCCAACAGGGCACCTTTAAAGGTTTTAACAGAGAAAGTTGACTATGTGGAGTTGTTGGAGGACTCATTTGGAAGTGGTAAATTGGGTGGATTAGAAGGAAGAGAAACTGGATAGAGGCCAAGAAGCTAATGTAGTGGTGAAGTGATGAATTTCTAAGTTAGAAAGGTGACAGAGTAAAGAGAAAGAAATCAGTGTCAGAGACATTTTGAGAACCAGAACTTGGTGTGAAGAGAATGAGAAGACACTTGTCATGACTTGGTTATGGCTTACATTCTATACTGGGAGTCCCTGTCCAGGCCTGGACCGACTTCCTTGGTCTCTGTTCTGCAGGTATCAGGGATTGAACTTGCTTTCTTCTTTCAAGAAGTGCCACCCACCCTATCCTGTGAGCAGATTTCTTTCTCCCGACCAGCAGCAGAGTGAGATGTAGTCTCCTCAGCGCTGTCCTTCAGTAGGTTCAAAGAAAGAGTCCCCAGGCCCTTTCCTGCTTATCCATAGGGAAATGGCTAAATAAAATGTTGTACTATGTAGCAGTTAAGGGGAATGAATTCAATCTCCATGTATCAAAATGAGCACATCTCAAAAAACATTATTGAGTTAAAACAGAAAACAAACAGTAGATGTTAACTATGAGCTGTGTTTGAAAGTGTCCCCCCAAAAAGCAGGTATGTGTTGGAAAGCTAATCACTATTCTAACAGTATTAAGAGGTGGGACATTTAAGAGATGATTAGGCCATGAGGACTCTGCCCTTCTGAATGGAATAATGCCATTGTTGCAGGAGTGGTTCCTTTCAAAAGGATGGGTTTGGCACCCTCTTGCTTACTCTCTCTCTCACCCATGTGATGCCTTCTACCTCACCAGATGCAACCCCTCGATCTTGGACTTCCCAGCCTCCAGAGCTGTGAGCCAATAAAGTTCTGTTCATTATAAATTACGCAGTCTGTAGTGTTCCATTATAGCAGCACAAAATAGACTAAGAAGTCACTATGCACGCAGCTTGATACTATTTATATTTTAAAATGCACTAATACCATGTATTTTCTATAGGTACATATACTGCAAGTGTATGAAAAACATAAAAAGTGATCTAGAAGGAAGGACACCAAACTTGTAAAAAAGGTGATCCAAGCCTTCTTTGATCACCCTTTGCAGGTATAGAGTGGGAACTTGGTTTGGAAGTAGTCAAAGAAGACTTTGGCTCTTTTTGTAATGCTAGACTTAATCTATCCATAGAATGTAAACTAGATATTCCTTTTTTAGAAAAGATTTGAGTCCTCATAGATAATTTGGGAAACACAGAAGAATTTGAAGGAGAATATTTAAAAATCACTGAAGTGTATATCATCTAGAGATAACTGCTTTTAAATTTTTTATATATTTCCTTGTGCTAGTTTAAACATATTTAATTAGGATCATCCTGTATATGGTTTTACATCCTGATTTTTTCCACTTAACATTATATCTGGAATATTTTCTCATGTCATTTAATGTTCTTTGAAAATACTATTTTACATGACTAGCTAGGATTTCTTCTATTCCAAAATGTACCAAATAATTATCCTATTGTTTGAGTTTTGGTCTTTTCTAATTCCTCACTGTTTATTTAACATACATTCATTTCAGCACTTTTTCGTGTCAGGAACTGTTCTAGGAATATAGTGGTCAGTAGGGCAGACAAAGCCCCTACCCTCAAAGAGCTTTCAGAATGTAATGCAATGAGCCAGGCGCAGTGGCTCTCCTGTAATCCCAGCACTTTGGGAGGCCGAGGTGGGCAGATCACCTGAGGTCAGGAGTTCGAGAACAGCCTGGCCAACAGGGCAAAACCCTGTCTCTACTAAAAATACAAAAAAAATTAGACGGGCATGGTGGCGCGTGCCTGTAGTCCCAGCTACTCGGTAGGCTGAGGCAGGAGAATCGCTTGAACCTGGGAGGCGGAGGTTGCAGTGAGCCGAGATCGTGCCACTGCACTCCAGCCTGGGGGACAGAGCAAGACTTTGTCTCAGAAAAAAAAAAAAAAAAAAAGTAATGCAATGAGAAATGTAGGCAGAAACCTGGGCTCACATTTTGTTTCTTTAGGTTACACTGTTAATGGAATTAACGGATCAAAGGATATAGGATCATGTCACTAAATTTTTCCCCAGTAAGGATATAGCAATTTACATTCCCAGCAGCAGTCTGTGTTTTATCATTTTCTTAAACCTTTGAAAATTATTTTACTTTGCTTTAATCACTGAATTAAACATTTTTCTCTGGTCTTGCTAAGATTTCTTGGATCCTTAGCTTCATTTCTTCTTAATATGTTATATTTTTCTTAGCACGTTAAATTTCATTTTCTCACCTTCTTCTTGTGACTTCATTGCCTCCACATGTCCATTGTGCTCCTATAAGAGCAGATTGTCCATGTTCTGGTTCAGTTTAACCAGAGAATATGCAGTTAAACAATTAGAATATGTATGTAATTTTAAAAAAAATTATGGAAAATTTCAAACATATGCAAAAATAGTACAATTAACCCTCACATACCTATAAATTGGAATCAACAATTACCAAGATCTTGCCATATTTGTTTCACTTAACCCTTTTTTTCTTACTGTGCTCAAATACTTTTAAGCAGTAACAGACATTGTCATTTGTTTTTACAGGTGCATACTGAACATTTTTATTTGATTTATTCCTTCCATTCTTATATGTTAAAAACATCTTTGGGTTTTTGTCCTCTGCTTTTATGCCTGAGGGTGAGGCTTTGTGCCCTCTTTCTAATTTTTACCAATAGCATGGGAACTTTTCCCTAAAATGACCATAATTAGGGCAGCCATGAAATAAAAGCAGAATGTAAAATGTGCATTTTGCAGGTTCTGCAGACTGGATCATCTACAGAACTGGACAACATTGGGAACACTCATAAACCATGTCAAACCACAGTCCACTTCTCTCAATTGTTCTTAACTGTGATTAAAATGGAAAATTATGTAATATGTGACTAAATCCTCATTGTTGTACAGGTTGAAATAGTAGCTGGTTTCTTGTGTTAGGAACTCATATACACAAATATACAAACATAATTGGAAAATTCTGCATATAGTTTCAGGCGTTCCTAGTCCCTCTAAAATCCACCTATGGGCCAAACCCTATCCATCTATGGGAATCCTGGCAAATAAATTCCACTCACAATGGCTTTCTTTCATTACTTAAACACACACACACACACACACAGGCAGGAGGAAGATGAGTATGTTGATAAGGAGAAAAGTATTTAATTATAAACAAACAAACATAAGAAAATGTGTAAAATACAGAACAAACAAAATCAACTATTGTATACTATAATTAAGATCCTGGAGAAATACTTGGAACCTATTAGGAACTTGTGGAGGGGAAAAGTGGTCATACTACCTGCAAACACACACGAACAGAGTACCTAAAGTTGTCAAACTGTATAGAAAAAAAAATCTTACTATAAGCTGGATAAATTCATAAAGCTATTGGAGAAAAAAGATATGACAAAATCTATTTAATACCAGTTTCCAAAGCAAGAAATGGACAAGACACGTTTTAAAAAGTAACAGTTCTCTCTACTGTTCTCAGCTGTGATTGAAATGAAAAATTATTTAAAGCATGTCTTACTTTGCCCATTATTGTACAGATTTAAACGTTAGCTGGTTGCTGAAAGATGTAAGTAAGCATTATAATACATCTGTTAGCATATACACTTTGAAATTTGGGTTTGCTCCGTATATCCTACACTTTTAGCACAGCCAAGCAATGTAGCCCCTTGTTCTATTTATTTTTTTCTTTTTCTTTCTTTCTTTTTTTTTTGGAGAGGGAGTCTCGCTCTGTTACCCAGGCTGGAGTGCAGTGGTGCAATCTCGGCTGACCACACCCTCTGCCTCCTGGGTTCAAGTGATTCTCCCACCTGAGCCTCACAGGTAGCTGGGACTACAGGTGTGCGCCACCACGCCCAGCTACTTTTTTGTATTTTTAGTAGAGACAGAGTTTCGCCATGTTGGCCAGGCTGGTCTCAAACTCCTGACCTCAGGTGATCCGCCCGCCTCAGCCTCCCAAAGTGCTGGGATTACAGGCGTGAGCCACTGTGCCCAGACTTCTGTTTCTAATTAACTATAATAAAAGAGTTTTAGGCCAGGTGCAGTGGCTCACGCCTGTAATCCCAGCACTTTGGGAGGCCAAGGCGGGTGGATCATGAGGTCAGGAGATCGAGACCAGCCTGGCCAACACAGTGAAACCTCGTCTCTACTAAAAATACAAAAAATTAGCCGAGTGTGGTGGCAGGCACTTGTAGTCCCAGCTACTGGGGAGGCTGAGGCAGGAGAATGGTGTGAACCCAGGAGGTGGAGCTTGCAGTGAGCCGAGATTGCGCCACTGCACTCCAGCCTGTGTGACACAGTGAGACTCTGTCTCAAAAAAAAAAAAGTTTCAGAAGGCTAGATTTAAAAATTTCTCCCACACCGTGACTGGATTACAGAACAGAATTCATGCCAACAATAACTTATTACCACAAATAAGCAGAGTAAAAGGAGCTGGTACTTCTGTGGCTAGATCTGACTAGTGACCTGGGGACTTTGATTTCCTCCTTACCCTCCTTACCATCAGAATTGCTGTTTGCAAGCTTCAGGTCAGCTGGAAAGCAGAGTGCATTAAGGAAGACATTTGTGATGGTGCTCATTGCACACATCTGAGAGCTGTGTGTGAGGGGTTCCCTTGTTTTTGAAGATACACATCATATATTAGAGGCTTAAGTGACCATCTGAATGAGGTGGCGACTGGGCATGTGCATATTTGAAAATATTAGTTATTTGTCATTCATGGTTCCCTTCAAATGTGTCACTCTAAAAAACTATTTTCTTCTATGAGACAATTTATGCTTTAAAACATTTCATTGTTAAATGTTTTAATGGTTTGCTGTACACCTTCTGTGGTGACATTACTGTGACAATTAATAAGCTATAAAAATCCACTTCTCTTCCTCAGGTACTAACAAACATAACATCACTTTACCAAAGAAAAAGGACAGGATTGTGTTAGAAACGAAGACTGCTCAGTATAACCAGCGAAGACAGTCCCCCAACTACAGTAGCATAAGAATGTGAGTTAATGCTTAAATAATCCACCGACATAGACTTTATAGGTTAAAATAAAGATTACATAAGTTACTGTTAGTGAACATTTTATTGTAATATGGTAATTTATTATTGTAGTCTCTTTTCTTGGCTTTATGCAAAGCCAATAAAGAAAAACGCTAGCTACTTTGACAACCTTCCAACAGATTCCAGGAATATTATCCACAGCATGACCATTATGACCAATCCTACAACTAGACATTTTCCTGGAATGAAATACAGGAATCCAATACACATACAGATACACATTCGAATTTTTATAGCTGTCAAATTAGAACTGTGTCTCTCAGTGCTATCAAAAAATAACAGGAAAAAGCCCACATTTATCTGAGGTGTTGTGTGTTTAGACTTTCAAAAATTTTTTTCAGAACATCAGTAACTGGAGTGTTTCAATATTTTCATACAAACACACAAAATTTACTCCTCTTCCCTTCACAAAACAGAAAACAAAAACTCTTACTAAGTACCTAGATAAATTTGTGCCTGAGTTTACTAAGTAGCTACCTGTAAGGCAATGTTTATCGTTTTGCGATAGGGTGTTTCTGACAGGAACAATTCCATTTGGAGAATAAACTATTGTTTTTACTTGAGCTGTGCCAATTACTTGGGCAAATTTATTTATAAAATACTTAACAGCTGCCTTATTTGGGCTTCCGACTTCTAAGATGAGAGCAGTAATTCCCACAAATGGAGAAAACAGGAGGTGGCTACATAAGATCTACCTGACAGATTTCTCATGGATACCCTCAAGATGGTTTCCCAGGGGAATTCTGATGTCACTGGGTTTGGGAACCACAGAACTAAGTGATCTCCTGATTCTTTTTGCTATAACAATTTCTGATTGGTTTGGGCTTTGCTAGGCAAATAAAGAGAACACAGATTAAATAACAGACTAACTACCCTCTCATAAATTTTATGTATACACATATATGTTAATACATTACTTTTTATTTATAAATAATTTAAGGCACACAAGAAGTTGCAAAAATAGAATAGTTTGTGTATACCCTTCATCCAGCTTTCCCAAATGATAATATCTTTCATAACCAGAGTATATTTTCAAAACCAAGAAATTGACATTAGTCCAAAACTATTAACTACAGAATTTACTCGTTCACCAATTTTTACATGTTTTTATTGTGTGTATAGTACTATGAAATTCCACTGCAAGTATTGATTTCCATAAATATCACCAAGATAAAGACACAGAAGTGTTTCATTCCCACAAACTCCCTCATACTATCCTTTTTTTTATCGTCAGACTCTGCCCCCATTCTGAATCCCTAGTGATCACTGATCTCTTCTCCATTGCTATAATTTTGTCATTTCAAGAGTGTTATATAAATGAATCCATACCAGATGCAACTTTGAGATAGGCTTCTGGTACCCAGCATACTACCCTAGAAATTCATAGAAGTTGTTTTATGTAACAATCTGGCTGAGTAGTATATCATTTATGGATATACCACAGTGTATATATTGGCCCATTGAAGGATATTTAGGTTGTTTCTATTTCTTGGCTGTCCAAATAAAGTTGCCATGAATATTTATATACAGGTTTTTGTGTGGACACTTACTTTCATTGCTGTATTTCAATCCTGTACCCAGGACTACAATTTCTGGCTCATGTTGTTAAGTATCACTTTTTCAGAGTGACTGTACTATTTTTCCACCAACAATGCATGAGGGATGCAGGTGCCTTCCTTTCTCACCAGTAGTTGGTATTCTCAGCATCTTTAACTTTAGCCAGGTTATAGTGATAACTTGTTTTTGTTTTAATTTGCATTTGCCTGATGGCTAATGATCATCTTTTCATGTGCTTATTTGCCATCTGTTTTGTGAAGAGACGTGTATTTGCCCATTTTGTAATGGGATTGTGTTTTCTCACTTTTTGTTTAGAGAATTGTTTTAGATGTAAGTCCTTTATTGGATAAGTGTTTTGCAAATATTTTCTCCCAATCTATGGTTTGTCTTGTCATCCTATTGACAGGATTTTTAATTTTATTTTTATTTTTTAAGAGAGGGTCTCACTGTGTTGCTCAGGCTGAATTGCAGTGGCACAATCATAGGTCACTGCAGCCTCAAACTCTTGGGCTCAAGCGATCCTCTGATCCTCTCAAGTACCCGGGACTACAGGTGCACACCACCATGCCAGGCGAATTTAAAAATTTTTTGTAGAGATAGTGTAGCAGGATGAGCCACAGACAAAACCTCTCAAGACACTGAGTTGTAGAAGGAAGGGCTTTATTCAGCTGGGAGCATCGGCAAGCTACTGCCTTAAAATTCAAGCTCCTCAAGTGCACAATTTCTGTCCCTTTTAAGGGCTCACAACACTAAAGATTTCACATGAAAGGGTCGTGATTGATTGAGCAATCTAGGGGATATGTGACAGGGGTTTCATGCGCTGGTAGTCAGAGTGAAACAGAACAGGGAGTTGCACAATGTTCTTTTATACAATGCCTGGAATCTATGGATAACAACTGGTTCTAAGTCATGAGTTGATTTTTAACTACTAGGTTTAGGCCAGGCAGGCCCAGGGCTGATTTTAGGCCTGGTGCCGGGCTGCCTGTCTGCCTGTCTTTGATTTCACTTCCTTGTTTTTTTCTTAAAACAAGTACTGAGTATCGAGACCACGGTGAAATCCCGTCTCTACTAAAAAATACAAAAAATTAGCCGGGCGTGGTGGCGGGCACCTGTAGTCCCAGCTACTCGGAGAGACTGAGGCAGGAGAATGGTGTGAACCCGGGAGGCGGAGCTTGCAGTGAGCCGAGATTGCGCCACTGCACTCCAGCCTGGGCGACAGAGCGAGACTCCGTCTCAAAAAATAAATAAATAAATAAAACAAGTACTGAGTATAAAACAATATAAAACAGTATGAGAGGGTCTCTGTCTTCCATTTCCCCCCTTTCAGACTCTCACTTTTTATTAGTGGGAGTTCTCACTCTTATTTTTGCTACTTATGTCTTTTCGTGCAATAGATTGATAGTGATTTATATAGTACACTTGTGCTGAAGCATTTTGGTGAACTAAGGTAGTGATGAAGCTATTTATCATTTGAAGAAGTACAGGTAGCAAACCAGGGAGCAGTAAGTAGGTTTCTATTATTATTGTAACTCCTATTGTAAGAGTGTAAATCCTCTTAGTGCTGGGAACTACCTTCTAAACATGGCTTTAGGGTTGAATCTGTGCTACACTTGTACGGGCGTATGTACCAGTTTTGTCATATTTCTAACTATGCCTTTAACTACTTGCCTTTGATTATCTATGTGTAGACAGTAATTAGTAAAGTTAAATTTCTTATAGACCTTTCTTTCAGCTGCAAGTAGTCGAGAGCTAATTTATTTTGATAGATAGCATTTCTTATCTGAGTTTTTTGCTGGGCCAGAATAGTCAAGGCTTGACCAGTTTTATTAGTGATGATTTTTAAAACAGCTTGCAACTGTATGATTCGGTTGAGCATGTAAATGGGGGTCCAGTATCCCTATGAGCTGTCTTGTGTCTAAGTGGCAGGCCTATAGTATTGTATAATTTTTTTTAGGGGGCCATTTTAATTACCTATGGCTATGCTTCATTTTCCACAGGAAGCACAGACAGGGAAGCCTAGGAATTCGCCTGTTTTTATGGGCAGTAGGAAGAAAGATGGTTTAATGGGGCCAATTACACAGCTACCTGTCCACTGATCAGGCAGCTTAGCATGGGCTCTATGTCTACATATCCAGTATAACCTGGTGGGGGCAGTCCAGTCCCGGTGGAATTCTGGGTAGGCCTAGACAGTCTGCAACCTTGGAAATTTACTGAATGGATCTCTTTTTGTGTGGTTTGAACTCCACCGTGTAACTGTTTTTGTAGTACTATTATACAGTTTTTGTCCTAGGCAACTAAGTCATCCTACAGAATGAGTGAATTTTTTCCTTTTTCTAGGTATGCAATATTGTCCAATAATTGAGACTTTCAGAACCTAGAAATGATCAAGGTGATTCTTTGAGGCCGGGAATTCATCAGGAACTGGGTCTGTAGGCACTAATTCTTGGGCTTCTTATGGCCATTGATCTCTTATTACAGTTTTTCTACAAACATAACATGAAGTGACATCTGGAGACTGGGCTACATGCTCGGCTAATTGCAAAAACAAATTTTTAGTTTTTCCTGGTATCTCAGGTACTGGCACATTTAGTTCATCATAGAAAGTCTGAAATACTGGTTCTGGAGAGCGTTCTTGAACCTCTCCTTTTATTAGGATGCTTACACTAGGATCTCTTCCTTTTCCATCAATGCCTAATGTTACATATTTTCCTTTACTCCACTTTGGGTCTGAGGGGTTTGTGATTATCAATTCTAAAAGGTTGCAGCTCCCACTCATGCAGGAAGGGGTGACTTTTCCTTTTTGGAGCCAAACAGGATCTTTTTAATCTTCTTTCTAAGTAGCCTAAATGACACAAGACCAGTATAGACATATCTCACATAAATATGATTCTTGAGAGATGTACTTATTTTCTGCTGTGTAACTTTTTTCCTAATCTAGAGAACTGCATCCTATCCTATGCTGTTTACTATTAATAGCGGCACAAGCGTCAAATTTTAAGGTTACATTTTTGGGGACCTTTCTTTCTTCTGTTCTAGCTATTACTTTACTTGTGTCCCTTAGAGAACAACCAGTTCTTAGTCTTACTTCAAAGACTGTGATCATGGGAGGTTCAAAGGCGTCACAGCACACATCGGGCTGGTCACTTCCTGGATTACATACTTTGTACTGGGTGTTATTATACAAATAGGTTCCTTTTGGAGTTCCTAGGCATTCATAATAACTATAAAATAATAGGACTGTAGCAATCTTTTGTTCTACCTCAGTGACTTGATGTATATACTGGGAACAGCCTTCAGTCTGAGAAAGGTCAGTTAAAGTCCTTACTGTACAAGTCTAAATTTTAAGGAAAATGAGTCCCACGATGCGTTTCCTCATGCTTTGGCCGTGTGTGGACCAGTCAGCTTCCGGGTGTGACTGGAGCAGGGCTTGTGGTCTTCTTCAGAGTCACTTTGCAGGGGTTGGCGAAGCTGCTTCCATCCACGTACAGCTCCCAGTCTACTGATGTTTAAGGGTGGTCTTGGAGGTTGGGCCTACTAGAATAAACTAAGTCCAATACCTCTACACAGTTTATGTTTAACTGGGCTCTCTGATACCAGGAGTAAGGTGGTGGGGTTAGGGTGTTGCAAACTTCACTGGTTATGCGGGGATTTTCACAGAGCAAGCTTTGGTATCTAGTTAGTCTAGCATTCATTAGCTGATAGTGTCCTTTGGTATTTATTAAAATCACCACAGCATGGGGGGACTTTATGTTTAGGTTTTGTCTAAGAGTTAGCTTATCTCCTTCTTGTGCTAACAGGGCCGTTGCTACCAGGGCCCTTGAACATGGGGGCCAGCCTTTGGAAACCCCGTCTAGTTGTTTTGAGAGATAGGCCACTGGCTTTGGCCAGGGCCCCACAGTTTGGGTTAAAACTCCAACTGCCATTTTTTTTTTTCTTTCTGACACATAGAGTGTAAAGAGTTTTGTCAGGTCAGGTAGCCTCAGGGCTGGGACTGACATGAGTTTTTCTTTTTAACTCATGAAAAGCTCATTGCTGTTGGTTGTAATAGATGTAGTTTATCTAATCTACATTTTTATTGATTGTCATCTACTAAAATATTGACTTAAATCCTGTAACTATTTGATTTCAAGCTTTAAATTGATCTGGTATTCCTTGCGGGGCTCTAATTGCATCTAAATAGATGTGAGAGTTGAAAGACCTATAAGGGGCTTCTCTCGCTTTATGATGTCTTATTTTTTGTTTTCCTCTGGTTGATGAAATGCCAGGGTGAAAGGGATAGCCAAATGGACTAAAGCACAAATGCCACTCTAGTTATTAGGCAGAGTGCCTAATAAAGGTCCACCACAATACTACCACACATCCGCTCGGGGATGAACAAGGGCTGACTGATTGATAAGCTCTTGAAAATTCTTAAGCTCACTACATCCCTTCAGGTCTCTAAGGAATGCTAAGTCTCTTCCTTGCCGCGAGAGATACGAAGTGAACTTAGTGTTGGGAGACAGAAGCTGGATGGCCCTCGGGGGCTGACCCGCAGGGACTTCGGGATATAGCAGAGAGAGCTTGGCATGACTTTTAATTCCAGGCTATAGAATCCTGGAAAAGAGCTACTATGCAGCCTACACCTGGTCGACTAGAGGACCACCTTAGTGGAAGGGGGACAATCACAGTCTCTGGCCTGCCATGTGCACAAGCATAACAATTGCTTTTGTTTAATGTGCAGATGGAATATTTGATCTATTTCAACCAGGCATTTGCATCTTGGTATGCTGTCTTAATTGCCAAAATTTGTTTTAAGTCTTTAACTGCTATGATCCTCTAGTAAAATGAATGTTTCCTTTAGCACCTATTTTTATTAGTTTTTAGACCAAAGAAAGCTAAACATCATTTTGTATTTAATAATGCTTCTTGTATGATTTTTATACCAGATAAGTTAAATTTTACCTTTGTATTAGTGTTATTAACGTTAAACTTAATTTTAATAAAACCTTGTAGACATATTTATCCAATTTTTTATGTTTGACCATGTAAGATTTTACGGACTCTTTTTGACTTTTTATAATTTTTGTTAAAGAGCAGGTTGATCCTTTAAGAAAAACCTGTTGCATTTTTACTTTAATGTCCAGTTCACAGAAAAACTGGATGACACCGTTTTAACTTTAGCTAATATGTTTACACACAGAATTTTCTTTATAATTAACGTTTTAAAACTTGCTTAAACTTTTAAAACAATAATTTTTTTAACTTTTTAATGTAGGTAAAAATCCACATTTTTATGCCCTTTTATAATCTTTTTACCAAAGGTGTATTTTACTTTTCTTATACACCTTGCACATAAACTGTTTTTTTTAAATAGTATTCAGGAGGCCTTATTACTTTTAAATTATAAAACATTTTTTGCATAAATTTTTTTATAACTTTTTTCTTTCATGACTTTTGCAGACAATTTTTCAACATGTCTTAACTTTCTGACTTATTACAAACATTTTTTTTTAAACAACCAGTTAATTTATTTCAGGACAAGAATTTACCATATAACACTCTTTTTACATAAATTCTGCCTCTCCCCTTTTTTTTCCTTTTTTTTTTTGAAGATAACCATTCCTTTTTTTTTAAAAGCGAACTTTATGTCTTTGGACTAGTCTGTCTAAGACCACAAGATTAGAAGTTACCATAATACATGTTACACTGTTAACTTTTAGCAAACTTCACTTTTGTTGAAAACCTTGTCAGTTTGGGATTTCAATTATCCTTTGCTATTAATAAGACTTTGTTTAGTCTAAATTAACTTAGAATTGGTATAGATGGTCTCTTTTTCTCTCTTCTGGTCTTTCCTTGCCTCTGCCAGCCGCTTATGCTGCTGTTCTCTCAACTACTGTGGCGGGAAAGGGGGTCTAAAACCAGCTGTAACTGTCCATGTACAGAAACTGGTCTGGGTGTCCTGGCTTACCAGTTACCTTGTGTCATACCTTTGAAACAAGAGACCTGTCCAGGCTTCCTTCTGATGGCCAACCTACTTCTAATGCTGGCCAGTCTATTTCACACAAAGTTCTAAGTTTTCCTGGTGTCACAGTAACACCGTAATCTCCCTTAAATCCTTTCTTGAAGTTTTTCAACATAGTTCCTAGTGGGGTGGGCTTACTTTGCACCTGACCTATGTTTTTTTCTTTTTCTTCCTGAGACAAAATACCATGCTCACACCACACACACTCACCATAAGACCAATAACGGGTAAAGAAGGTACACACACACTTTTACCGTTTATACCAAACCAAAATCACGAAATTCAAAATCCAAGTACCAAAAAATTCAAGCCAAGTCAAAACCAAAACCAAAGTATCCAGCAATTCAAGTCAAGTCAAAACCAGAACAAAAGTGCCAATGCAGGCACACCGTGGGTGATCACACCGTGGGTGATCTTCCATTCAGAGGGAGTGGGGCAAGTTCCAAAGGCTAGTCTTACCAAGTTTCAGATGTCCGGACTTCAAGTGCCAGTTCCTTCCTGTTCAGCCACTGTGTTAATCCTCCGCGGGGGCCTGCTACGTGCTGCTCTGGCGAGGCGTTCCACCCGGGCAATCGCCTACCTGAGAGCGCTCTTTTGATTGCATCATTCAGGCTGGCCGGAGTCCCCCGCAGGGATGCTCCACAGGCAGGCCTAAGTCGCCTAAGGGGCTGCCTCGGCCGTCGTCAGTCACCTCGTTTCCCGGTCAGGGAACCAAAATATGTAGCAGGACGAGCTGCAGACAAAACCTCTCAGACACCGAGTTGTAGAAGGAAGGGCTTTATTCAGCTGGGAGCATCGGCAAGCTACTGCCTTAAAATCTGAGCTCCTCCAGTGCACAATTTCTGTCCCTTTTAAGGGCTCACGACATTAAAGATTTCACATGAAAGGGTCGTGATTGATTGAGCAATCTAGGGGATATGTGACAGGGGTTTCATGCACTGGTACAGAACACAACAGGGAGTTTCACAATGTTTTTTTATACAATGCCTGGAATCTGTGGATAACATCAGGTTCTAAGTCATAAGTTGATTTTTAACTACCAGGTTTAGGCCAGGCAGGCCCAGGGCTGGTTTTAGGCCTGGCGCTGGGCTGCCTTTGATTTCACTTCCTTGTTTTTTTCTTAAAACAGGTACTGAGTATAAAACAATATAAAACATTATGAGGTCTCTCTCTTCCCTGAAGAGTGTATGGCTTTGCTGCCCAGGATGATCTTGAACTCCTGGCCTCAAACTATTAATATCTTCCCGACTCAACCTCCCAAAGTGCTGGGATTACAGGCATGAACCACAGCGCCCAGCTTAACAGGATTTTTCAGAGAGAGTTTTTTAATTTTGATGAAATCCACCAATTTATCTATTTTTTCTTTTATGGCATGTGCTTTTGGTGTAATGTATAAAAACTATACCTAAGCCTAGGTTGTAAAGATAGTCTATGTTTTAAGTTTTATAGCTTTCCATTTTACATTTAGATGTATGATCCATTTTAAGTTTGTATTACATGTAAGGTTGGGGTTCCTTTGTTTCGGTCTTTTGACAAATGGAAGTCCACATCATTTATTGAAACTCTTCTTCCTCCATTGGTTTTAAGATAAATCCGTTGGCCATACTTCTAAATGTCTCTATCTTATTTTGTTGATCTGTATTTCTGTCTCTCCTCCATGGACACATGAAGGAAAGGGCCTCAGACACAAGGCGGTGGGGAAAGAGGCTGGGGGGCCACACAGAGAAAGGAGAAGGCACTAAGATCAGGCTCAGCCGCTTCTGGATCTGAAGCGCCGGAGATTATTTATGGGTCAATCTGGCAGCCCCTGGGCCTCAGGTAGGACTGCTTAGCAGTGAAAAGGGCATCCTGAGTGCAGCCAACAGGGTACAGCTGCGAGCCACTGTTGAAGGTGTCTTGACGTGTCACAAAAGGCAGGGGAACCAGGCCACATCCCTGGGGCCGGCGCTGTCCCACTCCCTTCCTGGTGCGCCCCGCCCCGCGGTCACAAGAACCCCACAGCCGGGTGAGAGCTGCCCACCCCGCGCCTGACGCCCGGGGCCTGGAACCGCAGCCTCTTTCCCTGGTTCTGGCCCGGTGAGCAAGGCCTAGCAATCTCTCCCGCATCACAAAAGGTTGGGTCAATTAAGGCTCATCCGAAAGCATCTGTTGAGCCCCGGGGAACAGCTTAGCCAAATAAACTGCAGCTACACGTTAGGAAACACTGGTACAAACCAACAGGCAGCCTTTCCGCCCTTGTGGAGAGACTAGCAGCATCAAGATAAGCCCAAGTGTGCTGGAAAACACACGAGCTCTTTAGTAAGAGCAGGCGACATGCAAGACACCATAGTAACAGGAACAGAGGTCCTGAGGCTGGATGTGGAACACAAGTTTGAGGATGACCAACTGAGACCAGTGTTGCTGGAGCACAAAGAGCCAAGGAGAGAAATGGCAGGCTAAGGCTGGAATATGCAGGTATGAAGCGCAACCTGGGTTCTTCGGCGCCATGGCAAAGGTTTTGCTCTTGATCCTACGGAAAATGGGCAACCAAGGCAATTGTTTTCCAAAGATCCTAAACAATGTAAAGCTAGGCTTTGATCAAAGGGCTAATTAACCCATACTTACTATTTGTTAACAGGAGTTTCTTATACCAGATTTAAAGCGGAAGGCTCACAACTTCAACCATGCCACTATATCCATGAAAACTCTGAAGCAAGTATTTGTGGACAGCAAAATCTACATGTACTCAATACCTAGCTTAAATTATCAAAACACAACCAATCTTGTCTCTACACTAAACCACTTCATTTGCTGACTGGTCTTTGAAGACATGAAGGTCTCTGACAACCTCATGAGAAGATACTGAAAACATCAGTCTTGTCGTGTACCTTATCTCCCTTGCCTGGCATATACTTCCATCAACTAAATGATTCAATGCTTGCATTCTCCTAAACACAGTAATGTAGACATATTACAACATAGATCCTGACACCTTTAAATAATAAACAGAGTAGGGAGCAATTTTGAGTTTACTATTTATCATCTTCAGCCCCTGAAAGATGGACACCAGAATGTGCATTTCCAAGGGTACCTAAGATAATCTATGTGCAATGAAATTTGGTAACTGCTTGAAGTGTTGCACCAGATATGGAAAATACCAAGAATAAAAAAAGTATCTCACTAGAATTTCAGTGAGTTTTTGAAGTTCCCTTAAAGTTCTTAAAGTAATACTATAACACTGCACATTTATTCCAGATCTATCTCATTTTCTTATTCCACAGGATGAGGGAAACTGCCAGGTTACAAATGTTATTATCTCTAGAGAATCCTGAAACAACCCTGTCTTATCGTCTCCTAAAATTGGTACAGGTCCTGCGTTTGCTGGTTTAGAATAAAAAAAAAAGGCGGCGGGGGGGGGGGTGGTGGTGGTCAAAGAACACAATCTTTGTGGTGAGAACGGGGACAATAAGATACATTTTTTGGCATATGAAAATTTATTACTACAGTGTTTTCACCATTAAAATTTATGATCTTGGTCTTTCCTTCTTGCCTTTGTATAGGGCCAAAAGAGACACATTGGCTACTTTGACAACCTTAAAGCGGACTCCAGGAATATCACCAACAGCATGACCTTTGCGACCAAATCCAGCAACCAGAACTTCATCGTTTTCCTGGAATAAAATAAAAAGTTTATTTTTGCTGTCAGTGGCGATCACAAAAATACTTTCATTTGAGGAAACTCCCTTGCATCAGATAAAAATGTGAGGGAGGCCACCCCAAGAACAAAAGGTACGATAGAGTTGAAATACTCACCTCAATAAAGTTCAAGCAACCGTCGTTGGGTACAAAGGCTGTGATTTTCTTGCCATTCTTGATCAGCTGGACCCTGACACACTTCCTAATGGCAGAATTTGGCTGTTTGGCTTCAACTCCTCTGAAATACAAAAGGCATAGCACTGTGAGCTGGCTTTCTGAAAAAGATAATTTTTTCACATTAACTAGAGAACTAATGAGAAATTGTTTCTATCTTTTCAATCTAACCTCAAATGGCTGAACTGAAGTCCTGTGATGTCAGGCTAGTTTTCTGCCAGTCTTAATTTCATTAGCACAATGGGGGAAATTTCTAGACCTTTTAGTTATAAAAGTAGACTGGAGTGGCAGTGTGGGCCTGTAGTCCCAACTACTTGCGAGGCTGACGTGGGAGGATCTATGCCTAGAAGGTCAAGACGGCCAGCCTGTGTGACAAGGGACCCTATCTCATAAAAAAAAAAAAAAAAAAAAAAAAAAAAGAAAAGAAAAGAAAAAAGGTATCTGAGATAAGAATTAGAAAGTCTGGGCCGGGCACAGTAGCTCACGCCTGTAATTCCAGCACTTTCGGAGGCAGAGGCAGGCATCTCACTTGAGGTCAGAGTTTGAGACTAGCCTGGTCAACATGGTAAAACCCCACCTCTACTAAAAATACAAAACATTAGCTGGTGTGGTAGTGGGCGCCTGTAATCCCAGCTACCTGGGAGGCTGAGGCAGGAGAACTGCTTGAACCTGGGAGGCTAAGGTTGCAGGGAGCCTTGCACTACTGCACGCCAGCCTGGGTGACAGAGCTAGACTCTGTCTCAAAAAAGTCTGGGTTCGGGCCGGGCGCGGTGGCTCACGCTTGTAATCCCAGCACTTTGGGAGGCCGAGGCGGGCGAATCACGAGGTCAGGAGATCGAGACCACGGTGAAACCCCGTCTCTACTAAAAATACAAAAAAATTAGCCGGGCGTCGTGGTGGGCGCCTGTAGTCCCAGCTACTCAGAGAGGCTGAGGCAGGAGAATGGCGTGAACCCGGGAGGCGGAGCTTGCAGTGAGCCGAGATTGCGCCACTGCACTCCAGCCTGGGCGACAGAGCGAGACTCCGTCTCAAAAAAAAAAAAAAAAAAAAAAAAAAGTCTGGGTTCAAATGGCTCTACCATCAAATATGATATAACTATATGAAATTATTATTTTAAAAAGTCAAAACCAATCAAATACTGGCAGTTTCATGTCTCAATCTTAGGTGTATGACCTCAGTTAATTCTGACGCAAGTCACTTCTCTTCACCTTAGCTTTATCAAGTCGAAAAATCATTTGACTGCAGATTCAATAGCTGACACGTGCCATTTACTTATAACAACTCCCACAGTAAAAGTGTTTGTGTCCTTTACTTCATCATTGCTAGTATCTTCTCCAATTCCTCCCAGGCCAACGTTAAATAAAAACCTTAACTACCTAATTCCCAAAAACTAATTTTACCAACTGTTAAATAGAACAAACGCTTTGCAATTTTACCCCACAACGCCCAAATGACTACTACTACACAAAAACCTGCAATTACTTTCAAAACAAGAATTCGTAAGTTTATGTCTCGAATTCCTATAATAAACTAAAACTTGACGGGAGCAATGGGCTTACACTTTCTCCAGCACGATTCCTTTTGCATGAGAAGCACCTCCAAAAGGGTTGGCCTTCAGGGCTGTGCCCAAATGAGCTTTCTTATACTGTTTATCATGCCACTTCTGGTCTCGTCGGTGACTACGGAGCTTCCTAGCAGTACGAAGTCCACGACACTTGCCTAAAAATTAAATATTTTAGTTCTTCCGCAAAAACACGCCATCTGTTTCCCATCTTCTAAGACGCTCGCCTCACCTGGAATAAACCCTTAAGCCGATTGGCTCTCGTACTATTTATTGGCTTGTGGGCCAAACATTTGGCCTTCAAGTTCCCCTGAACCGACTAATAAACGTTCGAAGAGGGCTCCCAAAGGACGAGGCCCCGCTCGAATGCTCGGGAGGACGCGCTGGCCTCCCTGCGTCCCTCGGTCCCGCGACCTCGGCGGCCTCCGCGCCTCATGGGCCCCTTCCGCGCCGGACCATGTGCCTCCTGGAGCGGCGCTTCCCCGGCCCTCCCCCATGGAACCTCTCCATGGCATCCCCCGCCCTACTCTATTTGCATCCGCCCGCCCGTCCCCAAGACCCCAAGTCCCGCTTGCGGCGCCCGTAAACGGGCCACAACAGCTCACCCATCCTGTCAGCGCCACAGGTCTGAGCGAAAGAGAGAAGCAGCGCAGGAAGGAGCCACAAGCCACCGCGAGCAAGCCCCGCCCACCCAAGGACCCCGCGCCGCTGTCTGCGCCGCGCCTGACCCGAGGCTGGGGTCTCTCCTTTGAAAACGACGCGTTTGCATCACTTTCCTGAGCCAGAATCTGCGTCTTATTTAATTTTCAAGAAATTCAGAGATATCTAATTTGCATGGTTTTTTTCCCCCTTTTTCTTGTGAATGCTGGAGACCGGAGGAACATGGACTACCAATGCCAGATGTGTTGCATGGGACCCGCTCACCGCGCAGGCGCCCTTGCCCAAGCCGCTGCGAGCGGGACGCGGGGCTGGACTGGGCGGAGCTAGGTCCGAGTAGGAAGGAGTCGCTGAGCTGAATCTTTGTGGTGTGGAGCGGAGTGGGGCGGGAGTCCTCCGAGTAGTCTGGAAAATTAGACTTCTGAGCCTTAATTTATACTCATAAGCAGCATAGTAAATTGTAAAATATAGTGAAGCAATGTAGTGTAGTAACTAAAACCCCAAGCTTTGGAGCCAGATTGCGCCTTTAACCCTAAAGTTGCCGTTTATTTTGACTGGCGAGTCATTTACTTATTTATTTATTTATTTTTATTTTTATTTTTTTCTGAGACAGGGTCTCACTCTGTCTTTCAGGCTGGAGTGCAGTGGTGCGATCTCGGCTCACTACAACCTCCGCCTCCCGGGTTCAAGCGATTGTCCCACCTCAGCCTGCTGAGTAGCTGAGATTACAGGCGTCCACTACCACACCCGGCTAATTTTTGTATTTTCAGTAGAGACGGGGTTTCACCATGTTGGCCAGGCTGGTCTCGATCTCCTGACCTCGAGTGATCCGCCCGCCTCGGCCTCCCAATGTGCTGGGATTACAGGCGTGAGCCACCGTGCCCGGCCATTTAATTAAGTCTTTAATACTGTTTGTCCTGTAAGATGAACTAGCTATGAGGGGTTTCTGGGATATTGGTTCACTCAGCAAGGATGTTTAAATATGCCTTCTATGTGCCAGACGCTGTTTTAGGTACCGGAGTTGGCGGTTAAATTAAGAGGGTGAAGGTTTCTGCTCTGATAGTGTTTATATTCTAAGTGTGAGGGGACAGACTAGATAGATAGATAGATAGATAGATAGATAGATAGATAGATAGATAGATAGATGTAAATTAAATAAATAGATGATTTTTACGTACTGTAGAGCTATAGAGAAAATATAGCTAGCTGGATGGGTGATAGTGACTTGGGGATGGGGGTGGCTACTCTGAATAGGGTAGTTTAAGGAGACATCTCTGTGCAGATGTAGAATGGGCTAGTGCTTTTTAAGAACTGAAAGATCAGTGAAGAAGGGGAGCATAGTGACTGAGGAGTAGTGTGGCATTAGATGGGGTCTGAGAGTTACACAGGAACATGTGGAGCCTGTAGGCCATGGTAAAGACTTTTTCTACTCTTCTGGTGATTTAAGGCCATTGTAAAGTTTTGAGCATGGGAGTAGGTAGCAAAATAAGATTTATATTTTTATGGGATTACTCTGGCTGTTGAGAGGAGAAAAAGACATGAATCTGGGAGGCCACTTGGGAAGGCATTGCAGTAGTTCAGATGAGAGATGGTGATAGCTTGGACCCTCAGTGGAGATGGTAAAAAGTGGTTGGGTCAGATACACTGGTGGTAGAATGAACAGAATTTGCTCAGGACTGTAGGATGTGAGAGAGGAGTTAATTACAGCACTATGATTTTTGACCTCAGCACTTGGGTGAGTTGTAGAGTTGTGAGTTGTGAGTTGGGTGAGTTCTAAAGTGGGAAATAAGAGGAGAGGAGCAAATTTCAAAGGAGGAAATGAAGAGTTCTGGTTTGGATGTGTTAAGTTTGAACTGTCTAACATACAGGGATGTGAAGTGGACAGTTGGATATATGATAAGAAGCTCAGGAGTAATCAATGAATAAATAGTATTAAAACTATGGCTCTGGTTGAGATAGCTTAGGTGATGACTGTAGGTAGAACAGAAAGATTAGAGTCCTGAGCACACCAAAGTTTAGTGGTACAGAAGAGAAGGCAGGTGAAGCAAAACAGATGAAGAAAGAGTGGCCAATGTTACACTCTGTTCAAAGCCAAGTGAAGAAGGGAGTGAGAAAGTGTGAAAAGAGATAAGATGAGGACTGAGAATTGTCTTTTGGACTTGAAAATGTGGAGGTTACTGGTCACTTTGTCAAATGGGGATTCCACGGAGTACTGAAAGTAAAGGCTGATGGGATCGGAGTGAAGAGAATATGGGAGGGAAGGAAGTCTAGACAGCAACTATAGACAATTTTTGAAAGACATTTTTTATGGGCAGAGAAATGGCACCCTATTTGGAGGGAATCTGGAGTTGGAGGGTTTTATTTTTAAGATGACAACTTTTATGACGTTTTTATATGCTGATCAGATTGAGAAAATTAAAAATGGGTTATTCAGCAGAGAAAGGGGATAATTGCAGGAGCAACTCCTTAAGTAGACTAGAAGGGTACCCAAGTGGAGGAGTTAACTGTAGGAACAATAACAGTTTATGTACGGTAGTAGAGAGACGGGTACAGCTGCAAGTAAATTGGAAGATTTGATGATAGGAAGTTGTGAAACTTCACTTTTGACTTATTTTTTCAATTTTTTCAATGAAATAAAAAGCAAGGCCATCAGTGAAGAGAAAGAGTGGGAGAAAAAGGTTTGAGGAGAGAAGGTAAGATGTGAAATCATCATCAATGATAACAATACAAGCATTAGATAATATTTACTATGTGCCAGATTCTATTTTTGGCTTATATTTATTAACTCATTTTATTCTCATAAGGAATTTTACTGAGGGACAGATAAAGATAATTTTACTGAGGGATAGATATGCAAAAACTGAGGCTTTGGTGAGTTTAACTTCCCCAAGATCACATATTTAGTAAGTGGTAGAAGTAAGATTTTAACCCAGGTAATCTGGTTTTAAAATCTTATATTTGACCCCTATGTTATACTGCCTTCTAATCTAGAATGGTAGGGAAATGCATTGACAAGAAAATAGGTTTGTTGAGCAGTTCTGAGAGCCCATTTGAAATCTATGTTTATGAAGTGACATGAGTGAGTTGTGTGTATTTCTTCACATTCATTCAGTGAAATAACTGAATAGGTGAGGAGGTGGATTTAAATGGCTGGGGTTGAGGTCTAGTCAGATAAGTATGATGGAGGGAGGGCAAGGGATTATTTGCAACAACATAGATGAACCTGGAGGACATTACGGTAAGTGAAAGAAGCCAGGCACAAAAAGACAGATACTGTATGTTTTCACTTATATGTGGAATCTAAAAATTTTGAACAGATAGAAGCAGTGAGTAGAATGGTGGGCATGGGAGTGTGGGGGATTTGGGGAGCTGTTGGTCAAAGGATACAAAGGTTTAGTTTGACAGGAGGAGAACATTTTCAAGAGACTTGTTGAATTACATGGTGACTCCAGTTGACCTGCAAACAATACGGGTTTGAATTGTGTAGGTCCACATACAGGCAGATTTTCTTCTGCCTCTGACACCCTGAGAAAGCAAAAACTCCTCTTCCTCTTCCTCCTCCTCAGCCTACTCTATGTGAAGACTGTGAGGATGAAGACCTTTATGATGATCCATTTCCATTTAATGAGTAGTAAGTAAATTTTCTCTTCTTTATAATTTTGTTATTAACATTCATTTCTGTGGCTTAATTTACTGTAAGAATATGGTATGTAATACACGTAACATGAAATATGTGTTAATAGGCTGTATATGTTATCAGTAAGAGTTCCAGTCAACAGTAGGCTATTAGTAGTTAAGTTTTTGGAAAGTCGGAAGTTATACACAGATTTTCTACTGTGTGGGGAGATCAGCATCCCTAACCCCCATGTTGTTCAAGGGTCAACTGTATAAATAACAAAGCTTATATTGAAAATTGCTAAAAGAATAGATTTTAAGTGTTCTCACCACAGAAAAATGATACAAAAGTATTTGAGGTAATGCATATGTTAGCTCTATTTAACCATTGTACAATGTATATATATTTTAAAATATGTTGTACACCATAAATATACACAGATTTTGTTAAAGAGTAAATAATTTAAAAATAAATTAATATTTAAAAAAGATGGAGCCGCACAAAAAGTGATTACTCAATGAAATTGAAAGCAAAAATCAACTCCGGATAAATTAAGGGCTTAAATATCAATAAGAAAACTTTGAAAGTCTTAATAGAGAACAAAGGTGAATATCTTTTTGAACTTAGGAAAGGAAGATATTTCTACACATGACAAGAATGACAAATTTGATCATATTAAAATTAAGACCCTCTATTCATCAAAAACATCTGAAAGAAAATGAAAAGACTAGTTCCATACTGAGAATTGCTATTCATAGCCACAAAACTTACAAAGGATTAATATTTTTAAAAATTTCTGGCCGGGCTCAGTGGCTCACGCCTCTAATCCCAGCACTTTGGGAGGCCGAGGCAGGGGGATCATGTGATGTCAGGAATTCGAGACCAGCCTGGCCAACGTGGTGAAACCCCCTCTCTACTGAAAATACAAAAATTAGCCAGGCGTGGTGGCACGTGCCTGTAATCCCAGTTACTCAGGAGGCTGAGGCAGGAAAATCACTTGAACTCAGGAGGCAGAGGTTGCAGTGAGCCGAGATGGCTCCATTGCACTCCAGCCTGGGCAACAAAGTGAGACTCTGTCTCAAAAGAAACGAACAAAAAAATCCCTTCTACAGAATAATAAGAAAAGAACAAATAATACAATGAGAAAACATGACAAAGGACATGAATAGACCAGCCGTGGTGGCTCACACCTGTAATCCTAGCATTTTGGGAGGCTGAGGCAGGTGGATCACTTGAGGTCAGGAGTTCGAGACCAGCCTGGCCAACATAGTGAAATCCCATCTGTTACTAAAAATACAAAGAAAAAAAAATTAGCTGGGCATGGTCGCGTCTGCCTGTAGTCCCAACTACTTGGGAGGCTGAGGCAGGAGAATCGCCTGAACCCGGGTGGCAGAGGTTGCAGTGAACCAAGATCACACTACTGCACTCTAGCCTGGGCAACAGAGCAAGACTCCGTCTCCAAAAAAAAAAAAAAAAAGACATGAATAGGCATATCATGAAGAAGGAAAACATGTATAACCCATAAATATTTGAAGAGGTATTCATCATGTCTGATTATGATATAAATATTAAACTTACTTGAAATTAGTTGGGGGAATTCTTCCTCTTTTTTTGTTGTCTCTAAGTGTTCATATAAAATTGGGATGATTTGTTCCTTGAAGGTTTAGTCAAACATCCTGTAAAACCATTGGGGCCTGGTGTTTTCTTTATGGGAAGATTATTAACCACAGCTTAAATCTCTTTAATAGTTAAAGAAATACTTGTAAAACTGTAGGTTTTTTTTTTTTAGTCAGATCTGGTAAGTCATTTTTCTAGGAATGTATCCATTTCATCTAAGTTTTCAAAATTATTTCATAAAGCTGTTATGACATTCTATTATGGGTATGTATATATACATATGTGTATATATTATATATTTGTGTTGGAAGGTTCCAAACTATGACTTCAGTTTCTTTAGTAGATGTAGTGCTATTCAGGTTATTTTTTCTTGAGTGAGCTTTGATGGTATGTGCCTTTCTCGGAATTTGTCCATTTCATCTAATTTGTCTAACTTATGGCATGAAGCTATTTGTAATATTCTCCTGTTATCTTTTTAATATCCATAGATTTATAGTGATTTCTCATCTTTCATTCCTGATTTTGGTGATTTGTGTCTTCTCTCTTTCTCTCGTTTCTTGGTCAGTGTATTAGTCAAGGTTCTTCAGAAAAACAGAACCAATAGAATGTATATGCATGCACATGCATGCACACACACAAGGAGGATTTATTATGAGAAACTGGTTCATGCAGTTGTGGAGGCTAAGAAGTCCCACAATCTGCTGTCTGCAAGCTGGAGACCAAAGATATCAGTTGTTTAATTCAGTCTGAGTTTGAAGGCCTAAGAACTGGGGCTGCTAACTGTGTAAATCTTAGTGCAAGGGCTAGAAAAGATGAGATGAGATGAGATGTCAGGGAGAAATAAGGGGCAAATTCCTTCTTCTGCCTTTTGTTCTATTTCAAGCCCTCAATGGATTGGATGATGTCTGCATTGGAGAGGGCAGTCTGCTTTACTGAGTCCCCTGACTCAAATGCCAATCTTATCCAGAAACATCTTCACAGATACACTCAGAAATAATGTTGAATCTGGCCATCCCTAGGGCCAGTCAAGTTGATACACAGAACTAACCATCACAGTCAGCTAGAAGTCTAACAATCTTATTGATCTGTTCAAAGAACCAGCTTTTTGTTTCACTAATTTTCTGTTATTTTTATTTATTTTACTTTTTTTCTTTTCTTTCTTTTTTTTTCAGCATGAACTATCAAGTAATCTATTGGTTTTTTGTTTGTTTGTTTTCAATGTCATTTGGCCTTTATTATTTACTTTCTTCTGCTTGTTTTGGACTTAAATTAGCTCTTTTCTTTTTTTTTTGGTTTATTAAAGTGGAAGCTTAGATATATATTTTTTTAATTCTTTCTAATTTGGTCTTGAGGTCTCTCTCTGGAGAGTGGCTATAAAATACATCCTTGCTGTGATGGGACTCCCTGATGGTTACAGATGCTTACAATGTACATTTCATGGGACACTTCTTTATCCTGGGGGATGGATGGCCTAATGCCTAAGTGTCTGACCCATGCCCAGGTGTCCCTTTCACAGTACACTTGTTTTACTGGCAGACACCCTGTGGTTCCTTGTTGACCTGTGTCTAGTTTATTCCTACCAAGATAGCCTTTCTCTAGGAGAGCCCTGACGAGGAAAGAAATCTGGGTTTGTCAGCAGATGAAACACAGAGGAGGTAGCACAACAAAACACATCATATAACAGAAGCAGTTTGATTCCTTGACAGAACCCAGAAAGAACAGGGCAGCACACCTTGCAGGGCTGTTTGGGACACACATGCTCAACCAGTGGGTGGGGGCAAGAGAGAGGCAGAGACAGAGGACTTGTGGGATTAAAGCATTTATTGGGGTCCAAAGTATTATCCAAGCAGGTTTCCCATGGGGAGTTTTCATTGGTGGGTTTAAAGCAAGCAGGCATGAGTTCTGTGGGGCCACGCTGTGACTGAGAGATGGTTATTGTGACATTTCCGTGCAGTCTGTGTGGGGTGTGAGGGTCAGTGGGGCATGTCCATGGGGCTGTATCTAGCTTCCCCATAGGGAGGTTATCAACCGGAGGCAATTGTATCGGGGGCTATCTAGATCGACCCCATTGAGGAACTGGGAAGAGGTAGAGAAATGGAAACTGTGTCAAGTGTGACTAAGCCCTGCTTTGGCATGAGAAAGTTCAACTTACATTCAGAATTGATGCTGAGGTAACATAACATTATAGAATTCACTACAGTCATTGATTTGAAAACTTCAATCTTTTCTAATATATTTAATGCTCTACATATCCCTCTAAGCACTGCTTGAGCTGCACGCCTCAGGTTTTGGTATGTTTTAGTTTTAATTCAATTCAAAATGTTTATTAATATCTCTTTTGACTTCCTTTTTGAACCATGGAATTAGAAGTATGTTACTTATTTTCAAATATTTGGGAATTTCCAAATATATGTGAATTTTCTGTGCACATTTGAAAAGAGAGTATATTCTGCTGATGTTGGGTGGAGCATTCTATAAATATTAACTAGCCCAAGGTGGTTGATAGAGCTATTCAGGTCTTCTGCATCCTGTATTCAGGATGACAGCGACATTAAGTGGAGGGAGGTGAGGATCATACTTGCATGTTGGATCATATTTGGATGTTGGATTATGGCTTTCAGTAATGAGCTTAATTATTACATTTTTATATATTTTAAAAATCCCACAAATAAGGCATGAACCAATGGTCAAAGTGTTATGAGCCAAGGATTATGATTACTATTTCTCAGAAAAGAAAAAAAAGGGATTTATGGCCGGGCGCGGTGGCTCAAGCCTGTAATCCCAGCACTTTGGGAGGCCGAGGCGGGCGGATCACGAGGTCAGGAGATCGAGACCATCCAGGCTAACACGGTGAAACCCCGTCTCTACTAAAAATACAAAAAATTAACCGGGCGTGTTGGTGGGCGCCTGTAGTCCCAGCTACTCGGGAGGCTGAGGCAGGAGAATGGCGTGAACCCGGGAGGTGGAGCTTGCAGTGAGCCGAGATTGCGCCACTGTACTCCACCCTGGGGGACAGAGCAAGACTCCGTCTCAAAAAAAAAAAAAAAAAAAAAGGGATTTAATTTTTGTTTCTTGGTGCTTTAAATTTTGAATTTTTCACTTTTTGATGAACTTATTACTTAATTTGGAGCCAGAAAGTAGAAGGGACTATCCTTTGATATTGGACTCTAAAGTTCCCTAAAAGAGTACCCCGAAAGAATCTGCCCGGAGTTAAAGGAAAAAAAAAACAAGACCCCGGGGCTGCAGACTGGTGAGCCGGCAGGAAAGTAGAGGAAGGTAAAGTCAGAGAGGTGGGCAGGGCCAACTTGTGTCCAAACTGTAGGCCGGGATAAGAGATTGGGGTTTTATTCCAACTGTAATGAGAAGCACTGGAGGGGTTAAAGTAAGAGAGTGACAAGATCAAATCTACATTTTAAAATGCTCGCTCACCGTGCCTGCTATAGAAGAACCATGACAGAGGGGCAAGGCCTCAGGTTATTTAAGGAGGGGGCTGCTACAATAGTCCAGGTGAGAGGGAGTAGGTAGTAACTTTGGAGGTGGAGAGATGTCATGCTCTTCAGGATGTATTTTGGAGTTAGGTCATGAACGAAAGAGCAAAAGAACTGACATCATCACTGTCACCATCACCACCATCACCTTTTCTAATATGAACTGAGTGTTGTTTTGGTGCCAGACATAGGACTACTAAGCATTTCACATGCATAATATCTTTTAATCCTCAAAACAATCCCTATGTCATAGGTGCTATTAGCCCCATTTTACAAAGAGAAAATGGAAACTTAAAGAAGTTAACTTGCTTAACTTCTTTGTTTGTTGGTTTTCAGATTAGTAATAAAGCAGAAGTTTGATTTTTAAGTTTAGAAAAAATTTTAATGAATGTGAACTAAATAAGGCACAAAATAGATGGAAACAGAATAGACAAACATCGGGAAAACTAGAGAGTTATTGTTAAGATAAAAGTATTTTTATTGTAAGTTTCAACCTGCTATCTTTGGGTTACTATAGAGTATATGAAAACCAAGAGACACCATCACTAAAGAATCCTATTTGGTAGCTCTTGCAATGTGGGGGGAGTGGGAGCAGGAAGGAGAACAATTTTCCCTCTTTTCTGTTATCTTCCAAGTAGAAGGAGTTTAATTAGTAAACTGGTTTCCGTCTGTCACTTTACTCATCCCATGCCACGTAAGGATGTGTGACATCTGCAACACATTTAGAAAGAGTAGTCTGGGCATGTTCAGCTTTTCCTTTTTTGAGACCCAGCCTGACCACAGAGCATGCATTTCCCCTGTTTTTTTCCTAGGCAGGCCTTTTTCTCCCACCAAGAGCCCAATGCTGCCAGGATAGGCTGCCGTGTCTGTCTTCTGGTGGGAGGGCTCAGTTACAATCCATTTCGCTCCTACTCTAAGCTTTCCGCCATTCTCTGTCCTGGCCTTGCACACCAGTAAAGGTGGCATTTGGGCCTCTGCTTGTCTTACCCCTTGTGCTATTTCTCATTTGGTTTAACATTTAGTTGGGGTAGAAAGGCATTTCTATTTGATTTCTCTCAGAGACACCCCACTCTCTCCAACCAAGAAGAAAGGTAGGTATTCATGTATTAGATCAGCTGATGAGGAGATTTAGGTCAAAAGTGATCATGATTCTTGATAGCACCCTGGGCAGAGCTAGCCATTTTGGGAGAAGAGCCAAAGGTTTTTACAATGTTGACGATTAATACTGGAACATTTAGGGGGGGTTGGAAATGATTCCTAGTACTTTAACTAGAAAAATGGAGGCAGCAGTTGCTATGGAAATGTGACAAATTAAAATAACAGCTTTAAGTGAGCATGAAGAAGCAGTGAGGGTAAGACCGATTATTACGTGCTCTGTGTAACTACTCATGACGAATGTTGAGTGCTTCATTTTCCTGATTAAATTATTAAACACAATTTTTTCTTTATCCAAAATGAATGATATTTCTTTTCTTTTCTTTTCTTTTTTTTTTTTTTTTTGAGACGAAGTCTCGCTCTGTCACCCAGGCTGGGGTGCAATGGTGCGATCTTGGCTCACTGCAACCTCCGCCTCCCAGGTTCATGCCATTCTCCTGCCTCAGCCTCCCGAGTAGCTGGGATTACAGGTGCCGCCACCATGCCCGGCTAATTTTTTGTATTTTTAGTAGAGATCGGGTTTCACTATGTTGGCCAGGTTGGTCTCGAACTCCTGACCTCGTGATCTGCCCACCTCGGCCTCCCAAAGTGGTGGGATTACAGGCGTGAGCCACTGCACCCGGCCTGAATGAGATTTCTTATCCTCTCATTCTAGCTACTGCTTGGTGCAGTGATTATTTCTTCTCATATCTATTCCAAGGTAGAACTAAGGAAATAAGTCTGTGTTGCCATATGATCTTACTAATATTCAGAGCTGATCTTTAAAATCTGGTTATTATAATTAAACCTCTGTGTAGGATCTAAGGGGAGTTGACAAAGCTGTTCTTTGATGCTCTTTGTAAAATTCCTGGAAGGGAGGTATAATTTTAAGATGCATATTAAAAGTTATTCTCCAGGTGTTCTTGAGCTTGGCTGAGAACCAAGCAAAGGGAAATAAACTTCTATTTCAGTAAGGACCTTTGAGTTCTAAGAAAAGAAAGATAATTTTTCTTACTAGGAAAAGAAAGATAATTTTTCTCACTACAATGTGAGAAATGTGTTAGAATCTCCTTCCCTGGAGAGATTTCAGAACTGGGTAGATGGACCAGATCTGTGTTGTCGATGAGTTCAGTGGGGAAACAGTTGATCTTTGGTGATGGAGCATGGCAGAAGTGACTCTTGCAGCCCTTGTATTCCACAGTAAAATGAAAAATCATCAGGATTATTTCAAGATTATTCAAATATAATATGTAAATGAGTATAATGTATAAATATAAAAATTCCTACCAAAATAAGCATGCAAAATGTCAGACACTTTATATTATTAAGACTTTATCGCTTAAAGGGCTTTACTGTAAAACAATTTTTTCCTTTAAAAAAAAGAACAAGAGAGAAAAGGAAGGAAATAGAGGAAGAAAAAAGAAAAGAAGAAGAGAGGGGGTTCTGGGTTTGTATTGCTGTACAAAAGAACAGAAGCAATTTTTCTATTGATTTAAAAATTGCTTTTTGATCTCGTTGGTTCTAGCAATCATTACTAATTGTGAGGATAGCCAAAATGAATGACTCTGTAGCCAGTTCATAGATACAGCCATTTCACATACTATGGAATAGTGTGCTCATATATGTGTGAATTTTAAAATTACTTAGATGGGTTTTAAGTTAGAATTCACAAATGTATTTAATTATTTAGAAAATAATATCTTGGAGTTGTTACCAAGTAGTTGTATATAATACTCCCTTTGAAACTAAGTGTGCATGGCCGGGCATGGTGGCTCATACCTGTAATCCCAGCACTTTGGGAGGCCGAGGCAGGTAGATCACCTGAGGTCAGGAGTTTGAAACCAGCCTGGCCAACATGTAGTGAAACCTCGTCTCTACTAAAATTACAAAAATGATCCAGGTGCAGTGGCTCACGCATGTAGAGTCCCAAGCTACTCGGGAGGCTGAGGCGTGAGAATCACTTGAACCAGGGAGGTAGAGATTGCAGTGAGCTGAGATCATGCCATTGCACTCCGGTCTGTGCAACAGAGTGAGACTCCGTCTCAAAAAAAAAAAAAAAAAAAAGGAAACTAAGTGTGCTGGCTAATTTATATCCAAATAATTCATTTTGCCCTTGTTATAAATGTGACTTCCAGGATAAGCCAACATCACATGACACATATTCTCAACCTGAGTTTCATCTCAGTGTCTCTGTCAAGGTGGACATCACAGGTGCCTGGTGATAGCATGTTTTGAGGGTAGTGGAGGCTTTTTCCTTCCCTGGGACCCAGGTGTGTGAGGCTCAAGCCTCTCTTCCTAGTCTTGCCTTGATTACCACACTAAAAGTGTCATTTAGCAAATCCTTCTAATCAAGGCTCTTTTGTACTTTAGGTAAAGAAACCCATATCAGAGTGTCTTGTCTATTATATACCTGCCACTTTGTCTCCTTCATTTAATCAGCCATTGCCTGGGGAAGAGGTGGGGCTGACCTCAAGAAAGGTCACTGGTTTGCTGGGTGAATATCCCAAAGGTGTTTACATTTCTGCATGTTACTGGGCTGGGAGGATTTTGGGGACAAGGACTGTATTTTTCACTTTGTATTCCTGGTAAATAATCTAGCACGGTGACAGTCAGTATTTGTTGAATGCACAAATTTGTTTCAAGAGCAGGCCTCCTGTCTTAGTTTAGCTCGAGCAGCCCAGAACACAATTAAGGGCCATTAATCTGGCACATCATCTGTGTTCCAAGAACTCAAAGGGAAACCTAAAGTGAGAAACATGAACATTTAAATTAAAAGCACTTACAACTATTTAATGTACCATCCTGATTCTAATTAATGCAGAAGTTAATTTGATGAAAATTGGTAGAAATCATGGCAGCAATTTTGCTCTGAACTTGATAAAGAGTTATACAGTACCTCCTGCTCCTTGGGGAATGGAGGGTGCTATGAACTGATGTAACCTGGATTTTGTCTGTTCCCATTTTCAAGTGGCAGAATTCTATGGAATACTTGAATTAATTGATTTTCCATTATAGTTGCCTAAAGACTCAAGCCTTGGGAGTCATAACCATGTGGCACAAAGTGGGAATTAATTATGTGGCATTTTTTGATAGGATCATTCATTCATTCTGTATATTTTACTGAGCACCAACTTGGGCTCCAGGTATATATGTCAAATAGACATAGTATCTGCCCTCATGGAGCGTGCCTTGTGATGAAGAAACAGCATCAATAAGTACACAAGAAAATAAATGTCTCAGTGCAAATTGTGATATATGTTATGATGAAAGTGAATAGAATACAGGGAGAGCTAGAGAGGTGTGAGGTGACTTCACAGAACAGTATGTGAAAGGTCACTTGGGTGCAATGGAGCTCGGCATGGTGAGGGTGCTGAGAAGCTGAGTGTGAGCCAGTGTGCCTGGAACATGTTCAGGAGGAGGAGCTGGTGTTCAATGAGGCAAGAGAGACCAGCAGGGGCCACGCCATGCCGGGCTTTGTAGGAGGTACATGGATTTGGATTTTGAATCAGTATGCAAAGACCATTATAATTGATTTAAACATTTATGCAACTTTTGATCTGAGAGCATTGAATGAATAGAGACTGTGTGCCTGTTAGTCTTCTTAAGGTAAATATTAGAATTCTTAAGTTAGATCCATTTTTGTTCCTGTGGGAACACAATTCTATATGGTCATATGTGATTATGGGAAGATAGATTTTTGATATTCAAATATTCAGGTAACATTCATTTAGTTACATACAGTAAATCAAAAAATAAAGCAAACCCAAGTTGTGTCCAGTTGTAAAGAAGGCAGCGTGGCTGTACAACTTCCTGTTCTCCTGTGGAGACGGTAGAGGGGAAATTTTCCATGTGCCTCTGCATTTTCTGCCTGTATTGTGAGCTAGTCCCTAACTGCTCTTTGTTCTGAATACCTTTTCTAGGATGTTTGTATAGGGAGAAGCCTTGAACGGTAGAAATCATGTCCCCTTTGTAGCAAAGGACAGGCTCGCTTATAGCATTGGAAAGTAGAGGTAGTGTTTCCCCTCAGAGCAAAGGGCAGATAGGTTTACTACTCACTACAAAAAAATTGGGACTCCTTAAGCTCAGGGCTTCTCTCCTGAAATGAAGCCCACTGTGTGTGCAAGTATCCATCTGGGCCCACCTACATTACTCCAAGGAGAAGGGGAACTGACCAAATACACTGATGCTGGTGTCACTTGCTGTGTGGTGAGTAATAAATTCCTTTACTCTGACTCAGAAGTCTGTGTCTTCTGTCAGCATCCATAAAACTGTCAGGCTAACTAGTTAGCTTCTAAGTGAATAAAATCTCAGACCCTTCACAGTTCTTCACAGAGGCTCCTCAGCAGTCCGAGTGGGAAGGTACAATGCCAGGCAGGTGACACCCTAGTGCTTTGCAGCCTCTAAGATGTCCCAATTAGCATTTCTTGTCACTGTTTTTCCTCCAAAGTCACAGGATGAGCTGTTCTCAGACAGTCATATCTTAAGTGTGACTTCTAGTCTAAAATACATGTGTGAAACCTACTAGCTACTAATTATTATGCCTTGAATATTCTTAACCAAGTGGGAGAATGTTTCTACAACAGAAAGAATACTATGTTAAAATTTTAGGATCAGGACATAAAATCTATTAAAATGATACTTTATTTAAATTAAAAATATTCTGTGTGTGTCTGAAAATGTAACCCAAGCATATTTCCATGAAAGATTCTTTTTTTTTTTTTTTTTTTGAGATGGAGTCTTGCTCTGTTGTCCAGGCTGGAGTGCAGTGGCATGGTCTTGGCTCACTGCAACCTCCGCCTCCTGGGTTCAAGCGATTCTCCTGCCCCAGCCTCCCAAATAGCTGGGATTACAGGCATCTGCCATCATGCCTGGCTACTTTTTTGTATTTTTAGTAGAGACAGGGTTTCACCATGTTGGCCAGGCTGGTCTCGAGCTCCTGTCCTCGTGATCCGCCTGCCTCAGCCTCCTAAATGCTGGGATTACAGGCGTGAGCCACCGTGCCCAGCCAAAAGATTCTTATGTAATAACTACTAAGGGACTAACACTGTCCTTTCTCAGGGTTCACAGAACCATTATTGTCACAATGCAGGATCGTCATTGGCTTGGGCTCTCACTTTCTCCTGACCAGGGCCCTGAGGAGTAGGCACTGCCACTGCTCCCGTAAGAGAATACCAAGTACTGGCCGGGCGCGGTGGCTCACGCCTATAATCCCAGCACTTTGGGAGGCTGAGGCGGGTGGATCACGAGGTCAGGAGATCGAGACCATCCTGGCTAGCACGGTGAAACCCCGTCTCTACTAAAAATACAAAAAATTAGCCGGGCGTGGTGGCGGGCGCCTGTAGTCCCAGCCACTCGGGAGGCTGAGGCAGCAGAATGGCGTGAACCTGGGAGGCGGAGCTTGCAGTGAGCCGAGATTGAGCCACTGCACTCCAGCCTGGGTGACAGAACAAGATTCTGTCTCAAAAAAAAAAAAAAAAAAAAGATAATACCAAGTACTGCTGTGGCAGCTGCAGGAGATGTTCTGTATCTTGCCTGTCCAATACAGGGGGCACTAGCCACAAGTGTCTGCTGAACGCTTCAAATTTGGCTTGTTTGAATTGAGATATAAGTAACGTGGTGGCTCATGCCTGTAATTCCAGCACTTTTGGAGGCTAAGGCGGGAGGACTGCTTGAGCCCAGGAGTTCAAGACTGGCCTGGGTAACATAACAAGACCCCCATCTCTACAAAATATAGAAATAAATAAATTTTTAAAATTATACACTAGAGTTCAGATTTCGGGCAGAAAAAGAATGTAAAATGTTTCACTAATAATCCTTAAAATTGAGTATGTTTTACATGATATTATTTTAGACAGGTTAAATAAAAATACTGTTAAAATTAGTTTCACCCGTTTATTTTTACTTCTTTTTAATGTGACTAGAAAATTTTAAATTCCATATGTAGCTCTCGTTCTATTTCTATTGTCTAGATCCTTGCTACTCAAAGGGCGGTTCTCAGGCAAGCAGCATCACCATCATCATCATCTGGGAGCTGGTTAGGAATGTGGAATCCTACACCCCACTCCAGACCTACTGCGTCAAAATTTGCACTTTAACAGAATCTCATGTGATTTGTATGCACTTAACACTTTGAGTAGCTGAGCTTCCCTAAGACTAGGACTGGCTGGTTTAGGAAACTAAAAATAAAAGGTGCCCAGTTAAACTTAATTTTCAAATAAACAATAAATTTTAAATATAGTATGTCCCAAATATTGCATGGAACATACTTATATTAAAATCATTTGTTGTGTTTCTGACATTCCACTTTAACAGGTTATCCTATAGGTTATCTGTCAACATTACCTAAAACTAAACTTCTCTTATCCAGACCTGCTTGTTACTTGAAATTCCACAGAATCAGGAAAAGAACAGAAAGAGAAAAGGAGAGGTGAAGAGTAGAAACTGGGTGAAATGAAAATAGAGAAGAAGAGGGAGTATGAGGAGGCAGTAGGAATTAGATGGGGCACAGAAAGGCCACATTTAAGGCCAGTGCCCCTTTTTATTTTACAATTTTTGTTAGCAACTTTCTTCCTTACTCCTGCATTCTCCCACTTCCTCTAGTCATTCTGCTTTATTCTCCTCTTCTTATTTTCTGTTGGGGTCCCGTGAACTATGTTGGAAGAAAGTGGTGTGTGAGAGGAATAGGAATGTCTGTTCAGCGCCAAGACCCCAGCTTTCCTATAGTCCATCATCTCTGAAATTTCACTTACAAATAGCCCTTTTCCGCTACCCGTACTTTGTCTTTAAGCCATCAAGTTTCCTAAGTGCCCCAAATGGTGACACTTGACACTTTCGTTTTGGAGGATTTTCTTTATTGTGGCATTTTAATTGTATTTTTAAAAAATGTAAAATAACTCTTAGGAATTTTGTCATTTGTTTTGTTTTTCAGGCTTTTTAGGGAAGTAAGGTGAAAGGAGAGGCCAGCAGGGAAGGAATAACAATAGGCACTCTATTTAGCTAAGCATTGAGTTAAGAAGAGGCTTTCATGGCCTGGCGTGGTTGTGGCTCACGCCTGTAATCCCAGCACTCTCGCGGGGGCCGAGGCGGGCAGATCACCTGAGGTCAGTAGTAGGTGACCAGCCTGGCCAACATGGTGAAACCCCATCTCAACTAAAAATACAAAAATTAGCTGGGCGTGGTGGTGCATGCCTGTAATCCCAGCTACTCGGGAGGTTGAGGCAAGAGAATCACTTGAACTCAGGAGGTTGAGGTTGCAGTGAGCCGAGATCGCGCCACTGCACTCCAGCCTGACAGAGTGAGACTGGCTTAAAAAAAAAAAAAAAAAGAGCCTTTCATCCATGATCCCATTTAATCTTCATAACAATTAAGTATGTCTGTCCCCACTCCGCAGATGAGGAAACAAGGCTCCAGAGGGAAAATAACCTGCCTGGTATCAGCTTGCTCACTGGTAAGGAGCTGGCCAGGCACTTCAGCTTCTGACTCCAAATCCTGTGCTCCTCACCATTGCTGTCCATACCTCTTGGCAAATAGAGGCTTATGAATTCAACAGGAGACTGTGAACTAGGACATATATGTAACTTTAGGAAAGTTCCCGAGATTTTTATTTATTCACCTGAAAAATACATGTAAAAATATATACTTCATAGGTTTTGGGGAGAAATTAATAGCTTCCTGAAGTGTAGTATGAAATATTTATAGTATGACATATATGTAGTATGAAGTATATAAAATAAAGAGTCTTAAGAGTTATATGACAGTATCAAAACAATGCAAATTTCTAAAATGAGCTTAAGTGGCAAATACATTTTCTTTAAAAATTGGCTCCTTAATAGTCTTTCCATGAGATGAATAATTAAAAACCTAAATATTTGTTTCACTCTATACTCTAAGCATTATCAGACTCCTCCCTTCCTCCCCTCACCATGGAATACATTCTGAGAAAGCTGCCCTGTTATTGGTTAAATATGCTGTCAGTTACATGGCGTGAAAAGTACTGCCTCTGCTCTGTTTGCATTTATGAATTAACAGATGTGCTTGCTTTGAAGAAACGGATTCTTTTCTTGATGGGAAAAAAAATCTTGTTTAGTTTTTCACTGATTTTTTTATGTATAGGATTTTCACTAACCTTGGACCATATATTTGCCAGGAAGAATGTAAGGTGAGTAACTGCACATCTTTTGAAGCAATGTATTTGTGAACTTAAATGCAAGTGTGAAATTAGGTGGCTCTGTAATTTCTTTATGTTGTTTCATATCTACATTTGCTTGTGATTCAAAATGGATAGGCTAGATCATCCAGGTAGCTACAAAAATTATTGACCAGAGTTTATGCTTGAGGTAAAAATATAAGCTTTTTTATAAGAGACAAGTGTTATTTGTTCAAAATATCCAAGAAACTTTTGTAGTATGTATCAAAGTACTTATCTGTGAGAAAATGACTCCTCAAATCAGTTTTCAGATTTCTTTTATATTTACAAGTAAATGTTAATTCCACAGTATCCCCTGCCATTATTATGTGAGAAAAGAGTAAGAAAAAAATTGAAAACCTCAGAAATATATATCCTGTCCTTCAAAGAAAAGGTGTTAAATTCTTTTAACTGTTAAGAGATGGCAATTAAATTCCTGTTTCTATTTCTGTTGTCCCTTTGGCTTCCTTATACATCATATAAGGAACACTCAGAGCTTTTTCTATAAAAAAGAATATTGAAAATCTGAATAGCAATTAAAGTATGTCATGTCTCCCACTCACTCATTGTGTGCCATCTCAACAAATGCTTCAGGGAATTTAGTGTGAACACAGGGGACAGCAGCAAGCAGGAGAATCTGGCAAAACTCGGGTTAAAGACTCCTTAGTCCGCAACTGGTAAAATCTATACATATAGACATTAACAATTTTTTCTTCTTTTGTTTCTGAGTCAATTGGTGCTTTCCTGCACGTTCACTTTTGAATAGTAAGTGACTTATATTCTTTAGGTGGTTAAAGCCTAGTTCTGTTTCCCCACCTGGGTTACACAGAAATGCCTGATTTGTGCATTACACTAGTAAAATGTACACCAAGAATTAGAAAAATCTCAGTTCTGTTTTTAAGACAAAGTTAATGGGGCTTAATTTTAGCTTCAGAATCTTTAGATCTTAGAAATCACATAAGTCAATGATCATTTGAATCTAATATTATGGCTCGTTAATTCATTATGAAGGAAACAACAGTTGTTGTTTTGTGTGTTCTTTCAAATAATGGATCTGAAATTTAAAATATCTTTCAACTCCCTGGGGCTATTCAATATTCTGTCTGTAGGAAGGAGGATTGTGTTTTAAGCTCGATACACGGTTTCTAAACAGAGTGAGTAGGGATCATTATTCTCACTTTGCACATTTCTTCCTCAAGTTGGGTTTATTCTTGATCCAAAAAGAAATCCTGTGTGACCTCCCATTTTCCACTTTGATTTCAGAGTATTTTCATCAATTTCTTAGTTCATTTGTGCATGCAACACATTTTAAAAATAACTGGTGCTTTTAAGTAGCAAGGCCCCATGCTAGGTGCGGGGTCTACAATGGTGAGCACAACAGGGATAGTCCCTGCCCTCATGGACTAAGTCTAATAGGGAAGCCTTTGTTAATCAAATGATATATATTATTCCAAATAAACTTTGAAATGTGTCGTGAAAGAAAAGTATAGGAAGCAATGAGCACATACAATAGGGGGATTAGAACTCGCACAAGTTAGGGATTGTGTTCTTGAGGAAGTGATACTTACGCCATCATCTGGAGGAGATGTAGAAAATAACTAGGAGGATGGAGAACATTCCAGGTGGAGGGAACAGCAGCTGCTAAGGGAAAAATGGACCATGAAGTGTTCAAGGAACTGAATAATGCTAGAGTAGCTGGAGCAGAGAGAGAAGGGAAGAGGTGAAATAAGGCAAGCACAGCTGACAGGCCGAAGTCTGCCTGGGTAATGTCTGGGTATTTGTGCCTCTTTCATATATTGTATTCAGTTACGTTTCAACCTGTACTACAAAGTCTGGAGTTTAGGTAGGTTAGATGATTTGGCTAAAGCATATATTTATTATACTTTCATTATTACTTGGATGGGAACCTCACTTTTGTTGCTCAGGAAATTAAACTTGTACTCACAAAAGACTTAATATAAACCGTAATGCTAATTTATAAATTTCTAAAGGAAGATATCTTTTTAAAAAATTAAAATAGAAAAATTTATCAAAGTAATACATGTACGTGGTTTCAAAAAATCAAAAGGTGACAAGACAAGACACACATTAAAGGAAAAACTGTCTTCTAGTTACTTCTATAGGCAAACATTTTCAAATTTTTAGTTGTTTCTTCTGTTGGCCACTGCTTGTATTAGTCACCTTTTTTCTAGAAACAAAACAACCCCTACATTGCAGAAGTTTGCAGCCTCAAACATTTCTTTCTTGCTCCTGTTACTTCTGACAGCTACAGGTGGGCTGCTGTGACCCTGCTTTAGCTCTGTTTCCACTTCTCATTCCAAGTCCCAGACTGAAAGAGCCCCCCTTATTTGGGCATGCCATTCTTATGACAGAGGGAATGGGGCAAGAGATGGCAGGCACATGCAGACACTCGCAACTTCTGCAGAGCTGCCACACTGTTGCTTCTGCTCATATTCCATTGGTCTAATTAAGATTTATAGCTGAAACTGGAGAGTTCCGTGACCCCCCTTGCAGGACATGCAACAGGGGTGTGGTGCATCTGTTTGGCCGCTGCCACATGTGCTCAAACCTTTTACAAGAAGGGGAGCATGCAGATGGGCAGGTGCAGGAACCAGGGCAAGTGCTTTTGGGTTCTGGCCTCATGGTAGCATCTAGGGTTGGGTGCCTGTGACTCTCAAAGCCCCAGTGGGTGTGCTACAGTGCTCTTTTAGCTCTGCCATCTTCAGATGGCTTAAGTGTTAACCAGCTTAGTGCCCTCTTGGACCCCGGGTTTTTGTTTGGCATCCAGAAAGAATCAGGTCACACAGGGCTGGAAGGATGGTGAATGTGGAGGTTATATTGAGTGGTGGAGGTGGCTCTCAGCAGGATGGATGGGGAGCTGGAAGGGTGATGGATTGGGGGATGATCTTCCCCTGGAGTTTGGCTGTCCAGCAGCTGATCTCCTCTCTGACTGTCCCCAGCCAAACTCTTCTAGATGTTCAGATGCTGCTTCTCGTCTCTCCTTCTCTGTCATGCTGTTCTGCTGCTCTTCTGTTCACCTGTTCATCTGCTCATCTGCTCGTGGAGGCTGGGGTTTGGGGTTTATATGGATACTGGATGGGGGCCCTGGTGAGCCAAAAGGCAACATTTGGGCGCAGAAACAGGAATGCCTGTTCCCATTTAGGGCCATGGGTTTCCAGGCTTAAGGGTGGGGCCTTTGCCAGGTGGGGCAGGAAGTATTTTCCACCCACAGGGGGGAACTGCAAGTCATATGGCCTAGGGGGATGCAAAATCCTCTCCCAGAGAAGGAAACAAAGACTGGGTAACAATCATACAATTCACCATACTGCCATAATATCAAAATAATATGCATAGATGATTCCTCCATTTATACATGTTAGATTTTATAACAAGTTCCTTTATTATTGACAAAGTTCCTGTCTCCAATGTCCTCATCTTTCTTTCCTCCACCCCCCATCCCTCCAATATAGTTACATTACTACTTTCAGTTCATCAGTGCTTGCATCAATATGACTATGTATATTGTTCACAGACAAGCTAGTTAGTAGAGTGTAATTTTGTTTGTTTCTTTTTTTTTTTTTTTTTTGGACAACGTTTCTTTTTCCCTTGAGTTAAAAATGGCCTTTTTGTAGTTGCAATTTCAAAACATGCATAGTCTTAATTCTTTTCACATATTCTTTCCTCTAATATGCAGTGGTCTCTCAAATTCTCCTTTCACTTAGAGATCTCTCTGTAGGTCTTCCTTTTATTGTCCTCTTGCTCCAGTCTGGATTGATTCTATGCCTGATGTACACCACTCTTCTAGTGAGATGTGCTGTTTCTGAGAGCCTGCGCTTTCTCTTTGTTGGCTTGTGCCCTTACACTGTGGGAGCATGTCCTCCATTCGCTTCTGTGAAGGGGTGAGAGAGGTGCACTGGCTGAATCCTTGCATGATTCGTGTTTTTTACTTCTGCAAGCTTAATAGGACATTTTCTTTATCCTTAGCTCCAAAATGATACAGGTACCTTAGGTCACAAAAATCAACTCAAAATGGATCACAGATCTAAGTGTAAAAGTTAAAATTTAAAAACTAGGAGAAACACAAGAGAAAATCTTGGTGACCTTATTGGGCAAATATTTCTTTTAGACATAAAAACAGGCCATAACAGAGAAAAAGAATGCATTGGACTTTATGAAAATTAGAACTATTGATCTTTGAAAAAACACCATTAAGAAAATGAGAAAGGAAGACAATGCAATAAAATATTTCCAGTGTGTATATCTGACACAGGACTTGCATCCAGAACGTATAAAGAGCACTTATGGAGGTCAATGAATTTAATTTTTAAAATGAGCTAAAGATTTAAGCACACTTCACAAAAGAAACTATATAAATGCTCTATAGGCATAAGAAAAGATGCTCAGCATCATTAATCACCAGGGAAATGGATATTAAAATTAAACTGAGCTAACAACCCACACCCATTGGAATGTTTAAAATTAAATAGATTGATGATACCAAATGTTAGCAAGAATGTTGAACAACAGGGAAGCCAAAATTGATTGACAGCTTTTCTAAAAAAGTTACTTCTATTATGTGACTTGATCATTCTATTCCTGTTTATTTATTCAAGAGAAGCAAAAACATATTCACACAAACTCCTATACATTAATGTTCTTAAATCTTTATTTGTAGTAGCTCCAAACCAGAATCACCCCAAATATTCATGAGTGTGTGCACAAAGTATGGCATATCCATACAATGAAATATTTCTTAACACTAAAACAGAATGAACTACTGACATATGCAACCACATGCGTGAATTTCAAAGTCATTACGATAAGACGGAAAGAAGCCAAATGCTAAGGAATATGTATGATTCTATTTACACGCAATTGTAGAAAATGCTAACTAGGCTGGGCGCGGTGGCTCACGCCTGTAATCCCAGCCTTTTGGGAGGCCAAAGCGGGCGGATCACCTGAGGTCAGGAGTTTGAGACTAGCTTGATCAACATGGAGAAACCCTATCTCTACTAAAAATACAAAATTAGCCGGGTGTGGTGGTGCATGCCTTTAATCCCGGCTACTTGGGAGGCTGAGGCAGGAGAATCGCTTGAACCCAGGAGGTGGAGGTTGTGGTGAGCCGAGATCACGCCATTGCACTCCAGCCTGGGCAACAAGAGCAAAACTCCATCTCAAAAAAGAAAAAAGAAAAAAGAAAATGCTAACTAATCTAAAGTGACAGAAGCAAGTCTGTAGTTGCCTGGGGTTGAGGGTGGAGGGAACAACTCTTAGCTGCAAAAATGCAAGCAGAAACTTTTTTGGGTGTTTTAAGTATTCTGTATTGTTATTGTGGCAGTGGTGTCATGGGTATGTGCCTGTGCCAAAACTCATATAATTGTTTAATTTGCATGAATTCAATTTACTGTACATTATATACCTCAATAAAGTTGATGAAAATTAATGAATTGCATGCATGCATAAATTTATTAATAGCAACTAGTAGACATCATGGTCACCAATTTGTCATCTTCAGAAATTCTCATTAGATAATAGGGATCATATTACAGAGAGAATGGTGCATTTAATTTGTAATTGGTTCCATATAATTAATTCTAAAGCACTTTACTATGATATAGATTTAGTAACTCTTCAACTACAATTATGTTTTATATACATATCATGTAATATATATCTTTCTCTAATTATAAAAATGTTGAGTTTATATGATAGTAACATATAGAGACCTTATATCACAGGAATTGTTAGGTATAGAGTTTGATTTGCATTCTCATATACTGTAGGTAAAACTTATGGAAAACTTAAAATATGCAATAAACTGTTAAATTTTTAGGACGTTTATGACAAAACTGGAGATTTAAACACTAATTTTATGTTAAATAATTATCAGTGTTTTCTAGATGTAATTGTGCTGTTATTTTTAAAAGTTCTTATCTTTTAGAGATATATACTGAAATGATATAATTTTTGATATTTTATTCAAACTAATATCACACGGGGGAAGAGGGTGAGCTTGTAGGTGAAACAAGATTGGTTGTAACCTGATAATTACTAAAGCTGAATGATGGGTCCAGGTACACGGGGGCTTATTATATTTTTCTATTTATATTTGTGTATGTCCTGTAATAAAAAATGTGTATATCTTCTAACTTAGAAATTTCACTTCAAGGAATTTATCTTAAGGAACTTCTCATAGGTGTGAACAGACAATCCACAGTAATGTTCAATGCAGTATTGTTATGATGCTAATAAAATTGAAAACAAATTAAATACTTAAGAGTAGAAATTTGGTTAAATACATTATGATACATTTTTATCATATAATACCACATGACATTAAAAATGTGTCAAAAGTATATAATTACATGGAAAATATTTGTGATATAGTTTTAATAAAAAAATTGCAAACTCTAAAACAGTATGTCCACAAAAATCCATTTTAAACTGTAAAAAGTAAATTATATACATATGTGGTGTGTGTGTGTGTTTGTGTTTGTATGCATATAGAGAGGATATATACACACACAAACACAAGGATATATATCATAATTTATATGCTCATAAGTTTCCAATATAACTTTTTGGTAATTGAGTCAGTCTTTTTTTTGAAAGGCTGGATGTTTTGGCTTTGATATGTTAACAATGCAATGTAGTATAAAATTTCACTGTAAAATGTTTTATATGCTTTATTACTTTGTTATTTTATATTTGTTATTGGTTAAACCTTAGCGTGTAGCACACTGCTTGGCACATAGTAGGCCCCCCCATAATATTATTCAATGAATAAGAATCAGGTTTGATTTAAAATAATTTTTCTGGCTGGTCATGATGGCTCACACCTGTAATTGCAGCACTTGGGGAGGCTGAGGTGGGTGGATCACCTGAGGTCAGGACTTCAAGAGCAGCCTGGCCAACATGGTGAAACCCCATCTCTACCGAAAATACAAGAATTAATAGAGTGTGGTGGTGCATGCCTGTAATCCCGGCTACTCAGGAGGTTGAGGTGGGAGAATCACTTGAACCCAGGAGGCAGAGGTTGCAAGGAGCTGAGATCACACCACTGGACTCCAGCTTGGGTGACAGAGTGAGACTCCATCTCATAAAATAAAATAAAACAAAATAAAATAAAATAAAATAAAATAAAAAATAAAAAAATTTTTCTTTCTAAAATTTTTCTTTATTTTTCATATTTTTTTGAAGAACATGTTACTTTCTCTCTCTGTTAAATGCAGAGACAACAGGGGAGAGACATATTAGTTTTTAAATGGGAAATTCACTATTAAGAAATGAACAGTTTTGGCAGGCTGTTTCTGCTCCTCTATTCTGAGATATAATAAAGTGAAATATACTTCTTAAAATTTCGTATAACATCTGAATTATAGATATTTATTCAGCATCTTTTAATTTTTTTGTTTTTTTCTGATTTCAGTTCTCCAACATCTTCAAATAAAGAAGTGGTTATGAAGAATGGTAAGACTCCAGTTGCCCACATGATTCCTTGTGGGGTGGAGAAGGGCTTTTTCTGTGATAGAATTCCCTGACCAATGAATGGTGTCTGTACCAGGAGTCACTCATGTGAAATCTTTTATACTAGTGCATTCTAAATTATGAGTGAAAAGGGGCTCAAGCTTGATATATGTGACAATGCTTAGCATTGCCACTCAATTACGTTAATAAATGACATTTAGCATTTGGTAACCACATCATTATTTATCTGACAGATCAGAATAATGGAGATATGAAACCAGTCCAGAATTTCACAACAGTACCAATCACACAGGTATGGCTACATCAGGAAACCAGATTGTAATCTAGCTCTAAAAAACTTAAAAACACATTTCAATCATGTCTGTGCTCTGTGAAAATATAAATTATAATTGTATTAATAAGTAACATTTTTGCTTCAAATTTGGGTGGGGAAACGTATTATGGAATCTTTTCTTTTTAAAAGTCAACTTTTATTTTGGGTACAGAGGGTCCATGTGCAGATTTGTTACGTGGGAATAGTGCATGATGCTGGGGTTTGCGGTATGAATCCCATCACCCTGATAGTGAGTATAGTATCAGATAGGTGGTTTTTTAACCCACTCCACTCCCTCCACCCTCCAATCATCCACAGTTTTGATGGTTTGCATATTTATGTCCATGTGTACTCAATGCGTAGCTCCCACTTATAAGTGAGAACATGTGGTATTTGGTTTTCTGTTTATTATGGAATCTTATAGTTGAGAAAAACCTAAAATACTTAATTTTACTTGCTCTCTTATATTTTCATTACAATATTCAGCTTCGCTTTTGTTGCTATAATAATAATAATCTTTAGTTACTGATAAGCTTAAGTTGCTCCTCTATTAACTAATTTTTCTTTTATCTGTATTTACACTAGAGTAATTGGTGTAAATTTCTTTCTTTGTATTGTACATTTTATGGGTTTTAATAAATGTATAATGGCATGTATTTACCATTACGGGATGTGAATTAGCTCTTTCATTTCTAGGAAGTCTTTTGTACCATAGACACAAATTCATCTCTTATGTTCTTTTTATTTGGTTAATTAGGCTCTCAACTACAATCTGAGCAAAGAAGGGCATTTAGAAAAAGAACCTTGGAATGCATTCAGCCATCATGTCCCAGTTAATGTCTCCATCGACGGAATTCCTTGCATTCTCTTCTGGGCCAAAAGAATAATGATTAAATTTAAGAACCAAACCTGGCTGGACCTTACAGATGAGACATTTGGTCAGAAGGTAACAGTGGACCCTGACAACCCAAATTGCAGTGAAGAAAGTGCTAGGTAAGTTGATCTCTCAGTTTGAGGAAGCCCCTAGGGCTATTGCGTTCTGTTAACTCTGCATTCAATTTTTTTTGTCATTTCAGAAAAAAAAGAGTAGGCTCCTTTGTATAGGACCCTGACACACATCTTTGAGGAAGTATTTACTGTCTAAAATAAAGGAACAAGTCAGAAGTTAACTTCAAAAATTGTTGGCTGGGTGTGGTGGCTCACGCCTGTAATCCCAGCACTTTGGGAGGCCGAGGGGGTGGATCACCTGAGGTCAGGAGTTGGAGACCAGCCTGGCCAACATGGTGAAACCTCGTCTCTACTAAAAATACAAAAATTAGCCTGGCGTGGTGGCGGGTGCCTGTAATCCCAGCTACTCAGGAGGCTGAGACAGGAGAATTGCTTGAACCTGGTCAGCACTTTGGGAGGCCGAGGGGGTGGATCACCTGAGGTCAGGAGTTGGAGACCAGCCTGGCCAACATGGTGAAACCTCGTCTCTACTAAAAATACAAAAATTAGCCTGGCGTGGTGGCGGGTGCCTGTAATCCCAGCTACTCAGGAGGCTGAGACAGGAGAATTGCTTGAACCTGGGAGGTGGAGGTTGCGGTGAGCTGAGATCACGCCATTGCACTCCAGCCTGGGTGACAGAGTGAGACTCCATCTGGAAAAAAAAAAAAAAAAAATTGTTATATTTTCCTGGCAGTTTTCTTCTGAACCTTTTTGCTAATTGTCAGAATAACTTGTAGAAAATGAGACTTTGGAAAGCGAGGGTTCTCAAACTCATTTTGAGAATAGCAAAGGATTCCAGGCTTGGTCTCAATTCCAAATGTTAGGTGTCAAACTACTTTTATTCTATCAGGGAAGAGATCACATATCCCAGCAGGGTCATACACATTCTAGTGGGTGACACACTAGCCAGGGCAAATGCTTGACTCTGCGGAGGTGGGGGGCAGGGGGGTGTCAGTGTGCTGAAATAGTGGAATATTGCCTGTTTGCAAATATGCAAGGGTACTTTTTAATGGCTAAATTCCAGATAATTCTTCAGGACATTTCAAAATGATTGGAATAATTAGTTTTGATCTGAGATAAGCAGATTAAACAAATAACATGTTTGAAGGGCAAATCAATTTCCAATGCCTTTCTCTGCTTTTCAGTCATCCAAGCAAAAATTTTTGCTTTTATTTATTTTGGTCCAGGGAGAAGAAATCTGGCATGTCCTGCTTGCTTTCTATAAACCTTCTTTCAACATTTGTTGGTAAAATAGATCCTTTTGGAAGATTCTCTGCATTTGTTCTGGTTTGGTTTAGATGGGTAGGATACTTTATGTAAAGCATAACAGTGTGTGTGTGTGTGTGTGTGTGTGTGTGTGTGTATTCTTTTTCTACTTTATGTACTTTAGCTGGAAAGGTCCTTTTATTCCTGAACTTTACTTCTCACTTAAAAATTCTTGACGATGGGTAAATATGGATTCTATTAATATACAATTAAAAGTCATATTACAAATCTTAGTATCTTGCTGTTCAGAATGACAATCTTTTATTAGCGATTTAGGGAAATGTAAGTGGAAGCATTTAGAGTCCTCTCAGATTTGTTTATCCTGTTATAGCTCAACTATCCAAGGCTATCAAAGAGACTACGGGAGGCTGAGAGCTCAGAACCCTTTCCTGGGGTGCTAATTAATTCCCCACAGGGCTCTTTATTTGTGGTCAGTTGCAAGGAGAGAGGCCGCCTGCTTGGGGATAATCTTGCCTGTCTATGGCTGACTGGCTCTCCTTGATTCCATTTATCCTGATCCTAGGGCATTTGTGGGAGAAAATCAGGGTCCTACAGTTGTTTGTTTGTTTATTTACTTTTTTATTTTATTTTTTTAATTTTATTTTTGACAGAGTTTCGCTCTTGTTGCCCAAGCTGGAGTGCAATGGCGTGATCTCAGCTCACTGCAACCTCTGCCTCCCAGGTTCAAGCGATTCTCCTGCCTCAGCCTCCTGAGTAGCTGGGATTACAGGCACGTGCCACCACGCCTGACTAGATTTTTGTATTTTTAGTAGAGACGGGGTTTCATCATGTTGGCCAGGCTGGTCTCGAACTCCTGACCTCAGGTGATCTGCCCACCTCATTCTCTCAAAGTGCTGGGATTACAGGCTTGAGCCGCCGTGCCCGGGCGTCTACAGCTTTTTTTTTTTCTTTTTTTTGCTGGGTTTTAGAGATCTTGTGATTACTGGGAACCTAGAGAAGGAAAGAATGAAAACATGGCTTCTAGGCCCAGTTCTACCAGTGAGCTTTGTGATTTTACAGGCAAGACCTGTAGGATCATCATCTGTCAAATGGAGATGATGGCATCTATTCATTATAGCTATGAGGCCTTGAGAATTTACTGTGGGCCAGGCACGGTGAGGTCTTCATAGGCCGATGTCTGTTATTCCTCACAGTAACTCTCAGAGTCACAGGCATTTGTCACAGAAGTTAGAAAACTTGCTAAAGTCATGGAGCGTGTATGTTCATAGAGCTGGGGTTTAAAACATCTTTAAAAATGACCATTTATCTTCTTCCTCTTGGCCCTATCTGACAAGGTTGTGAAAAACACATGAGGAAATACATGCATAAGCACTTTGAGATCTTGTCAAGTGCTATTCAAAGTATTAATAGTAGTAGCATTCTTTTCCTACTTGACATCCCAATGATAACTAGAGTGAAATAGTGTCTAATTTCTCCAGTAAGCTTCGGGTCTCACAGGACACAAATTAAAGATTAGGCAGAACCTGACTGACTTTTTGGTCACTGCTTAGAATTCTATTCAGGTGTGAGCCCTGAGTATGCAGCGTCCACCTGCTGGAGTCCTGCACACGGAGTGTGCAGACATCCTGGACAGCCTGCCCAAAGAGGAGCAACAGGAGGCTTCCAGGAAGGGAGGTGTCAAGGACCAGCTGCTGAGACCTAGTGGCTGATTCCTGTGAATTGCATGGATGAGCCAGATGCCCTTGTAGTGCTGGCAAGGAAATCTTAAGATCTTAAGAAGCAGAATGGGAGTTGCTGAAATAACAAACTGAAACAAAGACATAACCATGTAAGGTCAAAAGCACGGATTAAAAAAAGATGACCACGTTTTAGCTCTTGGAAACAAAATGTGCAGAGAGAGGCAAATTGTTGGCAGACGGATTTGCTACGGAAGTCTTTTTAAATAGTGAAAGCCCTGCAAATAGAGCATAATCCCAGCATCTGTGTGTATTTGGAATTTAGGCAATTATAGCCTCAAGAATTCAGAATCCATTTTACATGTGTGAGAGTAGAACACTTGAAAGAGTAAAAAGAGCTCCTTTTTGAGTAGCTCTTGTTCCAGGTTGTATTTCTCCTTTGTGTTCCCAATTGATGGCACAGTGCCTGATACTTAAAGATCCTCATGGCTGAGCACGGTGGCTCACACCTGTAATCCCAGTACTTTGGGAGGTCAAGATGGGCAGATCACCAGAGGTCAGGAGTTAGGGACCAGCCTGGCCAACATGACGAAACCCTGTCTTTAGTAAAAATACAAAAATTAGCCAGGTGTGGTGGTGCATGCCTGTAGTCCCAGCTACACAGGAGGCTGAGGTGGGAGGATTGTTTGAGCCCGGGAGGTGGAAGTTGCAGTGAGTGGAGATTATGCCACTGCCCCTGAGCATGTGCAATAGAACAAGACCCTGTCTCAAAAAAAAAAAAAAAAAAAAGGCAACAAACATTTTCATCATGCCCCAAAGTTTCTGTGTGTTTCTTTGTAATGCGTCTTTCCAACCACTGTCACATCTCCAGATAACCACTGATCTGCTATCATTATCAATTAGTTTGCATGTTCTAGAATTTTATATAGTGACGTGTGTACTCTTTTTTAGTGTAGCCACTGTCACTTAGCTTAATGATTTTGATAATCTTCCATGTTACTGCATGTGTTAATGGTATTTCCCTTTTCATTGCTGAGTAGTAGTCCATATTATAGATGTTCCACAACTTATTTATCCATTCACCTGTTGATAGAAATTTGTTTTTTCCCTCACTTTTTGCATAACTTTCCAAGTAAAGTCACTATGAACATTCATGTACAAGTCGTTGTGGCAGCAGGTATCTTCGTTTCTCTTAACTGTCATTCCAACTAGGAGTAGACTGCCTGGATCATATGGTATGTGTATGTTTACCTTTTTAGAAAACAGCCAAACTGTTTTTTAAAGTGGCTGCATCATTTTTCCTTTTCTCCAGCATCGTATGAGAGTTCCAGTTGCTTCACATTCTCACTAACACTTCGTATGGTCAGAGTGAGACTAGAGAAAGCATTTTTATATTTCTGCATGTTTAGGAATTTCTGAACAAATTTTTACTGGGAACTGGGTTAAAAGATAAGTGTTAGAGTTAATGAGAGATTTACCTCTTGAAAGGAATGTGTTCATGTATCAAGGGGTAATGAAATTCAAGGCCATAGAGACATTCCAGGGGTTAGAAACTCAGAGAGGCTTATCTTATCCTCCCCTTGGAGATCTTTATTTACATACCATGGGTGTGAGACCTGCAGCCATTTGTCTCCTTATGATGAGTGATTTGCTTCCATCCAAAGGCTAATTAAACTCTTTCATCCAAAGACTAATCATCCCTCTTCTCTTTCTAAGGAGAATTTATTGACACCAGAGGAGCAAATGTTTCTCTCCCTCTCTTGGGAGGTGAGAAGGAAACCACGGTCTCTCTCCTATATAAGCTCCCAGATTCATAATTTGGTGTTGCTCATCTGTATTACAAATCCCAATATGTGTAGGATGACATCTGGCTCTTCACATGCTGCCTGGGTGGGGGAGAATTGGATTAGAAGAGGGAACCAATACGATTGTTCCCATGAGTAAGTCAATTCATCTGTCTTCGCTCTGGGAAATCTTATGTTTACTCTTTGGAAAATAGGAATAAATGTAGGTATTAAAAGCTTAAGAGTTAGTTTAAAAAATGTTTTAGCCATTCTGATTCCTGTACTGTGTTATCTTTATTGTGGTTTTATTTTACGTTTTCCGAATGTCTAATGGTCCTGAGCATCTTTTCATGTACTTATTGACCATTTGTATATCTTTCTTTAAAACATGCTCGAGTCTTCTGACAATTTTTACGATTTTTACATTGGGCTGTCTTTTGTTGAGTTGTTAGTGTTATTTATTGTATTCTGGATAGAGTTCTTTATGTATACATGTTGTGTGTATTTTCTCCTGTTGCGTGGCTTGCCTTGTTTTCTTAAACAGTGTCTTTTGAAGAGTAAAAGTTTTGGATTTTAGTAAAATGCAATTTATCAGTTGTTTCTTTTATGGTTCATGCCTTTGTACTTTTTTCAGGAAACCATTGCCTACCTCAAGATTAAAAAAATGTTCTATACATTTTGTGTGTTAGGTGTTACGTGATCCACCTTGAGATAACTTTTGAGTAGATATGAAGTTAGGGTCATTCCTATTTTCATATACTGCGTTGGTTCCTTTTCTTAGGTTGTCTTTGAAGCTTGGTGATGCTGGAAACCCCAGAAGTCTTGCTATAAGGTAGGTAGGACACCGCTTTGGAGTATCACAGTTTCAGCACTTCAGATTAGCTCTATAGAATTTATTCATTCCACATGTGCGAAGCGAGGGCTTGCTATATGCCCAAACACTGTGACACATCGCATGCTAATTACACTGAAAAGTTGGTGCTGTGATATGATGGGATCCTGTACTAATGCTTTCTTTCTAAAAGTTTCTACCAAAATACCCATAGTTCTTCTCTCTTCCCCACCCCCATGCCGCCTGCATTAGGGACTTAGAAAACTCCCAATCCTGAGAATGTAATATCCTTTTCCTCTGAGAAAGAAGACAATAGAAATAAAGCTCTAAGGGCTGGGGCTCTGGTTTGAAATTATTTTCTATAGCTTCTTATAATGAATCACACTTACTATTTAACAACAATGAAAAAGCCTCATTACGTGTATTCCCCCAGCAGACACAGAGGCCTACAGTTTTTTGGTGTTTAGGTATGAAAGGATGCATCTGTCAACAAAGACTTTAGCCAAGCAGTTAGGAACTGCTCCTGAGGTGGGGGGAGCAATTTGAAGGCATTTTTTTTCTTATAAAAATACAGTGCATCCCTTCCTATAAGACAAACTTGTTAGTGGAGATAAGTAGTTGTGTCTTTAACATTATTTGGAAAACCAGCAGGATTGTGCTAGGGCAGTCTTTCTTAAGCTTTGCTCTATGGGACACTTCTGCTCTGTAAAAATATTTATAAGATTTTACGAAAAGGGGATTCTGTGGTCAAATGTGTCTGGGAACGACTCTAAACCGTGTCTTCCTCTTGGCAATTCACAGTGTAAATTTGTATGTTAAAGTTTCTGAGAAAAAATAATCTTAAGGAAGACTATTGCACTTTGTAACTTTGACTAACTCAGTGTTTCCTGTGTTTAATTTTGGAGAGCCTTCTTCCTCAGAACACTTGTCTATGTATCGTGGGAGACTAGTGTTTCACTGATAATTTAGAAAATATATGTCATCATCTTTCAGAGCAACTTTACAAGTAAATAGAATACCACAAGGTGACCAAATACACATGTCTGTTTGATCTAGAAATGATTATTATTATTTATTCTGATGATACAGGTATGTAGCAGAAACTGTCAGTACCCCATGAATATCTACATGGTCCTTTCCATCTGAGAGCACTGTAGCCTACCTGCTGAACTTTCAACTCCCTGCCTCTCTTTGCCTAAAAGCTTTCTCTGGCCCACTGCCCCCAGTCCCTGGCCCAGCAGCCTTCAACCAATGACTGGAGGAAACATACACACACCTCAGCTCCCTCCCCGTCAGGTGAGATAACTCAGCAGCATGTGCTGTACTCTGGCTCCCAGTTTCCATCATGGCCATGAAGCCCTGCTTGTCCACATTGGAAACTTGCTTAATAATATGCCTCTTTTAGCTGCCTTCCCTTCTCTGTCATTTCTTTTCTCTCCATTTTACGTATTTTGAATGACTAAACTCCTCTGAATATTTCTTATATTTACACCCTTGTCTTAGGGTCTGCTTGTAGATAAGCCAAACAGAAACAAGAAAAACTAATGAAAACAGAAAAATCAGAAAATATTGAGCTACAGAAAGAAGAAAATGAAAATCATCAATAATCTAAACGCCATTTGCAATCACTACTAATGTTTTAATCTCTATCCTTCCAGACATTTTTTTAATGCAGTCACATATTTTTTTAAAAATGGAAATAAAATGATAATGACAAGTAAATTATGACTTTTTCATGGCTGGAAAACAGTCCATTCCAAAAGAGTTAAGATTGGATTTGAAGCCCAGCTCTGACACTTACTCTCCAAGTGAGCTTATTCAAGCCCTTTGTGTCTTAGATTCCTCGGCTGTGAAGTTAGAATAGGGACATTATCTATCACATGGTGTTGAAGTGAAGATTAAACACAATACACCTACATAACACAGAAGTTATTAAGAGAGCTATTACTATTATTTTAAACCACAATTTAGCAAATTCTTCATTGATGCCCATTTAAGTTTTTCTCAAATTTTTTGAATAATAAACACATAATGAAGTGTTGATTCTAAAAAAGGAAAAACAAAACAAAACAAACCCAAACTTTGTGTGTTTTTTCTTTCGTAGGAATTTCCACTGTCCACTTTGGGGGCTGCCCTGTCATTTGCTCTTTTTCCATCCATCCAGGGAAGGCTCTGCAGCAAAAGTGAAGCCTCTCCCCAAGCCCGTTCTGCCGCCTGACAAAAGAGGGCGCCATTGTACTGTTCATAGACGATGCCTTGCGTCAGTAAATGTGGGAAAAGTTCTTTAGGAGTAATGCTGTTTTTATAACCATTTTCACATTCATCCTTACCAATTACAACAAGTTGTCCATGCAGAGTTGGTTTAGTTTGTGCCAAGTCGAGATCATTTCCAACAATTCAATCCAAGCAGTCTTTAACCCAACTGGCGTATATGCTCCCTCTGGTTACTCCTACCGCTGCCAACGTGTGGGCAGCCTGCAGCAGGACCAGGCCCTCTTGCTGCCCAGCGACACAGATGATGGGTCGAGCCTATGGGAGGTCACTTTTATTGATTTCCAGGTAATAAACTAAAACCTATGCTCAATGCACCTGCGTTTTTGTTACCAAAAGAGCTCAGTGTTTGTTTAAAAACACCTGAAACAAACCTAGATGCTTAAGGAAAAAGAGAAGTAGATGCCTTTAAAAGAATATTGGTGGTTTTTTTCCTTTGTCTTTTAAGGTATGAAGTGGAATAGGATAGAGAATTTTATCTCCCTGTGCCCCCCACCTCCTACCCAGGGCTTGCTTTTACATTCAGCTTTATCCAGCATGAATAATTATCAGTGAGGAATGCCAGCCATCTAAGCCCTAGTGAAGCTGTGGGTGAAGCCAGGGACTGACACTTCCTGGACTGAGAGGCCCTTCTGGGGAGAGGCATTGGCGGACAATTATTTTATTTCCTTCAGGGAGTGGCGCAGTGATCTTATCAGGGAAGATAAGAAGTACATCGGCAGTGTGAGTGACAGCTTTGGCAGTTAGTAGGAAGGGACTCGGGGGAGTCAAAAATATCCCAAAGATCTTCTTGAAAGTATTTGGAGAAAGGAATGGGGTGTAAGAGATTCCTTTTCACCACCAGAATCTTAGGCTGAGAGACATTCTGTCAAGTTCCTCTATCCTGTTTACCTGTGAATGAAGCTTAGCTTGTTCCTACCACTCCCTGAAATAGTAGGCAGGGCTTTGCATGTACCTCTTATGGGCACATTCCAACCTTTTCCAAATATATATGGGCATTGGCATATATGCATATTCTTCCCTTCCATCCTTCCCAAGCTTAGAGAAGTGTGGTGTGGATGAAAGGCAGTTTGGGGCAGGGAAGGAGCTCGCATTTTGGAGTCAGACAGACCTGGTTTCAAATTACTGCTCAGCCACCAGGGCAAGTTACTTAACCTCTCTCAATTTCTCACCTATCTTTATTAATGTAAAGAATACGTGGCCTAAGATACGTGGAAACACTCAGGAGTGTGCCAGGCATGGACTAACAATAATTGCTACCTGTGAGTGTCCCGTGTGTGTTGGTGCCGTGGTCGTTATTTTATGTACTTTGTCTTCAGAACTTACCATAATGCTGCAAGGTCGTTTTATGAATGAGGTGACTGAATCTCTGATAATCACATAATTTTTCTAAAGAGTATAACTGGTAAATGGTAGAGGCAGAACTCAAATTCTGGACAGTTTGGTTCCAAGGATTCTTTGAGTCTTGTGTGTGTGTGTGTGTGTGTGTGTGTGTGTGTATAAAATGTTTATGAATATTATTTATATTATGTATGTGTATGTCTATACATGTGTGTATGTGTGTGTGTATATATACATATAGAGAAATGGCAGTGAGGATATAATGACAACAAGGAATATTTTACAAATAATTTCGCCTAATTAGACCAGGGGAATTGATTGATTTATACCTCTACCTTGTTCCAGGAATGACTTAGTTGACTTACAGAAATACCACTTATGAAAAATTACTTTCAAAAATAGGCAAATCACTTCACATCCATTAGGATGGCTATTATAAACAACAACAAACAAACAGAAAATAAAAAGTGTTGGCAAGGACAGGGAGAAGTTGGAACTCTTGTGCATTGCTGTTGGGAATGTAAAACGGTGTGGATGCTGTGGCAAATAGTATGCAGTTTCCTCAAGAAGTTAAACATACAATTACCAAGGGATCCAGCAACTCTGCTTCTGGCTGTATACCCCAAATCGTTGAAAACAGGGACTTGAACAGCTTTCACCTGTGTTTATACCTACGTTCATGGCAGCATTATTCACAATAACCAAAAGGTGCAAGCAACGCAAATGTCTATCAATGGATGAATGGATCAACAAATCTAGTGTATATGTACAATAGAGTATTATTCAGCATTAAAAATGAAGAAAATTTAGGGGTTGGGCATGGTGGCTCATGCCTTTAAACCCAGCACTTAGGGAGGCTGAGGCAGGAGGATCACTCTTGAGCCCAGGAGTTTGAGACCAGCCTAGGCAACATAGTGAGACCCCCATCTCTACAAACAATTTTTAAAAAAGAAATTAGCTGGGGGCATAGTGGTGTCACCTGTAGTCCCAGCTACTTGGGAGGCTGAGGTGGGAGGATTGCTTGAGCCCAGGAGGTCGAGGCTTCAGTGAGCCAAGACTGTACCACTGCACTCCAGCCTGAGTGACAGATGCCTCAAAAAAAAATTAAATTTAAAAAGGGGAAGGAAATTTGGATACATGCTACAACATGAATGAATGTTGAAGACATAATGCTAAGTGGAATAAGCCAGCCACAACAGGACAAATATTGCATCATTTCATTTATATGAGGTACTTACAGTTGTCAAACCCCAAGATGGAAAGTAGAATAGTAGTCGCCAGGGACTGAAGGGAGGAGGGAATGGGCAGTTAGTGTTTAATGGGAGTAATGTTTCAGTATTGCAAGATGTGAAAGCATTCTGGAGATGGATGGCGGCAATGGTTGCACAACAATGTGAATGTACTTAATATCCCTGAACTGTATACACTTAAAATGGTTAGAGGATAAATTTTATATCATATATATTTTATAATAAAAAATTAAAACAAAAAATTTAGCAAAGACTTGGGGGTAGAGAAACACAAAGGAAGAAAATGTCAGAGCCACCAGTGAGGTTAATATACAAAACCACGAGACCATCTGTCTGCACTGGCTGGAGGCGGCACAGGAATTTGGCTCTGAAGTTCTGGAGCAGCCAGTATGAGAAACACTCAGTTACATGTTCACAGGCTCCCTAAGACTACTGCCAATGTGCTTGGGATAAGCACATTCATCCCTGGTGGTGTGAGATGTATACATCCTCATCAGCATTCTTATTATAAACACAGCTTTCAGGGGGACAGGTTGGCCTTGTTGAAACCCCCTTCATGTGAAGAGATGGCAGAACACAAGCTCAGTCCAGGGGAGAGGAGGTGATGGTGATGGTGGTGAGGTATGTGTACAAAAGGCTGCTGTCCACATGCACAGCTCTTCTGGCCTGGCTTATGGTGGGAATAGAGTATACAGCGATGTGGCTGGTGCGGCAAACTCAAGTACCTTGGGTAACTGGTGAGTTGGGCTGGGACCGTGGCAAAGGGTAGCCTTCATCACAATGAGCATTTTACAAATTCAACTGCAGCTGATTTTTGCTTTGTAGGAATGCAGGGCTGGTGTTGCTGGGTCTTTTCAATAGAAGCTAGAATGGTAGATTCTCACAGGAAATTTTCAGGATATTCCGAGTACTGGGTCAAACAAAACTCACCTGTGAGCTAGAAACAGCATGTCTGTATAACCTCTAGTCCAGGAAATGGGTGGACAATGTATCCTTCAGGCATTCTCCACACTTACTGTTCTCAACCAAGTCTTGTTAAGAATTAAGTGGCAGTTGGCCGGGCGTGGTGGCTCAAGCCTGTAATCCCAGCACTTTAGGAGGCCAAGATGGATGGATCACCTGAGGTCAGGAGTTCGAGACTAGCCCGGCCAACATGGTGAAACCCTGTCTCTACTAAAAATACAAAAATTAGCTGGGCATGGTGGCAAGCACCTGTAATCCCAGCTACTTGGGAGGCTGAGGCAGGAGAATCGCTTGAACCCTGGAGGTGGAGGTTGCAGTGAGCCGAAATCCTGTCATTGCACTCCAGCCTGGGCGACAAGAGCAAAACTTCATCTCAAGAAAGAAAAAAAAAAAAAAGAATTAAGTGGCAGTCAACCTGAGGACGTTCTCCTTGGTTGGAGTTGCAGAATCAAGAGAGGTCCTTTTTTGTCATGGAGGAGCTTGACTCTTCAGGCACCAGTCTGAAGAGAAGGTCACTTCGTCTCTTTACAGGAGGTGCTGGGCAGGGATCCCCGAAGCCAGGACAAGAGTCTCCTTCAGGATCTGCTTTGGGTTCATTCGAGAGCACAGACAGTTGGGCGAGCAAGGCCCCTTGTGTCTATGGAGTGATGGGCGGCCTCAATAATTTTAGCATGAGACAATGCCAAAGTGCTCACTTAAGCCATCAAAGTGAATTTTCAGTAAAGCACTCATGGATAGTTCAGTTGTCTGATGTACTCTTTAAAAACTGAGTAGGTGTCTGAATGAGGAAATGCTGTGTAGGGTCATACTTTTAAAGCCAGCTAGACAGGAAGCTGTCTTCCACAAGCGATGGCTCTTGTTTTAAAGTAATTGCTCTGTAGTCCTGTTTCATTTTGACAGTATTAGATATCAGTGCCAGTTCTCAATTTGAACCTCTCTTCCTTTCAAGTAATTATACCATTTCATCTGCACACAATGGAAGCTTTTCTTTCTATTTGGTTGGTGCAAAAGTGATTGCGGTTTTTGCCATTAAACCTAATGGGTAGGATGCAAGGAGGGGCTGGTATCCACCTCGTCCAAAAATGGGACAAAGCCCGTATGATAAAACCAATAGAGAGAGAGAGAGAGGGTAGGGGGGAGGAAGAGACAGAACCCACCAGGAGCTATGGAGTATGAGTCTGACGCCCACTGCCCAGGTTTCAATTACACCATCACAACATTTACTGTTATGTGACTCTGGGCAAGTTACTTAATTTTTCTGTGCCTCAGTTTCCTCATCCATAAAGTAGGAGTAAAATAGTAAGTTACTCATAGGCTCTTTGCCTACTAAACAAATTAAGGCAGTATATGGTGCACAAAAACCTTCAATACGTGTTAGCTTTTATGATTATTATTTATGTTTTACCTCACTAAGGATCATGACATCCCCCTTCAAAGACTCTTCCTCATTCCTGTCAATAGAATCAAAGGCAGAGGAACGGAGACTTAAAATCTTTGTGAAACTTATACTACCCTTATAAAATTTTGAGTGTGCTTTGAATTTTAGAGACACCACAGCAGTTGTGGTTTTTACATGAACTGGAATATTTCTAAGGATCAGATTAAAAGAGGTTTTATTTCAGAGCCTTGAAATCAAGGTTTTATTTCAGAGTCTGGAATTTCATGAGCCTCCTAGTTATGATATCCATACATCCCAGAATTTCTGGGTCAGTCCTGTTTTAAGATTGAGTTGCATTGTCCCCATAAGCATAATCACGTTTGTCAAGTTGTGTGGTTAAATTATTCAGCAAATATAGTGACAGTATGTTAAATTTGGCTACCTAGGGGCCAGAACTGCCAGCCCAACTGGGAAGTAGATCCTAGGAGAGAAGGGATGTATCATTTCAGCTTCTTCCTTTCTCCTGCAGATCCAAGGTTTTGCCATCAAGGGGGGATGATTTACCAAGGCCCAAGACTGCACCTCCTCCTTCTCACCAGCTCTTCTGATCGGCCTGGCAATGTCCCTGATCCTGCTGCTGGTGTTGGCCTACGCCCTGCACATGCTCATCTACCTGCGATATCTGGACCGACAATACGATCTCATCGCCTCTCCTGCCCACTTCTCGCAGCTGAAACCTCGAGACACAGCCGAAGAGAAGGAGCTGCTGAGGAGCCAGGGGGCTGAATGGTATGAACTGAGAAGCCAACAGATCAGCAAAATCTATGTTTAGCAGCACAGGCTGGCCCCCACCACATCCACAGTGGGCTCTGAAAGTTGTTTCTGTTCTGTGCTATTTGACTTGTGAATTACAGATTTTCACCAAATGGCTTGATTACAAAAAAAAAATGAAAAAACAAAAAAAGGGAATAGATAATGAATTCTTTTTGAACCATCCACTGGCCTACTTAGGTAGACTTGGGGCAATCAAAAAAGGCATCTCAGGGATCCCACAGAGACAAATATGACTGTTAGTTGCCTCAAAGTACCCTGAAAGCAAAGGGGTATTTCAAGTAGGGAAAAAGAAAGAGAGAGAGAAGAAGAAGGAGGAGGAGGAGGAGGAGAAGGAGGAGGAGGAGAAGGAGGAGGAGGAGAAGGAGGAGGAGGAGAAGGAGGAGGAGGAGGAGCAGGAGGAAGAGGAGGAGGAGGAGGGGAGGGAGGGAGGGAGAGGGAGAGAGAGAGAGAGAAAGATTGGCAACCCAGAGAAAGGAAAACACACTTGGTCTTCCTTGCCTGTGCCAGTTTGGATGTGATAATTATAGAAGTAATAAACCAAGATTATCTGGAAGTTCATAATTTAAACTATTTTGTAACATAATTTGCATTTCTAGATATTATGTCCCAATTTTGTTTTAAAAATAGTCGTTTTCTCTTTCATAGAAATGTTGAGGGAGGACTCCAGTCCATGTGGCAGAGCACTTTATTTAAGGACCTTCTTGTCCTTTGCTGTTCAGAAGCAGTACAGCTCCATCTGTGAAGTAGGGGTTATAGTCATGGCCATATTTTACCTTTCCATCTCGTCAAGGGGCCAGGGTTGTCTCACTTGTCTGATTTAGACCTCCATGAGCTCTCATAGGTCCACTTGGAATAAACAATAGAGCTAAGCAATAACAGTGTGCTTGCTATGCAAACACAACTTCGAGACATATCCCCTGATCTTCCTTCCAATGAGATAGTGCCCTCTAAATGCTTCCTTAATAGAAATTCTGGAGCCACCACGGATGTTCTTACCGTCGCTGTCTTTCATATGCATTCCTCATCATCCTTTTCAGCTCTTGGCAGATACTGAAGATTGATTCAACCTTCATCCTCACCAAAGCGTCTCTAATAATATACCTTCTGTCTTAAAGAGATCTTAAATATAAAGATGACATTGCATTTTCCCAGGTAGGGTTTGGTACAGGACCTAGGTTCTACTAAGAAGATACTACTCCTACACAAAACTTAGAATGCAGACGGGAACCACGTGCAGTGGAGGGTCACACACAGAGCAAGAAAATCTTCTGGGCAGCTGTCATGATGGGTCTGCTGCCTAGTCCCATCCTAGGTGGTAAGCAGTAGATGATAATGACAGCGAGTTTTCTGGTGGGACAGTCTCATGTTGAGCATTTATTTTGGCTGCAATTTTCTTGGCTATGAATGTAGGTTTGGTTCTGGCCCTCTCAGAATTCTGTAAGATCCTATACTTTATAGTAAATTTCTTTCTGTTTTAATAACAGTTGATTCTGTACTCTGCAATGAAGAATCCTGATTTATGTAGTTGTTAGTACCAAGAGGATTGCAGGGAACAGACTCTCAAGAAAATGCAAATCTATGACTGATTATCCAACTCCATTTGGCTTTAAACCAGTGGAAACTGTCAGCCTTAGAGAACGGTATTCAGTAATAAAACAAATTTTTATTGTGGTTCCCTTGAGCATCCACTGGTGTTATAAGTAGTTGTTTGCTAGGTTACAGCTACGTGAAGGGTAAACATAATGTATTGCTCAAACTAGGACACTTTTGAAAGAGAAAACGAGTATAGTTAACAATTCTCAGATAGCAGACATAAATAGGATGGTGCCAAGCAAACTGGGATAGTCACCATGGGTATGGATGATACGCTGCAGGTTAGACTGGCTCTTTCTAACTGTGCCCAATGGCTTACAGTCTGGGAAGTTTCTATGACTCATCTAAAGAGATCCCTTATATCTTGTCAAAGGGCCGGTATGGTGGAAAATCAGACACAGGTCAGATCCTGCAAACTGCTTACCTGCATTGCAGGTGAAATTCATAGCTTTGCTGGATCTCTTATATGAACACAAGCATAATGATCACAAAACAGAAGAACCCTGACAGGCTAAGAGCAGTGGCTCATGCCTGTATCCTCAGCACTTTGGGAAGCCAAGGCAGGAGGATCACTTGATGCCAGGAGTTCAAGACCAGATTGAGCAACATAGTGAGACCCTGTCTATTCAAAAAAATTCTACAATATTAGATAAGGGTGCTGGCATGCACCTATAGTTCTAGTTACTTAGGAGGCTAAAGCAGGAGCATTGCTTGAGCCCAGGAGTTTGAGGTTACTGTGGGCTATGATCATGTCACTGCATTCTAGTCTGAGTGACAGAGTGAGACCTTGTCTCTAGAAATAATACAATAAAATAGGCCAGACACAGTGGCTTATGCCTGTAATCCCAGGATTTTGGGAGGCTGAGGCAGGAGGATCACTTTTGCCCAGGAGTTGGAGATCAGCCTGGGCAACACAGCAAGATCCTGTGTCTACAAACAACAACAAAAAAATTAGCTGGGTGTGGTGGCATGAGTGGTAGTCCTAGCTACTCAGGAGGCTGAGGCTGGAGGATCACTTGAGTTCAGAAATTTGAGGCTGTGGTAAGCTACGATTGTGCCACTGCATTCTAGCCTGAGTGACAGAGTAAGACCCTGTCTCAAAAATAAAATAAAATTAAAAATAAAAAAAGAGGGGAACGTTGAGAATAGAATAGTGACTTTTGGGAGGATTTAACTTTTTAAAAATATTGAACTCACAAATTCCACTAAGTTTTTTCTTGTTAGCAGAAGCAACCCCTGTGAGACAATGCTATTCCTGCCTTGCTTGAAGACACTGTGATGGCCTCACCAGAAATAGTTGTCTTGCCTGGGAGTGTCAATTTTTCTCATTGCCTTTAGGCAATTAGAGTCATATTCTGGCATATACCAGGGAACCAATTGTAAAGTCAAATCTGTGATAATCAAATTGCAAAAATAGTTTTGCTAACTTATGCCACAAAAGATTTGGGAGATTATGTATGGTAATGGATTCTGGAGGTGCCAGCCCAGGGAATGAGCTGTGTAATTTTACACTGGATGAATTTTTTGGATATGGGTTCTCTCACCAGAGATTTTGGATTAAATATGCTGGTTTGAGCAGCTGGAAGTGTTCCTAACAGTTTGCTCAGTTTGTTGTTTAAAACCCAGATTCAACAGTGGCACACACTAAATGAAGTAGAGGGATCAGTCATTTCTTAATATTAGAGAAAGAAGAGAAATGCAGTAACTTAAATGATTGGGATGTAGGAATGGATTTATCATGCATGAACAGCTCTCCCTCCCCGTAACTATTTTTCTCTGTAAAGGCCCGGAGGACACTCCCTTTGTCATAGCACTGAGGAACACATTGGGAACGTGGCATCAGCACTTTTGAAAAGTACCCTGGTGGCTGTCCTCTGTAGGCTATGGGTGGAGGTCGATGTTACCTTTGAAACAGAATGCTTAGTTTCCATAGGGATGTTGAGACACTGGAGTGGCAGAGGGTGAGTAGCAGCCCAGTAACCGTAAAAGGCTGATGGGCAGGAGTGTTAATCAGATTAGATTATCTTTGTTAATGGTAAATTGGTCTTTGACATCTGTGGCTGGACAATCCACTGATGTACCCTTTGATCCGCATAATAACAATGTTGATGATAGAATCTAGATCTGGTATAAAAAGCCTTACTGGAACCATCATGGTAGATTCCCAGAGCCAAGTCTGCTCATAACTTGAATCTCTTCAGCGAAAAAGAGACATCTTAAGACATCTTTATGTCTGATGTTGAGCATTATTATGAACAATTGTATGCTTATCCATTAGGTCTTCATCTTTTTGGATCACTTCTGGCATGTTCCAATCTTCAAGTAAAGAACCTACACTATTCATATGAATACCTTTACTATAAACCCATTAGATATGTGATTATTGCTCAGTAATTGTTAGTGCTGCAGAAACATAGCCTAAGAGCTGTCTCCTTGGAGATCTGGAACAAAATGGCAAAAAAGTGATGTTTGACGCAAGTTGGAGTTGAAGGCAAGATGAAAGCATGGCAGAAGGAAACACATATGCAAAGTCTAGGCTCTGTCATGTGTGGAGAACTATGAACACATGTGTGTGGGTAGGTAGATAGAATATGTTTAGAGGAGTTAAGAAGGAGAAGCTGGAGATGAAGAGAGAGGCCAGATCGTGTTCACCTCAAGACTTAGAATCTTGACTTGAGGTAATTGAGAGGCTCTTAAGAAGATTTTGGAGGATTTCGAGCAAGACAATTACATGGTGTGGAAGTGTGGATAGAGTAGGGAGAGAAGTGGTGATTAGGAGATTGTTGCAATAGCTTAGGCAAAAAATATTAGGACCTGAACGAACAGTGGGATGGAAGGTAGAATCTAAAAGAGGTGTTAGGAGGTTGGCAACCAATTAGCAAATCACAAATGAATGGTAGGTATCTGATTTGGGGTTGTGAGGATGGTGGTGTCAGGCTCTGCAATCAGTGAGAAAACAGGTGAGGGTGAGAGTGGGAGGCCCCTGGAGTCTGACAATAGAGGTCCAAGTAGGCAGTTGGTTGTGTGGATCGGGGGAAAATAGAGAGATCTGGACCAGAAACAGAAATTTAGAAATGTAGTAGATGCTGTCAGTGTTCCACCCATCTTGCTTTGACACTTACCATTTTGGTGTATTCTGGCAAATCTTACCCTTGCCAACAACTGTCTTCAGGGGCTTCTCTACCTATGGTCACAACAGGCTGGAAGGGGTAAGGAATTAATGCTTTCTGGGAGTAGCCCTCAACCAATGACTCTCAGGGATTGTGTACAAACGCCGCAGCTCGTTTGCCCTTTGCTTGGGATAACTCTGGAGTATGTTTTACGCTGTTCCCTGGAGCTTCCCAGCAGGACTAAGCCATTGTGGAATCTTGCTTAATAATGTTTACTTTATGGGCTCCTTTCTCTTCCCTGTCTCCCTTCCCCACTCCCCTAATGGCGTTTCCAGGCATCACTGCCAAAACAAACGATTTGCATCTACATCCCTGTTTCAGGATCTACTTCTGGGGAAACCCAAACTAAGACAGGAAGTAATGGGCATATGGGGAAAGTTGAAAACTTGGTGGTAGTGGTGAAGAAATAAATGAGATCACCCGAGAAGAAAGGATAGGTTGATAACAGGCCCCTGGGGAACACTATCATTTATGGAGTAGGATGAGAAAGACGTATCTGTAGATTTAGAGTAGGAGAAATCAGAGAGGAAGAGAGCAAACCAAGAAAGAGTAGTGTCCCAGAAATCAGAGGAAAACAGGCTTTCAAGATGAAGTGTAGTCAGCCATGTCAAATGCTGGAGAGAGATCAAGTGAGAAAAGAACTAAGGAGTGTTTATTTCCTGCATTTGCCCAATAGGAAGTCCTTGGTGAACATCACACTCCATGGAAAAGAGGGAGTAGAGGGAGCTCAGGATATTTATCCCTTGGGGCTCTCCCAGAGGGAATGCTTTAGACTGGGTTTCATCCCTTCTCTGACGTTCACTGTTCCTTTCAAGACAGCCTCCTCCACATTCTGTCCTTCTGCATTTCAGTAACTTCTTCCCTTGTTGCTTTCGACTCAGGGATGGTTACTCCATTGCTACTAGCCCCAGGTCACTACACTATCCCTTGTGGTTCTCCTATTCCCTACTGGGACGCTTATAAAAGGTTCTTGTTTAACTAAACCCCACTTAAGTTATCCTAATTTGAGGGTGCCATCTGTTTCCTATTGGAAACAGACTTACACAGGGGTTTAGACAAACTAAAATTTATTTGTTGCTTTGTTTTATATCTAGCAGTTTTAGAGTTTTTCGGAAAGGATTTAAGGTAACCATTTTAATAAGATTTTAATAAGATGGAAGAAACTTGAGCATATTGTAGGGTAAGGCATTAGTGATGAGGTGTTTGTTTTGCCTGCTGCAACATTATGAATAATGCGGTTCACATGTGTAATACACTCCCACAGAAATGCCCACACGTTTTTACCCTGTATCCCAATTTTCGGGCTTCACAGCATTCTGTTCCTTTGAGATCCCTGGTGCATAAATGTCCATGGGTAGCTGAGATAGGCTGTGGGCTATGGACAATTCCCAGATAGCAAACTAGAGCTTTCTCACTCAAAAAAGCATTGCGGAATATGAGAGTGATATTACAGAGCAGCTCTGGAATACTCTCTAATTTATATAAACAGCCTAAGAAATCAGTGCTAACAAGCCACACAGTGTTGCACCCCACCAGGCTAACTGCCTTTGCAGTTGGGAGCCCCTGCTTGTTTGGAGGAACTGGGGAATAGGGAAAAGTTAAACAAATATATACTAGAGAGGGAAGCAAATTGGTGGAGCTAGGTCCTCAGAGGAACCAGAGTGTTACAGGATCCCCTTCTTGGGGGCGGGTGAGGAACAGCCACTTGCCCTTCCTCAGAGGAGACACAGAAGGGACACAATCTTCTAGCAGAATACTGAGCAGTTGTCCTTCTGCCTGTGTCCCTGCCTGTCCCTGCCCTTCCATGCCCTCACACCTCAAGGTCATGATTAATGAAATTAATCGACCCAACATTTCTGTGTAACTCATTGAGACGACCTGCCTTTATTTCAGATTTCTTTCAGTGTGATAGAACTTGCAATGTTTCCATGTGATGCTGTTAGCTCCTGAGATCAACAACATTTTGTAAGAACCAAATGGTCCAGAGCAAAACCTCTAGTTCCAAAGAACTGGAATTTAAAATGCAGTTTGAATCTTCTGAAATTTTTATTAAGGAAAAATAGGGCAAATGTAGGTGATCAAATTAGTTGTTATATTTGCAACACATGTAACTCTGATTCTGGCTACCCAGATGTCCCCAAATCCTCTGACCTTCTGCGTCAACCTTTAGTTTACTCTCCTATAAAGTGGCTTGAGCCCCTTTCGTGTGAGAAGTCAGTCTGCTCCCCATCGTAGCTGGGCATCGGCAGGAGGGTGGGCCGGGTGTGCGTGGCGGTGACTCACATTCTCACTGTGCCTTCTGGTTCTGATTTCCTTCCTCTGGTGGTTCTCAGTTACTTCTCTGGTGGCTTCACCTTCTCCCCTGGCTCTCAGTTATAAGAGCAGCTGCCTGACGTTGGCATGAGTATCACAGATTTTCCTAAAAGTTGGGGAATTAATAGGATAATTACAGCCTAAGGCAGGAAATCATTCCCAATTCTCTTTTTGTGGACATTTAATGCTAATCCCTCTGACAGAGAATTTCTCACTGGTCATGCTCGTCTCTTAGCCCTGAACTTTCACCCTCTTGAGGATCTCTCTTTTTCTTCCCCCAAATTCTTTTTTTTTTTTTTTTGAGGTGGAGTCTCACTCTGTCGTCTAGGCCGGAGTGCAGTGGTGCGGTCTCGGCTCACTGCAAGCTCTGCCTCCCGGGTTCAAGCGATTCTCCTGCCTCAGCCTCCCGAGTAGCTGGGACTACAGGCGCCCACCACCACGCCTGGCTAATTTTTTTGTGTTTTTAGTAGAGACGGGGTTTCACCGTGTTAGCCAGGATGGTCTCGATCTGCTGACCTCGTGATCCACCCGCCTCGGCCTCCCAAAGTGCTGGGATTACAGGCACGAGCCACTGCGCCCGGCCTCTTCCCCAAATTCTTTGTGCATCCCCCAGTCTCAGAAGCCTAAAAGCCTTCTCTTCCCAGCCCACCATCAGAGGCTTCCAAATTTTCTTTATCATGTTGAACGCTTTGATTCTTCTTTATTGGAACTCTGTTATGTAGGTTGAATTCTAGGATTCTCACCTTTCACAACCAACATGCTTGGTATGGCATTATTCTTAAAGAGAAGAGCCTTTCTCCGTCATAAGAAGTGTTTTTTTTTTTTTTTTTTGCCACCTAGCTCGAGCTGTAGCATAACAACTCTTCACCTATCAACCCCTGTCCCTTCTCTCCATCCGTCCATCCATCCATCTATACATACATCCATCCACCCATCCATCCTGTTTTAGATCTGAGATAAAAATGGTTTTACAATGTTAAAAAATAAAATATGTCTAAAGTATCTATACATTTAGGTCATGAAAGATACATATAATTTCTTCAGTGTAAAAGTTGTCACAGAAAAACTTAGAAATGTGAAGAATTTTTTTTTTTTTTTTGTAAAATACTTGGCTGTAGAATGCATATTATTGCAGTTTTTGGTTAAGGAGCTAAATTTTATTTGCAAGTATTTTAAAGTGATAAAGTGTTTCCCAAAATGTTCATCTTTAGCCAGCAATGACATCAATTCTGAGCAAAACCCATCTCTGGCCTTAAAATTTTGTTGTCACATTTATGTGTAACATTGAACTTAGAAACCTACTCAATGTCTCAATGCTCTCCTCAAACAAGGCACTTTCCATTTCCACTTCAGTGAATCATTCCAATAAGATCTGAGGCTCTGTTTACACGTTAGTAATTTCCCTGCTCTTTGGAAAGGTTCAGGGCCCAGAAAAATGCACTGATGAAGATTTTGATGTTCTAGCCTCTTTCTTGAGCTGCTTGTACCCTCAACTGCATCCCTCTTCTTGTTGAGGATGTGCATATTCTGACACTGAACCTGATTTTCCAGGACAGCCCTTCTTCTTAGAGTGGTATTTTCTTAATGCAAACTACAATGAAGACTAAATTGGTGGAATTCACTTCATGTTTAAATGCCTGAGGTCAGAACTCAGGACTTGCTGACTTTCTTCATTCCTCTGAAGTTTGCATCTATTTCATCCTACAGTTGCAAAAGGGTCATTTGATTTGTTTTCTGGGGTATCAGCTCTGAACCGACCTCAAGTGCAGCTAGAGCTCTGCAGGGCCAGATGCAGATTTTGAAGCATAGACTATTTTCCTTCCTATAGAAGGCCCTCTCTAGGAGAATGAATATGAAATTACGAGTATAAACTAGGTATGAAGGTGATTCTCTGTTAAGAAAGAGAAAACAAATCACAACTAGTTACAAATTTTGAAAGTTGACTGTGTTCAAAATAGCTTATTTTTAAGACTTTTCCAAAAAGACCATAATGCTAGGGACCCTTCCAGGGCCATGGAAGGAGCCTGTATAAATATATGTGTGTGTGTGTGTGTGTGTGTGTTTGTGCGCATTTTTTTTATATCAACTTTTATTTTAGATTCAGGGAGTACATGTGCAGGTTTGTTACACGGGTAAATTGCATGTTGTGGGGTTTGATGTATGAATGATCCCGCCACCCAGGTAGTGAGCATAATGTATCTGATAGTCTTCGAACCCTCACTCCCCTCCAGTAGTCCCCGCAGTAGTCACCACTGTCTATTGTTCTCATCTTTGTGTCCCTGTTTAGCTCCCACTTATAAGTGAGAACATGTGGTATTTGGTTTTCGGTTCCTGCATGAATTCCTTTAGGATAATGGTGTCCAGCTGCATCCATGTTGCTGCAAAGGATGTGGCTTCATTCTTTTGTATGGCGTGTAGTATCCCATAGTGTATATGTACCACATTTTCTTTATTCAGTTCACCATTGATAGACACCTAGGTTGATTCCATGTTTTTGCTATTGTGATAGTGCTGTGATGAATATACAAGTGCAGGTGTCTTTTTGGTAGAACAATTTATTTTCCTTTGGGTATATGCCCATTTGCTGGGTCAAATGATAGTTCAACTCTTAGTTCTTTGAGAAATCTCCAAATTGCTTTCCATAATGGCTGAACTGTGTATATTAATTTTTGAATAGAGATTTTACATTATACACAATTGTAGTACCTGGTTAAATAGTTTCTGTGAACCTGTCTTCATGTCTTACACTAGAATTGGATGTCTGCAGGGCAGGCCTTTTGGAAGGGAGGGAGGGGATGTAAAGTGGGGGAGGGCAAGGACATCCTGTGCATAGTAGGATATTTAGCAGCATCCTTGACCTCTACCACTAGATACATAATACCTAGGAGCATTCCCTCCTCCAGTTGTGATGACCAAAAATGTTTTCAGGCACTGCAAATGTCCTCTGGGAGACAAAAACCACTCCCAGTTGGGAACCACTGATATAACTCCTTTGCCTGTGGATTCACAGGTGTGAGGACCCTAAAGTGGCTATGTGGCAGTCTCAACTTCCAGTTGAATGGAATTGTTGTTTTGTCTCTTGGTGGAAGCATTCCTCTTTCTTTGTAACTAAGAAATCAAAACCAGCCAAGCCGAAAGTTGCAAGTATGGGAAGCAAAACCTTTGCTAGTGAATCATCAGGGGTTCTAGTGAGAGGGTTACTCCTATTTCCATCCCTTAATTCTCAGATTCATGAAGCCTGGTTATGGGAATCAGGTTGCTATAACTTTTGGCCAGTTCTACTTATAACCTCATTTCTTCTCCTGCTAAATATTATAGATCACTTACAAACTTACAATTTAGCAAGGATATTTGTTTGTAAAATTAAGACACCCCCTCCCCCACCTCTTCCAGCTCACTTATATAAAGAAAAATTAGTCTCAGGCTATCTCATGGATCTCAAGGTCTGGATCCCAAGACCTAGCTATGTCTTCTTGAATGACTGGACCTGGATTTGGAATACAGTGTGCAATGAAGGGCACCACTTTCTCTGTCTTGGTGTCTTCCCATCTATTTCTCTTTGGCATAAGATCTCTTATGGCTTTTGCATGTTTGCTTCCTCTCTTCAGCTCTCTGTTGGGAACAGGTCCCCAAATCTGGCCATAAACAGGCCCCAAAACTGGCCATAAACAAAATCTCTGCAGCACTGTGACATGCTCATGATGGCTATGACACCCACGCTGAAGGTTGTTGGTTTACCAGAATGAGAGCAAGGAACACCTGGCCCACCCAGGGTGGAAAACTGCTTAAGGTGTTCCTGAACCACAAACACTAGCATGAGGGATCTGTGCCTTAAGGACATGTTCCTGCTGCAGATAACTATCCAGAGCCCATCCCTTTGTTTCCCGTTTTAGTTAATCTATAATCTGTTGAAACAATGCTTATCACTGGCTTGCTGTCAATAAATATGTGGGTAAAACTCTGTTCGAGGCTCTCAGCTCTGAAGACTGTCAGCCCCCTGATTCCCACTCCACACTGTATATTTCCGTGTGTGTGTCTTTAATTCCTCTAGTGCCGCTGGGTTAGGGTCTCCACCACCTAGCTGGTCTCGGCAGCTCTCTGCCTGAACTCATTGTGCTCATTCTAAAATGGCAGCCTTAGTCTCTGCAGGGCCTTCCAGCTCACCTCCCACAAATCCAAATTCCCACTCAGAGGGAATCCCATTGGCCCACTGTGGTCAGTCAGGTGTGCCTGAGCAGTGATTGGCAAGGTCAATAAAAATGCCTTCATCTTGGCATTGGATATTCCTCTTTTATAAGAACCAGAGGGCTGGATCGCTTTTCTTCATGTCTATTGTTGGCAGAAGCCACCTTATTGAGTTTCTGGAACTTCTTTTCTACCCAGTCACCAGTAGAGTTTTACCTTTGCTGTCTAGTGGCCGATCAGCTTCTGTGGCTTCCATTGGAGGAAAATGAATGCGGGTGAGCAGCAAATTCCTTTTCCCTTGAGCTACCAGGCTGTGGTGGGGGATGGGAAAGACCCTAGCTCAGGGCTGTTTCATGTCTTTCTGGTGCTCCTGGTGTCCCAAGATGCAGGAATTATACCCTCTCCTTCTTACAGAGCTCGTTCCAACAATGACCATGACATTCTGTTTCACAGCTGGGTCTATCATCCTTTTTATTTGGCAGGAGCGGGGTGAGGGGAGGGCATTGTTTCATTTTACCACATTCAAAATCTAGAAGTCTGCTGGTTAAGATGCCCTTTAGTGGGAATATATATTTATGACTATTCTTCTGGATTTTATGGACAAAACAACTTTCAAAACCAAATCTAGATACTGATATATGGTTACCAGCTCTATATTTTGCCACATAAGGCCATTAGAATCTCCCATATCCAATTATCATCATTTAATGTTAGGTTGAACGCTAGCAAACTGTTGTTTTTGTAGGTCAAAAGCAGTTGAATATTGACAATTTCCTTTGATTCAATCTACTGTAATAAAGCATATTCTAACTTGAGAAATATAGGAAGGATATACCTTACAATAAAAGACTAGCTCTTAATACAAATTTGTTTAATTTTATGAAAAATGTGCTATCCTTTCCTTAATTTTCTGATTTCATCATGGACCATGACAACTTCATCCCGCTATGGTACTTGTTTTTGGTGTATCTTTTTTTGAAATTCTGATCTAGTGAAACACACATGGGCAACCCTCTCAAGATCCTTCTCATTTCTTGTAACTCTTTTTTCCTAATCTGAGACAGGGTGCTGGCCTTCCCTTTGTCCAAAGCCATGTTTAAAGAGGAGTCATGTTCTCTGAGATCCTCTGAGGCTGTTGTTGGGTGAATTCCTCACTTGCGCCAAACTTAGTTATTTAAGAGACATGTTTGCCAGCACACAATTTATTTTTACACTCTCCCCATAAAGAACATGATCACATTGACAAAAGGAGCCCCAGTCACCTCCTACGGTTCCTCAATGAACTATGCAGGAGTTCTACCACTACGAATTAAGCTGATTACCTTTAGAATCATCTTTTATCATCATCTTTGTGTATTTTGTACTACTTTTCTGTCATCTCAGGCAACTCCCCCATCACCCTCTATTTTCTACCCAAGGGATCTTCATCTCTCTTACAAGCTAAATCCAGACAGATTGTATAACAAACTGGCTTTGGTTATTAAAAACATCTTTTTAGCTCTTGGCATAACAAGCAAAACCACTCCTGATGAAAAGAAAGCCTGTCCCATATGGTTCTCGAAAGAAGTACAATTTTTTGAATTTACTGTACATGTGAAAATAATAAACAATTTGCATTTCTTTCTTTTTCTAGTAATTCAGACTCTAACCTGAGGGTCTTTAAAGAATGGATTTAGTAATTTCTACATTGTACCACTTTCTGAAATATTACTGATTTTCAATGAAGTAACTAAGCCCTAGCCAAATGTTTTAGTTTATTTCTTTCTCTCTCTCTCTTTTTGTCAATCTGTAAATGCGTCAGAAAAAGGTTTACTGTAATGTTAGACTGTGCATGTGTTGGCATTAAAAGTGTGGTTTTGTCCTTACAGGGAATCAAATAGAAGCAAAATTATAGTTAATTCTTGGTCTCTGTTGTAATGGGGAACAGACTGAGTTTGTACCAATAACACTTGAAAAATTTATTTCAGAAATTAGGTTGAACCTTGTCCTTCACTAAACTTTTACCAGAAAATCCACACGCAGTCAAGTTGTTCTTCTTTCTCTTCTGCCTGGCTCTGCCCCGTGCTGGGGTAGGGAAATAGCCAGCAGGAAAGAAGGGTGGAATCAAGAGACCTATGCCCAAATGTCATGGTCCTGAGGTGGTTCTCAGCATGTTGACTAGAGTTATTTGTGGGAAAAGGAAACCACTCTGTAATAAACCAGGATGGCAGTTTCCTACTCTTTCAGTAGGTGTCTTGCCTTTCCTTGTGGTTTAAGAGAGATCCCCCAAAACTCCGGTTATCTCCTTTCTAAATTCAGTTTCTAGTTAGCAATTGAAAGAAAGCAGTAGAAGGACTTCAGAGAACTCTGAGGCCTCTTTAAAGATATTCTTTCAAAAAATGATTTGAAGTATAGCTGAGTGGGAAAGATGCCACCACAGAGCCATCTACTTCTAGCCAGTAGCCTGCAAGAGAAAGGGCTTATTCAATGTAGTTTAATCTCTAACCTTTTGGGGGGAAGGTAAGCTCTTTATGGTCTCACGGCTCCCCTGGGGGTTTCCTATAGACCTGAAGGGGCGGGGCAATGCTTATTCTGGATCAGTAATGTGTCCTATTGCAAACAACTCACATGCTGACGGAGACACTAGTGCACTGCAGTCATGGTCTACAGATGTGATGCTTCAATGGTGTAAGCCACTAATTTGTCCTGGAGCTATTATTGTTACCTGTTGAAGAAAACTTAGAAAATGACTTTCAGTTAAAAAAAAATTGCTGGAAAACTTTCTAACTCTTTGCTACTAATAGGAGTAATCCTGACACAATTCTTCAAAAGCTTTGGAATATATATATATATATATGCCTCCATATATATATATGTATGTGTGTATATATATATATCTCCCATAATATAATAATATATATGGGATTATAGTAGGGTTGGGAGAAACCCTAATTAGCTACATTAGAGGAACTCGAAATACAGAATGAAATGACGGTTTTAAATAAGGCTATATATCATAATTAGTCCCAGATTGTTCCTTTGTAGTCAGGAGAGTTTTACCAAACAGCCACATTTGTTTTTTTTGAGTGTCGAAATAGAAAAGGAATTAGGCTCCTGCACTGTTTCTTAATATAGCTTCTCTGGGGCTTCGCTTTGTAGGCCTTGTGAGATGCCCATTGAGACAAAAAGATTGTGTTCTCCATGATATATTCTTCACAAGGCAGCAGATGTTCTCAGAACCAATGTCTATGTCCTTGGAACCAAGAGTTTCTCTTTCCTCCTGGCTTTCTGCATTTGCTTTTGGTTATGGAGAACATCTTCTCTTTCTCTGGTTCATCTGTTTAGGAAGCTCACTGCCCTTGGGCAGTGGGTCTCGTAGGTCTCAGGATATCATCCCCACTTGGGAGAAAGCAAACTCATCACCAGACAGGGAGCTCTGACTCCCATGGAAAACAGCCAGGCAGATCAGAGACAGGCATCTTCAAGTAAATCCTGTTTGCCATGGAAAACAGGGAAAATCAGACCAAAGAAAACCCACAACTGATTGCCAAAGAGGGTGTTGTCTTCAGTTTTTTCCAAGAGACATCAGTTGTTCCTTAATATTTCCAATAGAAAACCTGACAGAAAAAATAGTTTGTTTCCAGTTCTATCCTACTAACAAGTTTTGCCCATTATGTTACCTAATTGATTGCAGTCATCAGTAGGGAAAATGTAGACATACCCATTTTTTTTTTTTTTTAAAGTAAATGACTCTCCCAAATCTGCATTTATTTGTTGGGATCCAGAGTTCCTTTTTAAAATCTTCAAAATATTTCCATTTTAAGTAGATGGATTAGCACACACAATCTGTTTCTTCCTCACTCAAAGAAAACTAGTGATTCATTGCTTTTCCATAAGCTGGTACTTGATTTAGAACAGGATGAAGCCAGCCTTATCTCCCATCATGTGGATGTTTAATTTCTCAAAGTCCATGTGATAGTTACCATGAGTAGAATAGGCATTTTGTATCTAGTCAGATTCGTTTGTATTTAGAGTGAAAGATATATGTTTATTATTTAATATTTTGGTGAATAAACAATGCTTTTTCTTCTGTCTCTCTAGATCAACATATTTATTTTATATAGTCTATTTTCAATGAGTAATATAATAAAATATAACCCATTTTATAATAAATGTTCTCCATAGCTGACCAGTGAATCACAATAAAACTAAGTTTTCCCATGTAACAAAAATTACTCATTACATGTAACTACCAAATTTTTAGAAGAAAATGGGCTTTGCCCAGATCATGTGGAACATGCCAGCCCTTAGTTTTGTATGAAATTTCTGGTGGAATAGGCAAAAATATCTTTCCCCTTTTGAAATATCTGGATAATTGCTAAAATTCCCCTCTTTTTTCTTTAGTGAACATGAAGTCAAAACCTGGATTTTGAAATAGAGATATATATTTCACTTCCAGATATAAAAACGCCCAATTTCTGTTTTTAATCACCTCATAATTCTTATTTTTCCTATAGGACATCTTTGCTTTTATAACAAATTTAAAGAAATGAATAGTACATAAACATCGACCAACTCGCAATTTTTTATAAGCTTAACATTCTCTTATTAATGTCAAGGTGCTATCAATTATGTTGTCAGGAATTATCAAATGCCTGTGTAGCATAATAGCATCTAAATATTAGTGCACATATTAAATTAATCATAATATGTATTGTATTAATATTCATACATTTGGTTAACATATCACGCATACTCGACTTCAGGCTTTGTGCCTATAAATTCATACAGATTTCCATGGCTCTGTTGTTATATTATTTTTTTAATAACTTCTTGCTGGAGCTGATTTCACAATCTCAGCATTTTTTGGAATTTAGGAACACTAAAAATTTGATATTAGAAGTGTGAGAAAATAGGCAAACCATTTAAATTAGTTTTATGGTATCTAAGACTTCAAATGCTGTGAGACAAAGCAAGCATGCAGTGTCTGTTATTAATGCTCTAGAGCATTTGTCATCCTTAAAACAGACATCTGGAAGAAGTACTGTTAAATTAATTTATCTACTCATTTATTTGTCACGTATTTAACAAATACACCTTGAGCACCTACTATGTGCCATATACTCTGGTAGGTGCTGAGACACATTGGTGAGGAAATTCAAATGCAGGTCTTGCTTAGGGTCTGGTGGGATAATCACTCACTCTTATTGGACATCACATCTCCAATTGCCTTTGGAATTCTGACATTCCATGAATCTATGAGCCATTCAGTTATATTACAGCATCTGTAATCCTGGTTTACAACTTGTCAATTAGGCAGTTTGCCTACATATTTTCCTGCCTTCAGTTGCCAACTGAGCTCTAAGGTTATCTCCTGCTTCTTAAAGTCTCTCCCTCTGGTTTTCTGATTTGATTTATTTATCTGTGACTTCTAAGACACTGGAGTAGGCCATGCACTGATGCCGTGCCAGTATTGAGTGCCAGGAATTATGGTAAACTGCTTCTGGAGATGTTTAGGGTATGTTTCAGGAGTTCAGTGACTTTTGTTGCACCTAAGAATCTTGTCTTTCATTAGTGGATAAGATAGTAAATGCAACCAACCGACATGGTGTTAGGGTCATGCTGATTGCAAGTTTGCCTTACCTTTTGTAAGTAAGCACAGAGCCATGGATGAATTATGCTGAGGAACTGGGTTGCAGGAACTTCTATTTACCCGCAAGATAGTTTAAAACATTCAAACTGGTTACAATCCCCATGCTGTCTTCCTCAACGAACAGACATTCTTCCAGTGGAGACGCCAACCTGATTCCATCCAAAGCCAGTCTCATTCCTAGAATAGCTAACAACCACAGCTAAATATTTCCCAAGTAAACCCAGCTAAGAATAGTTCCTTATTTCGAGAGCTCTGACACAAGAAACTCAACACCATGTTGGAGTCAGATAAGCTGAACTTTTTTCAAGAGCTTTGTCAAAGTGAGACTGAGGAGGATGGAGCCTGAGAAAAATCCAGACTGAGCCTTGTTAGACTTTCCACATCACCTATAACGTGGTATTGAGTGAGGCTGCTTTAGACTCAAAGTGCCTTTAGGCATGACTAGATGTTGAACTGACCGTCAGTGCCTTGGGCACCAAAAGGATTGACATTAACTCTGACCAACACTCAAATTAAACATTCATTCTTAATATTTTGCAGTTCTTAAATGTTAGTACTCTCTGACATCTCTCCCACTTGTTCTACTAATAGTTGCTGGAAAGCCGAAGCTCTGTTTTGCTTCTTTAAGCCAGAAAGACATGTTTACTTCTCAAGAGGTTCAATTTATGAGGGCTTATTATTAGTCCCAAAATATATTACTGGTTTGCCATTGATATGGTGCTGGATCTCCTTTTCTTTCTTTTTTCTTCTTTTTTTTGAGACAGTGTCTTGCCCTGTCGCCCAGGCTGGAGTGCAGTGGCAGGATCTCGGCTCACTGGAACCTCCATCTCCCGCATTCAAGTGATTCTCCTGCCTCAGCCTCTCAAGTAGCTGGGATTATAGGCATGATCCACCATGCCCGGCTAATTTTTGTATTTTTAGTAGAGACGAGGTTTCCCTGTGTTGGCCAGGCTGGTCTTAAACTCCTGACCTCAGGTGATCCATCCGTCTCAGCCCCCTAAAGTGCTGGGATTACAGGCGTGAGCCACCGCACCTGGCCTAGAACCCCTTTCTTAAGGACCCTGAGTGGGCAAGCATAAAAATCATCCCATTCTTATTAATGAGAAATAGAAGCTTAGATGAGTACTGACTCATGGTTCATATTTAGCAAATGACAGATCTGGGACAAGACCCCAGGTCTTTGGACTTCCTTTTATCATGTTCCCATGACTCATACCAGGCCCACATGCCTAAATGTCCAAGGCCTGCTCACCCCAGCTATTCTTGTTCATGTGTCTTAGATTGGCAAGGAAAAAAAGCTTTCTAACTTTTTTAGGAATGAGTCTCAACCCACAGCATAATATTTGAGGCAAATATCCTAATTTTCCCCAGTACCAAAAAAGGTCATTTTTATATTTCTTATACAAGTCTCCATATCCATAAACATGTCACAATATTCTTTGACTAAGGCACTAACTCTATTGTTTCAGCATGGCTGCATTTGTTTAACATATATGGTTTGCATTTAGACTGCCTTGCGCTTTCTTCTCTGGCCTAAAGTATTTCTTCCAAGTTAGAATGCTTTTTCTTCTTTGGCATCCATTAAAAATCATTGGCAACATGGCCATGTTCCAGAAACACTTCTGTAATGCCAACCACAGGAATTGATGTCTAAAAATAAGAATCGAAAAATAGATTTAAGTTAATGCCCAGAAAGAAATATTGCCATGTGCCTTTACTGAAATTTGGTAAAATCCATACTAGAGAAAAGTGTGAAATACATGAAACCCTTATTGCTGCTTCCTGTAAAAACCTTGGCTGAGTAGTTAGTGAGAGCTCATCCTTTTTCATCTGTCTCTCTCCTATTAGCCACTTTTCGTTCTTGACTTAAGGTTGTGTAAGTTCAGGAGAGATTCTTATTCTGTCTGGAACCCATAGCTGAGCAGGCTTCCTGGGAAGAAGCTGGGCTCCTCACTAACTAATGATGCCCCAGCTCTTGAAGTTTCTGTTTTCATTTGGCCATTATTTGTTGCTTCCTTTATGGAAATGATTAAACTCAGCAAATGATGAAACATGAAATCAAATAGTTTGGGAATAGTGTGGGCAGTTTAAAACTGGCTTGAAATACAGTGTGGAAACTAAAAAAAAAAAATTAATATTAACTATCTGGGATCTACCCACTCCTTACATCTAAAATTCCATTTCAGTTCATTCCATGAGAATAATTATACCCTGAAATAAACTATTCTTATTTGTCTTTTATAAGTCTTTACTCAGCTTTCGCCTATATTTTTCATCTTACTTCTGATTTTCAAACACACAGTCCAGTGGTAAAGCCCTACACGCAGTCCGATCACTTATAACTCATGAAATGCATCATATGTTGCCAGTCCTTTATTTCTTCCTCTTTCCCTCCCTCCACTCCTTTCCTTTTTCCTTTCCTTTGGGCACACAAACTATAAGAAATTCACAGGGCAGGCTGCTAGGAATTAGCAATAATTACAATGACTTTTCCTAGAAGATGTAAAAATAAAAATCAGGCTGGACCCAAAGATGAGACAGTAAACACATTTAATTTGTAATAATGACTGACTTTTCTTTCTTATTGCATTTTCAAAGCTTTTTATGTGGTTGGAGAAGTGTCATGGACAGTAAGTCCAGAGAATAATAGGACAATTTCAAAGCTATTCTTCCTTCTCAATAGTCTATAAACCTCATGGCACTGAATTTCACACCCTAGCCCAGATTTACATTTAGATAACAGATTCAATAACTCCTCTGGGTTTGGAATGTGTCAGCCTTATTGGTACTTACTAAAAGGAACTTTAGTTTCTTTACTTTCTAATGTCATGACTGTGTTGTCTACTGTGGATTACTGTTGATTTATACAAACATAAAACTTATTTTTCTACAGAATAATTTTGCTCTGAGTCTTTTGGACTCATGTTTTTGGTAGACCTTCTCTTGTGTGCACAAATTATGATGTCATAAAGTTATGGATTTTAAATGTTGATGGTAGCTCTTAGGATGCATTGGTATTCTTTCTTTCTTTTTTTTTTTTTGAGACAGAGTCTCACTCTGTCACTCAGGCTGGAGTGCAGTGATGTGATCTCGGCTCACTGCAACTTCCACCTCCTGGGCTCAAACTATCCTCCTGCCTCAGCCTCCTGAGTAACTGGGACTACAGGCATGCGTCACCACACCTGGCTAATTTTTAGTAGAGACAGGTTTTCACCATGTTGGCCAGGCTGGTCTTGAACTCCTGGGCTCAAGTGATCCATCTGCGTTGGCTTCCCAAAGTGCTGGGATTACAGGGGTGAGCCACCGCACCTGGCCTTTTTTCAATAAGACAGTCTTAGCTTTTGTCCTAGGCAGAGACTAGACAAATCAGCTTTCAAAATGTTGAGTTTCTCTCACCAATGAGATCATGCTAGGACCCAGTGGAACAAAAGGAGGATTAACAAGTCTATATGGTTCATAGCCTCTTATTTTATTTTTAAAATATTTTTTACCCTATTAGATGCTTATTATTTTGTTTTTCAAAATGGACAAAGGCTTATATAATCTTGCCAATATGCTAAAAATAATTGTCTTTAAGATAATCAGCCAGGCATGGTGCCTTATGCCTGTAATGCCAGCACTTTGAGAGGTTGAGGTGGGAGGATTGCTTGAGCATGGGAGTTTGAGACCAGCCTGGGCATCATAGTGAGACTCCATTTCTACAAATAATTTTTTAAAAAATTAGTCAGGTCTGGTGGTGCATGCCTGGAGTCCCATATACTTGAGAGGCTGAGGTGAGAGGATTGCTTGAGCCCGGGAGGTCGAGGCTGCAGTGAGTCATGATCGTACCACTGCATTCTAGCCTGAGTGACAGACAGAGTGAGACCCTGTCTCAAAAAAAAAAAAAAAAAAAAAAAAAAAAAAAACCTCATGTATATTCTGCAAGTTTGCTCAATTCCCATGAGCTTTTCCCATTCTTGATCGTGTCATGAAAAAGATGATTTTTGCGAATCTTTCTATCTCCATGAAAATCTGTATATGTCTGCCATATGGTTTCTTATAAGCCCAGGCAAACCTCTGTAGAGCCAAGCCCTGCAAGCCTGTCTGGTTCACATGCCTCGATATGACCTTGCAGGCTCTGTTCCTTCCTTTGCTGTTGTCAGCACTTTCCCAGGGGCTAGGGAAGGTTTTGAAGCCTCTGGATGTGAAATCCTTAAAGATAATTCCAGGTTAGGAGATTATGTTGCCAAATGTTTCCCAGCAGATGCAGGGTTGGGTGGTGTCCTGCAGATTTCCAAGGTGTTGTCATCAGGGCTTTCTTGAGTAGCAGCAAATCCAACTGTGGCAAAGACAAGGCACAGTTGTTTTTCCAGGGAAATTTGTCCAGCTTCCTGTGGCATGCCTGACTGTCTGGGGTCACCACTGCTACATGTGTGCTCTGGGGAGTGGAGCGCTTATGCCAGTCACAAAAAGCAGTATCTGTCATGAAGGAAACACGCAGAGGCCGGTTTTGATGACTTCTTGTCTTCACTGACCATCAACATGTTTAGAATGGTTTATAAAAATTTAAAAATTAGCCAGGTGCGTTGGTGCATGTCTGTAGTCCCAGCTACTCAGAAGGCTGAGGTGGGAGGATTCCTTGAGCCCAGGAATTCAAGGCTGCAGTGAGCTATGATCACGCCACTGCACTCCAGCCTGGGTGACAAAGCAAGACTCCATTTCTAAAAAATGAAAACAAATTTTTTTAAAAAAGAAAGGTGTATAAACCAAGAACTTAGTCTTTCAAATGAAAGTACAACACCTGTGAGTTACTTCTAGGCTCTGAGTATTTAAAGATGATCTAGTATTTTATTATATTTGCCTGAGCCATTTTAGATCTCAAATTTGATCTATTTTGAGGTCTCAGTTTATTCAGTCCAATGCATTTGGTATTGTAGCCAGAGGCTTAGATCCCAGTCCTGGGAGAAGGTAGGAGGATGGGGAGGACCAGGGGAAGGCGCCTGAGGAGTCAGTGCTTTTATGTTCCTCCTGCCCACTCTGAGGTCCCCTTACGAAGGAGCCTGGACAAGGGCCTGGGAGACGGCATACAATTGGACCTCATGGGTGATCTGTTGCATCGTTTGCACTCATTTGGTGAACTGAGCATGTGACTTGTCAGGAATATTTTTTTTCAATGTTGTAGCATGTGCCTAGTAAGGGAAATTTAATCCATATGTGTCAAAGATTCACTTACACTGAAATCATTAAAGCATTGTTCCGAGTTTTTTGATGTCTAACAAGTCTTTTGGCTTTTTCCAAGAGGTTCTAAGTCCTTTGCCAAGGGCAAGCCTAGTCCTGAGCACCAGAAAATTCAGGCTTTCTCCTTGAGTTGAAAACCCTTTCCTCTATCTCAGGGAAAAATTCCTCAGCAATTCAGCATTTACCTGCCCCCATTTCTGAGTGCCTCAGAGGAGCAGAGCTCTGGGGGGGAAAATATGATACGGCCTGATTTACACATCTGGCCCCGATCTGGGTCTGTTTTCGAACTTGGCAGGAGAGACAGGATACATTTGACTTTCATCTACCTCTGCTTCACTGGAGACGTTGTGGGGCATGAACACCAGGCATTTCTGAGCTCATGTGGTCGATGGACATGGAATGGAAGAAGCCTCTTTTCCCTGAAAGGACTTAGGACAAAATAGTAAAGAGCATCAATGCGCAGAGAAGTGTGGCATTTCTCTTCTTTCCAAGACAAGAGCTACTCAGTCCCTGCTGGAGCTGCATCTTACCAACAGCCTTTCATCCCCCACCTCACTAATAACTGCAGTTGCCTTGATTAGGGTTAGGGCTGGTCCTGGGGCACTGCAGTGATGCAGTGAAGGCTGCCTCTGGAGGGAACCTCTTTCAGTATCTCTCCTTCTTGTTATTATTTTTTTGGCACATTTTCTGTACTCCTACCCTTAGTAATCTTTTATCAGAAACTGTCCCAGGTCCTTCCTGTCATTGAGGAAAACAGGAGATAAATAAAGTCCTGTGAAGTTGTTCCTGAGAACATGCTGCTTCCCCAGGACTGGTGACCATTGGATTATGTCTCTTTCATTTCTATGTCATTTCTGGTACAGTGCCTGGCCTACAATTGGTGCTCAAGTAATGTTTGCTGAATAAATATGGTATCTCTGTACACAAGAGAGTCATGCGAACTCCAAAAGGCTGAGCCCTTGATGGTGAAATTTCAGCTGCAGACCTACTCTCAACAAACATCCTGGTCTTTCTGTATTTCTTCTAGTGGTTTCATCCATTCAAACCCAGAATGCACATCAGAACATACATAACTAAGGAAGAGAAGTCAAAGGTGATCCATCACTCAGGACAGAAGGGGGCTGACCCTTCTCTGCTGTTTGGCTCAGGCTTGTATTGAGACAATGCACGAGGCCATCTCTTGCTTCCTGCAAGATTCTAGTTTCTTCTTTCTGTTGAAGTTCTTTCCTCTGTAATCTGAAGGCTAGACTAGTTCAGTTGTTCTATGTGTTTCATCTTATATATACTTTTACTGAGGCTATTCAGACTTTAGAAAGGATCAGGTTTCCAGTTATTTGGAAGAGGGACACAGCCAGATAATTTCTGGGTCTCCTTGCTGGTCTCTCAGCTGCAGTTTTGAGAACTCATGTGAGCCAAATTGGTCTGTTTTATGTGGTAATTACTGGTAGCCTCCAACAGTTAGAAGGAAGTGGTGGTAACACCCTAGTTGCCAGGTGTTACATACCAGTGAAAGTCTCAGGCAGAATTCTAGTATATAATTGGATGTTTATTAGTAAGCAATCATGCAGTCTGCTCCAGTAAACTTGATGAAGTCTTTGTCCTTTTAGGCACTTGGACTAGTACCCTGCATGAAAGTTCATTTCAAGGCAAACAGAACAATATTCTTGGAATGGGAGGAAAAAGCTTCGAGTTTGAACAGGTAACAAAGTCCATCACGAAGTGCTGGAAGGCTAGATGAGACCTAGGGTCTCACACTGAAGCTGAAAGTGGTGGAGATTTTTATACTTTGTTTGTGCAAAGGTTAAGGTGCCTGCATACAATTTTCATCTGACCACATAACTGGAGCACTTCTTATTTTACCAATGAAAATTTATTTAACATCCTTTATGCTAAGCAATGTTCTGGTACAGATTTGGAAAGCAACCTTTAAAGCTGCTTACAGCAGGCTTCTTTGGGATAATTCTTGGTTAGGACGTTTTAAATGTTGATTGCCCTTTGGGAGTTCAGGTTAAGGTTCACACAGACGTATATAGCCCTGTTTACACAAAAATATTCTTAAAGATACCATAATACAGTATTGAGAACTGATAGTCTCTATGCGTCTATCAATAAAGATATGATTAGGGTCCTTCTATGTGTACATAAAGGACTGAAATATCAAACTAAAAACCATTTGTAAGAAATTTGAAAGGTTTCGGGTGATTTTTTTACCTTAGCGACAAGCAATACACAAAATTATCTCAAGCAGCTGCTGTTCATAATATGTTATTTTAAATAAAAGATTAAAATAATATTTTTAAAATAAAATGATTTATTGATGTAATCAGCTTACTATTTACTACATAGTTAACATAGGTATTTTTAAGGGTCTTAAAATATTTTTGAATCAGTTACTTTGATAGTTTTAAAAATTATGTAATGTGACACTTTTGTGAAGTGATGATGTATTTGTATAAGAAAATTCATTTTAGTCACAATGGGGGAATTACTCATCTAACTCAGTCAAGCACAACTCTTACATTTGTTAGCAATATAGTAATTGTATTCTCACTTAGAAGATTGTTTTATTGTCATTATATATCGAGATTTTAGATACAGAACTAATTGCTGTCATATCTTGCCAAAAATTAGACACATTTCCAAGCAATCTGCGTTATTTATTCATAATTTGAGCATTTTTTTCTAATATAAAAGTCTCCCTTTTATCAGCCACACATAAATTCTGACCCCAAAGTACATTGATATATGGATGTGATGGTTAAATGTGGAGGTGGGACTACTGCTTCATTCATTCTATAATTCTCCCTAAGTGCCTACTATGTTCCAGCCACTGTGCTGAGCACAGAATTGAATGTGTGGGCACAGCAATAAGCTGGCAGGTGTGTCTCCAGCCAGCCTCGTGGAGCTACAAACATACCAAAGAGGAGGCGCACACTGGTGTAATGGGCCAGATGACAATCTTGTGTCTTCCCACTCTGAGTTCCACTGTGAGGTTTGGGGTTATCTTGTGAACTTTGTTTCCAGGGTGTGTGTGTGTGTGTGTGTGTGGTGCAGGGTTGTGGGGGGATGGGTAAAATATTACATCAATTAATTAATTCTGTATGTAAAATAGTATATACATATGACAACATACACAAAGATAGGTGAAACAGTCTTCTATGTGCTGGGCACTACAGAAGTCTCCCTGGGGAATCACACCTAGTTTCTTTTTTTTTTTCTTTTTTTTGAGACGGAATCTCGCTCTGTCCCCAGGCTGGAATGCAGTGGTGCGATCTCGACTCACTGCAAGCTCTGCCTCCCAGGTTCACGCCATTCTTCTTCCTCAGCTTCCTGAGTAGCTGGGACTACAGGCGCCCACCACCACGCCCGGCTAATTTTTTGTATTTTTAGTAGAGACGGGGTTTCACCGTGGTCTCGATCTCCTGACCTCGTGATCCGCCCGCCTCGGCCTCCCAAAGTGCTGGGATTACAAGCGTGAGCCACCGCGCCCGGCACCTCACTCTCTTTTCAGTTGATGATGCATCAGTGCTGAGGCAGAAACTTGGGAGCCATTCTGGACTTTCCCCGCTCTTTCAGATCCACAGCCAATCCAGTATCAAGTCCTCCTGATTCTAGCTCCTCAATCCTTGCAGCCATCGCCTTCTCTTTGTCTCTGTTATTTCTGCTGTAGTGTGAGCCCTCGTTGCAGATCACCCTGAGAATCAAAAGAACCCCCTGCGTGATCAGTTCCCTTCCATTTATCTGCCGAAAAGTCAAACTCCACACAACCCAGAGAATAACTTACTAAAGTAACAATCCAACCAGGCCCTTCCTTGTTGATATTCCTTCAATGGCTTCATATCCACGATGGCATCACTTTTTCTACTGTGGGTAGGTACCCATCACTGGTTATGAAGTCAGGTTAGTCCTCTGTGACCAGAGTTTTAAAGAAAAAAATAAGTAGGATAAATTAGGATTGAATAGGATAAAAACAGATAATTTTTTTACTTTTTAATTTTTTTGTAGAGTTGGGGTCTCCCAAAGTTGCCAGTGCTGGTCTCCAACTCCTGGCTTCAGGTGATCCTCCCACATCAGCCTCCCAAAGGGTTGGGATTACAGGCACGAGCCACCGTGCCCAGCCCAGATGATTCTTATGAGAGTAAGTAATGTTTGCAAAATTTTTGTTTCAGGTATGTGTGTGTTACTGGGTAGCTACAAAAAATTTATTTTCTTTTTAAACTAGGAATCCTGATTTTATTTTAAAAAGCTATTGATGTAAACCTCAAAATTTGCTACAGAAATACACTTAGAGACTGAGGAGGATGCATGCAGTCCCCAGGGAACATGGGACATCTTGTTTATAAGTGAAAACATTTTCCTCTTTTATCTTTACAGTTTACTAAAATTTTACATTCTGCTCACTAATAAACCTACATTTACCTTATTATAAACAGAATTTTAAAAATTACTTATCTTTAATTATGTTTCTTCACTCTAAGGCTTTGCAAACCCCTGCCACGCCACCTGGGGTCCTCATTCCCTGGTCTCAAAGCTAGACTCAAGTGTTAGTGGTCAAGCTGCTTAGTGCAGGTCACCCTGCTTTCTGGTGGCTGCCCCTGGCTACTCCACAAGGGTACTCCTTTACCTGATACTTTGGGTTCCAGAAATACTCTGCATCTCTTTGTATTCCTCCGTGACTCTTACCTTCTTTCTTTTGTCCTCGCTCCAGTTCCTGGGTGGAATGTCCAGCTTCCTTTCCTTCTCCAGGCTAACTCTTCTTCCTGTGTCAGAGCCCTGCTAAGGAGTCAGTTTCCCTACAGGAAACCTCACAACCCTCCACACTGCTGAGGGGACCATATATTTGCACTACCCTGCCACAAGCTTGCATAGGCGAGATGATAGGGAACACAATTATGTTTTAAAAGTTCTGGTTGCTGGTGACCTGGCCTCAGCCAGGCACAATTTGACATTTATTTCCTGGCATGCTACGGCAGTGGAATGTTATCTTGGGATATTGATTTGTGTTGTGCTTGTTGCATGTTCCATTTCCCCATTTAAGCAGGCGGCTGGCAAGACTTTGGAATCTTTACCTCGGGGACGATAATAGAAACTGCTTAAGTGGAATCTTCCTGCCTTTTGTCCAGTGACTATGTCAATTGTCCTGGATGGGATGGAGGGGAAGGGGTGGGGCCGTGGAGGGTACCTTTGTGGACAAGCAAGAAGAGAAAAGAGAGACTCCTCAAAGGAGACAATGGTAATAAAGCTTGGTAAATCTCGGCAGGGCCCTGGGCCAGCAGAAGGACCTCAGAGATAGGACAGGGAGTGTTGAGGGGGCTGGACCCTTTCACAAGGTCTCCAGCCTGGCCAGAGGCTCCTGATCCCCAAGAGAGGCCAGGAGATGGCAGAGCTGCTGGCCATGACGGGATCCTGTGGGCCGGGACATCAGGTACTGCAGCAGAAATCAGATGGATGAAGAATGCCTTCCTGATGTCCCAGGGCTGTGTATGGCCCAGCCCTGGGAGGCAGAGAACCCCAGCAGGACTGTGACAGCATTTTCTCTGTACTGGAATTGAACTCAAATTAATTTAAAGAAAATAGAAAGGCTGGGCACGATGGCTTATGCCTGTAATCCCAGCACTTTGGGAAGCCGAGGCAGGTGGATCACCTGAGGTCAGAAGTTCGAGACCAGCCTGGCCAACATGTGAAACCCTATCACTACTAAAAGTACAAAAATCAACTGGGCATGGTGCAGGCACCTGTAGTCCCAGCTGCTCGGGAGGCTGAGGCAGGAGAATCGCTTCAACTTGGGGGGCCGGAGGTTGCAGTGAGCTGAGATCATGCCACTGCACTCCAGCCTGGGTGAAAGAGTGAAATTTTGTCTCAAAAAAAAAAGAAAAAAGAAAAGAAAAAGTGGTCCTTCTTACTCACCTAGCTTTGTGAGCTAATGTGGGCTAAGATTCACATCTGTCCTATCACTGATTTTGGCTTTATATTGAGTATTTTGTCGCTGTTTTCGAATGGATAGCTGACATTTATATACATTAGCACCTTATGTGCATAGACTCATTTAATTCCCACAATTCTTACAAGGCTGGACCTATTGTGATCTTTATTTTGCAAATGAGAGAATAATGATAGAAACAATCTGTCCTAATTTCCAGCTAATAAGTGGTGGAATCGGATTTAAACCCAGGCTGACTGGATGTAGAGTCCAGTTACTCCCCACTCCCTCCTCCCGCCTCTCTGTGCTGTGTTGCTGGTAGATGCTGCTTCTTTGAAGACCATGCCATGTGCTTCCATTTTCTTCATGGGGCTTAACTCAGTGAAGGGCATCAGAGGTGATTAGCAAACATGGGTTGATTCTCTGGTTGTTGACATAGGAATTTGCTTTGCTGTGGAAGGAGCCTGGCCTCTCCGCCCTGGATCTGCCGGACATTGTCTGGCTGAGAGGAGAGGGTGGTTAGATCTGCGCTCTCTTCAGCGCTATGCTCCTTCTCCTCCACCCTTTCTGCTGCCCGCCCAGCCCTGGGAGGAACAGCTGGTCACCTTCAAGCTGTCTATGTGTCCTCCCTATGGTTTTGGTCTTTCAGGCTCTGTGAAGGGTGACCCGGGTCCTGGAACTCAGTGTGCCCCAGTCACACTTTACAGTGTGACACACTTTACAGTGTGACACACTTTACAGTGTGACACACTTTACAGTGTGACACGCTTTACAGTGCGACTCCCAAGAGTGGTTATGGAACGAGCCCCAGGGGACCCGCTGATGAACAGCAAAGACGTTGAGGGCTGGCATGGTGACAGAGGGAACCCTCTAGACAAGTCCTGATTTTTGTTGGAAGACATTTTAAAGTCTCTTCCAGTGCAGAGAGACGAGGCCCCTGTGGGAGCCAAATTCCCTCTCAAACTCATGGTTTTGTTTCCAGGAGAAGAGGTCACTTTCAGCTTTTGTAACTTTAATTTGAAATTAAATGTGCCATTGGGACAGAAGCACTCTGTGCTGGGGCTGTCTTCATAACAAGGGTGACAGTGTGAACTCTCACGGTGCTCCACATCAGGGCCTAGCCAGGGCAACAGAGTGGTGATTCATGCCATCTGGGGCCTGCCGTGCTGTGAACTCCAGAAGGAAGCTGCGTGACTGAGAGTTTTTGTAGCTCAGGGGCTGGAGGATGAAATCTGAACCATTTCTGTTCCCTTGCCTTGTTCTCATCTGAGCCCAGGCAGTGGAAGGAGCTGAGGTCTGGGAAACAGTCGAGCAGGCTGTTTCTAGCAGGCTCGTGCTAGCTTCCCACAGGACCACGGGTCTCTTTCTGCTGTCCCTGTCAGGCTGACCCCAACCTGCCCGGTGTCAGGAATGTCAGACCTCCTCTCAAATTCAGAGCAACTCCTCAAACATGAATAACCGCAGGCTGAATCGGCCTTTCCTGGAAGATTCGACCTTGGCAGTTTTGGGGTTTTGAATTTGGTGGTTTCTGAAAAGCACACATGCAGCTGCAGAGGAGGTGGTGGGTCTATGGCAGCTCCATGCTGAGCATCCGATCCTGCTGCCCGTATGCTGTGGCCCGTTCCTAAGCCAAGATGGAGAATTATTAATAGGCTGTGTCTCTCCAAGAGTTGCTGGAGAGAACTAGCCATGCACTATTCTTCTGGCCTTTGCTTTAAGTTTCATATATGTTGAATTGTACAAATCTACTTCCCCACCAAATGTCCTTAGAGGGCCAAAGATGGCCTTTGTTTCTTCATGATAACATCGCCTTTCTTTGTTTTTTTTGAGACACAGTTTCATTCTGTCACCCAGGCTGGAGTGCAGTTGTGCAATCATGGCTCACCACAGCCTTGAACCCCCAGGCTCAGGTGATCCTCCCACCTCAGCCTCCCCAGTAGCTGGGACTACAGGGGCACACCACCAAGCCCCGGGTAATTTCTGAAATTTTTATAGAGACAGGATTTTACCATGTTTCCCAGGCTGGTCTTGAATTCCTGGGTTCTAGTGATTCCTCTGCCTTGGCCTCCCAAAGTGCTGGGATTACAGGCATGAGCCACCACACCCAGGTACTTGTTAAGCCTGAGAATAGAGTTGCTGGCCCTCCTTCTATGTAAGCTCCCAGTCTGTCTGCAGAGGCCAGCCTTAAGGTTACTGTTTCTGCTGCTCAGATGGCCCCAAGCAGGGTGATCCCAGGTGTGATATTGGGTACATTGGTCATCCCTCTGCCTCCCACCTGGATGGAAACAGTCTGAGAGCCCCCTCTGTGGCTTGGTGCTAGGCAGGACCTTAGGACTTGTGGGTGAATTGATGGGGGAGATACACACTTACCTTTGTCCTCTTTCCCAGCATGGGACTTGAATGCTGCTATTGGTGCACATTTCTGCAGACATGTCTCTGGCTCTCAGGATGCAGAATGTTGGTAGGTCCAGTGTGGGGGCTGCCAAAGGGGGTGTCATGTGCTCTGTGGATTTTTGTGTGATTATAATGGTCCCATCTGAAGTTTTCCTGTTTGTTGCAGTAAAACCTCTCTTCAGTGTCTGTTACCTTTCTCTATATTCTTGGTGAAGGAGAGAGATAGTAATAAGGGGCCTGAATGAGGTAAGAAGAGCAGATGCTGTTCTCTGCTTCCTCCCTGCCACCAACATTCCTTCTGCCCTGTTTTTCCTGGCCAGCTCTGCTCTGGGCAGTCCAAGCCTGTGAACCAGCCACACCCAGGATCTGTGGTGGAGCTCAGTCCTGGACTGTTCTGGAAGAGTCGCCCAGAGGAGCCGTGTGGTCTCCTATTCAGCAACAGAGTACGGGATGGTCTCTCTGAAGGGCAGAGGGTCTGAGCACTGTCCCCTTCATGGCATCTAAGGCTGAAATGCTGAATGATGCAATGAGAGGATTCCAGGGGAGAAAAGGAGCTGTACATGGGCTTGATTCTTCCCTCCCCAGCTGGTGGACAGCACCAGAGGTGGAGCTGGAGGGCCCTCCACTGACCCACATGCACTCCACTTTGCAGTTGTGCCCTGGGACACACTTATAATCTCAAAGTGTTATGAATTCCAACCACTGGGTTCTACCCTACTTCTGACATAATCTTCTTGGGTTGATAGTAGCCTGCCTCATTACCCAATATTTCTTCTTATGGGTAGCCCTGGTTAGTCATTTTCTTTTAACTTTTTGTTTAAAGAAGACTTGTGATATGAGCTTTTTGTCAGAGATGATCTCTCCAGGCCTGAGTCTAAACTGTGACCCTCTCTCAGAGAATGAGGGCTGGCTCTTGAATTTCAGGCACTTTGACATTTACTGAGGGAAAGAAGGAGAATGGAAGGAGTGAGCATAAAGCGCTGACCTGAGTGGAGTGGCGGGTTGACTTGCCAGAGCCCGGAGATGATTACACTCTCCCAGCTCTAGGACAAGCTGTCCAATTTCCCAAAAACCAATTTGACAATTGTTGAGTGACCAGTTTGCTGAATTAGAAGAATTTACTAATTTACCAAATTGCTTATTTCTTTTATGCATTTCTAAAGACTTGAGCAATTGGCATGGGCTGAGTTGGCAGGGCCTGAAAGGGTTTGGAGCAATGAGTCAGAAGCAATGGTCTCTGGGAACAGCCCTGTAGGTGGCGCCACTCTCCAGACTGAGAGGGGCACTGGGTGGATGGTGGAGAGTTAGGGAGGCTTCGCTGCAGAGATCCGAGCCTTGCTGACTCTTCAGTTCTTGTTTTTAAAGCAATCCTTATTTTTGACCATCTTTTTTTCTTAAAAGTCAGTCAGCTCACCACTTTTGGATTCTTCCTTGACTTCCTGGCCATACACACTTCCCATCCTCACGCTGTCTCACTTGTTTGGCTCTTCATCTCTCTCCTTCTCCTCCTTCACCCTGGAGCAACACCAAAGCCCTCTCATGTCCTCCCTTGGAGCAGTGGCAGAACAGCACAGCCCTTGCCTTACTATTTTGTTCTTACGACCCTCAGACCTTCAGGGCCTCACTTTCTCCCACAGCACTGTAGCCAAAAGAAAGGTTTCTTTCCTGAGTGGGATTATGGTATCAGCTCTTCAAATACCATTAAATTTTTATTTTCTACACATAAACACATTCTTATGGTTTTGGAAAATGGAAGCAGTATAAAACCAAAATTTTTGCAAACTCAGTGTGATATCCTTCATATATTAGGCATTCAATGAATATTTTAGTGATTAACAAATGGGTGGTTTTTATAATGAACCTCACCCTGTTATAACAAAATACTTGTGTCACAGAAACTAGCTTGCTTTTATATCAAGATCATGGCCCTAGATTTTGATAATGCCACAGAAATATTGTCAAACATTGTTCAGTCGGCTCTGCTCTTTCCAAGTTGAGGTGAGCTAAGGGAGCCAACCAAAGTAAGGGTTGATTTCCTGCTCCTTTTTTCTCCTCCCCTTAACCCTTTGCTTAAAAAGCTCTCTGAGGCCATAAACTACTAGGACACAGCTCCCTATTAATTAGCCATTTATAACTATGTTTCTGTTTATTTTTTGGACCAGTAATTAATTTGATAGGGTTATAGGAAATCCTATGCTCCTGTAACTGAGAAGACACTGTCTAAATGTGGGTCCAGATTGAGGAGGTCCTTTGGGGTCTGTTACTTCTATCATTGGCCTGACCCACGCTGACTCTCAAATTCAGACCTCTCAGAAAAAGGAAGAAAGGCCTTATCCACAGTGGGGATTTAAAAAAAATCATAAACATCTATTCATGGTCTTGGCATTGAATCTTAAGGCAAAGCAGGATCTCAGGTAAGATTGACAGATGATGAACTTGCAGCCCACACCCCATTCCTGTTGATATGTTCCACCTCTTTCTATTACTGGGGTGTGATTACTTCAAAGCCAGGAAGAGCTGCAATCTAATTTTAGAAGAATGCCCTTCTTCTACACATTGGTGAGTATATATCTTAATATATGATGTATATATCTATATAATTTTAGTAGTCATATAGTAAAAATTGGGATAGGTAAACAGAAGAGTGCAGCTGAAAAGTCTACCTATAAAGGCTTCAGGTTAACATAGTCACTTATATTCCTTCTACCACAAATCTGTGGGGATGATTTTTATTTGTTGGGAAGGGTTGTCTCTGAATTTCCTGTAAAGTTTGGCATTTTAAATCTTTTTTTTGACTCTTCTCCTGTTAAATATATATCTTGGAAACTTGGATGTTTCTGTTTCCTGAGCTTCACAATGAACTAACAAACCAGCAGTAACTGTAATCCACCTCTTAAAATTTAATCCCTTGGGACAGTCCATCTCAATGGCAGAATAAGAAACACTCTCCTGGCAGAATAAGGGTGAAGATAAGGAGAGTGATGGCCTATTCCTGTACTTACCTGGGAGCACATGAGTGCTCAATACCAAGAGCTGCCAAGGGTGAAGGAAGATGTAGGAGCCCATGGATTGCATGAGGGAAATATGGATCCTGTGAAGGGCAAGTTGGTTTCTTTGTGTGGACAACCCAGATAAAGCAATGAAAATAGATAATAAGGACAGTAAGGACAAGTGCCTTCCAAGGCATTAAGGCAAATGAGATTGTAGCATGGATACAGAAGAGAAAGGAGAGAGAGAAAAAGTAGATGGGAAAGTAAATGACTCAAACCTTCCATTACTGAAATTTCCAAATGTTTCTTAAATGGCGATCACTAGATTGTAGGCCTTCATTTTTCACCGGTCAGCATTCCCTCATCTTTCTGTTCATAACAAAAGTGAGTTTCTCTTCTGACCACTAGAGGTCTCTAGAGAATCACGGATCAACATCTGAAGCCTGATACCTCTTGCTATCAGCCACTCTAGGAGGTGGAAATGTTTATTTTTCCAACATGAATAGTCACATAGTCACAAGAGATCCAAGGCCTGAGTCTTAAATTTCTAAAAATTAAAAAATGCATATAGCTGCTTCAGTGGGTAGCTGCCTACTCAACTTCAAGCTGGCACTGACCATCATCCCTCAAATATGTCCCTTGCTATTTTGATGGTAGAAATTCTGCTATTACACAGAATAACAGCACTGCTTCTACTAAAAAGGCAAATGCTGTGGAAGCCTAATTTATACAATCATAATGAGTTATTTATACCATAGTATGAGTGACTCCTTTGGGCCTTTGCCATTGTGATTACGAAGGATGACAGGTCAGGGTTGGTGGGGAGACCAGGAGGGCAATGAAAGAGGAGGTGAAGACAAATTTCGTCTACTTCACACCATTGCAGAGGTCTGACCCCAGGTCCTCTTCCAACTTCCTGCCCCTCAGTAAGTGCTGTGGGTGTATAACCCAACTCTGGGGTCAAGTGGACAAACTGCCCTCAGCTTCCTTAAGCCTTCCTGTTCAAGACGATGACTTCCAGACTTTCCTGGGACACTGATATTATCACCTCTGGAGTCCTTGATGTGACTCTCTTCCTGGTCGTATGGACTGTAGCTATTTTGGGCGTGTCCAACATGTTTGATAGTGCCGGTGATGACAAGTGTACATTTCAACATTCCATTATTTAGAACACGCATGTAATTATTTGTAATGAATCACTGATGACATCTGGAGAACAATGAAGTCCTCTTTTAATGTTTGGACAGTTAGCTATGGGAAATTTTTACTTTGATGGTCTTTCATTTTTATCTCAAGAATTTTGGATATTATTTCCTGTTGCACTCTGGTGTACATTAATTTTTCCTACATTTATCCATCCATCAAACATTTATTGAGAGTCTATTAATTTCCTCTTACACTGAAGGCTCTATGAATATGAGGATGAATAGGAAGAATAGGGCAGGGTTCTCAAGAAGTTCATCAGTTGATAGGAGGGCCAGATATGTTGAGGCAGTTACAAAGTGCATGATAAATAGAGAAGTGCAAAGTGCATTGGGACTAGGAAAAAAATAAAAAAAATACTTCTGGCCGGGCGCGGTGGCTCACGCTTGTAATCCCAGCACTTTGGGAGACCAAGGTGGGCGGATCACGAGGTCAGGAGATCAAGACCACGGTGAAACCCCGTCTCTACTAAAAATACAAAAAATTAGCCGGGCGTGGTGGCGGGTGCCTGTAGTCCCAGCTACTCGGAGAGGCTGAGGCAGGAGAATGGCATGAACCCGGGAGGCGGAGCTTGCAGTGAGCCGTGATCATGCCACTGCACTCCAGCCTGGGGGACAGAGTAGGACTCCGTCTCAAAAAAAAAAAAAATACTTCTAGAAAAATAAAGTTCATTTTCTCAGCTTGTTGGAAAGCCATCATCTGTTGTTGTTATTGTTTTTTTATCAGGGAACAGTAGTCTGATAATTCACCTTGATGCCTTTGGTATATTTTTTAATTGCTTTTAGCTCTTTTAAAAGGTGCTTACCACAGGGTTGAAGGGTAGCGTGTATGGAAGGCAATGTGGCCAGAGCCTACTGGTATAACCCATTCCACAGGAGTGGCCTCTCGTCTGGTCAGAGGAAGACCAGTGGCCAGTAGGGCTGCCTGTGTTTTCACAGTGGGTATCCTGGAGCTCCTGAGGTTGGTACTGCTGGAACACAGAACGTTCCCTACTGAAGGGGATGCTATAAAGCGTGTATGTTCTTTACTTCTGCAATTTTCAAGGATTCATCTCTCAGTAACCTAGCCTTCTTTTGAAGCCTTGTTTACAAGACAGAAAATTAGGTGAGTGGCTGAGATTTAGAAGTGCATATCTACCAAGGGGAAGAGAATAAACTGTCTTTTGAGCAGAGAGGTGGGGCGAAAGCTCACCAACATCCTGGGTCCAGTATTCTCGGGAGGCCGTCTCTTCTGCTGAGGATGGCTTCCTGCTGTGGGTTTGTTTTATCTCTGACCCAAAATAGCATTTGTATTCAGTTCTCTCAATAGAGAGAGTGGGGAGAGCAAGTTTCATTTCTTCGTTGTGCAAAAGGACACATGTATTTATAATGAACAACTCCATTTGGCTTTTTACTTTTAGGTGAGCATAGACTTCAATTGATGCCAGGTCCTCCTTTTTCCTTGGAGAATCATGTTTGTACTTTCTCAAATTACATGTATCTATCCTTCTGCATTTTCTTTACTCTGATACTCTTTTTGGAAACTTTTTTTTTTCTCAAACCTCCAAACCACAAAGTGAAGCAACAGGGAACATGTTCTTACAACTGAGAAGTCAACATGACAGACATGTTTGGATGTCTGTTATATAGCTTGCTGTAGACCCAACTCTTAATAAATAACTGAACGTGGCTGGGCGCGGTGGCTCACGCCTGTAATCCCAGCACTTTGGGAGGCTGAGTCGGGTGGATCATGAGGTCAAGAGATCGAGACCTTCCTGGACAACATGGTGAAACCCCGTCTCTACTAAAAATACAAAAATAAGCTGGGTGTGTTGGTGCATGCCTGGTTCAAGAGATTCTTGAACCAGGATATTGAAGAACCAAGAGATTGAAGAAGGGCCTCAAAGCTGAACTTTTAAATCTTTCTCCAAAAGATGGTGTGCATATGGTTATTAAAATTATTATTGGGACAAAAACACTTATTTGCTAAATATAAATGTATGAAAAATACCATAATTTTTGTAGCAGTATTTTAACACATTTTAAAAAATATATTAGAAGTGTCCAAATATGGAATTGGCTCAGATATCTCAGCTTCTGAGAAGCTCAGAATTTACCACCAAACAGCAGCCAATGTATGAGGTCCCTTGGGCTTTCGTCCCATGCCGAATGACCCAGCTGATAGAGCTAAGAACAGATTAGACTCCCCACAGCTCCTGATCGTTGAGTATGTACTTCAAAGTGGGGTTTTCAACATCAGTTTTTAAACTTTGCTCTGTATGCTTGTAGGACACTAGCATTTTTTGACTTATAAGAATTAATATTTTACCCATTGAAAAAGTACCCTGACTAGGTGACATTTCTAACTATTTAAATTGGGAGAAAAAAGCTGAAATACCCAGAGTTCATGGAGAAAAAAGTGAAATAGGGTCTGCCAATATCTGTTAGTACTCCGTAGGAACAAAGCAGTGGAAATGAAACTCAGTGTTTGGGCTGTGCATGTGTGCGTGTGTGCATGTGTGTGTGTGTGTGTGTGTGTGTGTGTGTGTGTGTGTCTTTGTGCAGTTGGCAGATCAACCCTAAACAGGCCTCATGTGGCTGAGGCTCATGCATACACAAATCCAGGTGGTGGCCTCCATTTGCAAAAAAATTCTTTGTTTTGCCATTCTCTGGGCAGAAAGTACTGCCAATAATATCTGAGTAATATCTGGGGCTTATTTCCATTTGGATGTGGAGACTTAGGTCTCTAAAACTTTCCAAAAAAAATGTCTGATTGGGCCAGTAGAGAAAGCCATGATGCAATCTTAGTGGACTCATTTATGCTTTGATTGCCATTTCCTGTAGATATCCGTGTTTATACATTATGAGGCATAATGTGCTTCATCTTATTATGTACTATTATTTTAATTTTTCCAATGATAAAATAATGCATGCTTTTTTTGTAGAAAATTTGGAGAAATGTATTCTATACAGAAGCTTAAAGGAAGTATGTATAATCTCAGCAAGCAGTGTTATCTCATGCTGACTTAATTCTAAAATAAATTCTAGTAATTTTTGTTAATTCTTTGTTAATTCTATGCAAATCATTCCGTTGAAAATAATAATGACAGAAACATTAGAGTTTTAGGTTTGATCATCAAAACCTGTTTACTGCAACCCTAAAATACAACAGGGACCTGTTGGGATGCATCTCAATTCCAAAGGTCATGTGGATACGTCCTCAAATCATTTCTTTCTGTTTTAAAATGACAGTGATGGTAAATATTTATTGTTAACTGTGTATCATTGCCCTACATTTTTTATGTGAATCAACTATTTTAATAATTACAAGAACCTTAAAGGAAAGTGCCATTGGTAGAGTCCCATTTTACAGATGGAAAAATTGAGATGAAAGAGTTTAAGTAACTTGGCCAAGGTTACAGGCAACTATGCAGTAGAGGTGAGTCAGCCTGTCTTCCAGAAACCCTGAGCATCTTCCCTTCTAAACTTGAAAGTGTTTAGTTTCTTCAACTAAGGGCATAACCGGGTCAGTCAGGATGTATTTGAGCACATGACAGGGCAGCAAAACACATCTCTTTGCTTTGATTTCTGTAGAAACATGTCCCCTGTGTTAAGTGGTGACAAGCCGCGTGGGGGTTTTGCTCAGGCGACAGGCTGGAAATGCATGTGTGGCAGGCGGGCTTGTGAGATCACATCCGAAGCTGGCTGGACTCAGTTCAGTCCTTTGGAGTGTTGATCCAGATGAGGGGGAGAAGAGGCGAACCCCTCTTCTTTGGCTTAGAAGATTACGGATCTGTAACTTCAAAAGCTGTTTGCAATTTTATATTCGCGTCTTGCTGCCAAGGTGCTTGTCTTATCTGCACTCTGTTGGCTGGGGCCGTTGTGAGTAAGCTGGGCGGTTTCCTCCTGCATTTGGAAGGAAGTTGCGGGGGCAAGAAGGGGGGTGGGGGTGGAGAGGTGAGTGTGGCTGAGAGGATGACACCAGCGGAAACAAGGCAAATAGGCTGGGAGGAGGGCCAGACAAGCAGGGTGTGTGAGAGTGAACTCAGGGAGAGGAGAGGAAAGGCCCTTTCCTAGTCTGTGCTGATCTGGGAGGACGCACCATCTGAATAGGAAGAGCACAGAACAGAGATTCAGCAGACAGGCCTGCTTGGGGTTCTTGCTCACTGGTTTTAAGGCTTTGTGACCTTGGTCAATTTACTAAACCTCTCTGGCCCACCTTCCCCTTCTATACTGTTTGCTGTATGGTCTGTTTTTTGCTAAGCTCAGGTGGTAATGTTGCCCTCAATACTCCATGCCCAGCTTGTTACAGAAGGAAGAATGCTGGTCTAGGAAACAGGAGATCTGGGTGGATTTTCTGTCCTTACTCTTCATCAGCTCTCTGACCCTGGGCAAGACTAAGAACTTCTGTGACCCCCAGTTTCTTAATCTGTAAAATGTGTATAATAATACATACCCTTTTAACTTCACAAGGTTTCTGGGATGCTCAAAGAAGATCAGGTGTTTGAAAAGATTTTGTAAACGTAAAAGGATTATACGTTGAGCTGTTCTAGATGCTGGGTGAAAGGGTGCAACTGAACACACAGTACTGGTGGACTACTGGGTTCTCACTCAGGGATGGCAGAAAGGTTTCAATTTGTGAGCCAGCCACTCTTATTGACTGGAAGTGGCTGCCTGGACCTCCTGAGCTTTGGCTGGGTTCTGAGGGAAAGAGTGCTCATGTTGATTATTAATGTCTGTCATGGACAAAGGGGTAGGAGAAGTGGTTCTTGGATTGTGTGTTTGCTCTTCTGCTCCAGCCTAGTGATTTCTAAATTTGGTTGCTCATTTAGATTCTCCTGGTAAAAATGCCCCATCAGGCAGATTTCCCATTTCGTAGGCCTGGATGAGACCTGGGGTGAAGGCAAGGAATCTTCATTTTTTGAATAAAGCTTTCCTTGCTGGTTATTTTGATAGTTGTGCAGGTGTGGAGAGGTGCGGCAGGCATCGAGTCACATGGGAGCTCTCAGTGAGTCTCATGGAGCTCTGAGCATTGGAAGAATGGAGCACAGAAGAGTTAAGCAACTTTTCTAGACATGGTCGTAAGTTTAAAAAATGTAGATCAGGCCTGTGGTTTCTAGTAGGTTGCCTAACTCTTTCTTCATTAAACAAAAGGGTTGTATTGTCTGTTATGATGATTCTCCCACTGGTTTCAGGCCTGATCATTTTTCCTTGTGGTTCAGACAGCTGCTCCAAAAGAGTCAGATGCTGAGATCCATTGTCCACCCTGGCTCCTGCTCTGAATTGACATCAGTTTGCAAATAGTAGTTTCATAAATCAAGAAAAAGAAGAAAGGTAAATTAATGACTGTGTTAACTAGAGGGGCTCTGAAATTTCTGCTTTACATATACTCATTTTGAATTTCACTTTTATTATAATGAACTTGCAAACACAGCATTGCAATAGTATATGCACCTCCCAAAGATGCTGGGAAACAGCTGATATTTCATCATTTGAGAACAGTTTGTGCCTGCAAGTGGCAGAGGTGCAGGAGGAGACAAATAAAAGGGATGCCTGCATCCTATTTCCGTGAATTTCTGTCCTCTGAGCTGAAAGACAATTGACAAGTTGGCTGGTAAGACCTTGAAGAAAGAAGATATTTTAAAACTTTAATTGAAAATCCCCATTCCTTCTCATTCAAGAAGCAAAAGAGGAAACTATAATGATGGACACTCTGGTGCTAGTATCAGTCATTTTAATCACAAGACGTGGACCAGCCCACCTTGGAGCTCCTTGTGGTGGTGGCCTGGTCCTAATGCAAGTCCTAACGGAGCTCTTGGAACTGGCTGTAGCCTTTGCTGAGCAGGAGCAACTATGTCTCTGGTTCTTAAGGATTAAAAAGGTAAGGTTGCAGTTCTGGATGCTGGCATTGCTTCAGGGCAACACACACACACACACACACACACACACACACACACACACACACACTCAATACTGTAAGTCATCCTTTCTCTCATATGGGAAGATGTGTACTTTTTTTTTTTCTTGAGATGAAGCCAAACTGAAGAAAAAAGAACAGAAAAAAGAATCACAGGCCCACAGCTTACATGTCATTCATACAGGCAGGATTCAGGGCCTCGGCTTTTGCCAAAAGAAAAAGACATTCTACACCCCTATTTCTTGAAAATAAATAACAATTTCTACAGCAGCAAATGCTTTTAATTCTGCCCGCATCTCTGCTCTATGAGCCTTGAAGGCATTGGAGTTTGAGACCTGTGAGTTAGACCTTTGTCTGCGTGTACTTTCTGAGAACTCATATAAGAATGAAAACACACATACACACACACACACACACACACACACACACACACACACAAAAAAAAAAAAACAACAAACACCAAAGCATTCTGACATGAAACTCTGGTGCCCATTTCTCTGGGGCAGTACATCATTTTAAAGCTTTTAATTTCTAGAGTAAGGAGTACATTAGTTGTGCCAAATGAATATTCAAATTGCAGATACTCTAGGATTTATGCTGATTCTAACTTTGAGGGTTGCACTTTTGAGTTTAATTTTGTCTTGTGTTAAGCATGGGAGTGAGGGGAAATACAGGAGTGCACAAGTAGGCAAAAGGGCAGGCATGATTGATGGCCATAGAAAGTCCTGACAAATTTGTAGTCAATATTGTTTGTCTAGAGAGGCTTGTGTGACAAAAGAAGTGTCAGCAGCCACTGAAGTCTCATTCTTCAGGACCCGGCCCCCAAGTTAGAATAGGGGGCTTGAGTGAAATGCCTGTCATGCTTAATTGGAAAAATCACTCCAGATGAGTGAGAGAGGCTGACAGTTATGCATTACAGAGAGAATTTAGTGTGTCTTACAAGGTTGATACAGGCGCCAAAAGTGACTGGCTTTAGCTTTTCCCTATTAGGAAGGCCACTGGAAGGATAAAACCCAAGAAAAGAAGCTACTTCTTGCTTCAGATTCTCAAGTGCTTGTAAAAGACTTCCACCTTCATTACTTTCATTGTCACTCCGGTCTTTACCTCAATTCCTTTTTTTTCTCAGGTTTTCATTCTGTCCTTGCTTTCGTAAATACCAGGGACAATTTCACTGGGCATACAGTGGAGAAAGGGAAACCATAGACTGTTACTCATTCTCTCTCTGTCTCACTCTTTCTCTATCCCTCTCTCTGTCTCTCTCTCTGAGTGTGAATGTTTGCCTGTCTTTGTGGAATTGGTCATGAACATTTCCAGCCATTGCTTCCAGTGCACAAAGGCTAAACTCACTTTGTCATTTGATAATTTGTTTATCTGTCAGCATCTCTCACCCTGAAATGATGAGGCTTCGGGAGAGCTGTGGTTTCTCATCCAGGTGAAGTCTGTGAGCCTATGGTTCTATAAGGGCTAGAGAGTTTGAGAGGGGAGATGGATAACTCATTCTCTGAGTCTTGGGAGCCCTCTGTTTCAGGGCTAGCACCACCAACATTTGGACACGTGGGTGCAATTTGGTCATGGATCTCTTCAGTTTAATTTTCATCTTCCTGTTGGGTCTCAGCATTTGTCTCTGTAATCGCTTAGATTTTTGAGAGGCTGAGGACAGATGCTTTGGCTTGAAGCTTCTGAGCCTGTTTGGCCTCCAAGACTTCAGCCACCAAGTTGTTATACAGCAGTGCTTCCTCTGTGTTGTCCCTTGGTGATGTGTTGGGGTTGGTGGCATTTATGAAAAGGATGCGGCCTTAAAGACTGCTTAATTCCAAATTTGCATAATTCAGGCCATATCCTGAACTCAGTTTTACAGTTCATTTGGCCTGCCAGCCTTAAAATTCTTTGATCCTCAGAAAGAATTTAAATTTGAGGCACTTATATTACTTCACATTTTGAGTGTGAAGAGACTATATGAATTTTTCATGTTACGCTATTTCGAATTTGTGTAGAATATGGCCATGTTAGAATATTCTATTGGGGTTTGTGACTGTTAACTCCTACAGTTCTTAAAAGTATAATCTAATAATGGAGCTAAGTATCCTAAATTCTACTCATAGAAATGTAAGTATAAATCTTTTGTAAATGAGTGGGTAAGCTAACAAGACTTGGAAAGTATTTTGAGGTAAATGTTAGGGCTATTATTAATATCTTTATATGGCACAGCCTGAAATGCCTCAGTAACAAATTAATTTAATTGAATTCAATAAAGATTTATTTAGTACCCACTAAGGGCCAGCCCAGCAGAATAGTAGACATTGGAGCTACTACCTGGATCAGGAATTGAAGTCAGTGAATTGAACTCAAGGACCCAAGAATGGTAAACTCAAGCCAGCCATGTGTGACCTTTAACATTGCAGAATGTTTTTATCTTATTCTCTTACCTTTTAAACTTATTCTTTCATCAAGAAACACATAACACTGCCAACTGAAGTGAGGAGAAATGTAAAAGTATTTCAGACATTTTTGAGAATGCCCAGCGACAGAATGGAAAGTGTCTATGAATTTTTTTGTTCAAGTTTTAAGCATAACACTTTTAATTTTCACTGTTGAGGCTCCATGCCACTTCCTAGCTGTGTGTCTTTGAGCAAGTCATTTAACCTATCTGTGCCTTCATTTTCCCTTCTGTTAAAAATGAAGAAAATAAAAGTAGCTATCACTAAGGGTTTCAGGGATTAAGTGAATTCACATTTGTTAAACTCTCAGAACATCCTGACATATTCTAAATATATGGTACACTACTTTCGATAAATAATATCTTTAAAAAATGTCCTCATCTTTTTTTTTTTTTTTTTGGTTTTAGTATGTATAGTATGCTTATGCAATGGGATCTTTGTCTATGATATCAAAGTCTTCCAATGGCAGCTCAATTTTCATTGTCCAGAAAGTTTTAGAAGGTGGAATTTAATGTATTCTGAATACAGAACTCAATCCAGATATCAAATTGCCTTGGTGAGATTTACTTCTCTGGTTAAAGTATGATGCAGGTAAAGTTCCAATCCTGATTAATGCAGTTGTGGTCAAAGTTTAATTATATTTTGGAAATGTAGTATTTAAGTGGCATCTATCACTTAAATACTATCATAAATGCTGAGCCCCATGGAGGTATTGATGGACCTGAAAATATATGTTTTTCAAGTGCTTTTGCAAGTGAAAAAATGTAGCGAAAATATTATTTCTCTATTCTATTTAAAATTAGGTTTCTTGGAAGGACTTTCATTTTCTGAAATAAACATACCGTTGAGCCTGGTGGTATGTATAAATATGGATTCATGAAATGTGGGTTTGCTTAAAAACAAGATATGCCCAACGAACTTTGCTTCCTTTTTTGATAGAGTGGGGAGACTGGTGGGGAGGGGAAATTCCACAGACAAAATGTGTCTGGATTTCAGGAAGACGTTTGATAGAGTCTCTTATGACGTCCTTGTGGGAAAGATGAAGGTACACGAGCAGAGTGACAGTGAAGCTAGGAGGCTTTGTGGCCAGTTGGACAGGGATATGTGAAGGTCACTGAATTCCAGGTGGTGCCACTTGGAGGCTTCAGGGCCATCTGTGGACCTCACCTTTTTGGCCATCTTGACCTGAGGTTTGGATGATCTCAATAGTGAGGAAAAATTAAGAAACCAGAACAAATAAGAATATGAAGTTTAAAGTAAATAAATCCTTCATTTTAGTTCAGAACTTTAGTGTGCATTTGTGCTGGGGGAAGATCTTACTTTCTGTGGGAGAAAGGCCGAGGGTTTTTGTTGGCTGTGGGCACCACACGAATGACCAATGTGATGCAACTGCTGTTAAGAATTAAGGATGCCTTTTAATTATAAACGATTTTGGTAATAAGGAGGCAGTAGTCCCACTATGCCCTGCTATAGTCAGACTGCATTTAGGGAGTTGTTCAGTACTAGCTATCGCATTTCCATTTTGTGGGGAGAGTTGCTACACAGCTGGAGTGAACCCGGGTAGTGAAAGGCCTGAAAAGCGACTTAAACAAGGAACAGTTGAAGGACCTTGGGACAGTTTAGCTAGAGAAGAGCAAGCTGGGAAGGTGGATTAGTGACCTGATATCTGGTTTCACATATTTAAAGGAAGGTCAAGTAGAACAGGGAGCAAACTGCCGCATCCTTCCGGTACCAAATACGGGCTAACAGGAGTGATTTAAGCAATGAGAGCTGTTAGATAATAGAATGATTTGCTCATTGTTTGGATGAATTTAAGGTGAGCGAACAGGAAGGCTGTTTAGGAAAGTTGTGGACGTCATATATCCGGAGGGCTAAAAGCATGGGCTTGGGAGCCGAGCAGATTGATGCTTCAGTTCTGGCTTTGCTAGTGGCTGAGTGACTTGGGCATGCATTTAATATTTCCATGACTCAAGTTTCTAATCTACACAATGCAGAAAATAATAGCACCTTTCTCCTGAGGTGATTGTGAGGATTTAAATGAAATAATTCATGTGAAATGCTTATATTACCTGGCATTGAGTTAATATTCAATAAATGACAGGTATTGCTATGACCAGTCCTGATGTGAGGGAGGGCTAAAGTAGATATTCTCCTTCCCAAATCTTGTATTTCATATTTCTGATCAATGTAAGGATCAAAAGGGACAAATGTATCTAGGTCATAGCCCCTAGAGAGCCTTTAATTGCTTTTTCCCCCTTTGTTCTACTCAGTGCTCCTTTCAACTTCTTGAGGCGTGTATCTTGGGGAAGAAGTGTCAATCTTCTTTTTCTCAAATATATGTCATTAAAAATAAAGTGGCAGTGTACTTGAGAAGGTGCGCTGCATTCTGAGGACCCAGGGAGTGTGCTTTTGCTCATGTTCTTGAGAAATGGTAATCATATTATGCAGAAAACCACAAAAGGATATGCCTAAATTAAAATTGTGTCAGAGATTTTTATGCCTACCAATTTGTTATTGTTTCTATGCCTTGTATTAATGTAATATGACTTGAATAAGTATTTAAATAGTTGTGCAATTAAAAAGAATTATATTCATTTTTAGAGAAAAAAAGGCAAAGGCAACAGAGGCGGCATAACCACACATTATGTTTTTATCCAACTTCCTGGTCGAATCCTGCCACGGTTTGCTGACAGTACACCCATGCCACATTTTTTGAGAGAAAAAACCATTTCCAGGAGCCTAGCTTTTCTTCATCCTTTCCCACAGCCACCTCCTGCGTCTAACGTGCTTGAAGACACAGTAGGAAGGCACCAGAGGGCATTCTCAGATCGTCTATTTTCAAGGAAATACAGCTGGGAAGTACAAAACAATTCTCCACTTCTGCCAGTTTTGGATGAAGTGGTGGTTTCTAACACACACTCAGAAACACTTGGAGTCTGAAAGCTGCCATGCTAAATAAACTGCCATTCAACCTTGGGGTATCAGCAGAGGCATTTGACTGAGTGACCCCAGTTCACAGGACAGTCAACGTTGTCCTCAGAAGCTGGGCAGGCAACATGGACAAGCAGAGAAACCTGTCTGAAAATCCAGAGATGTGGGGCTCTTGGTTCCAGCATTAACTGCTTTTTTGACCTTCAGCAAATTACTTTGTGCTCCAAATCTTAGTTTTCTCATCTATAAAAGGAAGATACGAAAGAATACATGAAGATCATTTTGAAGTCTAACTCTCAGTGGTTGAATTCCTTTCTTTTTTTACTCTCCCTCCCTTCCTTCCTTCCTGATTAAAGGAGAAACTGGGATATACTAATACTGTGTTTGGAGTAGGTCTGCTCTGACCTTCTAGTGCTGAAGAGACAGTCTCTGAGGATTGGCAACGCACACTGCTCATTGTCGAGTTGAAAGCTGAGCACTCAGGCTTTAAGTGGCTTTCAAGTTTTTTCAGGCTTTTCTGACTGGGGCATGCTTACCTTCTTAGTTGGAACAGCCATGGGACGTATATAGTCTAGCATCTTGGAACATTGACTCTACACAAGAATTCTGGAGAAAAATGTGACATTTTTAGTGTTAAATAGAGATATTATGGAACATAGGTTAAAATTTTGCATGCATTTTTACTGTGAAAAAAGACTTTAAAAATGTGGGATCTGTAGTTGGATGCTTTGGGCTATACTTTTGTATCTCCTAGGATTAGAATTATCTCTTTGTATTATTTGGAGTGTATTGGAGGGAAATTTTAGGAAAGCTTACCCCTTGGGGTATGTTTTGAATGTGTCTCAGGCTGGGTTCCCTTGGCAAGCATTCAGCTGCATGCAGTTCCCTGAGGGCATGGCATATTCTTTAGGGGGAAAAACCTACTAATAAGAGAGAGATGCAGGAGAGGAAAGGGCAAAGAGCTGTACAATGATGTCTTCTCAAGGACTGTGATCTGATTCATTGTGTGCGTGTGGGCGGGTTCTGATGAATCATTCACACCACAGAATTGACCCACCTTGAGGCAAGGGGGCTGGAATTTTGTGCACCCATATCAGTTGGTCATTATTTACAGGTATCCATGGGTGAAGCCTGAAAGGCGACAGTCTTCAGTCAGGAGGCAATTCCCCAGAGAAAGGAACAGCTATAAGCTGTATGTAGCCATGGTGTGCTAGAGTCAGCTCACCACAGCTCACAAGTGCTGTGTGCACATCACTTCCCAAATGCCCTTTCTGTGACTTCACCCTGACAGCTTACAATTGGCCATGACAGAAGCATTACGTCATGAAAATCAACAAAAGCTACAAATCCCAGGCCTTACACTCCACAGGCAGCCAGATGTTAAACGTTTACCAGCACGGCCCTGGCCAACCTTCTCTGCAGCTAGAGGCTGGTGTCCTAGCTGGTGAAGGGGATCGGAGGAGGGCACCAACAGCATGTACTACATTGGAGTTACAGAGGATTTGCCCACAAATGATCTCCCCAACTAATTTGTCAGTTGGCAAAGCCATTCCTATAGGGGTTGCCTTTCCTAGCCGGAAGAGGAGATGTATATACTATTGAGAATCATAGAACCAAGAGTCCACCACACTCCGGTCAAAATGACGGATTATGTTTTATAAGTGCAAGAGAAGGGCAGAGAGGAGGTGAGGAAAGAGTGTGTCATCGGAATTACCTGCAGTAAGGGGCAAGAAAGGGCTTATATTGCCTAAGGACAGAATTTAGAATATCATTGATGCTATAGTATTTTTTTGAAGATTTTTTTTCTCAGAATTTATTATTTAAAACAGTGCACTTGACTGAGATGATTGATAGTTAGACTTTTTATTGTAAAATATTTATTAAGGAAAATTTCAAATATACATAAAAATATATCTACAGCTAATGAAGAGCGTAATAAACCCTCACCCCTCAGATTCAAAAATTATTAACTTATAGCCAATCTTGTTTCATTTATATCTCTACTCACTTACCCTTGGGAGCATGGGAAGTTTTGGAGACTTAGTTAATTGGATAAAAGTTGGCTGTGGCTAGAAAAAAGCCAGAGGCTGGGTGTGGTATCTTACGCCTGTAATCCTTGGACTTTGGGAGGCCAAGGTGGACAGTTGCTTGAGCCAGGAGTTTGAGACCAGCCTGGGCAACATGGTGAAACCCTGTCTTACTAAAAATACAAAAATTGGCCGGGCGCGGTGGTTCATGCCTGTAATCCCAGCACTTTGGGAGGCCAAGGCAGGTGGATCATGAGGTCAGGAGTTCAAGACCAGCTTGGCCAATGTGGTGAAACCCCGTCTCTACTAAAACCACAAAAATCAGCTTGGCATGATGGCACGTGTATGTAGTCCTAGCTGCTCAGGAGGCTGAGGCAGGAGAAACGCTTGAACCTGAGAGGCGGAGGTTGCGGTGAGCCGAGATTGCGCCACTGCACTACAGCCTGGGTGACAGTGCAAGACTCCGTCTCAAAAAACCAAACCAAACAAGAACCAAAAACAAACAAATAAAAATGCAAAAATTAGCTGGCTGTGGTGGCGTGTGCCTATAGTCCCAGCTACTCAGGATGCTGATGTAGGAGGAATACGCTTGAGCTCGAGAGGTGGAGGCTGCAGTGAGCCATAATTGTGCCACTGCACTCCTGCCTGGGTGATAGAGCAAGGCTCTGTCTCACAAAAAAGGAAGAAAGAAAAAAAAAAAGACAGATTTGGGGAATTTACCAAGGACTGTGGGAAAGGATTTGGTAGATGGAAGACACAGCAGCTAATGGACCACCTTCCCTAACCTATTAGGATCTACTAGGAATCATTAGAAGATATATGAAATGCATTACATGAGACCTGTATTCTGATTAACCTCACAATTTTTATCTCCAGCTCTTCCTAAAATGAAGAACCAGTGATGAAAAGAAGAGTTACAAAGTTCCTATAAAAGGAATTCAATACGTCTTTGCTCTCTGAATACTTCTTTTTCCCCTGGGCTTTCTCTCTTCAGGTAGACAAGAGAAAAATGTCAAGACAATTTCTGAGTACAAATTCTAAATTATATTCCATCCTAAAGCAAGGCTTGTTGCCACCATAACAAGATAAGAATCTTAATTCTTATTTGATGGGCAAAGAAATGTTATTAGAAAACAGAAGCAAGCTTGGACCTTCTTGTGACATGGACTTACAGTGATGGATTATGCCTACATACAATATTCATTTTTCTTTTTCTCTTTCCTTTCACAGTCTTTGTTGATTTGAGATAAGAGATGGCTTCTGACATTTTTCTAAGAATAACAAGTTTCCTTCTCTGCTTTCTGGCCATTCTACTTTCCCTCTTACTGGTTGCAATTCCAAAGATAACACACATGTGAGTGCTTGACAATCTGGAGTTGAAAGAAGTTGTTATGGGCCTCAGGAAGCACATGTTTGAAAAATTAATTAATTCATATGAATTAATAAACTAGGGAAAGCTTGGTTCAGTCATAATATATTTACCATTAGAACCTTCTACCAAGGACAGTTGGAAGTAGACAAATGACTTGAAAAATTAGACCATTGGGAGCTTCAGAAAGCCGGTGCTGAGGGAAGAGTAGACACAGCAGCAGAGAAACAGCTCTGTCTAGATAATTGTCTAGCTAGTTTCTTCCTTTCTTTCTTTCTTTTTTTTTTTAGACAGAGTCTCACTCTGTTACCCGGCTGGAGTGGAGTGGCACGATCTCAGCTTCTGCAACCTCTGCCTCCCAGGTTCAAGCAATTCTCCTGCCTCAGCCTCCTGAGTAGCTGACACTACAGGCTCGTGCCACCAAGCCCAGCTAATTTTTTTGTATTTTTAGTAGAGATGGGGTTTTACCATGTTGGCCAGGATGGTCTCGATTTCTTGACCTTGTGATCTGCCTGCCTCGGCCTCCCAAAATGCTGGGATTACAGGCATGAGCTGCCGCACCCAGCCTTGTCTAGCTAGTTTCTAATAAAGTGGCTGAAGCTACTTTATTGGAACTGCCCAAGAAAGAGCCCTGTCCTTTGTTCATGTGGGAAATCTGAGAAAGAAGCTCCCCGATGCTATAGACAAGTGCATGAGCTGTTTATTGACAGAGAGTTTTCACTTGCCAGTTGCATGGAAGAGGTTGTTGACAGGTTGTGGATAAAAGGCAGAAAATAAAAGAAAGCATTCTTTCCTAAGGGATGGTTATGAGTGAAGATTGGAAAAGGCTGTGCAAGCATCGATTCCTACAACTCATCTCTTCTAGCTAGTAAATCTTGAAGATGAATTTAAGTTTAAAATTGACCATAAGCTGGCTGAATTTCTGTTGAGGTTTTTCCACAGTTATTAGGAATCAGACTTAATTCTTTCAGTGGGTTTCTTGGCCTCTTTACTGGAATCCACTTTTCATTGTTTCTTTTTCACTGAAATGTCATGATGTGAAAGTAAAAACAATTTGCAATCAAGGTACATGAATATTTCTGACTCTTATCAAACAAAAAATAGAATAGTATTGAACACATGCATGTATTTGTGTATATTAGCAGAAGTTGAACTTATTTTTTAAAATAGACTTCTTTAAAAAGAGTTTTTTAGAGCAGTTTTGGGTTCATAGCAAAATTGGGAGGTATCCTATATATCCCTAGCCCCACCCCCGTGCATAGCTTCTGTCATTATTAACATCGCCCATTAGAGTGGTACATTTCTTATAATTGATGAACCTACATTGATACACCATAATCAGCCAAAGTCCATGTTTAGACTAGGGTTCACTTTGGGTGTTGTACAATCTATGAGTTTTGACAAATGTACAATGATATGTATCTGTAGTATCATATGGAATAGTTTCAGGATTTCATTTAAAAATACCTTAATTCTTATATAACTTTTGTTCTCTCAGGCTGCCCCTAACTTGTCCCTAGACCAAGCATGGTAACTTTATGTTACAATATGCATATAAGTTCATGTTATAAAAAGTGCAATTAGATCACAAATTTTTGTAAGAGAATATACTTGGTAAAACCGAGGGGAAAGAATTTTGAAATGCCAAGTTGTTACCCAAAGCAACAAAATCCACTGGCAGAATGAAAATGTTAGTGTTCACTTAGCCCAAGTGGAGGGCTCCTTAAATTCAGGATCATTGTTGGGCATTGATTCTGAGTAGAGGCCCACAGACACGGGTCTTCACTCTTTTACAAGAACCTCCTTTGGGCTCCTTTGGAACTTCTGTGACCCAGGTTCTTTTAAAAGGAGAAAATATAATCACCTGAGAATAAGTTCCAATCAACCTGATTCATATTAGCTTGTCTTTCAGGTAGAACAAGCACCAGTATCTTTACTTTTCCCCAGTGGTATAATAAAAGGGGATAATCTCAGGTAGCCTCTGTGACCAAACCCTAAATCTTCTGTGATAGTAGATAATGTGGCAATGGCTTTAATCACCCTAAAATGTTAACTGTGCAATGAGTTTATGATCTAAAGACAGAGTGAAAGGAACCCAGATTTCTAATTATGCACCTAATTTGTTGCAACAGGGATAAAGGGGAAATAGAGGATTAAGATTAAATGAAAGATAGAAAAATGTAGATTAGGGAAGTGTTGGGATATTAATTTCAAAAAACAAATAGTTAAAAACATGTGAAGTGCTGCTGAATGTATGTATCAATTCTTTTGTCCATTGGCAAGTGTGTCAGTGGTAATCCCCACATGGCACAGGGCAGCACCGTGAAGGAAGAGCCTTGGCTCTGAGGCTTACAGAACTAGCAGAGGCACACCTGGAACTAGAGCAGATGCATCCAGTACCACCCCGTGGGGTTGCTGAGAGGACTAAAGGAGATAATATTGTGTGAAAAAAGTACTTTGTGAGCTACAAAGCTCTAGCTAAATACTAATTATTATTTTAATATAAGAATTGGTACTTATTCCAAAAGATTTTTTGATAAGACTAACATGAATGAAGCAAACTGCATATAATTAAATTTTAAAATTTTAAATGGAACTATATAGATGGATGATTTCTTTCTAACTTTTTTTTTTTTTTGAGATGGAGTCTTACTCTATCACCCAGGCCGGAGTGCAGTGGCACAGTCTAGGCTCACTGCAACCTCCCCTCCTGGGTTCAAGTGATTCTTCTTGTACTTTCAGTAGAAAGGGGGTTTCACCATGTTGGTCAGGCTAGTCTCGAACTCCTGACCTCGTGATCCATCCGCCTCAGCCTCCCAAAGGGCTGGGATTACAGGTGTGAGCCACCTCACCTGGCCTAGATGGACGATTTCTTTTCTTTTCTTTTTTTTGTTTTGTTTTGTTTTTTTGAGATGGAGTCTCGCTCTGTTGCCCAGGCTGGAGTGCAGTGGTGCGATCTCAGCTCACTGCGAGCTCCACCTTCCAGGTTCACACCATTCTCCTGCCTTAGCCTCCCAAGTAGCTGGGACTACAGGCACCCGACACCACGCCTGGCTAATTTTTTGTATTTTTAGTAAAGACAGGGTTTCACCATGTTAGCCAGGATGGTCTTGATCTCCTGACCTTGTGATCCACCCACCTCGGCCTCCCAAAGTGCTGGAATTACAGGCGTGAGCCACCACGCCCAGCCTAGATGGACAATTTCTACAGGAGACTAGGGATGAGAAAAATCCAGGTAAGCTGGAGTGCTTTGCAAATGCTCAGTAGAAGAGAAGGGATTTGAGCTGTCTTTGAAATGTGAATGGAATAAACCAGGAGAACAAACCAGTGGGGTAAAGGCAGGGAGAACTTTAAGACAATGTAGGTAGAAATGGAGAAGGTGTGTTTTGGGACCTGTGAAGAAACAGTATTCATTCATTCATTCATTCAATCATTCATTCATTCGTTTATTCATCCAACAATCCTTTATAGGCTCTGACTCAGTGTCAGGTGCTGGAGACATAAAGGCAATAAACCAAGGTCTCTGCCCTTAGGGAGCTCAAGTCTGGTGCACACGTGTTGAAAGTGCTGAACAGGACAGCCCAGGTGGGGGGTGCAGATCTCCAGGAAAGCTATTCAGTGAGGAAAAGTGGACTTGTACTGTGTAATTATGGTTAAGGAACATGAGAGGAAACTTGTAGAACCTGAAAAAACACCAAAGTGAAAATTAAGGTTTAATTTTTATACTGTTATTAACATAAAATTAGGCACATTCATATTGTAATAAGTTTATTTGAACAGATAGCAATTCATGAATTGGGCAGCACCAGACTGTAAGCAGTTCAGGGTTCCCCTGAAGGTGTGAAAAGATAAACTTTTATAATGTGTTTTTGAAGACAAGACAAAGAAAAGATTTCATTGGTTAAAGTGGAAAGTCCCTAGCTAGAGGTGAGTTGACGGTTTCTGATTAGTTAAGCCTAAGTTTTGTTTTACTGCTTGCAGTAAGTTAGGTTTCTGTTTGCTTATATAACCCAAGGTGCTGGAGCCATCTCAGCCTAATGGCTTCGCAATTAATTATTTTAACAGAGTCCAACTCCCGACTATCAGTGGGCCCTTGGATTTGTTGCGTAACTTTTCCCATCGTTGGTTTCTTTAAATGAGGGAGTCAGGGTAGATGGTATGGATAGTCTGTGTCTTTCCTTGATGTATTGCTAATGTGAGGATTTGAGATGCCCAGTATCAAGGGAAAAGGGGAAGAGTAAAGAATTAAAAGTATAAAGAAAGAAGTGCAGAGAACTGAGAAAAGTTTAGAAAACAGAAGAATGAGGAGAGCAGGGATCAGTGGGTAAAGGCCACAAAAAGATTATTCCAAAACTAATAGGGATCACACTCAAATTAAAAGTAGTAGATGACAAAGACGGGGGAGAAAGTGGGTCCTGTCAATAGTGGGTGGCAGCTGCCATGGAACGGAGGCTTGAATGCCTGCTATACTACCTGATAACTGAATGATGTTGGGCAACTCACAGCCTCACTTGATTGGTATAAAGGTTTCCGAAGATAATACAGCAAGAAGCACCTGGCATGTAGTAGGACTCAGCAAATACTCAAATACATTTCAACTAGGGAGATGTGATATATTTTAACTGTAAATACAAATAATTAATGAGGGTAAAACTAATTAGTGTATGAGTTTAACATAAGGGACTGTAAATAAAGCAGAGCAAATGGAAGACTGGGTGGGGTAGTTGTGTGCGCTAAAAGGCCAGTGTTTCAACATACTAAGGGTTATTTATTGTGTTTCTTCATTCTCCAAGGCAGTGATATTTACTGATGAGGTAAAGCTAATAAGCATCTATTTGATTTTCCTGCCAGTGGCACCCTGACATTGCCCACCTGCTGTTTCCCCCTCTGAGGTCACTTAATTAAGGACTATTTTTTATGTGACACGTCATTAGGTCCTCCAGGATGCCATGCGTGGGAAGCCGCTCTGCAAGAGCCCTTATATACCCCACATGTGCTAGGGCTGCCTGGAAGAAACACTCCTAACCCAAGAAGACCCTGCATTTAGCCGCCCTTTGAAGGCGAGGTCTATGTGACCACAGGCCTGGCTCTTGGTCCAAATAGCAGCTGCCGTGGTTGTCCTTTGGGTTAAGACATGACAGTCATGAAGAGGTGTGGGTTTGAGGGACAGCAGATCATAAAGTACTGTAGCCACAGCAATGGTTTGGTAATTTATGTCTCTGTGACTGAGCCAAGGGGCTGACAAAGGAAGAAATATTCTATTCTAGCATTTTCTATCAGAGGGAACTGGAGATCTATAGATGCTGCTACTTGTGGGCTGTGAAAAGCAGGGCTTTTTTTTTTTTAATTTGAATTTTAATTAGATTGTTTTAGCTGAAACTGGAAGTCAGGAATTGAATCAATGTCTCCAAACCTAGTTTAAGTAATACAAGAACCTATTCAACCTGGCTCTGTCTGGAAGGCTTGGACTTGAATTTTTTATTTTATTAACAACTTTATTCTCTGCTATTTGCCAAACTTTGGTTCAGGCATTTTGCTGAGTTGAGAACTATGGAAATTTGTTGTAATTGGAGGGGAAAGAATCACATGTGGTTTCTTCCAAATCTTTTTCCAATTCTTTTTTTTGTTGTTGTTCCGAATTCCATGGGAAAATTACTCAGAATTTTCTCCTTTAATGATGCAACAATGCTTGGTTTGATTTGCCTGTTTTTATTTTCTAGCTGCATTGTAATTACATTTTCCCACATGACTTATTTTTTTTCTTCCAAATTAGTAGATATAAAATTCTGATGGTTCTTTAGGGAGCTAATCTTCAGAGATTCTCTCCTTGGGCTATCCTTTGTATGGGAATAGATGATGCTGGACAGCCAGGTCCCTGCCTGCCCGCTTAGTGGCAATCCATCACCCCAGGCCTTTTAATTAGCAGTTGCAGGTAAATCACTAATTGGACCTACATTTGCATACATAAGCCAGAAATTTGTAGGTTTACAGTTATAAATCTTAGTCACGCAGGCAGGGCAGAAATATTAGCGTTCATCCCTCATCCCTTATAATTGCCTCATCTGTTCTTTACAATGGATTTTCCCATCTTGGTACTTGTAAGTGGGTGAAAAATGACTTGCTTTATTAATTTGTTAGAAAAAAGAGGTGTTTTTGGAAGAAGAAAGGAGTAAGAAAAAAACAAAGAAAAAGCATTTAAACAGGGCTCCTTTAGGCAGCAGCAGGGAGATATGGTGCTTGAAAAATAGCAGCTGGTTTAATTTTTTTATTGCTTTGAGTTTTTTTTTTGTGTGTGTGTGTGGCATTAGCATGGTGAGCAGTAGCAAAGAGAAGGCTCTTAAGGAGTTTATACTTTTCTGAGACAGTGAAGGCTTCCTTACCTTGAGCCTACATTGACTCTCACCTTCAGGAGCCTGAGGAAAATCCAGGCTTAATGTTGGATTTAATCAAAGGGTCAGTCTATTTTCAGAACTCATCTTAATGGAGTGGTCCTGGCACATGATCAGAGATGATGCCGTGGGCCTTCAGGTGGCTACTTTGCTGAGCAAGGTTTATGATCCTCAATCTGTCTGGAGGCAGGGAAGCTCCTAGCTTCTGGTCGTTTCTAAGACCATCCCAACTGGTCATTCAGTTAAGGACATTTCAACCATAAATACTATTTGCCAAGGAACTGCATGTGTCAAGGGCTAGACTGCTCATGATAGAAAACCTACATCAATACCAAGTCCTTGGTCTGCCACACAGCAGGATGGAAGTGCAAAGGCAATTGGTGTGACAAATGTATTGGCTTAATTAAAGGGCAGGCTCTGAGTTATGTATTTAGTTTCATACAAGAGAGAATATCACTATTATTTTTAAGGCCATGATCATAGGCCACAGGGTTCTCGGGTCATTTCAGGGTGGAGAACAATCAAGTAGGTATGGGCAGTCATTGCAGGCCTGTCTGGCTTAAGCTCCCCCAGCATACTTTCTCATACCAGGCCCCAAATGCCCGCTCTTCCTTGCACGTAAGTCAGCTAAAGTGGCTTATATTTTTATTTGAGATGATTACAGTCCTCCAGTTGGACTTTGGGTGACACTGCCTCTGCTTCTCTCCTTGCTGACTTCAGGGCTCACTGATGGCTGCACTGATTTTATTTCTCAGTCTTAGAGACTGCCTCCTTTGATATGGCATGATGTCACTTTTCCCATCATTATGTAGGTAATAACATTTTCCTTCTCCCAGTCAAGTTGATTTTGCACTGTGTATTCCAATTTATCTCTCCTCTCCCTTCCTAAAGAAGCAGAGTTCTTGCTTGCTGGGGATGGAGACAGGGGAAGCAGAGAAAAAGGAGAAAAGTTGCATTGCGTATCAGCTTTTGTTGTGATATGTTGTGTAACAAGCACCACCAGATCTCAGCATCTTACATAGCCAGACATTGATTTTTCATTCATAGGTTTGTGGTCAGCTCTGGTGACTTCATTTCAGGCTTTGGGTCAAGTTCATGTCTGTTCTATGTGTCTCTCATTTCAAGCCTACTTTTTCTACTACTTCAAGCTTTTTCTTTTCATGGCAGAGAGCAGATAGAAGTGAGCATAGGAGACCAAGTCAAACTACACAAGCACATTTAAAGTGTCTGCTTGGTTGTGGGATACATTACATCTGCTCTCATTGTTCTGGTCAAAGCAAGTCACATGGTCAAGGCCAATATTAATGGGATGGGAAAGTATATTCTTCCCACAGAGGAATGGTCAGAAAGGAGAGAGTGTATTAATAATACAACCTACTCTTTATAGCTGTGTTTCAATAGAGAGTTTTGAAAAATTTAGCAATTATCAGTCTCTGGGAGAAGTTCTGGGCCCTAAAGAATTGGGAAAGAGAAGAAATAAGATTTACGATTTGTTGTTGCTGTTATAAATGGGGTCATATTAGTCCGTTTCCATGCTGCTGATAAAGACATACCTGAGAATGGGCAATTTACAAAAAGAAAGGTTTATTGGACTTACAGTTCCATGTGGCTAGGGAGACCTCACAATCATTGTGGAAGGTAAAAGGCACGTCTCATATGGTGGCAGATAAGAAAAGAGTTTGTGCAGGGAAATTCCCCTTTCTAAAACCATTAGATCTTGTGAGAATTATTCATTATCATGAGAACAGCACAGGAAAGACCTGCCCTCATGATTCAATTACCTCCCACTGGGTCCCTCCCATAACACGTGGGAATTCAAGATGAGATTTGGCTGGAGACACAGCCAAACCATATCGTTCCACCCCTGGCACCACCCAAATCTCGTGTTCTCACATTTCAAAACCCAATCATGCCTTCCCAACAGTCCCCCAACGTCTTAACTCATCTCAGCATTAACTCAAAAGTTCACAGTCCAAAGTCTCATCTGAGACAATGCAAGTCTCTTCCGCCTATGAGCCAGTAAAATCAAAATCAAGTTAGTTACTTCCAAGATACAATGGGGGTACAGGCATTGGGTAAATACAGCTGTTCCAAATGGGAGAAATTGGCCAAAACAAAGGGGCTACAGGCCCCATGCAAGTCTGAAATCCAGAAGGGCAGTCAAATCTTAAAGCTCCAAAATGATCTCCTTTGACTCCAGGTCTCACCTCCAGGTCACAATGATGCAAGAGGTGGGTTCCCACGGTCTTGGACAGCTCTGCCTGTGCCTTTGCAAGGTACAGTCTCCCTCCTGACTGCTTTCATGGGCTGGCATTGAGTGACTGCGGCTTTCCCAGGCACACGGTGCAAGCTGTTGGTGGATCTACCATTCTGGGGTCTGGAGGATGGTGGCCCTCTTCTCACAGCTCCACTAGGCAGTGCCCCAGTGGGGAATCAGTGTGGGGGCTCCAACCCCACATTTCCCTTCCACACTGCCCTAGCAGAGGTTCTCCATGAGGGCCCTGCCCCCAGAGCAAACTTCTGCCTGGGCATCCAGGCATTTCCATACATCTTCTGAAATCTAAGTGGAGTTTCCTAAACCCCAATTCTTTGACTTCTGGGCACTCGCAGGCTCAACACCACATGGAAGCTGCTAAGGCTTGAGGCTTGTACCCTCTGAAGCCATGGCCCAAGTGCTACATTGGCCCCTTTCAGCCATGCCTGGAGTGGCTGGGACACGGGGCACCAAGTCCCTAGGCTGCACACAGCACAGGGACCCTGGGCCTAGCTCATGAAACCACTTTTTCCTCGTACGCCTCCAGGCCTGTGATAAGAGAGGCTGACATGAAGACCTCTGACATGACTTGGAGATGTTTTCTCCATTTTCTTGGGGATTAACATTTGGCTTCTTGTTACTTATGCAAATTTCTGTAGCTGGCTTGAATTTATACTCAGAAAATGAGATTTTCTTTTCTATTGCATTGTCAGGCTGCAAATTTTCCGAGCTTTTATGCTCTACTTCCCTTATAAAACTGAATGCCTTTAACACACTCCAGTAACTCTTGAATGCTTTGATGCTTAGAAATTTCTTCTGCCAGATACTCTAAATCATCTTTCTCAAGTTCAAACTTCCACAGATCTCTAGGGCAGGGGCAAAATGCCGCCAGTCTCTTTGCTAAAACAACAAGAATCACCTTTGCTCCAGTTGCTAACAATTTCCTCGTCTCTATCTGAGACCACCTCAGCCTGGATTTCATTGCCCATATCATTATCAGCATTTTGATCAAAGCCATTCAACAAGTCTCTAGGGAGTTCCAAACTTTCCCACATTTTCCTGTCTTCTGCCGAACCCGCCAAACTGTTGTAACTGCTACCTGCTACCCGGTTCCAAAATCACTTCCACATTTTTGGGTATGTTTTCAGCAGTGCCCCACTCTACTGGTACCAATTTACTTTATTAGTCCGTTTTCATGCTGCTGATAAAGACATACTCGAGTCTGGGTAATTTACAAAAAGATAGAGGTTTATTGGACTTACAGTTTCACATGGCTAGGGAGACTTCACAATCATGATGGAGGGTGAAAGGCACGTCTCACGTGGCGGCAGACAAATAAGGAGAGTTTTTACAGGGAAATTCCCCCTTTCAAAACTATCAAATCTTGTGAGACTTATTCATTATCATGAGAACAGCACAGGAAAGACCTGCCCCCGTGATTAAATTACCTCCCACTGGGTGCCTCCCATAACGCACAGGAATTCAAGATGAGATTTGGGTGGGGACACAGCCAAACCATATCAGGGGTCTTTCAGAAATGCAAGTAAATTATTTGAGTTGCTTTTAAAGTTATTTTTGTTTTCTGGACTTTCTTTTCCTGAATGTAATATTACTCTAAAGTTGGACTACATAGATCCCTTGGCTTTTATTGCTTATACACATACTGATTAGAATTTGGTGCTAGACCTGTGAAGAGTTTGAAGTAAGTTATTACTGTTACTCATTTGTTTGCAAATGTTCTCATTCATCTGGTAAGCCTATGTTGTTTGCTATCATGACTATTTACTCCTTGGAAAAGGGCATGTGATCTTTATTGGCATATCAGTTTGGATGTCTCTATGGAGTTCTGCACAGCAGGCCATTGGCAAGATTCTGATTTATCATAAGCTTTATTTATCACACAAGAAATGCACAACTCTGTGGACATATTGGATACATGTGCTATCCGAGGTTCTTTTAAAATCAATGCTGTTTGACAGTTTTTCCCAAAAATCATTAACCAACTTGAATCAAGAATTCCTCAATTATATTTAATTTCAAATATTCAAAATATCAAAATATTACCTTTCGGTATATTTTTCAATTTGAAAGTTACCTTGTACTGATGAAGAACTGGTTAACATTGCCTACAAATGGATTTCTGCTACACTAAGTGTGAATAACAGCTGACTCTGAGTTGGGCTAATTGTGAACTAATTCAAATTGCTGTGTCACTGTGGGTGAGGAGGGGAGGTGAAACTTGTCTTTTTCCTTCTCAGCAAATTCTTTTTATAAGAACAGTGATACTTTGGATATGATGTTTATTTCCCACGAAGAACCCACATTACTTGATAAGTAGATTTGTTTTTTCCGTCGAACAGCCTGTGTTTCAAATTAAAACAGCTTCCTTATTCTTTTATAGTTATTTAGTAAAATGATGGAGTGTAAATAAATTTTCGTGAGTCAGTTAGATCTAATAGTCAAAATAGTAGGTTTTGGACTCATAAAAACCTGGGTTCCTTCCCAAATCTACTCCTTTGATATGACATATTTTTGGTAAATTTACTTCATCTCTCTGTGCTCAGTTTCTTCCTCTGCAAAATGTGGTTAATAATAGTAACTAATGCTAGGCGTGGTGGCTCACGCCTGTAATCCCAGCTCTTTGGGTGGCCTAGGCAGGAGGATCGCTTTAGCCCAGGAGTTAGAGACCAGCTGGGCAACCTAGTGAAACCTTATCTCTACAAAAATCAAAAAAACTTAGCTGGGCATGGCAGTGTGTGCCTGTAGTCCCAGCTGCTCCAGAGGCTGAGGAGTGGGTATTGTTTGAGCCCAGGAGTTCAAGGCTGTAGTGAGCCATGATTGTACCACTGCACTTTAGCCTGGGCCACAGAGTGAGACTAAAAGAAAAAAAAATTAACTATTCAGCAAGGTTTGTTGTGTGGACTAAGTGAGGTTATTGCAAATTGCTTAGCATAATGTTTTGCTTACAGTAAATAATAAATATTAGCTATTAATATTATTTATAACAGTGTTATTAGTGTAATGGATAATGAATGGATATGTGAACATGAGAGACAAACATATAAATCATTTGGGGTAAAATTGGCCTGGGGTTTCAAATATTCCTTTTTCTTTGTAAGAAATAGGAGCACTTTTACACTGTTGGTGGGACTGTAAACTAGTTCAACCATTGTGGAAGTCAGTGTGGCGATTCCTCAGGGATCTAGAACTAGAAATACCATTTGACCCAGCCATCCCATTACTGGGTATATACACAAAGGACTATAAATCATGCTGCTATAAAGACACGTGCACACATATGTTTATTGTGGCACTATTCACAATAGCAAAGACTTGGAACCAACCCAAATGTCCAACAATGATAGACTGGATTAAGAAAATGTGGCACATATACACCATGGAATACTATGCAGCCATAAAAAATGATGAGTTCATGTCCTTTGTAGGGACATGGATGAAACTGGAAAACATCATTCTTAGTAAACTATCGCAAGGACAAAAAACCAAACACCGCATGTTCTCACTCATAGGTGGGAATTGAACAATGAGAACTCATGGACACAGGAAGAGGAACATCACACTCCAGGGACTGTTGTGGGGTAGGGGGAGGGGGGAGGGACAGTGTTAGGAGATATACCTAATGCTAAATGACGAGTTAATGGGTGCAGCAAAACAACATGGCACATGGATACATATGTAACAAACCTGCACATTGTGCACATGTACCCTAAAACCTAAAGTATAATAATAAAAAAAAGAAAAATCAACACTGAGAAATGCCAATTGTACTTTGTTAACTGACCATTCTATGTCAAATAATTTTTTTGGTAGTACAAAATTTTAACTTTTTTCTTTTTTAATCTTTGTTGAAGTTATCTGGAAACTCCTTCTGGGACTTTTGAACATACGGGAATTGCAAAAACTCTTTGCGTTTATTCATGTTTTATCTATTCACTTTTATTCTGCACTCATCCCTATTATTGAAATCAGTGGTTCTCAGCCCTGAATGTCCTTTATTTTAATGTTTTTATTTTATTGTAAATTGACAATTTATAATTGAATATGGATGTGCTGTAGAATCACCTGAGAAGCTTTTGAAAATTCTGATGCCTGAGCGCCTTTTCTGAATATTCTCATTTATTTGGTTTTATGTTGTTGAGAATCTCTGGATTAGATCTCATTTTTGGGATCTCTCAACCACTTTCTTCTCTCTTCTCTTCACTATGTGATCAAAGTATCGTCTTCTTTACAAAGCCATCCTTTTCAGCTAGGAGGACCAAGGTTACACTGCAATTCCAACTCCCAAATCTCAGTGGATGTAAAAGAACAAATAGCAATGCATGTCCATCCCACAGGAGTGGAGGGGTTCTACTCCCTGACACCTTCACTCCATATGTCACTGTCACGTTTGCTTAAGGTATTTGGGTCAGAACTGGCCACCTGGCCACACCTAACTTCCAGGAGAGCGAATATGCCAGCCTATCATGTTCCCAGAAGGACAAACCAAAACATCTGTGAGCTACCACATTTGATGACACCTTGTCATACTTTGCTCTCCTCTTCTGAATTCCTGTTGCACTCATCTATACTGTATCAAGATCGGTCACTTCATTGTATGCTATTTTGAATTTTAGATCTATTTTGAATTTTCCAAGGACAAGACCTTGGAAATCATGTGGTCTAACTTCCTAGCTGACTTTGGTCCTTAAAATGAAGAAGGATTCCAATTTGTTTATTTTTAAACAAAATCATTAAAACAACAAATGTTGTCAACTCATTTTTTTTTCCTCACTGAAAGACAAAACAAACTCAAAGTTAGAATGGAGAGCTACTGGGGAGAAATGCATTTCTGCATCTAGCTGCTTCAGAGTGCATTCCTTATTTAGATGGGGCCTCATGTGTCATAGTACATTTCTGAAATGGTTACCTGTTTCCATTTGGTCTTGTGCCTACTTGTACTTTAGTGACATTAATGGCTACTAAGGAAGTAAGACTTTTGGGGAAAATGATATTCCAGTCATTCCAAATTTTTATTGAATACATTTTTTTTTGCCATGAAATAGCCCTAGGAGATCTGCTGGCTAATAAACCAGACTTGATAATCACATCATGTGTATGGCAGAAATTATGCTTATTCCTCAGTGAAATAAGATTTCTCAAGTCTCGGTAGAGGCAGATGAATTTATCATTCTGAAACAGCAGGGTGGGTCATAGCCTGGGTGGCAAGCTTTGTAAATATTAATGGAGATTCCAAATTCCACTGTGTCTGCAGTAATTTAGAAGCAGTGTTAGCAGCGAAGGGTCAAGGGCAAAACAACAACAACAAAAAATGATGTGGGTGGACTTGGATCTCTTTACTGTAAGAAAAGTTCTTCTTTTTTGGAAAATTCTTTTTGTCTCTTCAGTGTCTGTGGCCATCTGAAAACATCCACATGATGCCAGACCGTGCTTTACTCTGAAAATCCACCGGTAAGGTTATTTGACCTCTTTCTCTCTAATTTCATAGTGTCAGTCTTTGAGCTGAATAATTTCAAACAGATTTGACTCCCAAGAGACCTTTTTCTTTGTGAGCAAACCATGAAGAAACACTTGAATAGGGGGTGAAATGACGAATACTCTAAACCTCACAAACTTTTAGGAATCAATTTCTCAAACATCATACCTAATTACTCTCCCACCCCTATTTCAATTCAGGAATCTCAAGGTTAAGGAAAAGCAGCTGAAAAAACAGTATTCTTGGTTGGGTTCATGTACTGCCCATTTTTCGTTTTTTTATAACTGTAGGATAGAAAGGAGAGAAACTTCTAAAATCTGCCCCTTTAATTGCCAAAAAAGAACACTCAGAGAAAGAAAAGTTTGTGCTATTATGCAGAGATGATAGTGTTGGCAAGAATCATAGAGACGCCTCTTGTTTAGTGGTTCTCAAAACGTGGTCCTCATGAGGACACCAGGGGTTTTCTGAGTTGGGAGGGATGGAAGAAGGAAGGGCAGGTGATTCAGCTGCTGTGGTGGCCCCATGGCCAGGAAGGAGAAGAGGATTCCACAGAAGCTTCAGTAGAAGGCAGAGAACTTGCAGGTGATGCAAAGATGTGTTTGTGAATAATCACACTGGGTATGTCAGTGCTGTCCTAGTATTTGTGCCTGTGGAGGTGCAGAACCAGCAGATGACAGCGAATGGAGGGCACTTGGAATTAGAAGGCAGGAATAGGTAGTTTCAGTGCTCAGCGGGATGGGTAGTCTTTGGGCCATTTCAACAGGTCCAAGATGTGTAGAACAAATAGTTTAAGAATCATGCATCAGTCTAGGCCTTGTTCTGTGTGTAAAGTTATTCAAGACAGTCATCTGAGATAATTTGAAGACCAAGAATAGGTGCCACATCCACACTTTGTAGCAAGTTTAATGGTTGAGCCCCTTTAGAGTCAAAATTCATATATAATATGTCATATCTATCATGTAATTCCTGCTGAAGTCTAAGACTCCATTTCTTTTGTTGGGTACGTTGAAGATGGAGAACAACTCGATGTCAAGACATGTTTTGGTTGTAAGGGACAGAAGTCCAACTCCAACGAGCTTGCCAAGGATGGAACCTGCTGGCAAATATAACCAAACTGTGGGAAGGGCAGGGTATGGTTAACCTCAGGTTTCTGGAAGCAGAGTGTACAGTGCTGTGCCGTCCCTCTTCTCTCTGCTTCTCTCTGCATGTTGGCCCTATACTCTCAGTGGGGCACCCTCCATGAGCAGCGAATAGCAACCACAGGAAGCTCCAGTGTCAATGCCTCCCACAGCTTTCCAGAGAAGCAGTAGCCTCTTTGTTAGGTCCGTATCAAAGACATCCACAGGCAGGACTTTGTGTGACCCAGTTTGGGTCACATCTTTATTTGGGGCCCGGAGGAAATGGATACAATGACTGCAGCCCTCATAGAACCTCATGTTTAGACGACCAAATTTCCTCTCTCCAAAAGTGAAATGTTGTCACTGTCCATTCAACTGATGAAAATCTTCCTTTTCAACAGAAAACTATCATGATGTTATCTGTTGGGCTTCAGTTTCTTACAGCAGTCATCTTAAGAATTAAACTGGTATGGATAATCTGATTATGAACTCCTTGAGGGCAGGGACCATATTATATAATACTTCTGTGTCCTCTGCTATTTCTTAGCAGAATTTTGAAAATGTGCCAAGTGTTGACTTGGTTCGATCACTTGTGAGAATGGAGGGATCCATAATGTTAATAATCAATGATGGTTGTTGGAGTTACTTACCCAAAACCTTATGAACTTAGCCTTCCCTAGCAGATTTAGTTTCATAATTTGTTCGGTATAAGCAAACACTAAAAAGGGATTGGGGAAAGTTGTGAGTTGAGTAGTTGGGAAGAAGGTAGTTTGCAGTTTTATTTACGTCTCACAGCTTGACATTTTTTGTTTGCCTTGGAGGGGGTGCTTTTGAAAATTACTCTTTTGAAAACAATAAAATCTTAGATTTTGGATAACAGATATTTCTGCACTATATACCCCACTTAAGATTTTCAAAGTAATGTTTAAAAGTGCCTTTTATAGTTTTTCATACCACGTTGTAGGGAAGGCCAGGGTCATTTTTAACACTTACCTGTGCTCAATGCCTCCTCACCACTATAAAGTAAGGTCTAATGTTGGTTAAAGCAAAGCTGTCTGGAATCACCCTGTCAAAAGTACTGATTTATAATCTTGCTACTCACATTTCTTACTGTGGTGCCCTCCCTCTTGTTGGCTCCTGCATCTTTGAAGTACAGGGGAAATGAACTAATATGGTAGCTCCAATATGCAGCTAATCCTGCCAATGATGTCTCCCCTGGAAGTGTTTGAGAGAAGAATTTCTTTTCCCAGTATGGATTTATGTAAACATTTGTTCCATTCACGAGTAGCACATTAATGCCTAATTCTGGAAAAAATACAAAGAAAAAACCTTTTCTGCCTGTCTAGACAGAGTCTTGTTAGTGTATGTCTGATCATATGGGTACTCATGCCGGTAATATTAATTGGTGGGAAATGAGCCAAGGAAAGACAACCCTATCTACCAATTAAATTTACTGAGCTTACAGGGTGGTTTATAAAGTCAACATGCTGGGCAAGGCTTACATCTGACCAGGGAAATTGTTGTTTTCTGATCCCCAGTTGGCCGTCAGCCACCTCAAACACGAGACAGATGTTGGCTTTACTAGGGTCAAGGTTATCACAGGGTGGGATGAATAGTCTTTGGCTCTGGGGTTTGCTACTTTTCCTTTGCTGATGAATAAGAGCAAATAAAATTATTTCTGAATGCCTTGGGCAGGGGGGTGGGGGTTAGTGTTCTAAAGCTGGATAGGGCCACCACATACCAACATCCCAGGGACAAACTTCCCGTGTCTCAGACGTTCTTAGTTCAGTTTGTTTGATCTGAGGTCGACTGATTCCGTTATCTCAAAGGGCAAGGGTTAATGCCTTCTCATAAAGATAACAATGATAAACACAAACAAGGTATTCACTTTGATATATTGGTTTCTTATCCAGGGATCAAGGCAAAAATGTGGGAGAACTGAAAACACAGTGTTTGAAGTAGCATCAAAGTAATTTGCCGGTTTTTGAAGTAGGAAGTTTTTTATTAATATGTTTTCTTCCAGTGGAATTGAGGTATATAGTAGCGTGAACTAAATGAAGGCTGTGAAATTGGGAGGTGTATTTTGTGTTTGCTGTGTCAAGTGTGTGTGGACTGCACATGGGATTCCTATCCACTTGTGTTTGTCCTTGGGATTGGTTTAGTTTCCATTAGGTGCTAAGGAAACTAGCCATGCACCGTCAGCTCCCCCAGGATGACAGCCACACCCGAGAGAACCCTGTCTGTGGGAAGGTAGTTCTTGCGGGGTTGGGGGGGCAGTGGAAGGGGTCCCAAGTGCTGGGATTTCGGGATCCATGTTGGGGACTGTCAAAAAGTTAGTTCTTGCGGGGTTGGGGGGCAGCGGGAGGGGTCCCGAATGCTGGGACTTCGGGATTCATGTTGGGGACTGTCAAGAAATGTCATCTGACACTGGGCAGTGTGGGGAGAAGCAGGAGGATGTGAATTAGTAAAACTTTGGATGCACTTCTGGGAGAGGAAAATACACATGCACCCTTTCACAAGGCTGAAAATACATAGCTACATCGGTATAATTTATTCTGGGAATTGCCTATTAAATTGTATTCCAGACACCAGGTTATATTTGGTGGTCTACTAGAAAATAGTATACTGCTTATCTATTTAAGGCTAAAAATCTCCCAGATCGCCTTTTAAGCCTACAATTGCCTATGAAAATAAACAGATATCTCCCTCCTTGCTTGAACTGCCTTTCCCATCTGCTCATTCTGGAATGCTCTTATAAAAGTTATCTGCCTCTCTGACCACATTAACATTTCAGATTCTTTCCATGGTCAATGGCGGCCCCTCCTGTCACCTCATCCACGTTGTGCTCCAGACTTTGCCTCACTTTGGCTTCATTTGGGGCTTCTGGGGCCAGGACTCATTCCCCTCCCCACCAACCCTCTCCTGGCACCCTGAGTGTGTGGTCACCCCTGGGCCAGGCCTCCTTTTCCCTGAAATCCCTCCTTTGTCTCCCTGGAGACATCCTCGATGTCCCTGTTGTCTATCGCGCTGTGCACCGATTCCCTTCTTTTGGGTGCCCCCTTTGCTCCCACACACCCAGTGCTCAATAAATTGAGGGCTCCCAACCCCTGACCTTTTCCAACTGGAGACTTTCCACCTGGCCTGCGCTGTCTAATTGTGCTTGCGTGCCCACCAGGCACTCTCTTATTGTCTCCTCCATTTATCAGGCATGATGTTTTGGGATCATTTTTGCCTGTGTTTTTTTTTTTTTTTTTTGCTTCTTCTCAGCCTACCTGAATATGACTTTGGCATTGCCATTGATGAAATGCAGCATGCGCTGGATGTGAGGATCCAACACAAGGCAGGGCCATTCCCTCTTTGTGGACAAGCCCATGTTTTTGCAGTGGAGGGGCTGAGGCAGAGAAGGGCTTGAGGACGTGGGTTATGCTCTGGTGAAGCTATCGGGGAAGTCATCAATTCAGGCCAAGCTCCGCCCTACATGTGCGCCCTCACGAAGTGATTAACACACTAGAACTGACAGTAAAATGAGTCATTAGGTTCACAGAAAAGTTAGGCAGCAGAGATGTAGTTATGGAACCGCAGGTCATAGCTTTTTCTCATTTTTCTTTTATTTTGTGGCATCGTTGCTGTGTTGTGGAAAATTTTCTTTCTCAAGTTGTCCAGCTGTGAGTCAGTTTCTTTGCCTGAGAACATTGTCTGGGGCAGCAGCAGAGCTATATTTTTCCTTCAGCCTCTATCACTTTTTTTATCCCTGCAAAGGAAAAAGTTAGCTACATTATCTGACCTGTGGATTCGATTCTGGGTTTGTAATTGCCTGATGAAAGCTCTCCTGACTGGGAGTGGAAGGGAAAATAGGAGAGGAGAAGAGGATTTCCATTGGGAAGCAGTGGTCCCTACTGCCCAGAGGGGCCATAGGTAGTGGTTGCCCTCGGTTTTGCTGGGGCAGTAGTTGAGTTGAACATGCACGGTCCCTGGGTTTTCTCCCCCTGGACTGCCCTATCCTTTAAGAAGTAATGGACTGAGTGTTGACTCTGTGCTGAGTACTATGCTATGTGTTTTATGTATTCTTTCTGTCCTTCCAACAACCCTGTGAGGTAAGAATGAGTGCCCCTATTTGAAAGCGTTCTTACAGAAAACTAAGGTTTAGAGAGGTGAAGTGGTTTGCTTAAGATCACACAGCAAATTAGCAGAAGACCTGCGTGACATACTCTAGTTCTGTCCAGCATCAAAGTCATAGTGCTCCCCTATTTATGCTACCTCTTTACCTTGCTAACCTATACATAACTGAAGCTCAAGTTCTACTATATCCACCTACCTCTCTCTGATAATAACAACCCAGAGATATTAATAGTGTTCTCTATTTACTCATAGCATCCAATTAGTATTTAATGACATTATGTTTTATAATATTATAATTTAAATGACTATATGAGTATAGTTTCTCACTTGACAGCCACTTGATGACATGATCATGAATTAGGTGTATGTCTACTTACATTGCCCCGTTTAAAGGAGGAGGGAGAATGACAATAGGCTTGAGATTTGACAAAGACAGAAATAGCGTTCGCTATAAAACAGAATGAGCCCAGAGCAAGCTGTCAAACTATAAATGGACAGAAAATGAAATGCAACAGGAGGTTGTGAAAGAAAGATAGTTAACACAAGGTAGAAATATGTTTGTAAGAGGAAAGTAAAATTCTGAAAAATAAGCAAGGATAAGCGGCTTATTTTTGCTGAGATGACAAGATGAGTATATTGAAAGTATTCAGCAACATATCTTGATTTTGTAGTAAAGTTTTGTTTCTTTATATGAAATCTGTCTAGCTTTAAAGTTATTAGCTTTAAAATTATTCCTAGAAAAATCTATAGAAATGTATTTAAAAGAGGAGATTGTTCGCTATTATTTAGTTTATAACAAGCTTTAATTAAATTGATCTAGTAATTTGAATCAATTTTGGGTATATCTGGAATACATTCTGGTATATATGCAAAGCATATATATAACATAAGCATGATGACATATAATTTAACCTATTTAAAAGATTTATTTTAAAATCCTTTAATAATTATTAGCATATATATTCATGTATTATTATTCATTAATATAGTTCATGTTATAGTTGAAAATACTAAAGCATATTTTAAAATTATGTAATTAATATTGTTGAATACATTGGAATGATATTACTGCTAATTTGAATGAATGATAAAACCATCAAATCAAAAATTTTCTGAGTCCCGCTATGAACGAACTACTGTGGCAAATGAAAAGAAACATGATTTAGCTAGGGACGGTATTTAACAGTAATTACATTTAAGTAATAAGAAAAATTGCAAAAAAATTGCAGTTGATATGAACATTACCAGTGTGATCAGAAGATGGAAAGAGCATTGCAGGTTGAATGGATACAATTCATTCAGGGGCTTTATGGAGAAGCACTTTGAACTGATTCATGAAAATCATAAATGTGGGTCAGATAGAGGTGATGGATACAGTATGGGGGCCACTTTGGCAGTCTGTCAGTAGAATGTTTTAGCATGAATTAAGATTTCTGTAGGAGGGAGTGGGAAGTTAAATTTTGGGCCATAATATGGAGAACTTTAAAAGTTAAGGTAATACATTTAAACAATGAAGAGTTATTGAATGTTGCAATGATCAATCCCTACCAGATGGTTTATCTACCTCCACTCAAAGTACATCTATTGAACATCAGCTACTTGTAAGGCACTGTACTGAGTGTTATAAGAAAATAAAATTAACAATCACAACTTCTGCCCTCAAGTCATTTGCAGTCTACATTAGATACATATAGTTTATATTGGAGAAAATGTGTGTACATGAATGACTATTACATAAATCAGAATATAGGTAGAATTATAAGAGATGTAAGTGTAAATCAAATATTAAGACACAACAGGAGAAAAATAATTAATTCCAGCTAGGAGGATCAGCAATGAGCAGGCATTTAAGTTGGTCATTGAAAGATGCGGGCAACTTTGACAACACCTTCTCTCTATGAGGGGAACGTGCTTTTTAAACAGGAAAACCAAGGACATAGGGGTAGGAAATTGCAGAACAAATTAAAGGCCTAGAAAGTAGTTTAACTTGGCTAGAACCCAAAGTATTTAAGGAGGACAAGTGGGAGGTATGGCCAGAAATGGAGAATGAGGCCTGGACTTGAAGGGGCTTTAACGCCAAGCTAAGAAGCTTGAATCTTAAAAAAAAAAAAAAAAAAAAAAAACCTTCCCTGGCATTCTCATAAGCACCTCCAGGGATTCATATCCTGGTAATTGATATACATATGGTGAATGATAAGAACTGTACTTTTGGGAACTAATAGGAAAGGACTGTGAGTGGGATGAATTGGGGAGATTACAGGCAGGAAGAACTTTGGGAGCCGTCATAATAGTGCAGGTGGGTCTATGAGGATTAGAACTAGTAAGTTCTTAATTAACCTCTCATCAGTCTGCACTTTCCACATGGGAAATGAAATTTTAAATGGGAAACAGATTTCAAAAAGCTTTGTAGGGTATAAGAAGGTTCAAAGACTGAGTAGATGTGGGGATCAAGGTTAAGGAGAAATTAAGGATAATTTCATGATTTAAATCCTTAACTAAAGGATAATGTCTTTCTTAAAATTAAATAAAACATGAAGAAAGCAGAATAGAAGAGTTATTCTGGTTGCTTGGAAAATAGTGCATTTGGGTCCAAGATTTCAAAATGGCAGGTCAAGCATGTTTATTTACTCATCCTTCATCTCTAATCCCGTTGAAGTCACAGTAAAGTAGTTAGGCTAGAAATTCATAACAACCAGGAGAAAGGGAGGCAGAGATAATCAGCCGGTGAGAGTTTTAATGCATTTCTGGATGATAGAACAGAGAGAAATGTGAGAAGAGAGGATGGAGGAGATAGGAGTCATGGACATGTGGAAAGTGGAATGGAAGATCATCCAGAACTAAGTAGGCAGATGTGGGGTGCAGGACATGGAAGCCATGCAGCGCAAGGGGTGTGTCCTTCCCTACCTCTGTGTATGGAGCTGCCAGGAGGCCTGGAGTTGCCAGAGCTGCTGGGAGCAGTCTCTGGCTGGCAGCGAAGTGCCCCTATGAAAAATCACTTTTTCGAGACCATCCTGGCTAACACAGTGAAACCCCGTCTCCACTAAAAATACAAAAAATTAGCCAGGCGTGGTGGCAGACGCCTGTTGTCCCAGCTGCTCAGGAGGCTGAGGCAGGAGAATGGCGTGAACTCAGGAGGCACAGTTTGCAGTGAGCCGAGATCACACCACTGCACTCCAGCCTGGGCAACAGAGCAAGACTCCGTCTCAAAAAAAAAAAAAAAAAAAAAGGACAAAGAAAAATCACTTTTGATATATTTAATGGTACGAAAGAGGTTAGCAAGCAGTGCTCTGAAGAAAACCTGGAGAAAACTGAGGTTTCTAGTGAACTACTGTTCTCATTCTGGCAGTGTGAATGCCCACTCAACATTTAAAATCCTCCCAGTCCATACTCTTGCTGATGACCACATAATGTATGGTCATTCATCCCACTCAGGGAAGGGGCCTATCTGAAACTAGTACAGAGGAAACTCCTACAAGATATCTAGAATAATATACCCAGACTTTCATTCTTAAATGTGAATGGATATTCAAGATACCAAACACTAAAGAAAAAGTAGTAGTAAAAAAATAAAATGGTATCAAAGTTAGCAAAGAAAGAAAAAAAAAACCCAAGACAAGCAAATATACATTATATACATATAAATATAAACATATATGAAATATATAAAGATATATATTGACCCGAGAGGAAATAGAGGTAAGTTAGGAAACAGAAGAAAACTTCAAAAAATTCTATTTTATTAGTATTGGTATTCATATTTGAGAAAGTGTTGCATCCGTAAAACAAAAGCAGGATTTCATGAAAAAAGAAATAAGCAAAACAAGAAATTACTTTTATAAATTATAAGTTATTGTTGAAAAATAAAACTTGAAGCACATCAAGTAAAAACAAAATCAGCAAAATATGAGATAAGATATTATAAATCTGAAAAACCCCAAATGAGATTAATAGGAATTCCAGAAATGGAAAGCAGAGAAAAGAGAGGTAGAGAAATGAACAAAATATTGGAAGAAAATTTCCCAGAGCTTAATTTAAGTTTAGGAGAACTCACCAAGTAATGTAAAGGACAGTCAGAAATACCCTCACAGTGATACATTCTTAAAGAAATTGCAGAACACTCAGGATGCAGATATGATCCTCGGGAAGTGTTTAAAAAGAAAAGTTTCTCTAAAAAGCAAGGAGAATCAGACTGGTATTAGGCAGGCACACTGGGTGTTAGAATATAACAGAGTAATGCCTTCAAAGTTCTGAGGAAAAGTTATTTTGATACAAAAGTTCCATACCCAAACTATGAATCAAGTATTTGAGTAGAATCAAGACATTTTCAGACATGCAAGGGCTCAGAAAATTTACCTCCCAGCTGCACATTTTAAAGAAGACATTTCTCAATGATGGCCAGATGAGAGAGAGACCCAAGGAAGAAGTCACAGGTCTAAGCCAGGTGTGAACATAGGAAAGCCAGGCTGAGCGCTGTGTGGAGGCCCTACAAGCCATTGGTCCATGTGTGAGGAGGAGGGCCTAGGACTGTAGGAGACATGTCCCTGGGAAAAAGTAGATTTTGTCATATGGTTGAGAGTACATTTCAGGATATGGTAGAAGTATATGTTTCTTCAATTTACAAGGGAAAAACAAGATAATTAAACACCTCCTCGCCTCTGTCCTCCAAACTGAACCAAATATAAAAAGTATAAGAAAGCCACGGTTCAAATAGGAATCTAACAAAAATTTGATGCGATTTAGAACAATTGAGGCCACAGATAAAAGAGAATCCTTTTGTCTGGGATGACAAGAGTGCTTCCTTGTGCTGCCCAGTGTGGTGACGTGACACTATCGAGAAGGACAGGTAAACCAGTACATTTCTTGGCTTTGCAGTAAATAACATTTAAATAGTCATAAAGGCATGAATGGTGTTTATTGGTTTTTAAATTTTTAGAATTGATTTATGCACCAAACATTAAAGATAATTATTTTTATAGTACAGAAGATAAATTATAAAATTAGAGGTTTAGATAATAGAATTTAGAAGAGAACAGGGGGCAGGAAAAGTGGAGGAAAGGGCAGGTGTGCTAATATCTTCATCACCGAACACACTGAGAAGTCACTAGATCATGTCAAAAGTTGACAGAATAAGACATAGAGGTTTTTAAAATATTTAAATTTCATATGTGACAAATAAGGAAATTGATAATAACTACAACATGTAGGGAGGATGGGGGGAGTGATGGATTGAGTTAGCTAAATGCTCATCTTTTATAAACTTATCTTTGATAGTTAAAGAGGTAAACAACAGCAAAAGTAAAATCAGAATTGTTAGAAATGCTTACCTCTAGGGATCAGGTGGTGTCTGCCATTTATTTTATTTAATAGTGTAATTTAGTAAAATTGAACAACTAAAAACCAAAAGAAAGACAATACCAGGTTGATTCAATGGTAGATAGGTCGGAAAAGTTTCTTATAAGAAAAATAGATAGATTTATAAGACTGAAATCTGCCTGTTTACTAGGCTATGACTGATGATATAGACAGCAGGCAAAAAGCTCCCTTAGGTGAATTCCAGTGGTAAAGTTTGAGGATCAGAAAACGGAGTTAGAGTACCAATAAAAGCTAAACTTCAAGGTAAAGCCATTTTGGGGTAGTTAGTTGCTTTAGGAAGTGCTGCATTGTGTGGTAGTTTCTTAAGGATGTGGTGGCTCCCAGTTCAAAGACTCTGAAAAAAATTTCTTTTTCTGATTATAAAAGCAATAGATGTTCTTGCAGAAAATTGGAGAATTACAGAAAGTATAAAGAGGATTCAGCCTAATGAGTGTGTGGCACCCTACCACCCCCAGCCTTTTTTCTCTTCCTCAAAGCACCAAATGAAATAAACTCCCACCTCCATTACCACCCCCAGGTAAAAATTACCCCAGCAGTAGGGCAAAAATCAGTAGTTAGGATAGGTGAAGTAGTTTAGCCTACTCATGGTATTCCCGAGCCACCATCTAAACTTTCTAGACTTGGAACACACCTCCTCCTACTGCCCTATTGCTACTTCAGCTGTCACCAGAGAAATTCGCTAACATAGACTCAGGTGTTGCTACCTCGCAGAGGTGAGGCAGCGAATTAAACACGTCTCAAAATTTAGTGTGTATGAGAATCATCTGTGGAGTTGCTTAAATAGTGCTGATTTCTATAGCTTCCATTGGCCAGAGGTAGGGCTGAGAAATCTGAATTTCTAAGCACTTGCTACTCAGGTGTAGTCCATGGATCAGCAATGTTGGCATCACCTGGGAGCTTGTTGCAGCTACAGCACCTTGGGCTCACCCCAGACCTACGGAGTCAGGATATGTATTTTAACAAGATCACCAGGGGATTCGAAAAGCACTGGGGTAGGTGATCTTATCATTGTTCTAGATATCATTTTTTTGGTCAAATACCATCTAGCTGGTCTTAAAGCACTCCACTCAAGAGTCAGTAGCAGTGATTTCTCACCACCATCTCTTCTCCCTTCTTCTTTTCCTCTTTGGGGAGCTTTAATCTTTTCACTGACATCCAGGAAGACGGTAACCATAACATTTTCAGGTTTAACTTAAGTCAGTGTCAAAGGAAGGAGGCTCTGAAGACACCTATGGACTTTGTAGGATGACCGGTCAGCTGGAATAAGGGAGGGGGTACATTCACACAGGAGCAGCTCACAGGGACCTGAGGGTCCCTTTTCAGCTGGGTCCTCCTTAGATCACTACTGGGGAATATATTAGATATTGGTCAAAGGTGGTTATATGAATGTTTAGCAAGATCTGTGGCATTTTGTGGTGTTTTTGTGCATGCAGTGAGTTAGTTGATGAGGTAAATTAGCACTTGTTCTTAGCTCTCAGCCCCAAGAGAAAGGAATCTGTGAGAAGAAACAATTCAAGTCCATAGCTGAGGGGATTTTGGTAGCTGATGCACACTTAAACATCCGGGGTATGACTTCTAGGACACTGATTATTATGGGAAAGATTCATGCAGGCCAGAAAATGTTTCAGTGGGACTAACATTTTTGAAACTATGAAATAGAACCCTTTCAAACCCTTTGATCTAGTTTGTTTTTTAAAGAGAAAATTTGGAGTTATGTTTTCTTTACATATTTTGCTTCCTTTGAAATTTGATTGAAAACAGTCTGGGTATGTGTATGTCAAAGTTGTATTTTATTCGTTGTTGGTTTGTCTCTTGCCTCTGGGCAGAAGTATGCGGGATTCATCCTGCCCAACAATAGGAGATGCATTTTCTACTCAAAGCATTCTTCCTAGGCATGGACTGTAGACGTTATTGTAGCATGTGATGATTCAGTTGCTTAGCACACAGTTCATTCCCTGGCCGCTCTGGAGATGGGGACGGCGTGCTTGTATTGGGTTTGAGCCAAGTCTGAGCCACGTCCGTCTGCTCGGGGCTGGCCGGCTGTGCTGTAACTCTGGTCAGCACTGGTTGTTACTCTCCTAGTCATCTTTTTATCTTCCTGGGTAATCTCGGGCTTAATTTGGTTCCTGCCTTTAATACTCCCATCTGGCTTCTTTCTTTCTTTTCTTTTTTTTTTAAACATCTGTCTGAAGCTTATATAGTCATCCTCATGACCACTTGGTTATTTAGAGTAATAATTCTCTTCTGTGTGGACCTGGGATCCATGTTAACTCCTTACATAGAACACAGAAGAAGTTAGCTGCAAGTTTCATGTAACTCTTTAGATGCCTTGAGAACGTTCAGGTCATTTTCTTCTTTGGTCTCTCTGGTTGGTTGGTACCTGTTCAACAAGCTACTTTGGGGAGCAAAGAGTTTGTGCCCCCTCCTGCAAATATTAACCATCTCTGAAGATGATATAGTCCTTGGAAGAAGATATAGTTGTGTAGGCACTCTAATCAAACTGATACAGATAGAAGTAAGATGTATATAAGTTCAATGTTAGATTACTTCTCTGGAGGCATTTGTCTTTTTATAGTCTATGCCTTTGTTATTAAGTATCATCTCTTGGTTTTTCATAATTTATCTTGATACTTTTATTGAGGGATTAATTTAAGTGATCATTATTGTAGGTAACAGAGTTTGTCTTTCATTTACTTGGTGTTAACATCAGTGGCTAAATTGATCAACCTCAGAGCTTGCTTTAAAGCAGAATGATAAGTAAAAGAGGCATGTGGAACTTTCTGAAGTAGAGAATGTGCCCGATATGTTGATTGCATGGATGGTTACAGGATAACTATATATATGTGTCAAAACTCATAAAATTGTACACTTAAAATTGGTGAATTTTGACGTACATAAATAATATCTCAATAAAGCCAATTAAAAAGAAACACAGTGCTAAGTAAAAATTACCCAAATCTGAGATTTTCCTACAACATTTTAGTTTGTTATCCTCCAAACCACCCAAAGTTACATTCTTCCCTTTGCTCCTTAGATATTATAGTCATGATATCATCATCCACTAATGGTCACACGTGATAGGGTTTCAGGGGCTGGACAGATTCACTGGATTTATGCTTATTTGTCTTGGAGAGATTAGATAAACTAGCATAAGGTAGATCCGTGTAAACTATTACTCTTACTAGCTAATAGGAATGGTCAGAGGAGCAAACCATTCGTTGGTGATTACATATCTGCATGTATTAATACAACAATTCTCAAATGCCTGCTGTGTGCCAGGCTAAACACCAATAAGTGTGCCTAATTTGCATTTCTCTGGCCCTACTTCATTAATCTATGGCCTAGGCTTGTTTTCCTGAATCAAACTAGTTTGGTTTTGCACTTCTCATTTGTCTTCCTTGAGTTAAAACAAACAAACAACAACAGACAAACCCCAAAACTTAATTGCTTCCCCTGTTTTAAAAAAGTGCTTGTGCATTGCTTTATTTGTATCACTTTGCATACCTTTTATCTCCCAAATGAGATGGTAAGGTCTCCCAGGGCAGGTGCCGGGTGTCCCCCATACACCAGAAAACAACGCCTTGTGTAGAGTAGGTTTTTAATTCATGTTCTACCCTAGCACTTGCATGCCTCTATTATTGCATTTACCACACTTTACTAAATATATCTTTGTGTTTGACACCTCGTGAAATTATACACTCCTATGTGGCTTGACTGACTGCGTGTTTTTATTCATTATATTCTCAGGATACAGTACTGCACTTTGTAAGACATTTAAAAACCTTACTGACAAAGCAGGTTTATTAATGTAAGGGATGCTGAAAGACCCAATTAACCAAAATATTTACCCTTTTGTTCTGTAAATGTACTTGAAATCCCAGACTTCTTACTTTTGTTTTGTTACTGTACTGTGACCCATTTGGGACCATATGTTATCTGAGTGGAATGATACACTAGCAAGCTAACACAGCCAGATTTAGTTTTTGGTTCAGTGGTTTTCAAATTTTTTGGATGATAATCCATTTTAAGAAAATCATTTAACCTGGAACCAGGAATATAAAGATATATCACATATATGCAGATATATGTATATACAGAAGCCATACTTACCCTCTTAGATTTACTTATTGTGGTGATATACTGTGATATTTTCTTCTCTAATCTGTTTTATTCAATTTCTATTTTCAGAAATACAGGTTGTCAAAACTCACCTTATTGATTTCATGACTCACTAATGCAGTTTGAAAAACACTGGCTCGGTTTATTGCTTAATCCATTATGACAATCAGACATCTATCTATGCTAGGTATGGAGAGGAATAAAAAGAATTCTGAAATGTAGTTCTGGATGTTGAGTGTTGCTAGAGAAGTGATGGTTAGTAGAGGAAAGACATGTGAGCCCCTGGATTAGATGAAAGAGGGGCATTCAAAGACAAAGGGATGTGAGAAGAGGGGGCAGCAAAAACAATTTCTCTTATTTCTCATTGGGCTGCTAGTCCGATGTACAACTATCTTTCCAAATGGACTGTGAACATTTCTAGGACACTAACTACACATTATTCATATCTTCATTGACAAACAAGGGTCCTGGGCTTAATAAATGTTTGCCAAGTTGAGGATAAAATGAAGAGCTCATAATGATCAAGCACCTACAATGTGCCACACAGGCACATAGGTGTTGGTTTCCTGCTCAGCTCCCTTTACCTGCTTTAAAGATTGATTGTTAATACAGCTACCCTTCTGGTCTCTTTCTTCCCCTAAATCTCTAACCAGTGACCAATGGCCAACTGACTATAGAATACAAAAATCCAGGCCCCTGCCTTAAGATGGGACCAACCTGCAATATAATCTGTGTTCCAGAACTCCCCATGGGGTCAGGCTGAAGCTAGTCTCCAGACGAGACCACATCTCGCTCAGCTTTCTTCCCTTGCCCATTCTACTTCTCTTACTCCCTCAAAAAATCATATGAACGAGAATCCCCACCTCAAGCTTTGCTTTTAGGGAATTCATCCTAAGACAATATGGTTCCAAGCAACTTACGGTATTGTCTATTTAGTCCTTAGAGCAAGCAACTCTTGGAGAGAGCCATTTATAAATGAGAAAACTCAGGCACACTGTGGTGAACTGAGATCCACAGTGAGGCAGTCTGAGAGCTTCTTGGCAAAGCTCTTAACCATTACATGAACTGCACCCAGCATCAAGTTTGTGTCTGGCTGCCAGGACACATGATGATTCTCTTGATGAGTCAATGGGCACTTTGGTAGAGGTGGTTGGTTCCCTACCGCTGCATATCGAGTTGTTTACTAGTACTATTGAATGTATGTATGAGATTGTTTAAAATTTTGAAAAGTATAACTGAAATATTTATTAGTTCAATCCAAATTTTGTGGGTAGATGAAGGAAATCTCATCTTCTATCAATTTCAGTAACAGAGAACTAATTTTAAACATAAAACTAACGTGATAGATGATACTGGTGTATGCTCACTTTTTCATTGAACTTGACTAATCCACGGGCATTTGATTGAAAACCTGCTGGTGCTAGTGGTTGGAATCCAATTTGCAGTAAGTCACTTATTCACTGCTAAGGTTAACAGTTTCTAAGCTACAGAGAGATGAGGAAAACATTTGCAGTAAATTACCATTCTTCTCTTTTTGAAAAACATGATTCTGGCTTTTTTTGTTTCATGTATTAGCTGTGTGGTTGCTGCTATATGCTATTCTGTAACTAGATTATCAATCACTGTGGCCAACACCAAATATACTGATCACAGTTTAGACACTTTTAGAGTTGTCTTTTTAACATTGAAATTTGGAGTATTGAGCACTTGGTTGTTTCCTGCCTACAGTTAATTAGAGGAGCAGTGGTTAAGCACAGTTTTTGTATCAGACCATGTTTCCATTTTCTGGTTGTGTGGTGCAGGGTATGTTATGCAACATATCTAAGCTCAGTTAGGTAGTCTTTAAAATGAGATAATATTTTCTGTTTAATATGATTGTGATAATAGTAAGATAATAGATGTAAGGTGCTTAACATAGTACCTAATATGTAGAAGGCACTCATTAAAAGCTAGATCTTATTATTATTATTATTGATATTTGTTGTATTTTAGCCACCATCATCCATTTTTTTTCTTTTGGTAACACTACCCTGATTTCCTTTTGGGGACTGACCTTTCTTCTGTTGTGGGGAATCTTGGTGGGATTATCATTAAAGGTGATTTGACCTTTCTTAGCTGATGTATGCTGTAAGAGAGGCTGTTAGAGTCTCTTTTCTGGGACTCTGCTGCCTGAGAGGGTAGATACAAGGAAGGAAGCTAAACAAACATAAGATGGCTGGAGCACATTCATCCATGTGGCAGCTCTGATGAGCTGCGAGAACTCAAGAGTGGCTCTATCTCTACTGTTGCCGAGCCTGCTTTTTCAGGCCTTTGGTTCTCTAAGCCACATGTATCTTTGCAATGAATTGCCATTTATTCAAATTACTTGGAGTAGGGCTCTGTTTCTTGCAACCAATGAATGCAAAATTATATAAATATTAACTATATGGATATGATTAAGGCCAATTTTTCAAGGCAAGAAAATTGTGCTATGAGTCTGAAATACATTATTTCTTGGACCTATGATACCGTTAAACTTATGATAGTATCAATAAGCAACAAATAGGACTTGCATTGTGGTAAGATTCCCACTCTTGTTCACTGATGTACCCGAGTACAGGACCTGGTGCTCAGTAAACATTCGCTAAATGAATGGAGGAATATTCGTAGCCTGCCTTCTTAGGTTACATCATTTTGCAGTTCAAATGATGTTCTGATTCTTTTGTAACGGGTGGAACTTTATATTATGTAGAGCTTCTTTTGAGGATGGAGTTCGATATTTCTTTAAATGTATTGCTTCACGAATCCTCATAATGATTCCAAGACATAAGTGTTTTAAATTTCCATTTTAGATTAGTTAACTGATGCTCAGATAATTTAAGAAAATTGCCTAAGGCCACACACTTCATAAGAGGCAGAGCCAGAGTTTGAACACTGCTGTGCCCAATATCCAGACTTTATGTGGTTTTCGGTACCTATGAATTATCCTCTTAATTTCATACCCTTTTGCTTCCTATTCTTTTCTTTCACGAACTTGTCTGACATCCTATTTTTGTGCACTTCTTTGGGATAAGTACAAAGAATGATGTTATGACTATCAAGTATACAACCGACATCTAAACAAGTATCTTAAAACTCGTACAGCCAAATGAGTATTGTCCCTCTGGAAGAGGTCATCTTGGGAAGTTGTGCTCTCTAATGCTTGATATATTGTTTACAGGCCTGCCTCCCATTCTCTCGAATGCTCTTAATGTGGAAACTCATTGTTTTTTGGGGTGAGATTTGATCTTGAAAACAGCCAAAGGCATTTGGAGGGCAATCTAGTGAAGTCATGCTGGAAAGGACCATTTTAAATGAAAAACGAGGTATGAGCATAAGTGTTGAGACTGGGCAGGGTGCGTGGCTTTTGAATTGTTTTGAAGGCTGTTCTCCACTGGGGATCCCTAAAGTCTTTCCCGTCATCTAACAAATGTGATGCCCTGTCTTAAGCCCTGAATATACGGAGACGAGCAAGACGGGTATGAGCTTGGTCCTCCTGGGGATCCCAGTGTAGCACCGAACACGGATATAACAACAAATGATGGGTTTTCATTACATTTGTGACACATGCACTAAAGAAAAGCCCAGGCTGTGATGAGAACCCATCCCAGAGGAGTCACGGAAAGCTTCTGAGTAATTGCCATTTAAGCCAAGGAGGGCAGGGCAGGGTTTCTTAACCTCCACAAGACTGACTTTTGAACCAGATAATTCTTTGTTGTGGAGGGATTCTCCTGTACATTATGTGATGTTTAGCAGCATCCTTGGTCTCTGACAACTAGAGACCAGTCAGTAGCAACCCCCTCCAGCTGTGACACCCTTTACAAATCTCCAGACATCATTAAATGTCCCCCAGCGGACAAAATCACCCAGAAAAAGAACCACTGGTGGAGGTGAGAAAGGAGTGAGAATATTCCATGCAGAGTGAATAGCATGTGCAAGGCCTCAAGATGGGAAGGAATAAGACAGGCATTTTTGTGGAACTGAAGGAATGCTAGTGAATTACTGGTGAGACAGCTGTGATGTTGGGATGGTTTGTAGCCTCCTTGTAATGAAGACAGTTGTCCCTGTCCTATTTTAAAAATAGTTCAATCTCCTACTCTTATGCTGCATACTTAGTCTCTGCCCTTATCTTCCTGTTCCTTTTCTTTTCTTCCTTACTTCTGTATTCTTTCTTCCTTTGGGTTTTGTAGAGTCTACCAGACAACTTAGGTAACAAGAAGTATGCCGGGTCAGGCTGAATCCATTCATTGAGTATTCAGGCAAATATTTTAGTAGCAGCCTTTTCCTTAATTGGTTTGTGATCTTATAATAAACTGAGCCCACTTTGAGTTAATTAAAATGAAAATAAAAGCATACTGATAAGCTGGGAAAAATCCTTGTAGGGAGAGGGAGGCATCTAAACCAGAGGTTATAACAAAAAGCAGGGGGCTGCCCTGTGCGTGTCAGGATGTTCGGCATCACTGGTGTCCACCCACTAGATGCCAGTGGAACTAGGGTATTTACACATTTTAACACAATGAAACAACTTGTTGATGTTGTTGAATGAGGAAAACAGCTATCTCCCTTTAACTTTCTGGCTGTAATAAACAGGCAGCACAGGAACTGTGGGAAGCATGTAAATTACATGTGGGAGTCGATACTAATCCCTAAGCCCTAGGAGGGACCAGGGTGGCCAGAGCTGTCAGGTGGTTGCCTTTGTTTGCAGCCGTGTCAGCTTATCCCAGGGTGCAGTATAAATATAATCATTATCTCTATTGTCCATACTGTAAAAACATTAGAAAGCAATGCTAGGTAAGCAAACTTGCTAGAACATTGTATAAAAATAGTATATATTGGTCTTAAATGAATAGTCTTGGTCTCTTTCATTTCTAAAAGGTTTTGTATTACAAGGCCACAATTTAGCAGCTCTTCTCAGATACAGTTATTCATATTTTAAATATTTTACTCTAGTATCATTCACATGGATGACAATTTAGTTGTCTGCTATTGTTGCCAGAGCACTGCTTTTGGCATACTGCCTTTGATGTGACCCATTGCTATTTGTTTATTGGAGACCACTTTGATACTCAGATGAATGGAATACTTCCTTTCATTGGAAAAATAATAAACTTTAACTTGCTTTTTCTTAAAGGGATGGGTTTTGAGCCTCTGCCGGTTATTTTTGGTTGCTGTAATAAGGCTCAAAGACCGTGAACCTCTCTGTTTAAAGATTGTTTAAAGTCTTCACCAAGACTTTAAGCTTCAAGAGGAAGCAGCCACTTTTCTTTTGTTCATGTAGCACCTCCATCATCCAACAGACATACAATAGGCTCCCTGTAAAAAATGGGTTGAATTATAATGGTGTCTTAGTCTGTTTGTGTTGCTATAAAAAATACCTGAGGCTGGGCAATTTATAAAGAAAAGAGGTTTATTTTACTCATGGTTCTGCAGGCTGTACAAGAAGCGTGGCACCAACATCTGTTTCTAATGAGGGCCTCAGGAAGCTTCCACTCATGGTGGAAGGCAAAGGGGAACCAACATGTGCAGAGGTCACATCATGAGAGTGGAGGCAAGAGACAGGGAAGGTTCTAGACTCGTTATAACAACCAGTTCTTGAGAAAACTCTTGTGAATACTAATAGAGTGAGAACTCACTTGGTGTCCCCAACCCCAAGGAGGGCATTAATCTCTTCATGAGGAATCCATCCTCAAGACCCAAACACCTCTCATCAGGCCCCACCTCCAACATTGGGGATCAACATCCAAACCACAGCAAATAGTCATTAATTTAGGAAAGTGGAAGAACGTAAGTAAAGAGGACTCTAAAAAGGATAAACAGGGAGGTGAGAGGAATTACATTCCTTTACTGGACATAGGATGTTGTCTTGGGTGATTTTTACTACCCCCTTAAAAGTTTGGCTGACTTCAGCTCATGTTTGGCTGACTCCAGCTTAGATGTGATAAGAATTTGGTTATAGTTTATGAAGACTAAATATACATTTGCTATTTTTAAATTGCTTATTTGTACTGAATAAGTGCCCTACCACATTGTGTGAATATGAAGTTCACAGGCTGGTATTCCATATCAGTCTATTCATACTTGGTTGGCTTTTCATGTAAAACGATTAAGGAGGGGTGGGTCACCTCAGAGTAAGAGAAGAAAACCTTCTTTACTGCTGTCAGCCTGAACTGTTAAGAATGACCTTCTAAAGGTGGAAATTGCCCTCCGTGGTATCAGGCAGGGTTGGCGGTGGGGACTGGCAGCCCTTTCCTCTTCTGCTCAACTTGAGTTTAATTTCTTAGCCAGTTTGTTTCTCTTCATGTTTCACTGCTTTCCCACCCTCCATCTCAAAACAAGTCCGAGACAATACATAATTTTGGATTGGCTTTTATATTTAAGTGCAGGCCAATACTAAGAACATATTGATTTAAACAGTAGCAAATTAGCATTTTGTGAACATAAAAGGATTACGTAGGAAGTTCTGGCCATGCAGTCCGAAGCTTTCCCACAGGAAGGAATGTATGTTGCGTTGAGGAGAATGTCTCTCTGAAATACATGAGCACAAGTCACTGGTGGTTAGTTAATCACTCCCAGTCAGATTCATGAACAAAACCCTCTAGGTTGGGCAAATTCGGGCAGGATTTCAATTTAATTCCACAAACACTTCTTGAGCAAGACCTGGGTTTCTGTTTGCTCTGCCCCGTATATATTAATTGTTCTCCATTCTGTGTTGAGGTAATGTGAGGAGTAGAGAAATTGCTTTAGACAAACATTACTGTTTGGAAATACTCGACCTAAGTGGATTCAGTTACTTTCTGAGAGTTCAGCGAGGTTGGAATGAAGATTGTAATTTGAATTGTATATAAAACAGAGAAAGAAAAACACTTTGCCAACTCTTGCATTCATATATATTTTCCATCCCTGACATGATTATGTTTTTATATTTCCCCAATTAGATTTTAAACCATTTGTAGGGAGGAAACTGGGTTTCTTTTAACAAGGGCTCCCAGGCACGTACCGCAGGGTTAAGTACCTTACAGACTCTCAGTAAATACTGACTGCCTGAGGGGAAGTGAGTATTCCCAAGGGTGTTTCCTCAGTGCTTGGTATTTTCCGTGAGAAGCAGACCTCGTGTGGAAGCGTCGTTCCTTTAAGTTGGGACGGTTTCCTGAAAGGTTTCAGCACAATGACACTGATTAGCTGCCAGACTAATTGCTCACCGCCACCAACCTTGTTTCATAGGCAAACTGGGCCCGAGGGTAAAATAACATGCACACTGAGCCAAACTTTCCAACATGTGCTCCTAACCCTTCCCCCTTGAATTCAGAAAGTGACCTTTTGGTGAACAAATGTTCTTTCACCTTCACTGTTTAAAAGTTGTTAACACCGGGCCAGCAACGTGATTGATGCACGTGCTTTCCCCTCCTCTGGAGTAGGTTCCACTGTTGTGCTCTCGGAGCTGTGAGCTTTTATATTGTTTTCCTTTGATAAGGTGGCTGGGTTGCCCATAAATTTGAATGTATGTTTTAATGACCTGGTGGTTGCTGAAAGAGTGTTATTCTGCTTTGTAGGCTTCTGGCTTTTCTTCTTCAAGGCACACTTCTGGCTAAACGTTTTCTGAACATGGCCTTCTCTTAGTAATCTGTTTGAAAAGTCTGTGATTTCCCACCCTCCTCCCGCACCTCCACAAGCCCACCTGGGTCTCTTGTTTGCAGTTTAATTAGTTTAATTCTCAGGCAAATGAGAAATCTTTTTTGAGTCTAAGGATGCCAGATCTTTAAAGTCAGTTCTTTCAGCAAGCTTCAGTTTTCCAAGTAGAAGACACATCAGAAAGGATGGAAAGATCAGTGCTGATAATTCTTAGTTATTTTTAATTTTGGGGGGTGGGGGCGAGTGTGGAGAGTAAGGGTAAATCCTTCCTCAAAGCCCAACATTGCAGATACCAACAAAAGGGGAGATGGAAGCAGTAGAGAAGAGTGATTAAAGGTACCAACTAGGAGGTTAAGTGTGTGACTTTGGGCAAATTACTTACCCTGTCTGTGTCTCAATTCCCTTTCCTATAAAGTGGAAATTATACTAATAGTACCTACCTCATAGGGTTGTTAGGAAGAGTAAATGAGTTAATATACACAAAGTGCATAGGCCAGAGTGCCCGGCGCATTGAAGGTGCTACGTGAATGTTAGCTAGTATAGATTCTCCAACAATTCTGGAATCCCAACAGTTTTGACGTCAAACAATGGTTATTTTTCAATTTTTTAAAGTAATTTATTTGATGGCAGAACTAACCTGAACTGTTGAGAATATTTTTGTCTTTATTTCATTTAATGTGAATGTTTATAAGTTTTTCTATGGAAATACTAATGTGTTTGATGTGGGGCCTGCCCCAGTCTCCTAGGTGGGTTATAGATATACGGTATATGCACCATATTACATTTACAACATCAGAAACATGCTGAATCCTGAAACATATCTGACAGCACAGGTTCAGATAAAACACTGGATGTATGCTGAGATAGAAAAATATATTGGCAAAAATACTTCCTATTTATTACCTATCCTGCTTCTTCTTGGTTATACCCCTTGGTGTTTTTCTCATAGGATTGAAAAAAAAATAGAAATTTCACAGGCTGTTATTTATTTGTGAATATTTATTGAACCCATACCATGTGCTAAGCAGTCAAGGTCCTCTGCTTTCAGGGAGCTGATTGGCCAGTGTTAGCTGTATATTATTAAGGGCCTACAACGTAAAAGGCCTTAATCTAGATACATTATTCACATAATCTCTAGTTCTCACAATAATCAGTTCTACAAATAAAGGAAAAATGCTCCGAGGCATTAAATAACCTGCTCAAAGCTAGTCACCCATTCAAAGCTGGTAAATGGTTGAGCTGGGACTTAAATTCCAGTCTGGGTGGCTCCGTGTCCTGTGCTCTTTCCACTTTACCACATTTCCTCTTGCTAAGAGCACTCAGACCTAATGGCTCTTAAAGAGAGTCTTGTAGACTTTAATCTCTTTCTGACATGCCATGTTATGTGAGGCCTGACAAACAAGAAAAGCTCACTGGTACACTTGACCTCCCTGGAAAGGTTGTGTCACCATGTGCAGGGGACATGTCAGCAGTCAGTGGACAAGTCAGGTAAGTCACAAGTGAACATTATGGAATGGGGTATACATGAAATACTGGAAACTAGTTTGTGTAACAACCATTTGTAATTCTTATGGAAAGAAAATTTATATACCATTGAAATCACAGATCTTAACTGTCCAATTCAGTGAATTTTGGTAAGAATTCTACACCTGCATATCCACCACCCCAGAAAGTTTCCTCGACTTCTTCCAGTCAAACCTCACCCCTTAGGAACCACTGTTCAGATTTCTTTTCTGCATAGTTTAGCTTTGGCAGTTCTTGAGCTCCATATAAATGGAATCAAACAGAATGCACTGTTCTGTAAATGGCTTCTTTTGAACTGTCCACTATTTTTAAGACATATCCAAATTGTTCATGCATCAGTAGTTCATTCTTTAATATTCTGTGTAGTATTACACTGTCTGAATAGACCACAATTTCCATTTTCCTGTTGTTGGATATTTGAGTTGCTTCCAGTTTGGAGCTATTTAATAAAACTGCTATAAACATTATTGTACAAGTCTTTTATGGATGAAAATTTTAATCTCTCCTGGGTACATACCCAGGATTGTAATTGATGTATATGAATTATAATAATATATAATTTTCATAAGGCAGTTGTATATTTAGTTTAACAAGAAACTGCCAAACAGTTTTTTTAAAGAGCTTGTTCACATTTTATACCATCAGTATCTGAGAGTACTAGTTGCTCCACATCCCTGGCAATTAGGTGTCATCCATCTTTTAAATTTTAGCTATTCTAGTGGGTGTGAAATGATAAATCATTGTAGTTTTTTGTTTGTATTTACCTGATAATTAATGATGTTAATTAACTATATTTTTATGTGCCTATTGGCCATTTGTATATTTTCTTTTGGGAAATGATTCTTCAAGATATTAGTTCACTTTTTGCTGGTTGCATTTTCATTGATTTCAGGAGTTCTTTATATGTTGAGATAATAGGTCTTTCTCAGATATATCCGTGTATAGCAAATATTTTTTTCCCTATTCTGTAGAAAACTTCCAAGTCGGATCTTTAAATCTCTAATTTCCTAGGTGAGATGACCTTGGGTTTTGGTTCCCGTCTCATGCTGATTGTATTATTTGTTAGGATGGTTTCCTCTTTCTAACAAGTTTATTTGCAGTTTACAAGAGGAGGAACATTTGCAAAAAGAAGCCCATGTTGCTTGTGGCCCCCAAATTATTCCTTTTCTAGACACTCCTCTGAAGTTATAATGAAAATATGTGATTCCATCTTCAAAACTGCTTTGTACCCGGTTTAGGATCATGCTTATTTAATTATGTAAAGTAAAAATTACTGGACAAATTAAAAACACAATAGCTAAAAACTTTTCTTTTTCCAAAAAAGAGACTTTTAGAAGGGTGTGGTAATTGTTTGGAAGTTTTCTTAATTATAAAAGTAAAACACATTTCATGTAATGTAAGTTGGCAATTTTTTTTTAGAAAAGGAAAACTGAGCACTGAAAGTTAAAATTAAAGTTAAAAAGTTATTAAAAGGCAAATAAGCCACTCATAGATTTCTGACTTTCGGGATTAATCTTTACTGCACTTTTGTTCAGCAAAGCAAGCGGTATTTTTTTCTGAAGGTAAATGTATTAACAATTCAGGAGATATCACTGGAATTGGCTCCTGCTCACATAATTAAGCCAGATGCTTCAAAAGGCTGAGAGGCAGAATTGGGCTCATTAATTTCCAACATCAAATCTACTTCATATATGTTCCTGTTCGAACTCTCACCTAATTTAAGAGGATCAAATAACAATCTAAGGTCACAATTAGGGGAAGGAAGCATGAGTTTTAGCCAAATTTTATCCTCTTGGGTTTAACTGCAGCGATGAAGCATTTTTCCCATTTGGAGAGTGGCGAAGTTGGGCTACTATTCAAAGAATTCTCTCCTATCCTCTGGACCCAATCCCTTCAGAAAGAGGTCACGTTTCCAACCCAGGTTCCCTAGCTCCTTTGGCACATTCCTGTTCGTCTTAGTGACTTTTTCTTAATTCACAGGCCATCGCTTCTGTTATGGGGTGAACTGTGTCCCCTCAAAATGCATATGCTGAATGTGACTGTGTTTGCAGATAGAGTCTTTTAAGGGGCTCTTAATGTTAAAATGAAGTCATTAGGGTGAGCCCTAATCCAATGTGACTGATGTCCTTATAAGAACAGAATATCTGGATACAGGTAGATGAACAGAGGGAAGACCGTGTGAAGACACAGAATGAAGATGGCCACCTGCAAGCCAAGGAGAGAGGCCTCAGAAGCAGCCAATCCTGCCACCCTGTACCTTAGATTTGTAGCCTCCAGGTCTGTGAGAAAAATGCAATTCTGTTGTTTAATCCACCAGTCTGTGGTACTTAACTGTGGCAGCCCTATAGCAAACTAGCAAACTCATATAGCCTCTAATGGACCATCACTCCAATGCTGTGAATATTAAGTTCTACTAGGTTCAGGCAGACCCTGAGCTAAATGGCAGCCTATGTATTACTCAAAACCTTGGAACATTTACACCAATCACTTCTTTTAAAAAAATTCTAGTCGACATTTAAAAAAAAAAAAACTTATTTGATGGTTTCAAAATATTTACGTAAGTTTGGCTGGGCGTGGTGGCCCACACCTGTAATCCCACCACTTTAGGAGGCCAAGGTGGGTGGATCACTTGAGGTAAGGAGCTCGAGACCAGCCTGGCCAGCACGGCGAACATCCATCTCTACTAAAAATACAAAAATTAACCGGGCATGATGGCTGGCAACCGTAATCTCAGCTACTAGGGAGGCAGAGGCAGGAGAATCATTTGAGCCAGAGATGCAGAGGTTGCAGTGAGCCGAGATTGTGCCACTGCACTCCAGCCTGGGCAACAGAGTGAGACTCAATCTCAAAACAAAAACAAAAACAAAAATACAAACCAAAATATTATAGAAGTTTGGATTAATATATATCTCCTGAATTCTACCTGATTTTATATAAAATAGGCAGTAATGTAAAATATCACATATGTTTTAGAACTTAAAAAAAATTTTTTTTTGAGACAAGGTCTTGCTCTGTCACCCAGGCTGGAGTGCAGCGGTGTGATCACGGCTCACTGTAGCCTCGCCCTCCCAGGCTCATGTGATCCTCCTACCTTAGTCTCCCAAGTAGCTGGGACTACAGGTGTGCCACTACACCTGGATAATTTTTGTATTTTTTGTAGACATGTGGCTTCGTCATGTTACCCAAGCTGGTCTCAAACTCCTGGGCTCAGGCAATTGCCTGCTTTGGCCTCCCAGAGTGCTGGGATCACAGGTGTGGGCCATCACATCTGGCCTATTTTTGAACTTTTAGAATGACAAACAAAAATCTTTCTTTAGACGTTTAGCCGTAAAATTATTTTATTCCTGGGAGAAATTACTGAATATTTCTGTGCCTCAATTTCTCCTCTAAAATGGGAGATAATAACAGTGCCTAGCCTAGCTCATGGAATTTTTGGAGGATCAAATTTTTACTCAGAATAGTGTTGGCACATGATATTTATTAGATAAAATACTTTGGAATCGTACTGATTTTCTAAAGACTTAACAGCTCAGGAATACATCTGTATACATACACACCATTTTTTTTTCTTAATATACTCCTTGTGTTGAGTTAAAACCAGGACAGAGGGAAAAGTTTTCAAGGTGTGAGAACCCACTCTGAGAAGCGGTGGTGTTTCCTGTTTGTTTTCAGCACTTCCGAGTAGCTGGCTTCAGGAGAGAGCTTCGGACCCACTCATTAGGGGCCACAGGGGTCTTTCTGCTGCTCTCCATCTGGACTCCATCACTGGAGGAGGCACCAGGGGCCCACTCCTGGGGAATGACTTTTGGCCTCCTTCTCTCCCCCTCCTGCCCTTTGCTTCCTGAAGCCTCCAGTTTATTAATATGAAATTGAGGGAGGTCATCTTCTCCAAAGTCAATATAAATTGGCTGGTCACAGTTCTTCAAATGTGTTGAAGCTTCCTCTGCTCAGAAATATAGTCCTCCCTCAGGGAATTCATTAGAGTTGGTAGCTCTTTAAGGAGTACACAATTTCTGGGAAGTATCCCTATTAGCCATTCACCCCCTCAGAGTTTGTTACTGAAATCAGATAATGGCATTTTCTGCTCTGATACCTCCCTGCAGGAACTGGAGGGTGCAAGCAGGCAATGAGGCCGGAGAAGCAGGCCTGAGCAGCAGAGGAGGCTGAAGGGTCAACGGGCTGTGGGGAAGAAGAAACACAGCCCTGGGAATTTGGAAGGGAGAGCTTAAAGGGGCAGCAGGGTAAACATGCCCTTGCGATAATACCGTTTAAGGTTCTGTGGAACTTTGTTGTTGCCTAATAGGGACCGAGTATACCAGTTCTCCTCCCCATTATTTATTTATGGGAGCATCTCTGGCCTGAGGCCTGGCACTGCTGGAGGTGGAAGCTACCCTCCTCAACCTCATACTGTGTTTACCTGCCCTCCCCATTTCTCCATCAGCCCCCACCCTGCTGTGCCTGCCTCATCTCCTTAGTTCAGGGCCTACTGTTGGTCCTACTTAGCCAGCATCAGGGTTCCCTCTGGGATCCCACATTCAGACTTGTGTTCCCTCCTCTAGAAGTGTTGAGCTGTCCTCATCTCTTGCCTGTTTATCCTCCAGAATCTACACAGATGTCACCTCCTTAGGGAGGCCTTGTCTGAGTTCCCTGAATGGGGCCAGGCTTCTCTCTCTCATAGCTCCCAGCAACACAATCCCATCCTTCCCAGTGCGTACCTTGGCTGGCAATGACACATTTATTTGTGCGATTGGTGATTAATATCTACTTCTTATGCTAGACTGTAAACCCCGTGAGGGAAGACACATCTGTCTTTTTCAACATTGTGTCCCCAGGTCAAGTATAATGTCTGACGTGAAGTGAACTCTCCGTAAATGTTTGTTCTAAAGACTAAACGAGGGCCCCTTGGGGCATGCTTGTTCTTCCTCTGCCTGACATCTAAACAATGAAGCTATCTTCGCCTTATAAGGAGGCTGGCATGCACACATGAACTAGAGTAATTCAGAGGAGCAGACCAGGTGTTTCCAAGGCCTCCTGAAGCTCTGGCCCAGGTGACTCCTGTGCCCATGAATCTTGGGAACATGCACTAGGCATGGAGGTATCATAGGTGGCAGGGAGCAGAGGAACTGGCTCTCCATGGGGCTCCTGGATGGTGGCTATGGAGAGCACAATCATAGTTTATGTGTTTATAAGACCAGTTCAGAGGAGCAGAAATTCATTAGATGCAACTTTGGTCATTTCCCCTGTAATTTCAACTGTGACTTTCTCCCATTAGGAAAGACTATAATAACCTAAAAACCTTATTTGAGCTGATTGTACAATCGTTGATAGATGATGCAAACTTGCATTTTCTCTGAATTTTGCACATTTCTAGTGTATTCATGACTTTATATGGATGTAGCTCTAAGGCTTTAATAGAATGTCTTATTTCTCATTCCTGTGGTTAGTAGAAATAGAAAAGCAAAGTCTCACTTACTTTTGTACTCTATTGCGAAATTTTGATGATTTATTTTAAATGAGGCTGATTTTTTTTTTCACGACCACAAAACAACTGCCAAACCTCAGTTCAATGTATCAGATGCATGAATTATAATGATGAGAACTGCCTGCGTGTCTGTTACCTACAAAACTTGTGTTTTATAAGCATTAAAAAGTACCATTGAGAAACTGGAGTTTTAGAGACACTTGCAGCTATTTGGCATGTTCTTTTCATTTTCTGAGATTGGAAGTCTGACTGTTGAGTGCTAAGCATGAGTTTAGAGTGCTCTGTGCTCCAGAGTGAGGGCATGGGCAATGGAGACTGGTCTAAACGGAATGATTCATGGTCTACAGATTTAATATTTAGGGAGTAAGATATAATTACATCAATGAAAACCAGAGACCTTATCTCCTGGTTAAAATGAATTTCATTCTATTGAGGATCTGAGGTTCATAGTCTATCCTAACATTTCATATTTGGAAGAGGCTCTCTAGGTCAATGAGAGTGTACCAGAAAGATACTAGACCAATTCCAACTCTGCCATTCCCTAATTATGTGACATTGGCCAAAACACTTTTAACTCTCTACTTCTTACTTTCATTTGGAAAATGGAAGTTGTAAAATCTGTCCTAATCTACCTCACAGGATTTGTGGTGATGACTAAATAAAACAATGTTGGTAAATTTCAAAGGTGTGCAAAGGTAAGAAATTGTTTCCCTATATCTTGTAGTTTTCTTTTTCTTTTTTTTTTTGACATGTAGAGTCCTATTTCCTCAACCAAGTTATAAGCATTCTAAGACTTAAAAATTGGCCACAATTATTAGCTGGGGTTCAGTTACAGAGGCAGAACAACTAAAAAGGTGTAATATGTGAGGTTTGTTGTCACAGGCATTTAACTTTACACAACTGCAGGAGCTGATTAGGGAGTAGTCTGTGTCTGTTGCTGGAGCTTTAAGTCCAGAAAGTAGGCCACCTGGAAGGGAAGATGGGCATAAAATGGAAGTGAGCAAGAACAACTGGAAGCCACAGCACATATTGGAACTCAAGTCCACCTTGCTATCTCCCACCATGATGTGTATGTCACATGGGAAAAGTGGGTGCCCCTTGTCATGGAGCTAAAGATATAGCTGGCCCAGAAATTGGAGAAGCTGCTGGAGGATTCAGGTGGGGCATCTGTAGGCCCAATTTCTTCCCTGTGCCTGTGTGTTAAGCCAGAAGATACATGATAATGTACCCATGCTGCAAAAGCATCTTTCTCTACCCTTTGAAGGTTAAAAACAATATAACTGCTTTACTTTCTTGCTCTAAATCTTGTGCAAATATATCTATCATGGCACATCCTGACACATGAAACACAAATGAGGCAGCTACATGCTACATCATTTGTGGGACCAGTGTAAAATGAAAATGTGGGAGCCCTTTATGCAAAGTAGCAGGAGAACTGCACTTTCTTTTGCATTCTCTCTCTGGACCTGTCATGTTGTTCATTATTTACCATTTAATGTCACACTCCCTAACATGTGGGATACTTGGCAGATGAACACAGACCTCACAGGCAACTTGGGCCCTGACCCTAAGTGCATGCCTGTCTCCACTCTGCCATGCTCTGTGCCCAGGACCCCACTGGGGTGGAGAGAAGTGACAGTCAATATGGGTGGAAGGAGAATGGGTGGCTGAGAACCAATCAGGGAGGTGGGGAGGAAGTAAGAGGCAGGACCATGCATGAGCCAATTCTTCAAGCCTCCAGAACATGCTTCAGTATCTCACTGGCTTGCACTGATAGAACACAAATTGAAAGACAGTAAATATTCCCACACTGAGTATTAAACCCCAAGCACAAGGCCCTCCTTCTGAGGACAGGTCACTGGGCATTTGCGCTGTTTGCATGTCCATCAAGCCAGCCCTGCCTGCAGGAAGGGCATTTTGGAAAAGGCAGTTCAGCCTAGCCAAACTGACATATTACAAGCTCGTGACACCCTGCTCACTGCCTATCTCCTACACTTTTCTCAAAGGGCTATCATTATGTGTTAAAGCAAATATAACAGACAGAGGGCTATGAACACAGCCTTGTTATTTTTCTGGGGTAGTCTCTCAGACATGGACACACACCACATTGTGGCATTGCTACTAGTGTTTCCCAGCCACTGTTTCCCTGAGCACCAAGACTTTTTTTTTTTTTTTTTTTTGAGACAGAGTCTCACTCTGTTGCCCAGACTGGAGTGTAGTGGCATGATCTTGGCTCACTGTAGCCTCTGCCTCCTGTGTTCAAGCGATTCTTGTGCCTCAGCCTCCTGAGTAGCTGGGACTACAGGCATGTGCTATCATGCCTGGCTAATTTTTTTTTTTTTTGGTAGAGATGGGGTTTTGCTATGTTGGCCAGGCTGGTCTCAAACTCCTGACCTCAAGTGATCCACCCACCTTGGCCTCCCAAAGTGCTGAGATTACAGGCATGAGACACTGTGCCTGGCTGAATCAAGACTTATGATGTGACATTGTTAATGGTATGCTATTACTCACCTGTGTCAATCCTTTATAATTGAGAGAGATTTAGTTTTACAATTGGATTCCACAGGCTGATGGGGATATTTGCATGATTGAATTTTTCATTTCAACAATGTAGTCTTTAAGATTTCTCCGATGGGATGTTGCAAGATGCATGCTGAGCATGTTGTTGAAGGAGGCAGTCTCCTGTGGAGCCCTGCACCTCTACCTGTCTTACTGGGTATGCCAAAACGCAAGGCCCTGGTTGCTCTCTACCTGGGCCATTTCTCAAGGTTGTGTTTGCAGCCAGAATCCTTAAGAGATGAGGTAATGTCTCCCTCTGTGACAAAGAGCAGGCTCCTACAAAAGCAGCGGATTCCCCATGTTCAGCATTTGTATTCATTTGCTAGGGCTGCCACAACAGCGTATCAGAGACTGGGTGATTTCAACAACAGAAATTTGTTTTCTCACAGTCCTGAAGGCTAGAAGTCCAAGATCGAAGTATCAGCAGGGTTGGTGTCTTTTGAGGCTTGTAGATGGCTCTCTTCTCCAAGTCTTCACATAGTCTTCCCTCTGTACCTGTTTGTGTCCAGATTTCCTCTTCTTAGAAATACACCAGACACACTGGATTAGGGCCACCCTAATGTCTGACTTAACTCAGTTACCTCCCTAAAAACCCTGTCTCCAAATATAGCCACTTTCTGAGGCACTTAGGGGTTAAGACTGGAACATATAAATTTTGGGGTCACAATTCAGTCCATACCAGTGTTCCTTCCTGTAACTCAACTTACTGCCCTCCATGTCACCACTGTAGGACTTGAGGGTAAGAAGAACTAACACCATCATACTGTTTGCTGTGCTGTGAGTAACAAGGCCTATTGTTTTGAACCTTGGTGTTTGATGTCTTCTAGCATCAAGGAAACAGTAACATGCTAATAATCAGATTATAGATAGGGCGAAATAAAATCGCAGACCTGATATACCTTGCATGTGGCATCAAAAACAACATTTCCAGTAGTACCTCATGACGGATCCAAATGTGACAATGGGAGTGACTTTAACAGTAGCCTGCCTGTTCAGAAATCACTGCTGGTCCTATTTTTTTTCTTCTCATTGGAGTGAAATTTGTCTCTCAATCTTCCATCCCTACACAAGGTATTTAAGCCTTTCACTTTCTCGTCCTAGGGTGTCCGTGTGTCTAGGACCCCCGAAGAGTGGCCCGTCTGTAGCAGGACAAGGCGCAGACAAAACCTCTCAGACACCGAGTTAAAGAAGGAAGGGCTTTATTCAGTTGGGAGCTTCGGCAAGACTCACGTCTCCAACAATCGAGCTCCCCAAGTGAGCAATTCCTGTCCCTTTTAAGGGCTCACAACTCTATGGGGGTCCACATGAGAGGGTCGTGATCGATTGAGCAAGCAGGGGTACGTGACTGGGGGCTGCATGCACCAGTAATTAGAATGGAACAGAACAGGACAGGGATTTTCACAGTGCTTTTCCATACAATATCTGTAATCTATAGATAACATAACCAATTAGGTCAGGGGTTGATCTTTAACTACCAGGCCCAGGGTGTGGTACCAAGCTGTCTGCTTATGGATTTCATTTCTGCCTTTAATTTTTACTTCTTCTTTCTTTGGAGGCAGAAATTTGGCATAAGACAATATGCGGGGTGGTCTCCTCCCTTATGTCCACAGATGGTGAGTTGCTGATGGGCTTCACTGGAGAACAGCTTCTACTGCACTTCATTCCCTCCTTCTTGTAGCAGAAGAGTTTGTTCCCTCACCCCTGACCTTCAGGAGCCCTCTTCCCTCCCGTATGCTTGTCTCCCTTTTGGGTCATAACTCTGTCTCATCTCCACCCTTCCCTAGCTTTATCTAGTCTCTGGGACAGGGAAACTGGCTTCGTAAGCAGGAGTAAAAGACTCTTCACCTTGCACTTGGGGCAGCAGTTTCTTTGGATATTTGTTTTGGCTTTCGTGGAGGAGGAATGCTGTCTTAGGAATGCTCTCTTCTGGTGTCCATGAACGAAAAGAGGAGGAGGGATGTGCACAAGGACAGCCAGATGAATATCTCAAGCTATGATCTGCTATGCAACTTTGACATTTCCATGTCTTCCAGAAGTGAAAACAATAGTTGCTAATGTAAATGCTATTCCTAGCACGCAGGCGGAGTGCTCTAGACAAGGTCAGTTACTTTAGAAATAGAAGCCTCAGCTCAGATTCAAAGATACTCAGATCAGATTCTGGACCACTTTGAGAATGCGTTATTAAAAAATGACCAGACTAAAAGTCAGAAGTTCTGATAGGAGGCCTTGTTATGTGGGATTTTAGTAGCAACAATCTCAAATGACTAACAAGTGCAGAATTTATAACCCAGTCTAGGTGTGGTGCTTCATTCTGAGTGTTGAATAAGCACAGCATTGGTAGCCATCTCAGCCCATGCTCTATGGTCCCCCAAGCTGGAGGTAATTAGACTTTGGTTACGATGGAATCTGAACAGGCAGAAAGACTGTTGGCAACATTTTCTCCCAAAGCCCTATGCCAGCATCACTGGAGTGACTGCATCTCCAAGGACATGTGTGCCACTGTGGGAAGACACGTAAGCTGTGTGTAGAGGGAAGCCACTTCACTATCAGGCCTCCACCCTTCAGAGTTAGAGGATGGTGTGAAACCTCCTGCTAGAAAGGCTGGTAGAGAAGGCCTTCTAAGTTCAGAATTTAATCCTTCCTTCTGTCTCCTGTTATCCTCTGAATTGTGACCCCAAAATTCATATGCTGAAATCCTAGTTCCTAATACATAAAAGTGTGATTGTATTTGGAGAGAGGGTCTTTAAGGAAGGAATTAAATGAAAATGAGGTCATTGAGGTGGGCCCTAATTCAGTGTTACTGGCATCCTTAGAAGAAGAGAAAATCTGGACACAGATAGGTACAGAGGGAAGGCCATGGGAACAAGATGGCCATGTGCAAGTGCAGGGGAGATGCTGCAGTAGAAATCACCCCTGACAACCTTGATCTTAGACTTGTAGCCTCCAGGACTGTGAGAAAATAAATTTCTGTTGTTTAAGCCACCTGGCCTGTGGTATGTTGTTGTGGCAGCACCAGCAAATTAAAGACCACCCCTACCCCCATCCCCATTTATACTCCAAACACATAAAATGATAGATAAAATAGAGCAAGAGGTAAACTAGAAATATCTAGCCATGTTTTAAAATAAGGTAAATATCTCAATGGATGAGATTTGCAAAATAGCCTGAGGGGCTAAAGCTGTGTGTCTGCTGGATGTCAAGTCAGGTAGCAGGCCGTGAATCTGACATGTGAAAGGGTAGGAATAAAAACACCCTTTCCAACTCACTCAGGTGGGGACCAGAGCCAAGCTCACTGCTTGAAGCCAGGGCCTAATGTGATTCATCCACCTGTGAGTGGGGGCTGCTAACAGAAGCTGTTACTAGCGACTACCTTATGCCAACTACTTCATGCCTAGTGAGTGGGAGATGGAAGGACACATATAAGGCAAACATACATTGCCTTGAGATTAACATTTGAGCCAAAATGCTCCAGTTAGATCTGTGATATCTCCAATGTCATTGAGAGACAAGGCCTTCAAAGCCTCTTTTCCAAGTCTCTTAGTTCTAGACTAGGAAGTCAAGGTCACTGCAAAACTGCTTTACAGGAGGAAGGGAGGGAGGCAGAGAGACAAAGAGAACTTCTCACTCAAGGAGAGTCTGCAAACTAAAATCCCAAGCATGTAAAGAAAATTAACACCTGAACTAACAGCCTACACATTTAAGAGTTGAAATGAGGACCCTGTTAGGTCTTTTGCTGCCTTGCAGTGGGGTTTTTGCATGATAATCTCTTCCATTCACTATTTCAACCTTGTAGTCTGGTGGCAAGATGAAAAACTGAGGGGGACTGCTTAAAGACTCTCCATAAGCTGTCAGCTACTTACTGTTCTGGCAGATAAAAGCATCTTGCAATAAAAGATCCTATTTAAAATGTACCAGTGGCGTGCTTTCCACGATGCTACTGTAGACACCCAAAGAATCATTTCCTTGTATGGAAACTTGACAAGAAAAATCTTCTGACATTGATTTTTTTGTTTTGTTTTACCCCTGAATAGTAACCAGATGTACAAAATGATAGAAATAGCTTGGAAATGCTAATTATTGGGAATGCTGTACTGGTGTCAAGAGCTTTATCTGGGCCAATTGATATATAGTGATAAACATAGCCTTCCATGGCTGCCCAAGTATTGTGTACCTAAGGTTAAGGGAGGAGACCACCCCTCATATTGTCTTATGCCCAATTTCTGCCTCCAAAGAAAGGAGAAGTAAAAACTAAAAGGCAGAAATGAAATCCACAGACAGCCCGGTGCCACACCCTGGGCCTGGTTGTTAAAGATCTACCCCGACCTAATCGGTTATGTTATCTATAGATTACAGACATTGTATGGAGAAGCACTGTGAAAATCCCTGTCCTGTTCTGTTCCGTTCTAATTACTGGTGCATGCAGCCCCCAGTCACGTACCTCCTGCTTGCTCAATTGATCATGACCCTCTCACGCAGACCCGCTTAGAGTTGTAAGCCCTTAAGAAGGACAGGAATTGCTCACTTGGGGAGCTCAGTTGTTGGAGACATGAGTCTTGCTGATGCTCCCAACTGAATAAAGCCCTTCCTTCTTTAACTTCGTGTCTGAGGGGTTTTGTTTGTGGCTCGTCCTGTTACAACGTGATGGTGGTACCTTTACTACTGGATTCAAAGTGATCATGTGGCTTGTGAGTTCCTGTGATGTATGCCAGACTGATTTAAAGTGGGAGTGCAGTCTCTACCTCAATGAACAGTTGGTTGTTAAAGGTTTACTTCCTCTATGCCTATTTTAATGCTCCTCACTTATTAGCTGAAACTCTGAAGGAATACATTTGGCCAGGATCCCAAATTGCCAACTCATTCATCAGTCATTGCTTCATGTTCCTAGGAGGTATGTATATCAAATCCTGCACCAGATGCAATTACTGTATAGCGAGTTATAGAAATCTATAACTGAGTTAAATCTAGGACCTGCTCTGCTGGTGTCTCAGCAGAACCACACGTAGTTGAGAGGATTCCTTTTGCCTCTCCAGACTAAGGTGTCTCCTTGGTCCCTCTCTTCTGGATTCACTCCTTATCGTAGTCTTCTTGACACTGCCATTCTCCCTAATGAAGAGGTGTAGAAAAGTGAGTTCAAATAGAGAATTTCCCTGTAAGACCTAGAATAGAGCTGGGTTAAGTGGCTTACTTCCTAATAATAAAATTTCCAGTGGAAAGGTGACACCAAGATATTTTTCCTTGGAAGACAGAAAAATCCCATCCCAAAGTTTACAAACATGGATGTCTTTTAAATTTGAGATTGTAATTTATTTTTGCAGAAGCCTAACATTTTGATGGGAAAAGCCACTTGAGTTAGCTCTTTTACTTAAACACATATAAGGCAAATGCCTTTTTTTCACCCTATCATTGAGGAAAAAACTAGAATGTGTTCATATAACACAAACTAGATGCTTTAGCATCTAGTTAAATGTTTTGTTTAGTAATTGGAAGAATTTTGCCTCTGCAAAATTAGGTATGGTTTTCTCTTAAATTTGGAGTTAGGTCACTCTATACTGGAAATTATAATTTTTTTTGTAGGGGGGAGGTATATATGTGTATATGAGTTTGTGTTTCATAGCATGTGTGTTATTCAGTTGCTTCTAGGAAATTGGAAGTAGGACTTTGATTATGGCAAAGGCAACATACAGAATTGATCTTCTGGCCTAATATTAGAGGTGAGATCAAGATTTTGACTAAGCTGGTAAAAGACATGCTGGGCTGGATTACTGGTATCCTACATTTGGGGTTGTCTCAGATTGACTAATCCACACTTTGAAAAATACATTCTCAAACTTATGGATTCCTACAGGGTTTCTGGCCTAGTCTTTGATGTCAGATCAAATGCTTGGTTAGTTAAGCAACTCCAAGGGAATGGCTACTCCCAAAGCTCAATATCCTAGGAAAAGGCTACTTTTGGATAAAGAAGAGACAGCCTTGGATTTGGAGGACAAAAACGATGCTATTTTCTTTCTAGGGCTAGTGAACTCTGAGGCATGGGGATTAGTGTGGAGATAGGGCAGGAGCCAGATAGGGAGCTGGCCCAGGAAGGGCCTCTGAAGTCATATTCAGACCTGCGGACTCTTGGAGTGATAAATTTTAGCAAGAATCATTAAGTTACTCTGGTTTGCTTCTATTATCTCCTAGCCACAATAAAGTATTATTAAAAGTTACCAGCTGATCTCTGGGGACTGAGGAGCCCTGGTGCATGTTTCAGGACTGACAGAAGTGGGAGAATTTTCCCCTCCTTGAGGCAAGAGTGGGAGGACCGGGAGCAGGCACAGCAGACGACAGTTGAGTTCGGCAGAGAAGCCTCCCATTAGGGTGTGGTTAGGAAGGACAGAGTGTGACAGGACAGCAAGGAAGCTCCACTAGAGGAAGCTGGGGACTTTTGCTAGGGCAGAAATTAATGAGCATTCTTGGAAACTGCTAAGCTGATCTAGGCCTAGATTCCAGGAATTGGGATAATGAGAACTTATGTCATAATAATTTGGGAATATAAAAGAAATGCAAACTCATTTCCTAGTCACGGACTGGCAAGGAATCATGAGGTTGCACTGATTACTCGATTTGGAATCTTATCCTGCATGTCTTAGGTCTCCCAACAAATGAGGGGCTTTCCTTTGTGGGAGGAGGCCTAGGCCCTTCTGCTTGTTCCAACTGCATAGAAAGGAGGAAAGAGAAGAGCTTTAGAAAGGGAGAAAATGTACATGCGGGAGTGGAGAAAACTTTTTTTTTTTTTTTTTTGACGGAGTCTCACTCTGTCGCCCAGGCTGGAGTGCAGTGGCACAATCTCGGCTCACTGCAAGCTCCGCCTCCCGGGTTCACGCCATTCTCCTGCCTCAGCCTCTCCGAGTAGCTAGGACTGCAGGCGTCCGCCACTACGCCCGGCTAATTTTTTTTTTTTTTGTATTTTTAGTAGATACGGGGTTTCACCACCTTAGCCAGGATGGTCTCGATCTCCTGACCTCGTGATCTGCCCACCTCGGCCTCCCAAAGTGCTGGGATTACAGGTGTGAGCCACCATGCCTGGCCGAGAACAATTTTAATATTGTATTTTCCTCCCACTAAAGATTTTAGCTTCTAGTGCTCCTTAGCCATGATATAGTGAGAACTGCATCGAATCTGTGACCCACTTCAGACCTTTTCCTCTGTGGGTGACATAAGCTGGCTAATGTCAGACATCGAGGCCACTACCACCCAGTTCTTTCTGTTGCTGACGACCTTGGCCCCTGTGGTCCCTCACCTGCTTCTGCTGCCATGTCTGCGTCACTCACTCACTTTCTCTCAACCAGGGCCCGGCATCCATCAGGCACCATGAGAACGGTGTTGAAGACCCAGGGATTTTCATAGGCTTGCAATGATGATTAAGTCATGAAAAAATCCTATTGCCTCCAAAATACACCATGAAAAAACCTGACTAAACAAACAAAACCTTCAAAATAAGAAATAATCAATCTTGAATTAAAAGTCCATAAGTCTTCTTTCATCACTATATATAAATTTCTTTTAATGTGGGGCATAGCTGCATTTGAAAACATTTGTTGTTATGCAAGGTGGGTGTGGTTTCCAAAACTGAGAGCTCTTGGGGTCTATGAAGGCCTTAAAATAGAAGCTAGTTTTCCCTGCCCCATTTAATCTCTTGCCTCCCCTCGAATCTTTTTCATATTATCCTGTCATCCTCCACCACTCAGCTTTTTTTCAGCTAAACAGCTGGGATATCATCCAGCAGAAAAAATATAATAAAAGCCCAATGAAGAAAGAAATGCATTTTCTTCCCAAGGCCAAAGTCCCTGGTGCTTAGACCACTTGTACTACAGGACACCAACTTGAAGCTCTTGCCATCTGGCCTGGGGTTAAACAGGTGTTCTGTTGAAAGGGAAGTAACTCAGGCTGGAGAGAAAAGTGAGATGCTTCATGGTTGATTTCTTCTCAGCCAGTCCCCGGTGAGCAGGATCCTTTTTCAACCTGCACCTGCATCTTCCATCCATCCAAAGCTGGGGTCGTGTGGGGATTGGAGCAACTGATTGCTGTTTTGCAGTATCCTTGGGGGTTGGACTTTCCTGGTACCAAGAAGGCACTTTCCCTTTTTTGATCATGGAGGGCCTGATTCTAAATATGTAAAACTGGAATATGTATAAAAACTGGAGAGAAAGTTTCTGAATTACATTTTTCATCAATTCTTTAGATTTGCAGTTACTGTTTTGGGTGGGGGTAATACATGAAACAGGTAGGGCTTGGACATCTGTCCTTTCTAATCAATATGTCATTCTGTCTAGCTGCCAGGCTCAGGAAGCAGAATCTCAAAGCCCCCTTGGGGAACTGAGAATTTAGGCTGGAAGATGCAAGTTGTGAAATACGAACCGTAGACGAGTCCTGGCAAGGTGGCAGTTTCTAGCAGTAGAGCATTAAGACCAATAAGCTTAATCTGAAGTATGTTGTATTAGTCTGTTCTCACACTGCTATAAAGAAATACCTGAGACTGGGTAATTTATAAAGAAGGGAGGTTTAATTGGCTCACAGTTCCCCAGGTTGTACAGGAAGCATGGCAGCATCTGCTTCTAGGGAGGCCTCAGGGAGCTTTGACTCATGGTGGAATACAAAAGGAAAGCAGTCAAGTCTTATACGGCCAGAGCAGGAGCAAGAGAGAGAGAGGGAGGGAGGAGGTGCTACACACTTTTAAACAACCATATCTTGTGACAACTCATTCATTCTTACAAGAACAGCACTGAGGCCAGCTCCAGTGGCTCACACCTGTAATCCCAGCACTGTGGGAGGCTGAGGTGGGTGGATCACCTGAGGTTGGGAGTTCGAGACCAGCCTAACCAACATGGAGAAACCCCATCTCTACTAAAAATACAAAATTAGCCAGGCGTGGTGGTACATGCCTGTAATCCCATCTACTTGGGAGGCTGAGGCAGGAGAATCGCTTGAACCCGGGAGGCGGAGGTTGTGGTGAGCTGAGATGGCATCATTGCACTCCAGCCTGGGCAACAATAGCAAAACTCTGTCTCAAAAAATAAAAAAGAAGAAGAAGGAGAAGGAGGAAGAGGAGGAGGAGGAGGAGGACAAGGAGAAGGAGAAGGAGAAAAGGAACAGCACCAAAAAGATGGTGCTAAACAATTCATGAAGGATCCGCCCCCATGATCCAATCACTTCCTGCCAGGCCCCACCTCCAACACTGGGGATTACAATTCAGCATGAGATTTAGGTGGGGATACAGATCCAAACCATATCACACATGAACCACTGGAAAGTGAAAAATTCACCTGGCACTATGTCAACACCATCACTCCAAGTCTAGTGTGCTGGTGCCAAAGACGGATCATGGTCTCTCTACTCGGCCTTACTCCAGTCCTGGCCAGATTTTATATCCCATTCCTGTTAGTGAGTCATTGTTCAATGGTTGTTATCATGATCCCCAAAGATCAATGGATTGGGACCTCAGGTGACCTGGATTATGGCCATTAATTAGTGGAAGGATTTGGTGCAAAACCCAATCCTTAATCCTTCTGTGTATAAATCTCTCATCCATAAAATGAGCACAGTCATACAGTACATGTCTTACAGAGTCGTATGAGAGTAAAATGGGGTAGAATACTCTAGAAACTTTGGTATAGATGTAGGAACATCCTGTGTAAGGGAACTGTGGTCACATGGAAAAATAATGAGCTTGGAGCTCAGAGACCAAGGTCCTAGTTTGCGCTTTGCCATTTACTAATTGTTGAGTTTAGGGCTTCATTTTAGCTGGGGCTCTGGTGCCTCAAATGTGCATAACCATTATTATATCTCAGAAGTGTTGCAAAGGATAAATGAGATACTGTAAGTGAAAAGGTCCTTATTGACTACAAAGTGCTATACAAATTTTAGTTAATCAAAATAGTGATTAATTTGGTGCCTTGCTATTCTCAAGCTGATTAGCTGGCTTATTTCGCTTTAATTAAACATTTTAGTTATTATAGCCCTGATAAATCTCAGATTTATTGAATGTTGGATTCACAAGGCTGGCCTCTAACATGTTCCCAACCACACTGGGAAGAGGAGAAAGCAGGACTGCTGTTCCTGGTAGCCCTTTCCGTGTGCAAGCACTCTGTACTGGTCCTTGGGGATGCCAGCATGTTCCAACACTGCCCTTTCAGCTGCTTGTGCAACTGGAGGCTCAGAGGTGGGTTCCAGGAGGATGGTTCCCATGATGCTCAGGAATGCTGTGTTTGGCATCACTGCTTGACTTGGGGATTTCTGTTGGAACACTTGACCACAGCTTCCTGGAACTTGCCTGCTGTCTGGCTGGATGCAAAGTAGGGAATCAGATTTAAAATGTTTAGACAAACTCAGGATGACAGAGTCGCAAACTTGTTGGCCTCCGGGTCGGGGGGCATGACTTTTGCTTTGTGGGGTGCTTATCCTCGGAGTTCTGTGGGTTTTCTGGAAAGGCATTGCTGGGTGGTGACCGAACCACTGAGCAGACTTCCTGTTTCCTTGTGCCCTTTCTCCTCTGGCTCATCAGAGGCCACGCTGTTGACATCAACAGTGTGTAGGGAAGAAAGCTCAAGATTGCTGCTCCTGCTCTTTTTCCCTTTCACCTGGCTTTGCTGCCTTGAGATTTGAAGTATGCTGAATTTCAGTTCCAGATTGTTAAGGGTGCAAATGGATAACCTTGCTCTCGGGTCTGAGAAGCAAAGCTCTACAAGAAAACTGCCTGTTCTACCTTTCCATCTGTTTAGCCCCACAATAATCCCACAGAGGGAAACTGCAGCAAGTTGGGCAAAAAAAAAAAAAAAAAAGCCACGATTTGTCCACATGATAAAATCTCAGAAGCACCAGCAATTTCAGGAAAGATGTTCTCAGGGCTTCAAGCAGGTCTTCAAGACAAACTAGTGGTCATGTTAATGGAGTCATGTGCCATGTGCAAGTAAGAGAAAGTCAGAAATAAACAAGTAGAGGTAGCCATTTCCCGAAGATAGATGGATATTGCCTATATTTATGTGACTTCAAGCAGAAGAATAATGAAAGCAGGTTCTCTTATTCTTATATCTTACTGAAGACTGGAATAAAAAATATCAGAGGGATTGAGATTGGCTTTTTGCTTATAGGCTATAGTACAAATGGTGCAGCCACAATGAGTAGTGTTTACAGGAAGTTAGTCAATTGCCTTTGGTTGATTTTGTTTCTGGTACAGTTTGCTCTCTAGTCACCATGTAAATATCTTAAATAATAAGTGCTGAAAACAAACAAAACAAACAAAAAATGGGAAATAAGGCAGGAACCAGGAGCTGAAAAATTCACAGGTTTATTGCAAATCCATGAAGGGATAGAAGACAGTTATACAAGGATAGATTTTTCTTCCTCTTTATATCATGAATGTTCTTTTTAAATACATTTAAATGTGATTTTATAGAAGAAAGTTTTATGATCTTTTCTCTTTGGAGAAGAGTTGGTCCTTGATCTTCCTCTTTGCCTCCCTAAGCTGAGAGCCTCTTCAGAGGGTATTTCAGTTGGAGGTGACTCCACATTGGGAAGACTTGACATACTGCCTCAGTTGGTCAGCTGCAGGTGTCATGGGAGCTGGAATCGTAGGCGTTGAAGCATTGTAGGGGCAAGCTGATTCCTTTCACTCCTACTGGAAAGCTATTCTTGGAGTAAGAAATAGGAGTGGCAAGGGGTTTTGATGTTGAAAGTTATCCGCCGAACGGTTGCCCTGTTTTCTTGGTTTGACCACATTTCCCTCAGGTCAGGCTGTGAATCAGCGAGAGTTGGTGCTCATGCTGTTTGGACTCAAAGAGCCCCTTTTTGCTCTGCTGATAAGAGATAGAAGCAGAGAAAGCAGACCAGAACCAGAAGCACATCTTGAGGACAGCCTGTTCTCTCCAGTTCTTCCTGCAAAAGAGAGAAAAGTAGAAGAGCATCTTCTTCCTCTTGTTAGATGGACTAAATGTGGTGATAAAGGCAGTGAAGTTTCTGGTACTGCTGTTGGCAAAGGGGCAGCATAGTACATGGAACTCCTGTGGTTTCTGCAGGGCAGAAGCTGTTGTCTATAAAAGGGGTACAGTGGTAACTTTCAATGATAAGTATATGAACTTTCTTGTCTTCAGTCAGTGACAGAGGGCAGTGCCAAGTAGTGAAGCACAGAGACCGTGAGAGCAGAAGAAGCTGACTTGTACAAAACACTCAAGCCATCTAAAACAGACTCCTATAGATGCCACATCCACACACAGGTAATAATGGGATTTGAAACTTGTACAAAACACCTAGCTGTGTGTAAAAGGAGGATGGTGTTGGCAGAGGGCTCAGGCCTTGGCTTGTGAAGGACTACATTTAGCTCTGCGTAACTGGAGAAGGGAATCTCAGTGCGGCTGAGGCTCATCAAACTATCATCATCAGTATCATCATTGTCATCATCATCATCATTCCTTCTATAAATAGTTCTCTTTGTTTGTTCTGTGACAAATAGTGTCCTAAGTGTGTTATACATATTATTTCACTTTTGGTAAATGTAGAAACAGAGCCATATAGAGAGAGTTTCATCCAATTTCTTGTATAGCTTGTATGCAGTAGTTAGAGTTTGAACCCATGACACCTGGTGGCCAGGCCTGGGCCTTTGGCGACCACGACGTGCTACCTCTGAAGTCATGTTGTGCAGCCTTACGTGAAGGAAGGAGCCAAGAGGATTCCTTTGTGCAGGATTTGGGACTTTTTCCAATTGTCAACATGTAGTTTATCTTAAGAAGTACTGAAGCACAGTCTCCCTGGTTGGAGGCTGCAGTCTATGAGAGGTAGGTGTGTCCTGGGACCATCTTGAGACTGCTGCTGAAGGAATACAGGACCCACCTTTGTGTCTAACCTGCTGCCAGTGAGGAAGTGAGAGACTGAGGTGATGGGGGACCTTTGTGTTCCAAGTTTCTAACTCCTGCCTCAGAGCTGTAATGAAAATGGAAGTTTGTGTCTTCACAGAACCAACCGATGCTTGCCTTGCTGTGACTCGCTATGAGCCAATATAGGTGCAGCTACGTGCATTTTAAACTTTTTGGTTCTACAGATGTCTGTTCAGTCTTCCTGTGGTAAGACTAATTTCTCTCCTAGAAGCATCTCAATACTGTCATGTTTCAAATCCCATTATTAGCTGTGTGTGGATGTGGCATCTTAGGAGTCTTACTGTTTTAGATGGTTTGAGTCAATATCATTGTGCATGCAAATTTAGAATTTTTCTAGCTCCCTGGTGCAGTTCCTTTCTTCATAACATAATAACCATCTTTATCCTTAACAAATTTTTTGCCTCAAACTCCATTTACTTTGATATTAACATAGCTATTCCAGTTTTCTTTTGATTTGTATTTTCCCAATATATGTTTTTTATTCTTTTAATTTAAACATTTATTTGTTCTCATGATTTAAATGTGTCTATTCTAAAGAGCATAGAGGATGATTTTGCTCTTTTAATTAAATCTAGCAATCATTTTACATGGACAAGTTTAGTCTACTTATTACTGAGGGATTTTGATTTATTTCAATCATATTGCTTTGTCTTTTTCCTGCCTTTTCTATGTTTTTCTTTTCTTATATTTACTGACAAATGTTATTTTATTTTTGTCTAATGTTTTAGTGCCATTTTGTATTCCTGTTGCTTTATTAATTCAGGTTCTCCAGAGAAACAGAACCAATAGCATGTGTGTGTGTGCATGTGTGTGTATATACCCTCACCCAATATATGAATATATATATGTGTGTGTGTGTGTGTGTGTGTGTGTCAGCCTCCACAATTGTGTGAGCCAATTCCTTAAAATAAATCTCTCTCTTTCTCTCTCTCTCTCTCTCTATATATATATGCCAGCCTCTACAATTGTGTGAGCCAACTTCTTAAGAAAAATATCACGTTTTCTCTCTCTCTATATGAGACATATGTCATATATATATATAAAACACATATATATAAAATATGTCAGCCTCCAAAATCATGTAAGCCAATTCCTTAAAATAACTATCATTTCCCTCCCCCCACCATCTGAGAGAGAAGCTGAAAAGTCCAAAATCCTCAGGGTAGGCCCGCAGGCTGGTGACCTAGGGAAGAGTTGCAGTTCGAGTCAAAGGCAATCTGTTGGAAGAGTTTGCTTTGCCCTGGGGGAAGTGAGTGTTTTTCTTACGTCCTTCAACTGTTTGGATGAGGCCCATCTACATTATGGTGGGCAATTTGCATAGTTCAAATGTTAATCCCATCCAAAGAAAATACCTTCATAGAAACATTGGTGGAGTGTGACCAAATACTTGGGTACCATGGCCAAGCCAACTGACACATAAAATTAACCATCACAATTACTCATTGGTTATTATTATTACTGGTACTTTGTAGAGTCTAAAATTTGTTTAGATTTACCTACATGTTTACCTTTTTATTTTCTGTATGTAATTCACTTCTTTTTTCTAGACTTAAAGTACTGGACAAAAAATAACTATCAAACCCACAATTTCTTTTTTTGCCCAGACATGCTATTGTGAGTTAGAGACAATATGAAGACATTTTATCAGACATTACCCTTACCAGAACTACTAAAGGTTTACTTCAAAATGAAGTATTGAAAATTATTCCATGACTTCAGAATTTTAGTTTATTTTAAAAAGCCTGCTGTTAGCCTAGCTCTTGCTTCCATCCCGTCTTCCTTTTTGGTGGGTAATCCATTTTTTCTCTCTAGCTGCTTTAAGGTCTCTATTTCTTGTGTCCTATGGTTTCACCAAAATGAATTTAGATATGAAAATGTTATTTATCATACCTTGAAATTATTATGCCTAATGTGTCTAAAAATCATGTTTTTGATCAATTCTGGAAAATTCTGAAAAATTATCAGATGTTATTTTAAATGTTGTCTCTCTCCTAATTCTCTCTCTTTTTTAAAAAAAAAAAAATTAAGTCCCATGGAACATGTGCAGGATGCGCAGGTTTGTTACATAGGTAAACGTGTGCCATGGTGGTTTGCTGCACCTATCAACCCATCACCCAGGTATTAAGCCCAGCATTTTTCCTGATGCTCTTCTCACCCCCACCCTGGCCTCCCCTGACAGGCCCCAGTGTGTGTTGTTCCCCTCCCTGTGTCCATGTGTTCTCATTGTTCAGCTCCCACTTATAAGTGAGAACATGCAGTGTTTTGTTTTCTGTTCCTGCCTTAGTTTGGTGGGATAATGGCTTCCAGTTTCATTCACATCCCTGCAAAGGACATGATCGCGTTCCTTTTTATGGCTGCATAGTATTCCATGGGGTATATGTACCATATTTTCTTTTTCCAATCTATCATTGATGGATATTTAGGTTAATTCCATGTCTTTGTGAATTGTGAATAATGCTGTAGTGAACATATGCATGCATGTATCTTATAATAGAATGACTTGTAATCCTTTAGATACCATCTCATGCCAGTCAGAATGGCAATTACTAAAAAGTCAAGAAACAACAGATGCTGGTGAAGTTGTGGAGAAATAGAAATGCTTTTACCCTGTTGGTGGGAATGTAAATTAGTTCAACCATTGTGGGAGACAGCGTAGTGATTCCACAAAGATTTAGAACAGGAAATACCATTTGATCCAGCAATTCTCTTTTTAAGATTAGTTATTTTGGATCTTTTGTCATTCTTTCCTTCATGATTCTTAACCTCTTTTTTCATATTATCTCTTTTTATTGCTCTATGCTACCTTTGGAATTATTTACTCATATTTATTTTTAGTTCACTTTCTTTCTTTGATACGATTCATTGTCAGTTTGAAACAATGATTGAGCTTTTAATTCCAATGCCTTTTACTTCTGGAAGCTCTATTTTTCCTTCAATTATATCCATTCTTTTTAGATATTGTTTTGTGTATTTTTCTTGCTCTTAATTTCTCTTTTATGTATTCTTTTAAACATGTTAATTTTATAGTTTCTTTCCTTTTAATAGTTCTAGGATCTAGCTTTATTGGAGTTTAATACTGCTCTTTGCTGTATCTGCTTCAGTGGTTCATTTTCAATTGTTTCCTTCAGTGCTTTGTAATTTTGGATTGTAAGAAATCTTAAGGTGGGCTTTGCTTGAAGACTTTTATCTGGCCTGTGTTGAAAGTATGTCCCTCAGGACTGGTTCTATGTCTGTTTATGCCAGGCATCCCAAGGGTATTATTGTCCCTGGGTCTATTTATATGTTATTTCTCACCTGGCAGATTCTGGACCAAGCCAGAAGTATAAATTTGAACCCCAAACCCAAGTGTGGCCTGCCTAGGGTTTGGCCACTTATGTAAAGTGGCCACTTACGTAAAATCTTTTCTTTCAGGAAAGAGCATTTCACTCACAGATCCCAGGCCCAAATAGACAAGCTTGCTTCTTATTTCCCTAGGCTAGTGTAAGAATTTTTTTCTAAAATACCTTTTCAGTTAAGGTATATATCTTCCAACTTTATGTGAAGGTCTTAATTCCACTGCCCTACCTGTTCCTATGCAGAGATTAAAACTTCAGTTCTTTGGATTCCTGGGGCTGGCAAATCATTCCAAGAATTACCACTATGGTTTTCACTTTTTCCTTCACGTTTGGCCCCTAGAGATTTCCTTTACCTTTTTTGTGAAATCAGCTATGTATTTAAACATTTCTTTCTTTTTTTTTTTTTTTTTAAAAAAAAGCAGGAAGTTTTTGTGATTATTTAGTTACACAAAATTGGTAGAAAGAGAATTATAAATGACTCTGTAAAGCTCCTACCGTGACTTTCTGCTGGTCAATAGAGCAGGATGATGCCCCATGTTTCACACCACTTTAGAGACTTTGCTGGCTTTTCCTAAATGTACTCTTTCCACAAAGATGTATGTTTGTCTGCCTGTCTTTCTCCCTTCTTCTGCCTTTATCTCCAAGAAAGATGAATAGAGATAGAGGCAGAAGGGCTGGACGCGGTGGCTCACACCTGTAATCCCAGCACTTTGGGAGGCCGAGGTGGGTGGATCACAAGGTCAGGAGTTCAGGACCAGCCTGGCCAAAATGGTGAAACCCCGTCTCTACTAAAAATACAAAAATTAGCTGGGCCTGCTGGCAGACGCTTGTAATCTCAGCTGCTTGGGAGTCTGAGGCAGAGAATTGCTTGAACATGGGAGGCGGAGTTTGCAGTGAGCCGAAATTGTGCCACTGCACTCCAGCCTGGGCGACAGAGCGAGACTCCGTCACAGAAAAAAAAAAAAAATCATTGTTTTCTCCAGTAACTGGCTGGCCTTTCTCATCCTGTCAAAGCTATTTATTTTTTTCACCTTAACAAGTTAACATAAGGCTCCCATTCAGTAGATCAGAATCTCCCAGTAGATCTAAAAGTTGCTTCCTGCTGGAGCAAACTTTCTCCTGTTCTTTATTTTTCCTTGAATCCTAAAGACAAGCTGAGCACAGTTCTCAGTGTTGTCCTGCCTCTGTTCCTAGAGAACGATGGCTGTGACCAATTCAGAATCATGTCAGTCAACAGCACAAAGAGTACAAAAAGAATGCTTTTTGACATGAATATGCTGTTCAATTCCAAGAAAAAAACCTCAAATGCCCAGGAACTTTAGAAACCGAAGCTTAGGTTGATTGCAAAAGGTATTTCTAAGTGACCCTCAAGGTTTGTTTTTAAGTAATAAATTGCTTCTTTCAGAATCATGTTATTCTGAAACTGAGCAAGTACAGAAGCCATTGGGGAAACTGGTGAATTCACTAGATTTTGGCAGAGTATGTAGTTCTGTTGCAATCTTTACTTTTGCTTCATTAAACATCAGGAAACTACTTTGTATATGCTGAGCTCTTCTTCCGTTTGCCAAGAGAAAAGTTTCACAAGTAGAGCAGATGCATATCTACTAATTTATAGCCAAGAGGTTAAAAAACTTAGGGTCTGTTATGTCTAAAGCTCATGTTTTAAATGTGAGAAAGTTACCAGTTCCTATAAAATAGGGGCATATTTAGCATAGTCAATTTCGGTTTTTTTTTTTTTTTTTTTTTTTTTTTTGAGACGGAGTTTCGCTTTTGTTGCCCAGGCTGGAGTACAATGGCGTGATCTCGGGTCACCGCAACCTCCGCCTCCTGGGTTCAAGCGATTCTCCTGTCTCAGCCTCCCGAGTAGCTGGGATTACAGGTATGTGCCACCACACCCGGCTAATTTTTGTATTTTTAGTAAAGACGGGGTTTCATCATATTGGTCAGGCTGGTCTCGAACTCCTGAGGAGGCTGAGGCAAGCATAGTCAATTTCTGATTATCATTTCTCCATGAATTCCCCACTTACTTCTTCCTATATTAGGTGATTAGAAATTTTGTTCAAAATATTTCTGGAATTTGATTTTTGTAAACAACTGTATTTGCTCTCTACATCCATTAGCCTTTTCTCACCATTTACATTGCTTACTGTTAAGTATCCTCCAGTATCTATTCTTCCATCCTCCTCCTCCACTGCCTTTTCCTTCTCTTTCTTTTAGTATGACAACCCATATGTTTAGCTTGGCATGTGGCCAATAGCCAGAGATTACATTTCCAACCTCCTTTGAGGCTAGGTATGGCCAATGGGATGTGAGCAGAGGTGATGCAAGCATCTCCTGGTTCATGATCTTAGAGGGACTTCTAGACACTAAGGGTACCCAAAGGTCTTGCGAGAGACTACAGAGAAAAAGAAGAAAGAAAGAAAGGCCCATGAGTTGCAGGAAAGGGACAAAAGTTTTAAAGACTTTTTTAGGAGAAGGTGAAGGATTTTACAGAGTCTTTTGATTTATATTTATAAACTTTTAAATATTCTCATATACTTTTATATAGTATTTCCTTGTATATAATTTTTTTCTGAAAGAAATGATGTATAATTTTACTTTACATAAGTAGGCAAATATAGTATGGTGGGATAAGGTCTATAACACAAGTATGAACCAATGCTGCAAGAACAGAGAAGAGGGGAGAGCAGCCCAGACTGGTGAGGCTAAGGAAAACTTTCTGGAGAAAAATGAGCTCAACTATGAAGAGTGAATAATCTTATCCAGGAGATGTCCCCATGCAATCAGTGAGGGGAAGGGTGCTCCAGGTAGAAGGGACAGTGTAGGCAAAGCCATGGCCACAGGAGAGAGGATGGAGAATTCTGGGAACTGCAAATGATGCATTATCATGAGGACATAGGGTAGGAATAGGGGAGTAAAGATGGTGTAGGACAGGGGAGAAGGCTTTGTATGCTATGCTAAGATGTTTGAGTTTTATATGAAGTCTATGAAGATGGAGGGATTCTGAATAAGGAAGTGACATGATTGGATCTACATCTCAGAATGGCCATTTTCTGGCAGCATTGTGGAGAATGCACAGATAGGCCCAAAGGCTAGAAGAAGAATTTAAAGTATTATTTTGAAAATCATTTATAAGGATAAAGTTGTAAGATATCTTCATGAAAAAAGGGGCTTTGTTGATTAGATTCACAAAAGAGAGAGCAAGATGGTTGTAATGATACAAGAGTCTGCTGCATTTTTTTCTTCCCAGACAAGTGGGGAGCTTGATATCTTTCTGCTACATAATTATGAGAATCTACCTGTTTGAGATTCTACCTCTTTGAGATTCTTTCCCAAAGGGCCAACCCTTTTTCATTCTGTGTCATGGACTTCTTGATAAAGTGCAATAAAGTTTCTCAATGTCTTTATCCTTTTAAGAAGTGAGGACTTCAGTGGACCTTATACATGTCTCTCTCAAGGGTATTGGGAGGGGAGATGGGAAGGTTTTTACTGTCTATCTTAATTTACTGTTTGACATTATTGATGCTAGTTCATGAGCCCATACCCTAAGGTGTTAGTTAAACATTTAACACCAATATTATCTCCTATTCCTCCAAAAATGGATCAATTAGGTAACTTATTTTGGCTTGGAAATAAATGAGGAGGTCACAACTCTGCATATAGTATGACAATTGGCTGAGTATGTTTCCTTTAGCTAGAAAGACTTTGAGGGCATGAAGAGTAGGCACTTTTTGGACTGTCACCTGGTGTTATGTGAGCAGCGGTGTTGCTCTAATTTATTGAATGTCACAATGCTGTAAGGAAATAAAGAACTCTGTTAGGCAGATATAACCTGGGACTATTGCCAAATTGCTTTCTGTGGTGGATATGAAAATCAGTGAATAGGGTGGATGTACAGCATAATCAATGGAAATGTGCTTGATGTTGGTCACTGATATGTAGGCCTGTTGCAGGTATATTCAGGGAAAATTCTACCTATGACGTACCTGTAGAAGTACAAGGTGAACCAACAACATTTTTGATGTATGTTAGCTGGCATTAAGTAAGAAAACACCGCTGGATGTTTTGCAGAAAAAAAGTCACTAGACTCAGAATTTTGGAACATGGCTTTAGTCATTTTCTGGATATCTGCACACAGGAGGAAGTCAGGTTGAATGATCACCCTAGTTTGTCACACATCCAATCACAGGCTATCTTTATATGTGAATACAACCTAAGAATAACTCCACATCCCAAAATGACTTTGTGGTCAGCAGAATAGATGGGACCTTGTGACATTTAGGTAGGGTGATATAGTGACATTTAACAGGGGTATGTAAGCTAGACCCGAAGTCACAAGTTGGAAAACCTTAAAAACCATTAGACTGTAATCCTAGCACTTTGGGAGGCTGAGGCGGGCAGATCATGAGGTCAGGAGTTTGAGACCAGCCTGGCCAACATGGTGAAACCTCGTCTCTACTAAAAATACAAAAATTATCTGGGCATGGTGGTGGGCGCCTGTAATCCCAGCTACTCAGTAGGCTGAGGCAGGAAGATCATTTGAACCCCGAGGCAGAATTGCAGTGAGCTGAGATTGCGCCATTGCACTCCAGCCTGGGCGACAGGCTGAGACTCCATCTAAGAAACAAAAACAAAGGAAACAAAAACAAACAAACAAAAAACAAAACAAAAACCATTAGAAAGGGGAAAGGGATAATCTATACTTAGAAAAGATCATAGTGTTTATCTGTTAAAACAAAAGGAGTCCTAACTGTTTTCCAGCAGAAAGAAGGGAGAGTATAACACTGAAGATTACAAAGGGGTTGCAATATTTGTTCATGGCAGTAAAACATTAGAAGTCTTTTCTTTTAGTTGAGATTTTAACTGCATACGTGATATGAAGTTCTTCTAATTGTGGCAGTTGCTTTCTTTTGTAGAGGCTTCCAGGTCCTCAGAGGTTCCTGGAAGAGCTCAATGCCAGTCACAGGACCAAACATTGCAACCTGAGATGCAATCTCAGGGGTGACCCTCTTTAACTTCTGGTAGACATCCCCCAGGGGTCTGTAGTATGCTTCCCAGCTGTGACTGATTCCTATCAGTAGCTTTCCTGGTAAATGGAGTAGGGTTGGGGAAGCAGGGGATAATGGAGAAAGAAAACTTTTCTTCACCCTTGTATTTTTTTTAATACTCCTCTTTGATTGAGGTTGACTTTCTCATTTGGTTCAGGAAAGCATTAGCTGTGTCCTTATTTTGGGCATATAGAAAAATTTTCTTTTTAAAACCTAGATTCTTCCTTTGAGTTCACGACTTCTCTCCCTCCTTCTAGCAACAATTTTGGGCAAAATGAGGTCAGCTAGGTTTATATTTTTAGAAGGGATTGCTGATAAAGCGGCACTTGGTAAGTCACCCCCTTCTTCCTGTCACGATAATGGTCTTGGCATCATGAGGGCTTCATCACAGAGTTTTGCAGTGGTAACCGGCTGGAGAGAGGATAGAGACAGACAGGCGTGCAATATGCACTTACATATGAACATATGTAATTGAGGAATGAAAACATATATTAATAAATGTGCCAGTGGTTGGACTGGTGGTTAGTTATATGCTAGGAAGTGGGTGACTTCTGACAAGTTTGAAATTTAGAGCAAAGCGTGGGGGTCAGACAGTATCCCTGTAGCCAGGACAAGTGGGCTACTGGCTTGGCCCTGTGCTTCAGAAGCTCTGGGCTTTGGATTCACGTTCTCCAGCTTTTCTAAGTGCCCCTCTGGTGCTTGGGAGAGCTGGAACTGGCAACATACTTATGGGTGGGGTGATCCCAACTAGATCACTCCATTGCCCAACAGGGTCTTTCTTTTTTAGAATGGTATGAAATTAGGCCACCAGAAGGGTGCTAACAGGCTGATTTTTGGGCGACTCAAGTTGTTTATATAAACAGGGATAGGCAAAAACCATTTACCCAAGCCGAGTGGCCCTGGCTGAAGACACAAATGTGGAAGTAGTTTGTTAATAAAAATCATAAATATAGATGAGATCATCCGGGAGTGAGTGTGGATAGAAAAGGAGCTCACACTTTGGGGCTTGTGGGGTTGGCATGTCTATGTTCTTGACTTCCTCTGTTGCATGCTTTCAATTGAGATCCTCTCTAGTAGTGATGGGAGGTTCTGCTTTGTCTAGGAGGGATTTTCTTACACAGATGGGCTGCCAAACAAAAATGAGACCTTCATAGCAAATGCAGGCAGGCACAGAAGGCCATCTTCATGTGATTGCCTGGCCAGATGGCTTTTAAGTTTAATTATTTCCTCTCCTCATTTAATGTGGGTAGACCGAGCAAATATAAACCAGCTTATAGGTATAATTATTTAGATAAACCACACTAAGTTATTACTATTGAGAACAAGGGGAGAGGTTTTATGGGGGAAAGAATAGGACGACAAATGTGTATGACTTGGAGGGGGCAGAATGGGGGCTGATTTATTTGGCTTTTCTATTCATTTCTACTTATTTTGGTCTATTTTACTTACATGATTTCCTGGAGCCTGGATTTATTATCTGGATGGACCAAAAACAACTGAATATCTAATGCTTTACTTTTGGCTTTGTAGATATAGAACTGGCATTTTTATCTGAATATTTTTAAACATTAGCCAGTCTGCCATTCTTCCTTCAATTGTCTGGAAGTTTTAGTTTTGGATCAGAATTATCAACACTTGCCTGAATTCTTTCCTTGACTGCTTATATGAAGTAAACACCTTTCCATTTTCCTGGTTCCCAGCATAGGGACTTGCAAAAAAGGGACCTCAGTTAGGGTTTACTGATGCTCTTACCACAGTTTGGTAAGAATTAAGCACAGATGATTTTCTACAACTTACATGTATGAAAGCCCAAAAGTTAAAACAATCATCCTTCCCAATGAATGCATAGCTGCTTGAATTAAATAGGTCAAAAATATTTTCTTTGAGGCAGTGGTTTTGTATGAGATGGAGCTAATTAGAACAATTTTGGCTTTCAATTCAGTGAAGTTGGTACTCTGGAATAATGCTCGAGGAGTTTCCATGTCAAATAAAGCATTTGCTCCTGATGAATTTACCCTTGGCTTCCTGTGCCTGTTGTACTCTAAGCTTTCCAAGATGACATCTTAGCACCAGCAGGACAGGGAGATTTACTGTATGTGAGTGAATCTATCCAGAGTTGTCTGGGAAACATTAATCACCCCAGGACAGCCCTCACTGTCCACTAACTGGGTCACACACAGAAAAGATCTAATGGGCCACTCTGAATGGAAAGAAGAGCCACAGAAGAACATAATATAGGTTTTTTATTTTTCCTGAGATAGGAGAGTAAAGGCAACTGCCGACAGTGTTCTGGGTGTGATCACAGGCAAAGAGGAGAGCTTGGTGTTCCAAAGTCCAAAGGATTATATCCTCTGACGAGGCTGATCGAAGGCAAGAGTGTAGGTGAGGGAGTGAACAAGGAAGAAGAAAATGTGGTTGGGAGAATGGGACTGGGATGCAGTCAGGGTCAGATGCCACATATATTTAGACTCTAGATTTGCTGCTTCATGTATATGCAAGTTGAACTAAACACTTTTGATAGCTATAGGATGAGCTAGTTATTGACCTACTATGAGCTGTGGGCTCTGCAGGACTGGTCTTAGTGTAAGTGGGTGATGAGGTAACCAGGTGTCCATCACCCAGGCAGTGTGCCATATGATCCCCTGTAATTAAATGTATTCTTTAGTCATCTGTGTTGGTGCTGCCTTGTTGTTGTTGTTGGGGTGTGTGCGTGTATGTGTGTGTATTTGAGTTACCGGTCTGTGTGGAGCCTGTAGAAGCTTCATGCAGCATGAGGATACCCAACATCTAAGGGCCTTGGAAGGAGGCTGTGTATCTACTGAGGGTGGGAGATGGGGTGGGGAAACAGTTGTCTTCATTTATAGTTTTGCCTAGGCTGGCTTTCACCATTGGGGGTCAGTGCTCCTGGGATGAGAAAGTCCTGAGGTAAATAAGCTTGTGCTGTTAAAAGAAATTTCTTCCCAAGGGGATCTTTATTCATTTTTGGATTTTCCTCTTGTTGTAATTCTCCAGCTGAATTCCTTTGAGTTGAGATATAAGGAAAAATTAGGTAGGAGACATCCAAAAGTGAGCTTGGGGAACAGTAGTTTTGCAACTTACTAAAAAGAGGACTTCTGGGAATGTTGTTCTGTTGTAATAAACCCAACCCTGTTTGGCTTTACAGAAAACACGATCTTTTCTTGAACAGATACTCTCCCCTAGCAGTTTAGAAGACTATCAGCTTCCCTTCCTTTGCCCTTTTAACTGGGGGAAGGTTGTTAGGTTGTCTTTGAGTACCGGGTACTCCTGCAAATCCTGATGGACCTTCCACATGGAAAATGCATAATTTCTGAGTGAGGATTTGGGAACATAGGCATCTTTTTTAGCCAAAGAATCACATCAAACCTGGCTCTGAGAAGCTTGAAATATAAAAATGAGGCCATATTCCTTCCCCCTTTCCTTACCCATTTCTTTTATGAGATGTATAGTTCTTTTCCCTAGGCAGGTGATGTGTTGGAGGGAAAGTTGATGGGCTGTTGTTTATGAGAGGTTTTGTCTGAATCCTGACCCCATCGCTTATTTTTGATGCAGAGCAGATACGAACCCCTCTCAGCATCTGTTTCCTCATCCGTAAAATAGGGATCATAATATCTGCTTAGTTGTGTTATTGTGTGGATTAAATGAGAGAGAGAGAGAGAGAGAGAGACAGAGACAGAGACAGAGAGAGAAGAGAGACTGGATAGAGAAGGGCTAGGAACATGGACTCTGGAATCAAACTGCCCAGCATCCAGTCCTGACTCGACCACTTGCTAGCTGAGGATCTCAGCCAAGTCACTTAATCCTTCTTTGTCTCCCTTTCTCATTTGTAAAATGGTGGTACTAGTATCTTCCTCATACGTCGTTGTAAGGAATAAATGTCATAATATATACAGAGTGCTTAGAAGCCTGGCACATAATAAGGGTTGGCTGTTGTTATTGAAGTGGTATTCACATAGGAACAGGTGAGCAGTACAGGAGATGTTGCTCAGCTCCTGTGTTGGTGATCTGTATAGGATGGTGTTCAGTACAGGATGGCTGTTAGAATTATTATTAAACTGATAGGTTTGACTTTTCTTGCTCATTTGAGTAACAATAGCTGTTTCACAAAGACCCTCTTTTGCTCAGAATTTCCACCAGGATCAGTCATGGATTTTCTTCATCCTTTGCTCCAGATTACTGTATCTTGTGTGTGTATGACCTCATCTCTCCTGCCTCTGATTAGGAGTGGCCTCTGCCTTCCTTTCCGGGATCATATCGCAACTGTGCTCAGCGTCCCATTTCTAAGTGTGTAGGCAATGAACCCCGCTAGCTTATGAAGCCGCATGTTATTGAAACATGTTGCTCACCCTTCTGTCCCTTGCTTTCTTCATCCCTCCTTCCCTCTAAGCCCTATTTGTCACCTTGTGTTTTATGATGCCTCTGTCTAATAAGGGAACTTGAAAGGCAGCCCCTCTGGTATTTCCAGAGCTCTATTTTGCAGGTAAAAGGCAAAGATTACTTTCTACTGCACAATTAGAAGGAAGCCAGCACATAAAATCGTCCATTCATTGATTCTAACTGATTTGTGGTCCTTAAGCACCAGCCACATATTTCAGTACTTTAAACTGCCACTTCTTCAAACACTCTATTCCCTTGGCTATGTTACCTTTAGTTTATTAGGAACCGTGTAGGAGGTTAGTGAGAGACAGTGGAGCCACTCTTCCTGGAGTAAACACCACCCAGGAGTGTAAAGGTCCATTTTACAAAGGCAGGGGGAGGGCTCACACTTTACTCTCTTCCAAACAGACTCTAGCAACTCCAGCCATTCAGAAAGAAGACCTGGATGCAGGGAGATAATGTAGAGGATAGAACTGGGGAAAATGCACCTTGCAAATTATGACAAAGGAGTCTTTCCATTTCCTTGGTCTGCTTTGGAAAACAATGAAGTGGAAGGTCAAGAAAGGAAAATGTTCATGTTGAGAAAATGGAAACACCTTACATTTGTGAAGGATAGAAGGTTGCTTATTGGGGGCTTAGGCAAATCACTTAATCTCTTTGAACTTTATTTTCCATCTGATAAAATGAGAATAATATTGGCTGAGCTCACTGAGAATTAAAATAATACGTATACATATATATATACTTTACAAACTATAAAGTGCCATTTAAATGTAAGAAACTATGTTTTTCTTTCTTTTTTCTTTTTCTTTCTTTTTTTTTTTTTTTTTTTTTTTTTTTTTTTTTTTTTTTTTTTTTTTGAGAGGGAGTCTCACTTTTTTGCCTAGGCTGGAGTGCAGTGGCACTATCTCAGCTCACTGCAACCTCTGCCTCCTGGGTAGCTGTCTCAGTCTCCCGAGTAGCTGGGGTTACAGGTGCCATGCTACCACATCCGGCTAATTTTTTGTATCTTACCTTAGTAGAGACGGGGTTTCACCATGTTGGCCAGGCTGTTCTCGAACTCCTGAGCTCGTGATCCGCCCACCTTGGCCTCCCAAAATGCTGGGATTACAGGCGTGAGCCACCGTGCCTGGCTGAAACTATGTTTTTCAAGGTGCTTTCCAATATTTAATGTGTTTTGCTTTCTCTTATTTGTTAATTTAACAAATGTGCCAGGGACTCTGCAGGATGCTAGGGACACTGATCTGGCCTTGCAAGAGCTCATGGCCTGAAGTGTGGATGTGTATATCAGTTGGGTGGGCTGTGTGTGGGGTTACAGACACATACAGAAGCACTTAAATACTTGGGAAATGCAGAGTATTATGCTTCTCACAATTATCCTATTTTACAGGTGAGAAAATGTTGAGGTGCTACAGACTGGACCTCAATTTGAGTAGGTTTCTTGGCTATTAGTGTGGTCTTTACGACCTTATGTTTCCTCTTGAGTTTGGGCTGTAGTGAAGACCCAGGAGGACAGTGGCTCTCTGGCTATAGGTCTAGGTTGGGGGTGGGTGGTAGGGATGGAGTCCTTCTCCCATAAGTATCTCCAGAAGAGCTTTCTAGTGTGTTTCAAAAGGAAAACAGCCAGAAAGTCTTCAGCAACATAATCTCCAGCGAGCACCCCCAGCTGTACTAGTGTCTGAAAACATACTAAAATCGGCCTCTGTCTCCAGGTATAGTAACTCTGTAACCAGGTTGTTTCGAAGGGGCTGGAAGAAATGCCTCTTCAGATGTCTCAAAACAAGTAGATTCTCTAGGGATGCAGAGCTGGACTCCAAGTTGTGGCCAAGTTGGTTTCTAGGGAGTTAAAACTCACCTATACGGTTTTTTTTATGTAGTTATGTGTGTGTGTGTGTTACAGTTTTCTCACCTGTAAAATTGACTCAATAATTATCTGCTTCAAACTCTCATTATCTCATCCTGAAAACTAATTTTTAAAAAAGCCATTTATTTATATGTCCATAATAGCACTCCTTACTTAAAAAATTTAATTATCACCATAGTAAGCATTAGAAATTATGAGACCAACTTAAACTGCTCCTTTATTGTTTGATAGCATCACAAATAATAACTTTGTGAACATAAAGGAAAAACGAAATAAAGCATGAGATCAACTCAAAATTGCAACCTGCATCTTTGCTCATTCCAGAGAAAATTACACTAACTTTATCAATACAGTCATGCATTGCTTAATAATGAGGCTACATTTTGAGAAACGCATCCCTAGGAGATTTCATCCTTGTGCAAACATCATGGAGTGTACTTCACAGATCTAGATGGCGTAGCCCACTGTACGTCTAAGCTATATGGTATAGCTGATTGCTCCTAGGCTACAAGCCTGTACAGCATGTTACTATACTGAATATTGTAGGCCATTGTAACACAATGGTAAGCATTTCTGTGTCTGAATATTTCTAAACAAAAAAGATACAGTAAAAATATGGTATTATAATCTTACAGGACCACTGTCATATATGTGGTCCATTGTTGAGCAAAACATCATGCAGCACGTGACTGTAGTTTTAAATAGCAATGTAGGTGAAAGTCTTGTGTTTTGGGCCTGAGTTGGGACTGGAATGCTGTGAGTCCTGAGTGAACGTAGTCTTCAGGTTTGTAAATGATACTTAATATTTGTTAATGATAAAATGCCAAGTGGGGATTAAATGGTAGATCTTTTGTGTATTACGTGCTAGGACTTCTATCTTTGTATCCTTCTAATGTTGGTACTGGAACCTATTTAGGCCCCATCTCAGACTCAGCTGAGTCTTAAGAGAGTAATCATCGTCTTTTGCAAAGGGGTTTGGGAGGACTATGGGCAGTAACTCCTGAGATCAGCATCAATGTAGGCTTGAAGCTATTGCTGGTCTCATCTTAGTACCAGTGCCCATTACTTTTGTTGATTTTGGGCTCCATTTCTGTATTACAAGGGGCTGGAAGCTTGTGAACTACATTTATTTTCTTTCTTTTTTTTTTATTATACTTTAAGTTCTATGGTAAATGTGCACAACGTGCAGGTTTGTTACATAGTTATACACGTGCCATGTTGGTTTGCTGCACCCATCAACTCATCATTTACATTAGGTATTTCTCCTAATGCTATCCCTCCCCCAGCCCCCCAGCCCCTGACAGGCCCTGCTGTGTGATGTTCCCGCCCTGTGTCCATGTGTTATCATTGTTCCCCTCCCACTTACGAGTGAGAACATGCAGTGTTTGGTTTTCTGTCCTTGTGATAGTTTGCTGAGAATGATGGTTTCCAGCTTCATCCATGTCCCTGCAAAGGGCATGAACACATCCTTTTTGATGGCTGCATGGTATTCCATGGTGTATATGTGCCACATTTTCTTAATCCAGTCTATCATTGATGGAATTTGGGTTGGTTCCAAGTCTTTGCTATTGTGAATAGTGCTGCAATAAACATAAGTGTGTGTGTGTCTTTATAGTAGCATGATTTATAATCATTTGGATATATATCCAGTAATGGAATCACTGGGTCAAATGGTATTTCTAGTTCTAGATCCCTTGAGGAATCACCACACTGTCTTCCACAATGGTTGAACTAATTTACACTTCCACAAACAGTGTAAAAGTGATCGTGTTTCTCCACATCCTCTCCAGCATCTGTTGTTTCCTGACTTTTTAATGAATGCCATTTTAACTGGTGTGAGATGGTATCTCATTGTGGTTTTGATTTGCATTTCTCTGATGACCAGTGATGATCAGCATTTTTTCATATGTCTGTTGGCTGCATAAGTATCTTCTTTTGAGAAGGGTCTGTTCATATTGTTTGCCCACTTTTTGATGGGGTTGTTTGTTTTTTTCTTGTAAATTTATTTAAGTTCTTTGTAGATTCTGGATATTAGCCCTGTGTCAGGTGGGTAGATTGCAAAAATTTTCTCCCATTATGTAGGTTGCCTGTTCACTCCGATGATAGTTTGTTTTGCTGTGCAGAAGCTCTTTAGTTTAATTAGATCCCATTTGTCTATTTTGGCTTTTGTTGCCGTTGCTTTTGGTGTTTTAGTCATGAAGTCTTTGCCCATGCCTATGTCCTGAATGGTATTGCCTAGGTTTTCTTCTAGGGTTTTTATGGTTTTAGGTCTTACGTTTAAGTCTTTAATCCATCTTGAGTTAATTTTTGTATAAGGCGTAAGGAAGGGATCCAGTTTCAGCTTTCTACATATGGCTAGCCAGTTTTCCCAGCACCATTTATTAAATAGGGAATCCTTTCCCCATTTCTTGTTTTTGTCAGGTTTGTCAAAGATCAGATGGTTGTAGATGTGTGGTGTTATTTCTGAGGTCTCTGTTCTGTTCTATTGGCCTATATGTCTGTTTTGGTACCAGTACCATGCTGTTTTGGTTGCTGTAGCCTTGTAGTATAGTTTGAAGTCAGGTAGCGTGATGCCTCCAGCTTTGTTCTTTTGGCTTAGGATTGTCTTGGCAATGCGGGCTCTTTTTTGGTGCCATATGAACTTTAAAATACTTTTTTCCAATTCTGTGAAGAAAGTCATCGGTAGCTTGATGGGGTTGGCATTGAATCTATAATTCACCTTGGGCAGTATGGCCATTTTCACGATATTGATTCTTCCTATCCATGAGCATGGAATGTTCTTCCATTTGTTTGTATCCTCTTTTATTTCATTGAGCAGTGGTTTGTAGTTCTCCTGGAAGAGATCCTTCACATCCCTTGTAGGTTGGATTCCTAGGTATTTTATTCTCTTTGAAGCAATTGTGAATGGGAGTTCACTCATGATTTGGCTCTCTGTTTGTCTGTTATTGGTGTATAAGAATGCTTGTGATTTTTGCACATTGATTTTGTATCTTGAGACTTTGCTGAAGTCGCTTATAGATTAAGGAGATTTTGGGCTGAGACGATGTGGTTTTCTAAATATACAATCATGTCATCTGCAAACAGGGACAATTTGACTTCCTCTTTTCCTAGTTGAATACCCTTTATTTCCTTCTCCTGCCTGATTGCCCTGGCCAGAACTTCCAACACTATGTTGAATAGGAGTGCTGAGAGAGGGCATCCCTGTCTCGTGCCCATTTTCAAAGGGAATGCTTCCAGTTTTTGCCCATTCAGTGTGATATTGGCTGTGGGTTTGTCATAAATAGGTCTTATTATTTTGAGATACGTCCCATGAATACCTAATTTATTGAGAGTTTTTAGCATGAAGGGCTGTTGAATTTTGTCAAAGGCCTTTTCTGCATCTATTGAGATAATCATGTGGTTTTTGTCTTTGGTTCTGTTTATATACTGGATTATGTTTATTGATTTGCGTATGTTGAACCAGCCTTGCATCCCAGGGATGAAGCCCACTTGATCATGCTGGATAAGCTTTTTGATATGCTGCTGGATTAGGTTTGCCAGTATTATATTGAGGATTTTTGCATCGATGTTCATCAGGGATATTGGTCTAAAATTCTCTTTTTTGGTTGTGTCTCCATCAGGCTTTGGTATCAGGATGATGCTGACCTCATAAAATGAGTTAGGGAGGATTCCCTCTTTTTCTATCGATTGGAATAGTTTCAGAAGGAATGGTACCAGCTCCTCCTTGTACCTCTGGTGTAATTCGGCTGTGAATCCATCTAGTCCTGGACTTTTTTTGGTTGGTAGGCTACTAATTATTGCCTCAATTTCAGAGCCTCTTATTGGCCTATTCAGGGATTCAACTTCTTCCTGGTTTAGTCTTGAGGGGGGTGTATATGTCGAGGAATTTACCCATTTCCTCTAGATTTTCTAGTTTATTTGTGTAGAGGTGTTCATCGTATTCTCTGATGGTAGTTTGTATTTCTGTGGGAATGGTGGTGATATCCCCTTTATCTTTTTTTATTGCATCTATTTGATTCTTCTCTCTTTTCTTCTTTATTAGTCTCACTAGTGGTCTATCAATTTTGTTGATCTTTTCAAAAAACCAGCTCCTGGATTCATTGATTTTTTGAAGGGTTTTTGGTGTCTCTATCTCCATTTCTGCTCTGATCTTACTTATTTCTTGCCTTCTGCTAGCTTTTGAATGTATTTGCTCTTGCTTCTCTAGTTCTTTTAATTGTGATGTTAGGGTGTCAATTTTAGATCTTTCCTGCTTTCTCTTGTGGGCATTTAGTGCTATAAATTTCCCTCTACACACTGCTTTAAATGTGTCCCAGAGATTCTGGTATGTTGTGTCTTTGTTCTCATTGGTTTCAAAGAACATCTTTATTTCTGCCTTCATTTCATTATGTACCCAGTAGTCATTCAGGAGCAGGTTGTTCAGTTTCCATGTAGTTGAGCGATTTTGAGTGAGTTTCTTAATCCTGAGTTCTAGTTTGATTGTACTGTGGTCTGAGAGACAGTTTGTAATAATTTCTGTTGTTTTACATTTGCTGAGGAGTGCTTTACTTCCAACTATGTGGTCAATTTTGTAATATGTGTGATGTGGTGCTGAGAAGAATGTATATTCTGTTGATTTGGGGTGGAGAGTTCTGTAGATGTCTATTAGATCTGCTTGGTGCAGAGCTGAGTTCAATTGCTGGATATCCTTTTTAATCTTCTGTCTCGTTGATCTGTCTAATATTGACAGTGGGGTGTTAAAGTCTCCCATTATTTTTGTGTGGGGGTCTAAGTCTGTTTGTAGTTCTTTAAGGACTTGCTTTATGAATCTGGGTGCTCCTGTATTGGGTGCATATATATTTAGGATAGTTAGCTCTTCTTGTTGAATTGATCCCTTTACCATTATGTAATGGTCTTCTTTGTCTCTTTTGATCTTTGTTGGTTTAAAGTCTGTTTTATCAGAGACTAGGATTGCAACCCCACTATTTTTGTTTTCCATTTGCTTGGCAGATCTTCCTCCATCCCTTTATTTTGAGCATATATGTGTCTCTGCACATGAGATGGGTTTCCTGAATACAGCACACTGATGGGTCTTGACTCTTTCTCCAATTTGCCAGTCTTTTGTGTCTTTTAATTGGAGCATTTAGCCCATTTATATTTAAGGTTAATATTGTTATACGTGAATTTGATCCTGTCATTATGATGTTAGCTGGTTATTTTGCTCGTTAGTTGATGCAGTTTCTTCCTAGCATTGATGGTCCTTACAATTTGGCATGTTTTTGCAGTGGCTAGTACCATTGTTCCTTTCCATGTTTAGTGCTTCCTTCAGGGACTCTTGTAGGGTAGGCCTGATGGTGACAAAATCTCTCAGCATTTACTTGTCTGTAATGGATTTTTTTTCTCCTTCACTTATGAAGCTTATTTTGGCTGGATATGAAATTCTAAGTTGAAAATTCTTTTCTTTAAGAATGTTGAATATTGGCCCCCACTCTCTGCTGGCTTGTAGAGTTTCTGCTGAGAGATCAGCTGTTAGTCTGATGGGCTTCCCTTTATGGGTAACCCGACCTTTCTCTCTGGCTGCCCTTAACATTTTTTCCTTCATTTCAACTTTGGTGAATCTGACAATTATGTGTCTTGGAGTTGTTCTTCTCAAGGAGTATCTTTGTGGCATTCTCTGTATTTCCTAAACTTGAATTTTGGCCTGCCTTGCTAGGTTGGAGAAGTTCTCCTGGATAATATCGTGCAGAGTGTTTTCCAACTTGGTTCCGTTCTCTCTGTCACTTTCAGGTACACCAATCAGATGTAGATTTGGTCTTTTCACATAGTCCCATATTTCTTGGAGGCTTTGTTCATTTCTTTTTACTCTTTTTTCTCTAAACTTCTCTTCTCGCTTCATTTCATTCATTTGATCTTCAATCACTGATACTCTTTCTTCCAGTTGATCAAATGGGCTACTGAAGCTTGTGCATTCCTCATGTAGTTCTCGTGCCCTGGTTTTCAGCTCCATCAGGTCATTTGAGGACTTCTCTACACCGGTGATTCTAGTTAGCCATTTGTCTAATCTTTTTTCAAGGTTTTTAGCTGCTTTGTGATGGGATCGAACTTTCTCTTTTAGCTTGGAGAAGTTTGATCATCTGAAGCCTTCTTCTCTGAACTCGTCAAAGTCATTCTCCATCCAGCTTTGTTCCTTGCTGGCAAGGAGCTGTGTTCCTTTGTAGGGGGAGAGGCACTCTGATTTTTAGAATTTTCAGCTTTTCTGCTCTGTTTTTTCCCCATCTTTGTGGTTTTATCTACCTTTGGTCTTTGATGATGGTGACGTACAGATGGGGTTTTGGTATGGATGTCCTTTCTGTTTTTTAGTTTTCCTTCTAACAGTCAGGACCCTCAGCTGCAGGTCTATTGGAGTTTGCTGCAGGTCCACTCCAGACCCTGTTTGCCTGGGTATCAGCAGTGGAGGCTGCAGAACAGCAAATATTGCTGAACAGCTAATGTTGCTGCCTGATTGTTCCTCTGGAAGCTTCATCTTAGAGGGGTAACTGGCCGTGTGATTGTCAGTCTGCCCCTACTGAGAGGTACCTCCCAGTTAGGCTACTTGGGGGTCAGGGGCCCACTTGAGGAGGCAGTCTGTCCGTTCTCAGATCTCAAACTCCGTGCTGAGAGAACCACTACTCTCTTCAAAGCTGTCAGACAGGGACATTTAAGTCTGCAGAGGTTTCTGCTGCCTTTTGTTTGGCTATGCCCTGCCCCCAGAGGTGGAGTCTACAGAGGCAGGCAGGCCTCCTTGAGCTGCATTGGGCTCCATCCTGTTTGAGCTTTCTGGTCACTTTGTTTACCTACTCAAGCCTCATCAATGGTAGGCTCCCCTCCCCCAGTCTCACTGCTGCCTTGCAGTTCGATCTCAGACTGCTGTGCTAGCAATGAGCGAGGGTCCGTGGGCGTGGGACCCTCTGAGCCTGGTGCGGGATATAATCTCCTGGTGTGCCGTTTGCTAAGACCATTGGAAAAGTGCAGTATTAGGATGGGAGTGACCTGATTTTCCAGGTGCCATTTGTCACAGCTTCCCTTGGCTAGGAAAGGGAATTCCCTGACCCCTTGCACTTCCTGGGTGAGGCGATGCCTCGCCCTGCGTCGGCTGTACCCACTGTCCGACAAGCCCCAGTGAGATGAACCCAGTACCTCAGTTGGAAATGCAGAAATCACCCATCTTCCGCGTCGCTCACGCTGGGAGCTGTAGACTGGTGCTGTTCCTATTCGGCTATGTTGGAACCGCCACTCTCACATATTATTTTAAACATAATTTTAAATGAAGGTATAACTGACCACTGAAATTTTTCCAATGATGCTTATTTTTTTAAAAAAAATTCCCTTCTTATTGAACATTTAGTTTTTATACAGTATCCATCATTATTATTAATATTGTAATAAACATCTTTGGCGATAAAGATGTTTCCATATTTTAAATTTTGCTCTTAATGAGGCTTCATAGATGTGGATTACTGGCTAGAACATAGAACATTATAATCCAAGAAATGGCACTTGGAGAATGGAATGTGATTCATTTATTTAAGTTTGTCCAACATGAGGCTATGGTAAAAATTCTGAAGCGAGATTGCCTGTGTGCACATCTGGCACATGTGGCTCTACCCCTCCCTTGTGACCTGGATTAAGTTACTCTTTTCTATGAACCTCAGTTTCTTTATCTGTAAAACTTTTGTAAAGTTGTCCTGAGGTTTAAATAAGCTAATATCTATAAAGTGCTTAGAGTCATGTCTGGCACATAGTAAACACTATAAAATATTATTCAATGTTATATTATTAATATAAAACTGAAGCTATAAACAAGAATTTGAGCTGAGATTCTGGAAGCTTTGACCAAGCTGACAAAAAAAGTGGATTGGAGGCTTTTAATGTGCTTCAGCCACTTAAAAATAGCAAGATAGTGCATAAAGATCAACTTTGTGAGCTTTAATTCAAGAAGGAAAATGGGAATCCACCAGAATTGTAAAGGACACCCAGATCCTTGGGAATACTGGTAAACAGCCCCTGTGATGGCATCTGGCTGATAAAAGTGACTGAAACCCCAGCATGTGAGAGAGAGAGTGAGCCTCCCTCTGTGACTCACCTTTCCACTGGGGACCCGAGCAACCCAGGTAGAGGGAGGGCATTTTGTTTCTCCAAAGCCCTGGAGCTAACATGGAAAGTGGCTTGGAGACGCTGTGAGGGAAAGACATAGGGAAAAGTTGCAGACACTAACCCCAGACCTGGGACTGACAGCAGGTCGTCATTTTGAATTTGGGCATATAGAAAGTCAGCCATTCTTTGGTGACCTAGCAGCATAGCTGCTCAGGCATTTTAGTCTTGGGCCAGAGACTGGAGTGCCTTCTCTGGCAAGGTAGGGGCCTTCATAGCCAGAACTGTGAAAAGCACCTCAGTAGTAGGCTGTGGGATGGTGCTCTCCTCCATCGCAGTCCAGGGATAGGAAGAGAGCTGCTGCGGCTGCAGTTTCTCCTCAGTGATGAGATTTGTAGGCAGGGCCAGATTGGCAACCTGGAACCTGTCTGCATGTGCCATTGCTGGTTGCCCCAGTCTGCTCCCTTGAGATCGAGGTGCAGTGGGGCCCTCTCTGCTCCAACCCCAGGCAGAAATGTAGGCATTTGGAATGCTCATTTGCCTGGAGCAGCATGAGCCACCCCACCCTTCATGGACATAGACCCTAGTACAGTGAGGCACTCTCTGCTCCACACCCAGGCAGATCTCCAGGTATTCAGAGCACCTACTCACCTGGATCAGCAGCTTGGCCTACTCCATACTTCCTGTGCAAAGGTCCTAGTGCAGGGAGGCCATCTCTGCTCCATGCCCAGGTAGATTTCCAGGCATTTGGAGCACCTGCTCACCTCAATCAGCAGCCTGACCTGCCTCACCTTTCCTGTGCAGAGATCCTGGTGTGGGGCAGGGGGCCCTTTCTGCTACATGCCCAGGCAGATCTCCAGGCATTCAGAGCACCTGCTTGCCTGGTTCAGCATCTTGGGTCACCCCACACCTCCTGTGAAGAGATGTTTGTGCAGAGGGTCCCTCTCTGTTGCATGCCCAGGCAGATCTCTAAGCACTTGCAGTACCCACTGCCCTAGATTTTTAGGAGTTTAGGCTGCTCCCACCCCCATGTAGAGATCTTGAGGCCAGGGGAGTTTCCCTGCTCCATGCCTAGGCACAGTGCTGGGAGCTTGGTGGCTGGCACTGGATTCTCCCTTGGTGCTGGTGCTTGTGTCTGCCCTTTGCGGACCTGCAGGTGAACATATCTGATTCTGCCCTACCTGTCATGGTCTCTGTTCCCCCAGGGCTGAGCAGAGAGCTCAGATCATTGTCTACTCCATGGATCAGCCCATTGCCTGAGACAACAAAGAGCTTCCGCCAGTAAACAAATATCAATTATATACCCAGCTGCATTGGCCATAGTCCACTCTTACCTATAAGCACTGTCTACTGGCTTGTAGGTCAGACTGCACAGCCCAATATAAAACCTGGCGAAAGAAGTGCATAGAGCTATAGAAGCAAAGCCAAAAGATCCTACACAGCATTCTCTATGGTTCTACTCCCTACAGAATGAGGGAAAGGGAGAAAAATATAGAGAAAGAAAAAAAGGAAAAGTCTTACCTGCATGAAAATAATTATGAAAATTAGAAGGGCAAGTATCTGCAGATGAGAAGGAGCACTGCAAGAATTCTGACACCATGAAAAATCTGAATGTAGTGGCATCACCAGAGGATCACACTAGCTCTCCAGCAATGGTCCCTAACCAAAATGGAAACTCAGAAATAACAGATAAATAATCCAAATCATGGATTGGAAGGGAGCTCAATGAGATCCAAGATAAGGTTGAAAATCAACAGAAAGAAACTTCCAAGGAAGAGATAAACATCTTAACAAGAAATCAATTAGAGCTTCTGGAATTAAAATACTCACTTAAAGAATTTCAAAATACAGTTGAAAATTTTATTGATAGACTGGACCAAGCAGAAGAAAGAATTTTAGAACTTGAAGACTGGTCCTTTGCACTAACTCAGTCAGATAAAATTAAAGAAAAAATATTTTTAAAAAGTGATGTAAGTCTTTGAGAAATATGGGATTTTGTAAAGTGACCAAACATACAAACTATTGGCATTCCTGAGAGAAAAATACACTTAAGTACGTAGTTCACAGACCCTATAAAGCAACCACATAATAGAAACTACAAAGCAACCAGCTAATAACTTCATGATAGGATCAAAATCGCACATATCAATATTAACCTTGAATGTAAATGGTCTAAATAACTCACTTAAAAGGCAGAGTGGCAAGTTGAATTTAAAAAAAGACCCATCCATCTGCTATCTCCAAGAGACTCATCTCACACATAATGACACCCATAGGCTCAAAATCAAGGGCTGAAGAATGACCACACAAATGAAAAACAAAAAAAGAGCAGAGGCCACTATTTTTATATCGGATAAAAGAGTCTTTAAACCAGTAACAGTAAAAAAGGACAAACAAGGGTTTTATATAATAATAAGGGTTCCTAAATATATATGCATCCAAAGTTGGAGTATCCAGATTCATAAAACAACTACTTCCAGAACTACAAAAAGACTTAGCCACACAATCATAGTGGGGTACTTTAACACCCCACTGACAGCATTAGACACATTATCAAAGCAGAAGGCTAACAAAGAAATTCTGCACTTAAACTTGACACTTGACCAATTGGACCTAACAGACATCTACATAATGTAGATGTTGATGTGCTGTTGGGTTTGGTTTGCTAGTGTTTTGATTGTCCACCCATCAACCACAGAATATACATTTTTCTCATTTGCACTTGGAATATACTCTCAAAGGAACACATGGTTGGTCATAAAGCAAACCTAAATATACTTTGAAAAAAAACTGAAATCATGCCACCATACTCTCAGACCATAGTGGAATAAAAACAGAAATCAATATTAAGAAGATCTCTCAAAACCACACAATTACATGAAAATTAAACAACTTGCTCCTGAATAACTTTTGGGTAAACAATTAAATTAAGGCAGATATACAAATTCTTTGAAATAAATGAAAACAGAGACACAGCATACCAAAATCTCTGGGATGCAACAAAAGCAATGTTAAGAGGAAAGTTCATAACACTTAAATGTCTACCTTAAAAGGTTAGAAAGATCTCAAATTAATAATCTAATATCACACCTAGAAGAACTGGAAAAATAAGAACGAACCCAACCCAACTCTAGCAGAAGAAAAGAAATAACTAAAATCAGAGTGATACAAAGCATCAGTGAACCCAAAAGATGATTCTTGCAAAGCATAAACAGGATCAATAGAATACTAGCTAGGTTAACAAAGAAAAAAGAGAGACGATCCAAATAAGCACAATCAGAAATGACAAAGGTGACATTACAACCGATTCCACAGAAATACAAAAGATCCTCAGAGACTATTATGAATACCTCTGTGTACACAAACTAGAAAATCTAGAGGAAGTAGATAAATTCCTGGAAACACACAATCTCTCAATACTGAATCAGGTAGAATATGAAACCCTGAACAGCAATATTGAGTTCTGAAATTGAATCCATAATAAAAAACCTACCAACCAAAGAAACTCTAGACTAGATGGAATCACAAATGAATTCTTCCAGATGTACAAAGGAGAGCTGGTACCATTCCTACTGAAACTATTCCCCAAAATCTAGGACTCCTCCCTAATGCATTCTATGAAGCCAGCATCACTCTGATATCCAAACCTGGCAAAGAGTCAACAACAACAAAAAAAGAAAACTACAGGCCAATATCCCTAATGAACTTAGACACAAAGATCCTCCACAACATAGTAGGAAACCAAATCCAACAGCACATCAAAAAGTTAATTCACCATGATCAAGTAGGCTTCATTTCTGGGATGTAAGATTCATTCAACACAGACAAATCAACAAATGTGATTCACTACATAAAAAGAATTAAAAACAAAAACTGTATGATCATCTCAATGGATGTGAAAAAGCTTTTGATAAAATCCAACATCCTTTCATGATAAAAACATACCTCAAAATAATAAAAGCCATCTATGACAAACCCAGAGCCAGCATCATACTGAACAGGCAAAAATTGGAAGCATTCTCCTTAAGAACTGGAACAAGACAAGAATGCCCACTCTCATCACTCCTATCCAACATAGTATTGAAAGTGCTATCCAGATAAATAAGATAAGAGAAACAAAGAAAAGTCATGCAAATGGGAAAAGAAGTCAAACTATCTGTCTTCATGGACAATATGACTGTATACCTAGAAGACCCTAAAGACTCCCCCCAAAGGCTCCTGGAACTGATAAACGACATCAGTAAAGTTTCAGGATACAAAATCAATGTACAAAAATTAGTAGCATTTCTATACACCAATATCATTCAAGCTGAGAGTCAAATCAAGAATGCAATCCCATTTAAAATAGCCACAAAACAAAATACTTAGGAGCACAGCTAACCAGGGAGGTGGAAGATCTCTACAAGGATAACTACAAAACACTGCCAAAAGAAATAACAGATGACACAAACAAATGGGAAAACATTCTACACTCATGGATTGGAATAATCAATATTGTTAAAATGGCCATACTGCCCAAAGCAATCTACAGATTCATTGCTTTCTTATTCCTATCAAACTACCAATGTCATTTTTCACAGAACCTGAAAAAACTATTCTAAAATTCATATGAAACCAAAGAAGAGCCCAAATAACCAAAGCAACCCTAACCAAAAAGAACAAAATCCGAGGCATCACATTACTCGATGCCAAACTATACTATAAGGCTACAGTAATTAAAACAGCATGGTAGTGGTAAAAAAACAGACACAGACCAATGGAACAGAATAGAGAACCCAGAAATAAAGCTGCATACCTACAGCTATTTGATCTTTGATGAAGTTAACAAAAATATGTAGTGGAGAAAGGACTCCCTATTTAATAAATGGTACTGAAATAGCTGCTTAGCCATATGTAAAAGAATGAAACAGGACTGCTACCTTTCACCATATACACAAATTAACTCAAGATGAATTAAAGATATAAATGTAAGACCTCAATCCATAAGTATTCTAGAAGAAAATCTAGGAAACACCATTCTGGACATTGGATTTGGGAACAAATTTATGACTAAGTCCTGAAAAGCAATTGCAATAAAAACAAAAACTGTCAAGTAGGAGATAATTAAATGAAAGAGCCTCTGCACAGCAAAAGAAACTATCAACATTGTGTAAACAGAAAACCTATGGAATGGGAGGAAATGTCACAAACTATGCATCCAACAAATGTCTAATAACCAGAACGTATAAGTAACTTAAATAATTATGCAAAAAACAACCCCATTAAAAAATGGGCAAAAGTCGTGGACACTTCTCAAATAGAAGACATACAAGTAGCCAACAAATAAATGAAAAAATACTCCACATCATGAATCATCAGAGAAATGCAAATCAAAGTCACAGTGATATATAAACTCACACCAGTCAGAATGGCTATTATTAAAAAGTTAGAAAACAGGCCAGGTGTGGTGGCTCATGCTTGTAATCACAGCACTTTGGAAGGCCCAGGTGGGTGGATCACTTGAGGTCAGGAATTCGAGACCAGCCTGGCCAACATGGCAAAACCCCATCTCTACAGGAAAATACAAAAATCAGCTGGATGGTATTGTTTGGCTGTGTGTCCCCACTCAAATCTCATCTTGAATTGTAGCTCCCATAATTCTCTCATGTTGTGGGAGGGACCCAGTGGGAAATAATTGAATCATGGGGGTGGTTTCCCCCATACTGTTCTCATGGTAGTGAATAAGTCTCACAAGATTTGGTGGTTGGGAGGCTGAGGTGGGTGGATTACTTGAGGTCAGGATTTCGAGACCAGCCCGGCCAACGTGGTGAAACACTACCTCAACTAAAAATACAAGTATTACCCAGGCGTGGTGGCATGTGCCTGTAACCCCAGGTACTCAGGAGGCTGAGGCAGGAGAATTGCTTGAACCCAGGAGGCGGAGGCTGCAGTGAGCTGAGATCGTGCCATTGCACTCCAGCCTGGGTGAAGAGCAGGACTCTGTCTCAAAAAAAAAAAAAAAAAAAAAGAAGAATAAAAGAAGTCAGAAAACAACAGATGCTGGCAAGGTTGCAGAGAAAAGGGAATGCTTATATACTGTTGTTGGGAATGTAAATTAGTTCAGCCTCTGTGGAAAGCAGTTTTGAGATTTCTCAAAGAACTTGAAACTACCATTCAACCTAGTAATCCCATTACTGAGTATAAATCCAAAAGGAAATAAATCATTCTACCAAAAAGACAAATGCCAATAGTGCTGCATGTTCATTGCAGCACTATGCACAATAACAAAGATATGGAATCAATCTAGGTGCCCATCAATGGTGAACTGGATAAAGAAAATGTAGTGCATATACACCATGGAATAGTATGCAGTCATAAAAAGAATGAAATTGTGTTCTTTGCTGCAACATGTATGTGGTTGGGGGCTATTATCCTAAACAAATTAATGCAGGAACAGAAAACCAAATACTTCATGTTCTCACTTAGAAGCAGGAGCTAGATGTTGGGGACTCATGGACATAAAGATGGCAACAATAGAAACTGGGGATTATGGGGTTGGGTGAAAGGATTGAAAAACTACTGGGTACTAATTATTTGGACTCAAACCTCAGCATTGTGTAATATACCCAGTTAACAAACCTGCACATATACTTCCTGAATCTGAAATGAAAGTTAAAAAAGAAAGGATTATCCTCCAATTGTATGTGTTTTAGAGTACTGGTTCTCATAGAGGAAATCCAGGAAGAGTATATTAGAGCTGTATGAAGTACAGAGGGCTCAACCTGTGGAAGGTTTTACAGTTTGCAAAGTCTTTTGATGTTAATATTCCCAGACACCACCTCTCCCACTCGCCCACATCATTCTTGTGAAGTGTAGGTCATATTTGGTCTATTTTACAGATAAGAAAGCTGAGGCTTACAGTCATGGAGTGACTGAACAAAAATCCATAGTTACTAAGTTGAAGATCCATGACCTGACTTCAAGTCTTGTCCCTGCTATCATAACAGTTGATGACATTACAGAATGAGTCCAGACAAGTGGAATTTGAATGAATTTATACAAATTCTCGAACAATTGAATAAAAAGGTAATTTTAGTATAAATGATAGAAAATATTCCTATTTGCCTATAAAAATGGAAAATGCTAAATGTCTAATTCCCCCCAGGATAAATTCTTGAAGAAATTCCATAAATGTCATGGCTTCACATCAAAACACTTCAATGGCAAAATTAATTGTCTCTAAATCCTTTGTGTGATGGCTACGTCATAGGGTTGGTTTACCATAGGTCAAATCCACTATGTTTTTTTTTGTTTTTTTTTTTTTTTTGAGACAGAGTTTTGCTCTTATTGCCCAGGCTGGAGTGCAACGGCATGATCTCAACTCACTGCCCTCTCCACCTCCTGGGTTCAAGCGATTCTCCTGCCCCAGCTTCCCAGGTGGCTGGGATTACAGGCATGCGCCACCATACCCAGCTGATTTTTTTTGTATTTTTAGTAAGACAGGGTTTCACCATGTTGGTCAGGCTGGTCTGAAACTCCTGACTTCAGGTGATCTGCCTACCTCAGCCTCCCAAAGTGCTGGGATTACAGGCATGAGCCACCGTGCCTGGCCTTGCTACGACATATATATACATATGTATACATATATATACATATATATATATATATATTTTTTTTTTTTTTTTTTTACAGCAGAAGTTACTGCTCCCAACTTACGTAGGTAGGAAGAATTGTTCACACCTGATGTGTTTTATACTAAATTAGATACAGACCAAAGAGCTTTTATTAATTGCTAAAACTTTGAAAATCTATACCTTTCTGGGAGAATCGGCAAGTAGGAAAAGCATAGTAGCAATTTAATTAATTAATTTATTTCATTAGCCTTCACAGAGCACTTTGTATAGAGTGAGGCACAGAGTGGCTAGTGAAAGAACTGAAGGTGACAAGTGGGGAAGTTTTCCAGGCAGTGAATCGGTGCATCTTTCCAGATTATGAGCAGCAGAGCCTGTGGTAGGTAACACTGCTCTGATTCTATGCCTGATTCTGTCTTTATGGAAGAGCTTAAAATTGGTTTTGGAAGGGCGAGTGTGTGGACATAAAGTTTTCATTTGGTTTCATTTTCCTGAAACCAACTTTATTCTGATGTGACCTTTCCAACTGAAATGCTGCTCCCCCGCATGGCCTCAGAGGGGCCCAGCATCCATCTGTGTTGTATTAAAAGGAAAGACAAACAGTTTTGGACTTCACATTCGTGGTGGCTTAGTTTTCAACAGAAACGGAAGATTTAAACAAAAGGTTTCTTGTAAGGAAAGGCTTTTCTCCTTTATTGTTAGATATTATAAAAATATAAGCTTTTCCTCAAGTTGATGTCATTGTACTCCCACTCTTAATAAAAGAAAACAGAATAGAAAATTTAAATAGCCCTGTATCTATTAAAGAAATTGAATTTGTAATGAAAAAACCTTCCCGTAAAGAAAAGGAAATAAGACATGACTTGAAGAATTAACATTTTGCTTTCAGAAACTGGTTTGTGTATTTTGGCAGTTGAATAAAATTCTGCTAAACTCTGGAGCAAAATGAAGGTCCCTGTAATGGCGGCTAAATAGGGATGTGGCGATTCCTTGAATGGGGACGCTGACTGTATCACTCTCACAGAGGGGCCTATTCCAGACTTAGCTTACACATGGCTGAAATGGTCAACTAAAGGGTTGTTTTGTTCCATTTGGTCACTTTAATGTGTGAAGTTACAGTTCAAGCGTCATCAGGAAAAAAAAAATGCGTAATACAAAGAAAAGTAGTAAATAGAAAATTGACATCTTGAACGGTGACTGAGTCTGTGAACTCCAGCCCTTGCCACACTTGAGGTTCAGTGAAGGTCTGGGTTTGCACGATCTGTCAGACTTTTGGAAGAGCCATTTTCTACACCCTCCATCCGACTTCAGCCTTTACCTCTATGCTGAAGATGTCCACATTTAAAGTTCATTTCTTAGTCTTTCCCTCAAGATCCATTTTCCTGTGGCATATATTTTATCTGTCACAACAGACCTTAAAATCAAGATGTTTAAAACTGAAATTTTCATTTCCTCTCATACATTCTCTCTTCTCAGTAATAGCGTGTCCATTCTTACGGTCACCCACATTTGGAAATCTAAGCATTCCCCCTGCCATCACCTTCTTAGCCGACTTCCAGGCAGCGTGAGGAGAGTAGAATACACTTGCATCTGCAGATCCTTGACATTTCCTGGGAATGGATTCCTAAGACTTCCAGAACCTGTAGATATTCAAACAGTACTGTAATAGATTTTTGTACCATAAATTGCAGCAAAATTAAACCTTTGCTACTAAAGACAAAGAAAACAAAAAGCCACAGTGTAGAGAAAAGATTGAGCAATCATCTGATCTTACTCACTGGCTAAACGATTCCTTCCAATGTAATGTACCTGAGCTAAGCTACCAACTTAGCAAAATGGTACATTACAGGGGGCCCTTGCAGATGTAACTTCTGGGCTTCGCTGAGTATTAGGACTCTGAAGGTCCGTGAAGTTTATTAATTTTGTTAGGCCAATATAACAAAGGCATTGCATGAAATGACTCCAGCCATTGCTCCAGCCAGCACAAGAATTGTTCAACAGGGGAGGCATTAAACTTCAATGAAAGTGGAAAAGGCAGTTAACTTGTGGTGTGAGGATATGCACAGGAGACACACAACTCTTAATAGAAATGAAAATAAAATGTTGAAAAAGCCAGAAGCACATGTAAATATTTCTGTGAAGGACCAATGAAATTGTTTCAAATTTTCACTTATATGTTAGTACTTTTTGGGGAGAAATTATATGTGAAAGGTGCACTGTGACTGGGATTTTTGACTGTCTAGAGATGTGTTCTCTCAGAGTGGTAAGGAGCTACAAAACTGTATGTTGTGAATCTTTGAGGTTGCTCGCAAATATTAAGATCTATAATATTTCAAAATAAATATGCATATATCCACATATACATATATATGTATAAACATACATACATAGATGTACTTATATACTAAATGCATGTAGATTTCCTTGATTCTTTTGGTGCTCTTATGTGTCATTGGTGAAAATTCTCAGTTAATCCTGCAACCTAGCATTTGTGATGTGTATCAATCCTAACATGAAATAACTAAATTAATCCTTAGGCCCCTGTTTAGGCTCCCAAACATTGTAGATGTTTATTTTCCTTGCTAAAAATTGAATTTAGCCCAACATTACACTTCATGAAGATTAGCAGATGGTAATTGCTTCCCAGTTGAGTTGGGTTGGGTTTGAACCAATGACATTTTTTTTTTTTTTGAGTCTCTTTATTCAGCTATTTGCCTGGTTAAAATCTCAAAGTTGAAAAAAAACTCTTGAAAATACTCCATGGGTTGTCTTGATCATTAAGTTTCATGTCCCAATATAAAATCAATTTATAGAGCAGCTTTGCTAAGTGTCCTTTTACTCCTGACGTTTTAGAACAGTTTTTTTAAAAAACAAGTTTTATGGTAGGAATTCAGAACAACTTTCCAAATGTTATGTAAAGTGGGAGGCAGGATAGGTTGTTTTAGTCTTGATATTTTATTTAAGTGCTGTTTTCTATAAGCACTTAAAAGTTTATTGTGCAGGGAACTGAGTTTCCCAAATGAAGCATGGAGTAGTTCCAATGAAATTTACTGAGAATTTCAGGCCACTGTGAAATCTCAATGTCCTTTTAAAAATGGAAATATGAGAAAACTATTGTCATGGTGGTCTTTAAGTTTTTCCCTTTGGCCCGAGCATTTGCCATGGGAATAAAGAAAAAACAAACACAAGAAGACTTATTTTCTATGGCTTGTCAATATGGATATCAGAAGCTTGATTGATTTGTGTGGGGATCAATGAGGTCATGTGTAAAAGGCTGATGGATTTCTAGACCTTGTTGCTTCAAACATTACATAAACCAGGTTATATCCTTCCCAGAAGCTGTAGTCTGGTTACAATTCAAGGTCTCTGTAATTAACTCATGACCCAAACTTCTTTCTGGTGGAAAATAGTGCTTTTCCTTTTCTCAGTAAGAAAGCACACTGGAATGATGAATTTGGGTAGATCCACTGAACAATAAGGTCTTCCTAAGCTGATCTGTCCTATACCTGCTGCTACCAGTGCTGACTCATGGCATCAAATCTGGCAGCATTTCCTTCACTGCACCTTTCCATCAAACTGATCCTTGAATCTTCCTTTTTCATTTCCCCTTCTCTCCAGGACTCATATTCCTCCAGAGTCCCGCTACTCAATCTATCAGAAGCTCTGTAAACTCTGTATTTAGTATAGATTCTGTCTGGTTTACTTATCTGTATTTTCGCTATCATCCCCCTTGTTCAGGACAAGGGTGTGGGTCTTTGCTTCTCTCCTGGGCCAATACTACAGCTTTCTAGCTGGAATCTCTGTTTCCCCTCTTGTGCATGCAATCTATTCTTTACATAGAGCTAGTCATCTTTTTTTTTTTTTTAAATATGCATTGTGGATGCAGCTGGAGGCCATTATCCTAAGCAAATTAATGCAGGGACAGAAAACCAAATACTGCGTGTTCTGACTTAGAAGTGGTAAGTGGGAGCTAAGCATTGGGTACACATGGACATGAAGATGGGAACAACAGACACTGGAGACTTCTAGAAGCAAGGGAGAGGGGGGAGACAAGGGCTGAAAATCTACTTATTGGGTACTATGCTCACTCCAAGGGTGACGGAGTTATTCATACTCCAAACCTCAGTGTCATGAAAATACCCATGTAATAAACCTGCACACATACCCCCTGAATCTAAAATAAAAACTGAAATTATAAAAAAGTACATCAAATTATGTATCTCTCCTGCTTTCCACTTCCATTTAGCTTAAAATTCAAATTCCTTAACCTTGCAAGATTTATATCCTATCTCAATCTATGCCTCTTTCTTCTTGGACCACTGTGCTTTATCTACTCTGATTTTTTTTTTTTTTTGACTTCTCAGAAACACTACACTTAAATCTAGACCTGTGTACTAGAGTTTCTCTCTAACAGAGACTCTCTCTCTGTTCTCAACCTCCTTCCCACCCCATATATTTATTTCATAGCTAGCCCCTCCTTGACATTCAGATCATGTCAAATGATATAGCCCCAAAAGTCTTCCTTCGACCACACAGTATACAGTAGCTATCAAGTCACTCTCAGACAAATCATCCTATTTTAATCATTAACATCATACGATGTTTTAAAATCTATCAATCATCTATTTATCTCATCTATCATTTATCTATTTATTATCTTCTTTTACAGAAATGGGTTATTGTAAACTTCATGAGAATATGAATCTATCTTTAAGGTTCAGTGCCTAAAACTATGAGCTTGGTACATAGTAGGTGCTCAATAAATGTTAATAAATAAAGAAACTTGTGGCATCTAGGCAAGTTATGATTCATCAAAGCTAGAAAGATGGGTTTGTTAATTTTTCTGCCAGGATCAAACAACTCTGTTACTGCATTTTTTCCCCAAAATACCTCCATTATTATCCTTTATTCTCTATTCTCACTCTGCACCCTGTTCCAACTCCATGTCACTTCCAGCCGGAATATGTTACCAGCCTCCTATTTAGATTTTATAATCATAGGCTCTTAATTCTTCTTATCATATTATTGCCATGAAAAAACATTAAAATTCCTTAACAAAAAAAGGATTTATTAAAACACTATTAAAAGTGTGAAGGCAACATTGAAAGAGAACAAGGAAAAGAAATCATACTTAACCAATATTCTAATAAGATTGTCTTTTTTTTCTTAGTATTTATGTTCCAATCTATCCATTCATGAGTTATTTTTACATGGCCATACATGTGAAAATAAGTGTGCACACACTTTTGTTTTCTACATTTTACTTAATAGCTCATAAACAGCTTCATGTTACTTCATAGTTTCCCTATTTTGCTTGTTATGGTCACATGTTTCATTGATTATATGCATAATTAAATGTCCAATAACAAGGAATGATTGGACTATTTCCAGTTTTTTCTTAATGTAATATGGCTATGAATGTTGTACAAATGGCTTTTTTCTTTTCAGTTTTTTTTTTCGGGAGAAATTCAAAGTGATAGGATTAATGGGCTATTGGTTATGATCATTTTGTCTATTTATCTATCTACCTACCTGTCTCTGTGTGTATATATATATTATATATAATTATAATATACATTAATATATATTATATATAATTATACATCATATAATATATGATTATAGTATACATTGATATATATTATATATGATTATATCTATATATTATAATATATCAATATATAATCATATATGAAATTATATATTGCAATCATATATAATATATGATTTTATATTGATATATGATATATATGATTTTATATATATATCTGATATATATTTTATATTTATATATGATATATAATATATAACAATATATTTTATATATGATTATTATATATAGGTATATATTATATATGATTATTATATATAGGTATATATTACATATAATATAATATATATCGATGTATATATGTTACCAATACCAATAAGGTTTTATTGGACTATAGAATGTGAACAGATGTTTTAAACAAACAATCTACCCTTACAAAAATACATGGCATTATTAAATAGTTAATACATGGCATTATTAAATAGTTAATAAAGAAAACTTAAAGTGTGATGTGGTAGACACCTCTAGTTCTAGCCTAGGTATGTGAAGTCCCCAGAGCTGTGACATGGCTCTGCAGCTGGGGTGAGGGGACTGCCTACAAACCATGTTGGTGATGAGTCTCAAAATGAAATCAGCCCTAGTTTTGTTTTTCTTTTTTTTTTTTTACATATAAATTTTTTTAAAATTATTATTATACTTTAAGTTTTAGGGTACATGTGCACAATGTGCAGGTTTGTTACATATGTATCTCTGTGCCATGTTGGTGTGCTGCATCCATTAACTCGTCATTTAGCATTAGGTATATCTCCTAATGCTCTCCTTCTCCCCTCCCCCCACCCCACAATAGTCCCCAGAGTGTGATGTTCCCCTTCCTGTGTCCATGTGTTCTCATTGCTCAATTCCCACCTATGAGTGAAAACATGTGGTGTTTGGTTTTTTGTCCTTGCGATAGTTTACTGAGAATGATGGTTTCCAGTTTCAGCCATGTCCCTACAAAGGACATGAACTCATCATCTTTTATGGCTGCATAGTATTCCATGGTGTATGTGTGCCACAATTTTCTTAATCCAGTCTATTGTTGTTCGACATTTGGGTTCGTTCCAAGTCTTTGCTATTGTGAATAGTGCCACAATAAACATACGTGTGCATGTGTCTTTATAGCAGCATGATTTATAGTCCTTTGGGTATATACCCAGTAATGGGATGGCTGGGTCAAATGGTATTTCTAGTTCTAGATCCCTGAGGAATCGCCACACTGACTTCCACAGTGGTTGAACTAGTTTACAGTCCCACCAACAGTGTAAAAGTGTTCCTATTTCTCCACATCCTCTCCAGCACCTGTTGTTTCCTGACTTTTTAATGATGGCCATTCTAACTGGTGTGAGATGGTATCTCATTGTGGTTTTGATTTGCATTTCTCTGATGGCCAGTGATGATGAGCATTTTTTCATGTGTTTTTTGGCTGCATAAATGTCTTCTTTTTAGAAGTGTCTGTTCATATCCTTTGCCCACTTTTTGATGGGGTTGTTTGTTTTTTTCTTGTAAATTTGTTTGAGTTCATTGTAGATTCTAGAAATTAGCCCTTTGTCAGATGAGTAGGTTGCGAAAATTTTCTCCCATTTTGTAGGTTGCCTGTTCACTCTGATGGTAGTTTCTTTTGCTGTGCAGAAGCTCTTTAGTTTAATTAGATCCCATTTGTCAATTTTGGCTTTTGTTGCCATTGCTTTTGGTGTTTTAGATATGAAGTCCTTGCCCATGCCTATGTCCTGAATGGTATTGCCTAGGTTTTCTTCTAGGGTTTTTATGGTTTTGGGTCTAACATGTAAGTCTTTAATCCATCTTGAATTAATTTTTGTATAAGGTGTAAGGAAGGGATCCAGTTTCAGCTTTCTACATATGGCTAGCCAGTTTTCCCAGCACCATTTATTAAATAGGGAATCCTTTTCCCATTGCATGTTTTTGTCAGGTTTGTCAAAGATCAGATAGTTGTAGATGTGCGGCATTACTTCTGAGGGCTCTGTTCTGTTCCATTGATCTATGTCTCTGTTGTGGTACCAGTACCATGCTGTTTTGGTTACTGTAGCCTTGTAGTATAGTTTGAAGTCAGGTAGCGTGATGCCTCCAGCTTTGTTCTTTTGGCTTAGGATTGACTTGGCGATGCGGGCTCTTTTTTGGTTCCGTAGGAACTTTAAAGTAGTTTTTTCCAATTCTGTGAAGAAAGTCATCGGTAGCTTGATGGGGTTGGCATTGAATCTATAAATTACCTTGGGCAGTATGGCCATTTTCACAATATTGATTCTTCCAACCCATGAGCATGGAATGTTCTTCCATTTGTTTGTATCTTCTTTTATTTCATTGAGCAGTGGTTTGTAGTTCTCCTTGAAGAGGTCCTTCACGTCCCTTGTAAGTTGGATTCCTGGGTATTTTATTTTCTTTGAAGCAATTGTGAATGAGAGTTCACTCATGATTTGGCACTCTGTCTGTTTTTGGTGTATAAGAATGCTTGTGATTTTTGTACATTGATTTTGTATCCTGAGACTTTGCTGAAGTTGTTTATCAGCTTAAGGAGGTTTTGGGCTGAGACGATGTGGGTTTTCTAAATATACAATCATGTCATCTGCAAACAGGGACAATTTGACTTCCTCTTTTCCTAATCGAATACCCTTTATTTCCTTCTCCTGCCTGATTGCCCTGGCCACAACTTCCAACACTATGTTGAATAGGAGTGTTGAGAGAGGGCATCCCTGTTTTGTGCCAGTTTTCAAAGGGAATGCTTCCAGTTTTTGCCCATTCAGTGTGATATTGGCTGTGGGTTTATCATAGATAGCTCTTATTATTTTGAGATATGTCCCATGAATACCTAATTTATTGAGAGTTTTTGGCATGAAGGGCTGTTGAATTTTGTCAAAGGCCTTTTCTGCATCTACTGAGATAATCATGTGGTTTTTGTCTTTGGTTCTGTTTATATGCTGGATTATGTTTATTGATTTGCATATGTTGAACCAGCCTTGCATCCCAGGGATGAAGCCCACTTGATCATGGTGAGTAAGCTTTTTGATGTGCTGCTGGATTCGGTTTGCCAGTATTTTATTGAGGATTTTTGCATCAATGTTCATCAAGGATATTGGTCTGAAATTCTCTTTTTTGGTTGTGTCTCTGCCAGGCTTTGGTATCAGGATGATGCTGACCTCATAAAATGAGTTAGGGAGGATTCCCTCTTTTTCTATTGATTGGAATAGTTTCAGAAGGAATGGTACCAGCTCCTCCTTGTACCTCTGGTAGAATTCGGCTGTGAATCCATCAGGTCCTGGACTCTTTTTGGTTGGTAAGCTATTGATTATTGCCACAATTTCAGAGCCTGTTATTGGTCTATTCAGAGATTCAACTTCTTCCTGGTTTAGTCTTGGGAGGGTGTATTTGTTGAGGAATTTATCCATTTCTTCTAGATTTTCTAGTTTATTTGCGTAGAGGTGTTTGTAGTATTCTCTGATGATAGATTGTATTTCTGTGGGATCAGTGGTCATATCCCCTTTATCATTTTTTATTGCATCTATTTGATTCTTCTCTCTTTTCTTCTTTATTAGTCTCACTAGTGGTCTATCAATTTTGTTGATCTTTTCAAAAAACCAGCTCCTGGATTCACTAATTTTTTGAAGGGTTTTTTGTGTCTCTATTTCCTTCAGTTCTGCTCTGATTTTAGTTATTTCTTGCCTTCTGCTAGCTTTTGAATGTGTTTGCTCTTGCTTCTCTAGTTCTTTTAATTGTGATGTTAGGGTGTCAATTTTGGATCTTTCCTGCTTTCTCTTGTGGGCATTTAGTGCTATAAATTTCCCTCTACACACTGCTTTGAATGTGTCCCAGAGATTCTGGAATGTTGTGTCTTTGTTCTCATTGGTTTCAAAGAACATCTTTATTTCTGCCTTCATTTCATTATGTACCCAGTAGTCATTCAGGAGCAGGTTGTTCAGTTTCCATGTAGTTGAGCGGTTTTGAGTGAGTTTCTTAATCCTGAGTTCTAGTTTGATTGCACTGTGGTCTGAAAGACAGTTTGTAATAATTTCTGTTCTTTTACATTTGCTAAGGAGAGCTTTACTTCCAACTATGTGGTCAGTTTTGGAATAGGTGTGGTGTGGTGCTGAAAAAAATGTATATTCTGTTGATTTGGGGTGGAGAATTCTGTAGATGTCTATTAGGTCTGCTTGGTGCAGAGCTGAGTTCAATTCCTGGGTATCCTTGTTAACTTTCTGTCTCGTTGATCTGTCTAATGTTGACAGTGGGGTGTTAAAATCTCCCATTATTATTGTGTGGGAGTCTAAGTCTCTTTGTAGGTTACTCAGGACTTGCTTTATGAATCTGGGTGCTCCTGTATTGGGTGCATATATATTTAGGATAGTTAGGTCTTCTTGTTGAATTGATCCCTTTACCATTATGTAATGGCCTTCTTTGTCTCTTTTGATCTTTGTTGGTTTAAAGTCTATTTTATCAGAGACTAGGATTGCAACCCTTGCCTTTTTTTGTTTTCCATTTGCTTGATAGATCTTCCTCCATCCCTTTATTTTGAGTCTATGTGTGTCTCTGCACTTGAGATGGGTTTCCTGAATACAGCACACTGATGGGTCTTGACTCCTTATCCAGTTTGCCAGTCTTTTGTGTCTTTTAATTGGAGCATTTAGCCCATTTATATTTAAGGTTAATATTGTTATACGTGAATTTGATCCTGTCACTATGATGTTAGCTGGTTATTTTGCTCGTTAGTTGATGCAGTTTCTTCCTAGCATTGATGGTCTTTACAATTTGGCATGTTTTTGCAGTGGCTAGTACCATTGTTCCTTTCCATGTTTAGTGCTTCCTTCAGGAGCTCTTTTAGGGCAGGCCTGGTGGTGACAAAATCTCTCAGCATTTGCTTGTCTGTAAAGTATTTTATTTCTCCTTCACTTATGAAGCTTATTTTGGCTGGATATGAAATTCTAAGTTGAAAATTCTTTTCTTTAAGAATGTTGAATATTGGCCCCCAGTCTCTTCTGGCTTGTAAAGTTTCTGCCAAGAGATCAGCTGTTAGTCTGATGGACTTCCCTTTGTGGGTAACCCGACCTTTCTCTCTGGCCACCCTTAACATTTTTTCCTTCATTTCAACTTTGGTGAATCTGACAATTATGTGTCTTGGAGTTGCTCTTCTCAAGGAGTATCTTTGTGGTGTTCTCTGTATTTCCTGAATCTGAATGTTGGCCTGCCTTGCTAGGTTGGGGAAGTTCTCCTGGATAATATCTTGCAGAGTGTTTTCCAACTTGGTTCCATTCTACCCGTCACTTTCAGGTACACCAGTCAGATGTAGGTTTGGTCTTTTCACATAGTCCCATATTTCTTGGAGGCTTTGTTTGTTTCTTTTTGTTCTTTTTTCTCTGAACTTCCCTTCTCACTTCATTTCATTCATTTCATGTTCCATCACTGATACCCTTTCTTCCAGTTGATTGCATCGGCTACTGAGGCTTCTGCGTTCTTCACGTAGTTCTCGAAACTTGGCTTTCAGCTCCATCAGCTCCTTTAAGAACTTCTCTGCATTGGTTATTTTAGTTATCCATTCGTCTAATTTTTTTTCAAAGTTTTTAACTTCTTTGCTATTGTTTTGAATTTCCTCCTGTAGCTCAGAGTAGTTTGATCGTCTGAAGCCTTCTTCTCTCAACTCATCAAAGTCATTCTCCATCCAGCTTTGTTCCGTTGCTGGTGAGGAACTGCATTCCTTTGGAGGAGGAGAGGCTCTCTGCTTTTTAGAGTTTCCAGTTTTTCTGTTCTGTTTTCTCCCCATCTTTGTAGTTTTTTCTACTTTTGGTCTTTGATGATGGTGACGTACAGATGGGTTTTTGGTGTGGGTGTCCTTTCTGTTTGTTAGTTTTCCTTCTAACAGAGAGGACCCTCAGCTGCAGGTCTGTTGGAGTTTGCTAGAGGTCCACTCCAGACCCTGTTTGGCTGGGTGTCAGCAGCGGTGGCCGCAGAACAGCGGATTTTCGTGATCCGCAAATTCAGCTGTCTGATCGCTCCTCTGGAAGTTTTGTCTCAGAGGAGTACCTGGCCAAGTGAGCTGTCAGTCTGTCCTTACTGGAGGGTGCCTCCCAGTTAGGCTGCTTGGGGGTCAGGGACCCACTTTAGGAGGCAATCTGCCTGTTCTCAGATCTCCAGCTGCGTGCTGGGAGAACCACTACTCTCTTCAAAGCTGTCAGACAGGGACATTTCAGTCTGCAGAGGTTACTGCTGACTTTTTGTTTGTCTGTGCCCTGCCCCCAGAGGTGGAGCCTACAGAGGCAGGCAGGCCTCTTTGAGCTGTGGTGGGCTCTACCCAGTTGGAGCTTCCTGGCTGCTTTGTTTACCTAAGGAAGCCTGGGCAATGGCGGGCGCCCCTCCCCTAGCCTCGCTGCCACCTTGGAGTTTGATCTCAGACTGCTGTGCTATCAATCAGCGAGACTCCGTGGGCGTAAGACCCTCTGAGCCAGGTGTGGGACACAATCTCCTGGTGTGCCGTTTTCCAAGCCCTTTGGAAAAGCACAGTATTAGGGTGGGAGTGACCCAATTTTCCATGTGCCATCTGTCACCCCTTTCTTTGACTTGGAAAGGGAACTCCCTGACCCCTTGCGCTTCCCGAGTGAGGCAATGCCTCGCCCTGCTTCGGCTTGCGCACAGTGTGCTGCACCGACTGTCCTGCACCCACTGTTTGGCACTCCCTAGTGAGATGAACCCGGTACTCAGATGGAAATGCAGAAATCACCTGTCTTCTGCGTCGCTCACGCTGGGAGCTGTAGACCAGAGCTGTTCCTATTCGGCCATCTTGGCTCCACCTCGCCCTAGTTTTCTTAAACAAATTCTAGCTTTCTCTGCTAATGTGAAAGTTAGCACAATGAATCCACAATACACACACACACTCTGTGTGTGTGTGTGTGTATATACACACACACATATATACTGAATATATATAATATATTGTCTAAAGACACTGTATATATTAAATATATAATACATATATATAGTGGTTTTGCATGAGTGTATTACTAAATTCCCCTTCAAAAGTCTTATACAAATTTTCAGTGCTATAAACCATGTATAAATACTATCATTTCTCCTGAAACTTGCCTAGATTGGGTTTCCTGTGTAAAATTTTGGCTAATTTAATAGTTGAATTCTGGTTTTCATTTGCAGTTCTATTTCTTAATTTTGAATTGTAAAGTTGAATGTATTTCCATATGTTTCTTTCTTATTTGTTTTTCCCTCATGTGAGTTCAACTGTTCACACATTTTGTCTATTTATTAATAGAGGTCTTGGTGTCATTATATATTTATATTAACCCTTTCTTGAGCTAAATTTTTGCCATACTTGTTTGCTTCTATTTTTTTTTTTTTTTTTTTTTTTTTTTTTTTTTTTTTTTTTTTTTTTTTTTTTTTTTTTTTTTTTTTTGAGATGGAGTTTCACTCTTGTTGCCCAGGCTAGAGTGCAATGGCATGATCTCGGCTCACCGCAACCTCCGCCTCCCAGGTTCAAGCGATTCTCCTGCCTCAGCCTCCCTAGTAGCTGGGATTACAGGCATGTGCCACCACGCCCAGCTAATTTTGTATTTTTAGTAGAGACGGGGTTTCTCCATGTTGATCAGGCTGGTCTCGAACTCCCGACCTCAGGTGATCCGCCCGCTTCAGCCTCCCAAAGTGCTAGGATTACAGGCATGAGCCCTCGCGCCCAGCTGTCTGCTTCTATTTTCTAACGTGGCTCCACCTTACCTACCAGCCCCATTGACAACTACTCTACTACAGCTGGTCAGGTCAGCTCTGCTGACTTGCCTCCACCAGGTTTTGGCAAGCTTGGTGTTTATTCTTATTGCTGCTCATGTTGCAATCTTGCTTCTTTTGATTTATATAGTCATTTTATCCCTTCTTTTCTAAGTCTTTTTACATCCACAAAGTTCCAGTTGATGAAAACTTCCTTAACTTCACTCTGTTGACTTCTTCTCTTATAATCTATAGCAATATAGCACTTTGATAAAATCCTAGATTAGAGACCCACAGAGCATCTCTAAGAGAGAGATGCATAAACATAATAGAAAGATTCCCACTTTCTACTTTAACACTCCATTAATAGTGGCTTATTCATAACTTCTCTCCCAGAGACTTGGGGTAACTAAAATCAGGTCAGAGTGTATGTGGAATGGTGGGTGAGAGATCAAATATGATCTATGCAATGGAGCCCTTAGGTTTTTATTGCTATCTTTATCATAGTGTTATTTGCTCATGATCAGAGAAAAAATACATTTGTGATGTATATTTCACAATTTGTACAATTCATTTAATGTAATAACATTATATTTCCAATAGGTGAAATACGTTTGTTTTTTTTTTTTTGCCTCTGGCAAAGTAATATAGCTCATTGGGCTATTGTGGAAAGCCAATAGTGGTATGTGGAGTTATATCCTTTTTTCACCACTGCACTGTTCCCTGATACTACCTTAATTTATGTTTTAACATTGGATTTACTTTTGGAACACTGGAAACATACTTTTAACACTGGAAACGTATCTCCTTCATTTTTTAACACATGCCCATCAGCCCTTCAAATATTTGCATATAATTATCAGTGTTCTATTTCCAAGACCCTTTTTCAGGTTCAGCAGCTCCAGTTTCTTCAGCTAATCTTTGTATATCATGATCTCCAATTTTTATCCTCTCTGTCTTCTTCCTTTGGTGTTTCCCTCCTCTCTCTCTCTCTCTCTCTGTCTTTCATTTAAGGGATATCTTTAAAGAGTAGTACCCAAACTGAGGAAACCATTCTAGTCACAATTAGAGCATTACTAATTGTACCAAAAATATGGCATTACTCTTTTTCCTAAAAATTGTGTAGTTCAGGACAGCATGAGAAGCACTTGTTGAATACTTTCTCTGATAAACATTGCGCTAGACACTTGTTTACATGGGTTTCACATGTTACTTATCTCTCACATTAGGATGCAAGCACTTTGACAGTAACCAAACAATGATCATGTTTGTGACATCCCCCTTCATGTTGTCCACAGGGCTGAGCCATGTAAGGTGCTCAATAAATATTTTCAGATTACCTGCTCATTTCTTTGAAGCTGTTGTGAGCTCTTTTAGAAACTGTTCAGAGGACTGACATAATATTGCATGTTGCTTTCTTCACAAATGCCATCAACCAAAAGGATGGACGTTGTTTTCCCAAGAATAGAACAAGAAAGGGAAGCCGAATCTAGAAGGGAATTGAGGAAGAGTCATGTGAATGAAAACAGACCACTTTAAACTAGCCTTTGACTTCCGAATTTCAAAGAGCAATCTGTAAAAAGGACTCAGCACATCTTAAAAAACAAACATTTCCTGAAAATGAGCCAAATCATCTTTACTAATGTGAAAGTCTTCTATCAGTACATCCCATTGTTTATGGTGTATCCTGTCATTTACAGTTCTTCTACAAACAACATAGAGAAGGAAAACTACAAAGACTGCACTTGGAGCAGTTGAGCAAAGGGAACATGTCAAATTAGGAGAGGCAAGTAGAAAATTCCTAGGTCAGGGAAGCCTGTGGTCACCTGGTCTAGCCCTCTCATTGAACATTTGAAGAGTCTGAGACCCAGAGAAGTAAGATGACTTGACATAGATCATACAAGTAGGAAGAAGGGGTGGAAATAATGTAGGATACAAGTATCCTGACTTCCATATAAATGTTTTTTTTAAAGTACATTATACTGTTTTCCATGTCTTATTTGACAATAATTTCTTATTTAACAATAAAAGATGTATAGTCTAATCTAAATATCTAAAATCTATCTAAAATCCAGTAATATCTCACTGTTAAAAATGTTCTAGCTATGAATGCCAGGCAGATCTCAAAGCCATGTATCAGACCTGGTTACTATTGTGCTTTGAGGGTCCCTAGGGTTACTTGACCTTCATCATTGAACCTCAGGAAGCAGACAAGGGCTGCCACTAATGGCTTGTAAAACAGAAGCGGCCACACACTGCTGCTAAATAATTTACAACCTGAATTGGAAAGTGGGGCTTCAATAAACTTTAACTGTGAATACTAATGGCTGGATTTTTATAAGTTAGAAAGCACCCAGATACAGTTGGGTGAACATTTAGAGAATAATTATTTATTTCATAGGTTTATACCAGTTCAGAGCAAATGATTGTCTCTTAGGGAAGCTGTGCAGCTGGGTTTTAGTTTTTTAAACTGGATGACTGGACTTTTTGTCTGTCTCTGGTATTAGTTTCCTCTCAGCTTTCAAATTAGATGATAGAGCAATCAGGTAGATTATGGACCAGCCAGACAGAAGAAATAAAAAAATATATAAGATGGTATGTGGCTTTTGGAGAAAGTTTTCAGTCAGATCTGGTAGTTATGTATATATTATTTGGTTTTCCATATCAATGCTGAGGATTTTCCTTTTTAAAATAAAAATTGTGCTGGGCATGGTGGCTCACGCCTGTGATCCCTGAACTTTGGGAGGCTGAGGTGGATGGATCACTTGAGGTCAGGAGTTCAAGACCAGTCTGGCCAACATGGTGAAACCCTGTCTCTACCAAAAATACAAAAATTAGCTGGGCATGGTGGTGGGTGCCTGTAATCCCAGCTACTTGGGAGGCTGAGGCAGGAGAATCGCTTGAACCTGGGAGGCAGAGTTTACAGTGAGCCAAGATAGTGCCACTGCACTCCAGCCTGGTGACAGAGTGAGATGCCATCTCAAAAAAAAAAACTGAGTTCATGAAGAACAAAAGAATTAGTTTCTAATAAATTTGCTGATGGCTTTCAGCCTCTCTTTCTGAAGGGGGCTAGCTTACATCACTTAGTGTTTGAGGTGGTCTGAGGTACTCAGAGGAGAGTGGTGACCTGGGATACAGGCCCCCTTTCTGCTCTTGTCACTGAGTGGACAGTCTAACCTTGTACAGGTCATGTGATTTCTCCCCTCAGGCTCAGTTTTCTCATCAGTAAGTAGGGTATGAGCACTGACATTCCAGCAGCCTCTGACCCGTTGGAAGAGCCAGCTCATTCCAGGCAGGCAGGTGCACAAAGCCGGACCCCAAACATCTGGATGACTCTGACTCTGAATCCTGGAGTACAGTAGGCTGTGAGGAGCTGGGCTTCTCATCTCCTGGGCCTTAGAGGGAGGAAAGAGACTGTGATCCCATTGACCCTTGGGAGAATGGTTTTCTCTTATATATCAATGTCTTGGTCTTGGGGATGCCAAGGGTGGGGAGCAGTCATTGTCTTTTTTCTCACATCTCCAAAGAGTAAATATGTTCTGTTTTTTGATTAATCATTGAGTTACATGATAGAGATGGAAATATCAAAGTCAAACATGCTTTTTGTTCCCCAAGGTTACTGATTAACATTTTACATTATCCTCAAAGGCAATTTTTAAATTTAAATTGAAGGGATGGACATGCTTTTTATTTTCACATTGTAGACCTCTACTTTCATTGTTTTTCCATAGCTAATGTCTCCCATTGTTTTAGCTTCTTTCTTTCTTCCACTTTGGTTTATTAGAGAAAATCTTGGTCTCCCACACCTCATATCCACACTTCTTATTAGAAGACCTTGAACAGCTCTCACTGATGGCTAAAGAGAGGGAAATGTTTCTTGGCACATTGTTAGCAGCTAATTAGAAAAGGTTTTGTTTTTAGTCTAGGAAAGGCACTAGACAGTCATTCTATAACTTTTATTTGAAGTTATGTATTAGAGAAACTGTAGCATTACTCTAAAGCAGATGCTATTGGAAGAAAACAGCTTTGTGTAGCTATTGAGTACATTTTGTCACTCAGGTTTCATTTTTAGGACTGCATTAAAAATGTCTCCATTTAGGCTACTTTGCCTTCCTGGCAGCAGCTAGCTTATAACCCCTAGCCGTGGCAGTCCTGATAAAGTTAAATGTGCCTTGGATGTGAGGCAAGGTAAGGGGCTGGGAGAAGAGGGATATGGGGAGGTGACGGGGTAGATGTTGGAGTTTCGGGACCAGAGTGGTCGAAGAAAACTGTATTAGTGTGCTAGAGCTGTGGTAACCATATACCACAGACTGGGTGGCTTAAACAACAGAAATTTATTTTCTCACCATTCTGGAGAATGGAAGTTCAAGATCAAGGTGTTGACAGGGTTGGTTTCTGGTGAGGCCTCTCCTTGACTTGCAGAGGGCTGCCTTCTTACCATGCCCTAACATGGCCTTTTCTCTGTATGTGTGCTCTGAGAGAGAGAGAGAGAAGAGATCTCTGGTGTCTGTTTCTCTTCTTATAAGGATACTAATCCTATTGGATTAAAGCTTCACTTTTATTACGTCATTTGACCTTCATTACCTCCTTAAAGACACCATCTCCAAATGCAGCCACACTGCAGGTTAGGGATTCAACATAACCAGGACCCATATAGCCACCCTGGCCTCAACATTCCGTTGCAGTCGTGCAAAGGTTGCCATGGCTCTGTCAGTCAGTTGTAACCTAGTTCAGGGGTAACAACCAGATGTGTTTATGTTGAAAAACCAAACGTGCGGGAGAACCATACCCATGTAAGGGACTAAGGCCAGGTAGCCTTCAAAAGGCTCAGGAAATCTTCAGGATTGGAGAAATCCTATGTGAATTAGAAATCCTGGTCGGGCATGGTGGCTCACACCTGTAATCCCAGCACTTTGGGAGGCCGAGTTGGGCGGATAACTCGAGGCCAGGAGTTCAAGACAAGCTTGGGCAACATAGCAAAACCACATCTCTACTAAAAAATATAAAAATTAGCCGGGCCTGGTGCATGCCTGTAATCCCAGCTACTCAGGAGGCTGAGGCAGGAGAATTGCTTGAACTCGGGAGGTGGAGGTTGCAGTGAGCCGAGATGGTGCCACTGCACTCTAGCCTGGGAGACAGAGCAAGACTCTGTCTCAAAAAAACAAAACAAAACTATAACAAAAAGGAATCCCCATTCATTTCCTGATACCTACATGCCAGGAGGAAGACGAGGAACCTCACCAAGTGACCATGTCAGTGGAGGTGAGCGTTCTAGAATAACCACTCAGAGTGTGCTACACCATGCATCTAGTTCATCATATTGCTTTCCTCCTATTTGCCCCAAGTTTGGGACATATGTTAATTTCAAATGAGGCCTTTTCATTGACACCATGCTTTGTGGGTGACTGATTACCTCATTGAGGGTGAGCCTGAGATTTAGTAATTCATTTTAGAAATAGGTGTTGGGAAATTAATGTCTCCTTTAGAATATGTGGCAGCTAATTTATATAAATCATTATAACCTGCTGAGCATATACGTCAAGGTCTCCTACAGCCAAGATGTTAGATACTGCTGATCAGTCTTTTGACATTTGGGAGATGGAGACAGTCAATCTATATTTGATGATGATTACGTCAGATATATGATGCAAGGCTTTTGTGTTTTCATCTAGATTTTTAAAGTATTACTGAAATTGGGCTATAAAAGTGCCTCTCCTTGAAATAATAAAGTCCTGTTTATATGATATTCACAGCACATTCCTTCAATGACCTTTTGGAGCAAACCTATTTCTGGAGGTTCAACATTATCTTAGGAAAACACTCTCAGAAATAAAACTTTGATCAAGCATTAATTCTTTGATTTGATACACATATATTGAGTGCTTATTCTGTGTCAGGCACTGTGCCTAGTGTTGACAAGAGCAGACCGACAACTTGCTTATTTTTGGAGCTTACATTTTCATGTGGAAATAAACACTGAGCAAACAAATAAACACACAAAAGAAAGATCCAACAATAGTTAGTACTATGCAGATCATTAAAACAGTGTGATTTGAAAGGTGGTCAAGGGCTGTCTTAAATGCTTAAGGCACCAGCGATGCACCAATCAGGGGAGTGGCGTGGCAGGCAAGGAGCCCAGCAGACGAGAAGTTTCTACAGCTGGGACAAGTGTGGTGTGCTTAAAGAGCTGAAAGAAGGACATTGTTGCTGGACACAGAGGGTGAGAGGAGAGAGTGGTATAAAATGAGTTTAGTGATGGTGTTGGAACTAGACTCTCTAGGAGAAGTGGAGAGTTCAGATTTTGATCTAACAACTGTGGAAAACCACTTGAGGTTTTTGAAATACCACTTTTCCTGCTGGCAGGGAGAAAGGATGGGAGAGGGACAAGAGTGAAAGCTGAAAGACATGCCGAAGATTTTTGCAAGAGGTCAGGCTGCAGATGAGAAGAATGGTTTAGACTACGGTGGTGGAATTGAGACTTGAAAGAAAGTCATGGGTTTAGGTTGCATTTGGGTTTTGTGTGGGTAGATGGTGGCATCTTTAATGAGCTGGAGAAGGTAGAGAGAGGGGCAGGATTAGGTGGGAGTAGGGAAGGAGTGGAAACCAGAATTTATGTCTTCCTTCATAGAAGGCATTCCTCCCCCAATGTTTGATATTTTAAAAAAATCTTAAATTGTTCTTTTCAAAATGGCTCGCTACTAATCAATACTCTTGCTTTAAAAAGCAATTTAAATGTATTGGCTGTGCTCAGGTGTTTTATCCTCTTTGTAAGCGTTGAGATTATTTTATCCAACTACACCTTGTATTCCCTGTCTACCGACAAAAAATGACAAATGACTTCCATTGAAAATTCAATTAGAATGACATTATCTTTATTTATTAATTTTGAGAAAATTAATCTTTTTAATATGTTGTCTTCCCAATAATGAACATGAGCATGGTGTATCTCTTCCTGTGTTCAAATTTTATGTCCTTTAATATAATTTTATAATTTTCTCCATGTAGGTTTTGTGCTTTACTTGTTAAATTTATTCCTAAGTATTTTTTAGTACTGTTTCTATTTCAAACTTTTTTTAAAAAACTATCTTCTTCCTTTAGGTGATTATAGACAAAATGAAGAAAAAAACTATTTCTTTTTTTGGTATTTATCTTGTATTCTATGACTTACCAAGTTTTCTTATTAATGCAACTAATTTTTTTCATACCTTAGATTTTCTAGTCATTCAGTTATATCAACAAGAGACATTTTTATTTCTTCTGTTCTATGTATACCAGCTATTTAATTTTTTTGTATTTATTAGAACTTCTGAAACAATGCTAAATAATAATAGGAATGACCAATTTTAATTGAAATTATTTTAGTGGCTCATGATTAGGAATATACTGTTGTTTTTGTTTTTAGTAAATTATCTTGATTCTATTAATTTTATTCTACTGATAATTTTTATCACTAATATTTGTTGAATTTTATCAAATACATTTTTCAGTATTTATTGATGTAGTATATTTTCATTTTGTAGGTATGATAGGTTATATTGATAAAATTCCTGAATATGTTGATATATAGATTATGTTGATAATAAGTATTTCTTGGTCACACAAGGTATTTATCTTTTGATATATTGCTGAATACTATTTGCTAATACTTCATTAAGCATTGATATATAGTCAAATAAATCAAACAGGACACATATGAATAAGGACACAAATGAAAATGAAAAATAAACGAGGACATAAAGAAATGTTAGGCCAGGTGTGGTGGCTCATGCCTGTAATCCCAGCTCTTTGTGAGGCTGAGGTGAGGGGATCACTTGAAGCCAAGCATTTGAGACCAGCCTGGGAAACATAGGGAGACCCTCCACCCCATCTAAACAGAAAAAAATTAAAAACTAGCTGGGTGTTGTGGCACACACCTGTAGTCCTAGCTACTCAGGAAGATGAGGTGGGAGGATCACTTGCACCCAAAAGTTGGTGCTACAGTGAGCTATGATCATGCCACTACACTCCAGCCTGGGTGAGAGTCAGAGCCTGTCTCTAAGGAAAACAAACTCAAAACTTTGTATTTAAAAATTTAAAATACAGCTTATAAACTGGATTGAGCAGATACATAGAAAGACCCTTGCAACCCTCAAATATGCCTTTTCAAAGTTATAATATTTGAATATTTATAAAGACTGATTTTGTACCTGCCTACGAATTTCAAAAATGCCAGTATTTTACAGGCTACATTTTTCTTCATAATCTAATTAATAGTTAAAATGAATTAATAGTTAAAATAGTTAAAATGGATAGTTAAGTACGGTAAAAAATATCTATTTGAAAAATAAGAAGCACATTCCCTGACAACCCTTGAATCAATTTTTAAATCAAAATTATAAACTCTATAAAAGAAATGAAAAGGAAAATCCTTTATACAATAATCAATGGAATGTAGTGAAAGATGGATTTGGAAAAAGTTTTGTCTTATGTGCTTTCATTTTTAAAGAGATGAAAAAATCTTTAGAAAGCACCATAAAAAATTGGAAAAAGAGCACAGATTTCCAGGATTTATACTTCATCACCTCTTTTTCTTTCCAATATCCATCTTTTTGTATTTCTGTGCCGTGCTTTAAAATATATCTTCCATATTGTCTTCCAGACCACTAATATGTGTCTGTAACTTCTCCTTCAATACATCCACTGGTTATTACAGTAGAAATTACAAGGTGATTTTCTTTATATTCAGAAAATGTTCCTTTGTACTGTATTTGAATTTGTTTAAGGTCCCACAAAGAGCTCTTTTAATTTCCCTTCACTTATGCTTCAGCCATTCTACTGAGCTGGGGTTTCATCCATTCTAACTGATTTTTCTCTTTGTTGAGCTGGCATGCAGTCTTCTGACTCTGGAGAGGAAGACAGATCTGACTAGGCAGTGGGGGAAATTGAGTTGTGTCTGGGCTTCTCCTTCTCCTTCTCCTTCTCCTTCTCCTTCTCCTTCTCCTTCTCTTCTCCTTCTCCTTCTCCTTCTCCTTCTCCTTCTCCTTCTCCTTCTCCTTCTCCTTCTCCCCCTCCCCCTCCTCCTCCTCCTCCTCCTCCTCGTTTAGAATTGTCTGCTCTCCTTTGACTTAATTACATCTTGTATTAGGCATTTTGGTTTGTGATAGACATGGCAAATGTGACCAGCCAGTTTTCACCAATAATGGAGGCATTAGGGACATGGTAAGAATTAACCATGGGTACTAAGAGAGTAAAGATCATAATACATACAAGTGTTATTTGGAGGAGATGGAAGGTCGTTGTGTGTTAGATAGCAGGTAAAGCACCATGGCAAATGTGGAACTTGAGATAGCAGGTTATGAAGAAGGAAGGAATAAAGTGAATGAGTGGAGACAAGTAGCGGTATGGAGAACCATTAATTCCAGGCTCTTGATCCTAGAGGCTTAAGAATATTTCTTTAATGTTTTGGTTAGGTGTTATAAAATCAACATTTAACAATATTAGTAAGATGGCCTGGAGTGCAGTGGGAATTAGATAAACACGTCTTATGGGTTGCAGAGGAGGGCTCCAAGTTGACCATAAGGAATAAAACTTGGTAGCTCATGAATTCCATTATTTATGTCTATCTTTTCCTATTGAGAAACATCTATTTGATTTTATTAAGAATATAGTATTTTTACAAACCAAAATGGCATAGGAGAGGAGTTCATAGCAAGCCACTGTGACTGGAAGTGGTGACTGGAAGCGGGAGCCAGCGAGGGGAAGTGGATCTTATCCAGGGTGGATAGGAAAAAAAAGGCACTTCTAAAGCAGGGTAAAAAGAAGCGGAAAGTAGGAATCCAAGGAGAGCCATTAATTACAGGCTCTAGAGATGCACGAGGACTGCTTACTTTCCCAGGCTTGGGTTTGGTATTGAGCTGGTTCTTTGGCTGCCAGCTCCTTCTCTGATATCAGAAGGTTTTCAAGAAAGGATATTGGTTTTCTTTGAAAATAAATATACTTTCATGTGTTCATATCACAGGAAAGAGAAAATATCAGGTCATAAAGCATCAAAGAATTACCTTACCATCTGTCTTACTCTATGAAAGGTCTTCAAAAAGTTTATGGAAAATGCATATTATGAAAAAAGGATTGATGGATTTCATTTTTTTTTGCAACAAAATAAATGCATACTAACTTGTTATAACATGTCTGAACAACATTTAAGGCACTAAGAAGGATAAAATACCAGTTTAATAAGAGTCCTTCGAGAGGCTGAGGCAGGAGAATGGCGTGAACCCGGGAGGCGGAGCTGGCAGTGAGCCAAGATGACGCCACTGCACTCTAGCCTGGGCGACAGAGCGAGACTCCGTCTCAAAAAAAAAAAAAAAAAAAAAAAAAAAAAAAATCAGTCCCTATCAGAGCCACATAAATTCTACTAAAATTGAAGCAAGAGCAAACATCGAATTTATAGTCAATCTTGGGTGGAAAAATGATGAAATCTTCCTTGCTTTACAGAAAGTTTAGGGGGACAATATCCTAAAGTAATCAGCTGTTTATAAATGGATAGTTTTAAGAGGAGACCATGAATGGAGGTGGAGGCCATTATCCTTAGCAAACTAATGCAGGAATAGAAAACCAAATACTGCATGTTCTTACTTATAAGTGAGAGCTAAATGATGAGAGCAGGTGGACACATAGAGGGGAACAACAGACAATGGGGCCTATTGGAGGGTGGAGGGTGGGAGGTGGAAGAGGCTCAGGACAAATAACTAATGGGTACTAGGCTTAATACCTGGGTGACAAAATAATCTGTACAACAAACCTCCATGACACCAGTTTATCTATATTACAAACCTGCACATGTGCCTCTGAACTTAAAAGTTAAAAAAGAGAAGGGATGAGACAATGTCAACAATGAAGCCCACAGCAATAGAGCATCTACATCAATTTGCAAGGAAAAAATTAATCTTGTTTATGCCCTAATTGAAGAGGACCAACGACTAACAGCAGAAACAATAGTCAACACCATAGTCATCTCAACTGGTTCAGCTTGCACAATTCTGACTGAAAAATTAAAGTTGAGCAAACGTTCTACTCAATGGATGCTAAACCCACTACACCCAGATCCACTGCAGACAAAATCAGAGCTTTCCATGGAAATTTTAAATAAATGGGAGGAAGGTCCTAAAGCATTTATTTGAAGAATTGTAACAGGAGATAAAACATGCCTTTACCAGTACAATTCTGAAGACAAAACACAATCAACGCAATGGCTACCAAGAAGTGGAAGTGGTCCAGTGGAAGCAAAATTGAACCAGTCAAGAGCAAAAGTCATGGCAACAGTTTTTTGCGAATGCTCAAGGCATTTCGCTTGTTGACTTTCTGAAGAACCCCAAAATGGTAACATCTGCTATTATGAGGGTGTCTTGAGAAACTTAGCCAAAGCTTTAGCAGGAAATCCCCCAGGAAAGCCTTACCAGAGAGTCCTTCACCATGACAATGCTCCTATTCATTCCTCTTATCAAACATGATTTTGCAAGAGATTTGATAGGACATCATTAGGCATCTGTCATCTTATAGTCTTGATTTGGCTCCTTCTGCCTTTGTTTCTAAATCTTAACAAGTTTTTAAATGGCTCAATTTTTCTTCAGTTAATAATGTAAAAAGACTGTATGCATGGTTCTATTTTCTGGACTCTATTCTGTTCTATTCTATCTCTGTACAAATACCACATCATACAAATTACCATAGCTTTATATTATATTTTATACTTGCCTTTTGGTAGAGTAAGACCCTCATTTTGTCATTTTGTTCTTTGTGTTCAAGAGTATCTGTTTCATCTATAAACTATCATCACCTCTTCTTTTTTCCCCCTAGAAGTTAAGGGACAATCAATCTGTCATTTTTAAAGCAAGGTGACCTAGAATTTAATCTATCACTCGTTACTTTTTAAAATCATCTGTCACTCTTTAAAATTTCTTATTTGTAAATGGGAAAATTAATAGTATCCTCTCAGACGATGGATGCTAATGCATTTGAACTTAGCAGTTAGGATTGTAATCGCACACTGTCTGAATTTGAATTTCTACTCTCCGTTTATAAGATGGGACCTTGAACAAGATTCTCAACCTTTTGAAACCTCAGTTTCCTCATCTGTAAAATGGGGATAATACATTATTTTTTAAATACGAGATTTTCTATCAACTTAACACAGTATTAGTATATAAATAATAAATAAAAGTCACTATTTTGATTTGTTCTCTCTCGAAGTTATGAATCAAGATACGGAGGTGGGAAAACTAAAGGCATATACAGAGGTTTTGTGTAGGAAAAATAGTATGGCAAAGAGTGATGAAAATTGGAGAACAATAAATCAGAAAGGAAGATGGGATCAGATTATAAAAGATATTCAAAAGTTGGTGAACTTAGGGAAGAGAACAAACTGGTAGAAAGCATTTATTATTTGGTTATGGCTTTTCATATTTATTTATTTCTCTACTCACCCTGGTGAGATTTGATGATTATACCCATTTTATACATGACATCAAGCAACTTAGTCAAGTCATGCAGATGATAAGTGTTTGAACCAGGGTGTGGGCCTGTGTATGATTCTAAATCTTTTGTTCTTCTCTCTGCATAAGGCAGAAAGAGTTTGGGCTATATCATAAATGTTTTAAAAAGAAGAAAAATGTAGTAAAAATAATGTTTCATATAGATGGATTCAGCAGTATGTGCAGATTGTCATGTGAGGTGTGGCTGGGAAGTGACACTAGGGGCTCAGAGGTAGAAGGGCCAGGCTGACTATTTCACGCTTGCGGAGACAAGGAAATGAAGGCTTAGATGCAGGCAATGGCAGCAGGGGTGGCAAGAGAGGGCATGCAATCTATCAGATACTTGTCCTGCTTGTCCTTTGTGCCTTGTCCATTAACACTGGACTAAAGATATGTCACCTATTCAGTTAATGCCTTTTGATTCACTAAGCCTTTTATTTCAAGATTCCTTTTGAACTGAACTTTATTTGAAATGTCTTTTAAAATTTTATTTTCTTCTAAAAGGCTAGCTTACAAGTGATTATTGAAAAAAAAGAAAGCTATTAAACTAAACTATACTAAATCCTAAAATATTACTAAATACAACACTAAAATCTGAAAATTATTCATAATTTCATGGAGGGTGAATTATAAGAAAATGAAAATTTGTGTATAATAGAGAAATACCTTTTCAATATTTTTAGATCTGTAGAGTATTTAGGGCATTTCGTTAGTTTAGATGTACCAATACTTTCCATTTGAATTAAAAAACAGAAGTTAGATTTTTTTTTTTTTTTTTTTTTTTTTTTTTGAGAGGGGGTGTCGCGCTCTGTCACCCAGGCTGGAGTGGAGTGGCGGGGTCTCGGCGCGCTGCAGGCCTTGCCTCGCGGGGAGACCCCGTCCCTGCGCCTCAGCCTCTCCTAGTAGCTGGGACTACAGGCGCCCGCCACCACGCCCAGCTAATTTTTTTGTATTTTTAGTAGAGACGGGGTTTCACCGTGGTCTCGATCTCCTGACCTCGTGATCCGCCCTCCTCGGCCTCCCAAAGTGCTGGGATTACAAGCGTGAGCCACCGCGCCCGGCCGCAGAAGTTAGATTTTTAAGGGGAAATGAACACTTCCTTGGTTTGTAGTTCATTTTGATGCATGTGAATTTGTAGAATTTTTGCCCAGAAGACAAGCAAAGCAAAATAAGTTGTGGTGACTCCTCTTATACTCCCTGTTGTTACAGACAAAAGCAAGGAAAATCTTGTGGACTCATTTTGGTTTTAAATAGTAAACCTCCTCTGGAGCTTCTGTAGTTAACTGCAGATAATCACAACTAAACCAAAAACCAACCAAACAAATAAATAAAAAAACTACATTAAATTAAAACATGGATGCTAATAAAAGTACTTCATCTTTCAAAAACCTGTTAGTAGATTTCACACCATATTCATTGTGTTAGTTAATTGAGCCATTTTCTGAAATAAAACATTTTTAGTGTTCAGAATTATTAATGATTTCATTTCTTTCTTTCTTTTACTTTCTTTTTGAGATGGGGTCTTGTTCTCTTGCCCAGGCTGGAGTGCAGCGGATGCAATTGCTACTCACTGCAACCTTGACCTCCTGTGCTCAAGTGACCCTCCTGCCTCAGCCTCCTGAGTAGCTGGGACCACAGGCATTGTGCCACCATGCCTGGCTAATTTTTGTATTTTTTTTTGTAGAGGTGAGGTTTTGCCATATTGCTCAGGCTGATCTCAAACTCCTGAGCTCAAGCTTGGCCTCCCAAAATGCTGAGATTACTGAAAAAACCAAAACCCTAGCTTCAAGGGAGACTGAGATAGGAAAAAAATGTAAGATGAGAACTATATTTCACTTTCTTTTAAATAATATTATTGCAAAGGAAAATTAATAAAGACCAGAGACCAAAGGTTGAGTTCTGAGTGGGGAAGTTCTGCTGCAGGTAGGGTGCCTGACCCAGCACTCAGAGCCCGTCCCTGGGGAGGAGATTTGAGAAGGGGAAATGGCCAGCAGGTCTTTCAAAGCCAGAAGACCACCATTTCTCTCCTATGTTAGGAAAGCAAGGCCTGTGGGTGTTGCTGATTGGTTGGAGCTCTCTGGGCTCATATCTTAGATGAGCTCTGAGCTGACTAGAGGTGGGCTCTTGTGTAAGTAAGGAGTGTGACTCTCTCAGGATTCAGGATTCCAGCTGCCTCAGCCATATAGGGGAGGGTCTTCAGTCAGGAGAATGGCACACTGTCTGGTCTCCCTTGCTGTTAGCTGGCTAGAGATTTGTCATTATCTTAGTATTTCTTTGCATGCTTCTTCATGAGGGAACAGCGAACTTTGGATAGTTTCCACATGTGGATAGAATCTGACTACTACCTATAATCTTTCATGTTTCTTTTCTGTTTAAGACAGAGTTGTCACTCTATCGCCCAGACTGGAATGCAGTGGCACAATCTTGCCTCACTGCAACCTCTGCCCCCCAGGCTCAAGCGATCCTCCCACTTCAGCCTCCCAAGTAGCTGGGACAACAGGCGTGCACCACTACATACAGCTAATTTTTGTGGTTTTAGTAGAGATGAGGTTTTACAATGTTGCCCAGGCTGGTAAGCCACCATGCCTGACAATGTTTCTTTTTCTAAATTGGGTAAATTGTATTTTTATTACCCAATTTTGTGACTATAAGGGTATAGGAATCATATAGTTACAAGTCAATGAACAAAATTCATTGTCCATGTTCAATGAACAAAATTTGGAAAACACAGATATGTAAACTTTTTTGATTTTTTTTTAAAATTACACTTTAAGTTCTGGGATACATGTGCAGAATGTGCAGGTTTGTTACATAGGTATACATGTGCCATAGTGGTTTGCTGCACCCATCAACCCATTATCTATATTAGGTATTTCTCCTAATGTGATCTTTCCCCTAGCCCCCAACCCCCTGACAGGCCCTGGCCTGTGATACTCCCCTCCCTGTGTCCATATGTTCTCATTGTGCAACTCCTACTTGTGAGTGAGAACATGCGGTGTTTGGTTTTCTGTTCTTTTGTTAGTTTGCTGAGAATGATGGTTTCCAGCTTCATCCATGTCCCTGCAAAAGACATAAACTCGTCCTTTTTTATGGCTGCATAGTATTCCATGGTGTATATGTGCCACATTTTCTTTATCCAGTCTATCATTGCTGGGCATTTGTGTTGGTTCCAAGTCTTTGCTATTGTGAACAGTGCAGCAATAAACATATGTGTGCATGTGTCTTTATAGTAGAATGATTTATAATCCTTTGGGTATATGCCCAGTAATGGGATTGCTGGGTCAAATGGTATTTCTAGTTCTAGATCCTTGAGGAATGGCCACGCTGTCTTCCACAATGGTTGAACTAACTTACACTCCCATCAACAGTGTAAAAGTGTTCCTATTTCTCCACATTCTCTCCAGCAACAGATAAGTAAATTGTAACAGTGATTATAAAAATCAATTGCTTCTCCTATCTGTGGAATTCCTACACATTTTCACTTTCCTCAGGTCACTTCAGCCCAGCTTCTGTCCCCTGCACCTCCTCCCCAACTCCCCTCGGTCTAATTTATCAAGGCTGTCCCATTTAACGCTCTACCTATGTTTACCAATGTTTAGCAAGGGTCAAAGCCCAAGGACTAGATCTATGTAGTGGAGACCAAATTTTTTCCAACTGTTACTGAGATTATGGGCTAATAAATGACACACAGCAAATAGGTAAATGTAGAGGCAATTTCATAATTACAAATTGCAATGACTGCTGTGAAGGGAAAGATCCAGGGGCTATGAGTGGAGTAACTCTGTAATTCATTATCCAAACTGGGGCACTCTGGAGAGTGGAAGGAGACATCATTACATATTATATTGGAAGAACAGGTGAAAACCAGGACTATGCCAGCCAAGTCAGGATCCATGGTCACCATACAGGGAACTTGACTTTCATTTGACTATACAGAGAAGAGAGACCCAAAGGATCAGAAGGACTTAGCCATGCAAAGAGTCTCGAAAAGGACAATCTGGGCAGAGGAACAGAGAATCAAGATAGTTTGTGAGTTCGAGGAACTGCAAGAAAGAGTGTTTGGAACAAAATGATCAAGGCATAAAGTGATGTCAGGTGAGGCTGAGGCCAGATCACTCAGGGCTGTAGATCGAATTATGCAGATTGGATTTTTTATTTCTAAATATAGTATTTGGCCAGCGAAATATTTTATTAAGCGGGGAAGGTGATAACATCTAGAGTTTGTTTTTAAAAGATTATTGTGCTTATTGCTATAGGAAGGATTTCACAATTCATTAAATGAAAAAAATTAGACTACAGAGTTGTCTGCATAATATGATTGCATTAGTGTGTTTGTTTGTGTACATGTTAACATATACATAAGCAAACAGATAGCAGATGGCCTGGCCTGGAGAGACCTTTAGCAAAATGAGATTACCCATACTTAAAAAAGTTACTTATCTATATTTTCTAAATTTTATTCATTGTATATGGATTATACTTGTGATAATATTTCTAAACTTGGCAAAACCAAAACCAAAAGGTTGCTTTGATTACTTTTGGAAAATAGGTGGCAGAAAAGTCCTGCATCTCATCTTCTCACAGCTCTTCTGGGATATTGCTCATCAGTTATTCTTCCTCTGGACTACAGCTTTAATCTCCCTTTTTCAGGCTCATTTTTCTCTCTGAATTCTCCCAAATTGATTTGTCCTACTCTAAAAGAATCCTTCCATCTACTTCACCTTCTCCCTTCTTTCTCTCTACCAAATGTCTTGAAAAGGAGCAATCTGTACTCATTGCTGTCTCTGTCTCCTCCCATTGACTCCTTTTCAGTAAAGCTTTCATTCTCCCATTCTCCTCTTTCCTCCAAGGTCACCATTGCCCTCCTAGTTGCCAAATTTGATGGCAATCTCTTGATTCTTATCTTGGTGGAGTATCTGAAATGATCAAATATCATTTTAAAAAATGTTTTACTATAGAGAATTTCAAATATGTACAAATATAGAGAAAATATTATTAATAAACTCTCATATATTCTTTTGGAGAAATGAGGCAATCCTGGCCCTGACCCCTCTGTACCAATACAGAATAAAGCAAGAGCACAATTTATTATTGGATAAGCACTAGCAGATTTATGTACATAAGACAGCACAAAAATGACTGCAGTCTGGACAGAATTTCACACAAATTTATACAGTAAAGTAGGAGAAAGAAGAGCTAAACTCTTTTCATCTTCTTGAGAGATAAATGTTTGCTCCTTGGGACTGTCTTCTGCATACCTCCTGGGAGACTACTGAGTTAATTTCAGAAATAGGTGCTTACAGTTCCAAGGGTCAAAAAGCCTACAACTTGGCATTAAAAACCAAGAGGTTGGGCCTCTTTGGGGCGGATTATGTTTTCAAGGAGAGAAGAGTGAGAAGCAGCTGCCTTGTCCTGATTTCATCACGTTACCCTTACAATCCATCATCTTGCTTCAGCTACGATCACAGCATGGTCTATCTTGTTTCATCTATACTTCCACTGGTTTGTCCCAGACCCCAAACTTTCCACCATTGTGTTGTAAACATTTCTGTATGAAACTTCTAGATATTGTCTAAAATTGTTACATGTAAATACAGTACATTCTGTAAACTCCCCAAACATCAATTCATTAATATAATCAAACATTCAGTGTTCACATGGTCCTATATTTTTGTATTCCCCCTTCTCTGGATAATCTAGAATATTCCTCATTTCCCAAGGAGTTTGCATATTTTCTTCCCCTCTACCTTTGCTTCTGCTTGTTCTTCTGTCTGGAACATCCTCCTTTGTCTCTGCCATAGGTCACCCCCCAGCCTTGAAGACCTAGCTGAAATATCAGCATCCCTCTCTTTCAGATAGAAGGTACTACTCCTTCTTTTGAACTTTCACAGCATCTTTGTAACAGGTATGCATCCTAGTCCATACATCCAGAGGTGTGAGAAATACCACCTTATTGCCTTTAATTTAATTTGATTTCAACTCTGAACCTATATCATAGGGCAGGAGTCCCCAACCCCTGAGCCACAGACCAGTACCAGTCTGTGGCCTGTTAGGAATGAGGCCACACAGCAGGAGGTGAGCAGCAGGTAAGTGAAGCTGAGCCCTGCCTCCTGTCAGATCATCAGCAGCATTAGGTTCTTATGGGAGTACAAACCCTATTATGAACTGTGCATGTGAGGGATCTAGGTTGCATGCTCCTTATGAAAATCTAATGCCTGATAATCTGTCACTGCCTCCCATCACCCCCATATGGGACCGTCTAGTTGCAGGAAAACAAGCTCAGGGCTCCCACTGATTCTACATTATCGTGAGTATGTATTAATAACAGAAGTAAAGTGCACAATAAATGCACTTGAATCCTTCCCACCCCACTCCCACATCTGTGGGAAGATTGTCTTCCATGAAACCTGTCCCTGGTGTCAAAAATGCTGGGGATGGCTGTCATAGGGAATAGACAGTAAATTCCACCTCAGTCATTATTGGAATCCCTTCTGCCTCTCAGCATCATACCTCTCCATTTTTTCATCTCTTCCATTTCCCAGAAGATGGGGAAGTACCTTTAATCTCCCTCTCATAATATCCCTGATGGCTTTATAGTCTTGGGTCTTGGTGGCCCCTTGAGGTCGAGAAGTGCTTTCCTTCCAGATGGCATGTGAGGCTCAGGAATCCTTGCCAAAGCTGGCAACCCACTGCCGAAATTCTTGCTCTCTTATCCCAGGAAGCAGCCAGCCTGACTGAGATTGCACCATGAAGCACAGCATGGGTATCATTCACCTCCAGGAGCCACAGTCCTCTCTCTCCTTCCCATACCACTCCCCTGGTATGTCTCTCCCTCTTGCCTGCCCTTTAATAACTCCTGGTGTTATCTCTTCCAAAAGATTTCTAACTTATAAAAGACAGCTGTTCTTTCTGCTCCTGCAAAAATAATTCCCCAAGGTGCATGGTACAAATTGGATACATTTATGAGGCCAAAGAAAGAAAAACAAAAATAAATATGAATAAATAATTTTGCCACTCTTTTTTTTTTGCAAATGTCTGTGAGTTCTGTATGAGAAAACTGGGGCTCAGCTTTGGATAGTTCCCATAAACTAGTGTTTCTACCTTTCCTTCAGTTGGAGAAGACTTGAGGGATAGCACTGGAGGAAGTGGGAGAAATGTGGCTGACTGCACTCCAGGCACTAGCTGTGGTCACAGGGAGCACAGGGGTTACCCTGAAGACAGTGATGTTCTGGTTCCTCAGGAGACTGAGCTGATATCATGAGGCTCCACATTATGACCTCTTTCCGGGACAGGTGTGTTCAGGTTCCATTTCTTTTCATCCTCATTTCTTTAGTTAGCCATTTGCAATTGCAATCCTGTTCTGTGTTTGCTAAGATGACAACAGTATTCTGTCCACTATGCATGGTGAGGTGATTAAATCTCAACCTCAGAGCCAGATACCCTGGGAAGGAAGCCCTGCTACACACCTTACTAGTTGTGTGATCTTGGGTGAGATAACCAAACTGCTCTTTGCCCCAATTTCTTCACCTCTAAAAAGGAGATAAAAATGTTTCTCAGCTCAGGGAATGTTACAAAGATTAAAGAAATTAATATTTGTAGTGTGCTTAGAAGCCTTGCACATGACATCATATAGGTCAATAAGTAAAATATGGGGTAAATTGGTAAATTGCTACTATTTCATTTCAAGATGTGACAACTTAACATAGGAAAGTTAATTGCCCAGGTTCATACACCAGATAAGAGGGAGGGCAGAGAAGGGATTATAACCAAGTTAAGCAATTGAAATATCTTATGCTAACTAACTTTATTTAAAAATCCTTAACCTTCAAGCCATATAAATTACGCAGTAATTATCCTAATAAATTGTTAGTTTTATGTCCTTGCAAATAACTGGCTTTCTAAATCCAAACACCATTTGCTTCCCTTATATATAATTGAATGACATTTTCTTCCAAATTACACAATCTCTTTTCACTGTTTATAGGGTCCTATTATGGAGTGAATCTATACCTAATTATAGTGTTTTGCTATTTCAGGATTTGCTTTTTTGACTCAGTAGATTTCAGAATATAGACTGATTGGGTATTTCAGCCTGTCAGTTTATAGAATTGATATGGACCAAAAGTTTTTCATTCCACATGAGAAGTTTCATTCTAGTCACTAGATTTGACTAGTCACTAGATTTGGTTTGCACATGCAGGGTGATCAACGTTGCTCTGATTTTTTTTTTTTTTTTTTTTTTTTTTTTGAGATGGAGTCTGGCTCTGTCGCCCAGGCTGGAGTGCAGTGGCGCAGTCTCGGCTCACTGCAAGCTCCGCCTCCCAGGTTCATGCCATTCTCCCGCCTCAGCTTCTCCGAGTAGCTGGGACTATAGGCGCCCGCCACCACGCCCAGCTAATTTTTTGTATTTTTAGTAGAGAAGGGGTTTCACTGTGGTCTCGATCTCCTGACCTCGTGATCCACCCGCCTCGGCCTCCCAAAGTGCTGGGATTACAAGCGTGAGCCACTGCGCCCGGCCGTTGCTCTGATTTTGAGAGTTCCCACAGCTGTTACTTCCTCACTGCTGAGTGGGTTGTCAGCACCCTTGCGACGTCTTCTCTCTGTAATGGAAGATTTAAGAAGAACTATGATGTTACCAGCCTATATGATAAACTAGGTATATTAGTCTGCTGAGGTGCCTTTAAAAATAGCATATATGGAATGACAACAAAATATTTCTCACAGTTCTTGAGCCTGGAAAGTCCAAGATCAAAGTGCCAATTGATTTGCTTCCTGGTAAGGGCCTACGTCCTGGCTTGCAGATGGCCACCTTCTTGTGTTCTCACGTGGTAGAGAGACAGCTCTTTCTCCTTCTTTCTCTTACAATGCCACTAATCTCATCGTAAGAGTGCTACCCTCATGCACTCATTTAACTCTAATTAACTTCCAGAGGCCTCATCTCCAAATACCATCACATGGAGGGTTAGGGCTTCAAAAGATAAATTACTGGGGGACACAATTCCATCTATAGCACTAGTTTCAGGAGTTTATCATTTAGAGAATTAAAAAGAGCAGTAGATGAACACATTATTGGTCTCTCAGAGCCCTCTCAGCCGTTCAATTCGTACAGCACAAACTTGCAAAACTTAGATTTGAAGTGAAGGCTGTATGTATATGAAATGTGTCAGAGATCCTAAGAGATCATTCATTTGTTCACTTTCTAACCCATGATTTTTAGTGTTAGTTGCTAAATATATTCAGTGACTTCGCTGCCATTGGCCTGGTACAGCTTGTCATTTTGTTATTATATGACATCGATTTTAACCAAACATTCAGCATTCTCAGAGAAGATACAGTACTAATGTAAGTGCCTGGTTTGTATTTAAGAGAGGCATCTGAAATAGAGCTACCTGTTTCTTCTAGATCTGCATAATCCCAAAGAGTGGAAGCTATCATCATAGTGTGAATTTAGAGACCTAGAAATATCTCCTGCCCCCTACAGGGGACAAACTTGACTGAAATGGTATTATTCTATCATCATACCACAGATTCATTTTTTAAGGCATTTTGTAAACAAATAACTTGTATTATTGAATGCTTCTTTTGTACCTGATAATATTCTAGATACTGGGAATACGAAGTGAACAAGACAGACAAATACAAGAAAGATACTGGGAATATAAAACTTCCTGCACTGAGAGCACTTACATTTGAGGAGGCTGGGAGTGAACAGTTACAAATAAACCAATAAATCAAAAAATAAATAAAACTGTAAATAGAGTAGGAAGAAAATAAAATGCAAGGATAGAGTGAGTAATCAAAGATGATCTCTCTGAAGAAATAAAATTTAAGCTGAGATCTAAAGAATGAAATGGAATAATTATGTCAAGAGCACAGGAGTAAGTGTTCTAGGCTGAAGAAATAGAAAGTGCAAAAACCTTGATGGAGAGAGAGGCAAGAATTTGTAGGAGTCCAAACTACAGATAATTATGGTTTGAACTAGGGAACTAGGGTAGTGGTAGTGATAAGGAAGAGAAGTGGAGAGTATAAGAGTTTTACATATGCAATAAGATTTTTATGGCAGGAAAGTCAGGTCTTGATGATTTGGATTTAGAAGTGAGAGATGACTCCTAGGATTTTGTTTTGGCAACTGGGTGGATAGAACTCCTTTTTACTGTCAAAGGGAATAAGTGAAGAAGACCCTGTTTAGGGAGAAAGACCAAGAGTTCCAGTTTAAGTTTGAGAAACCTCTAGACATCCAGTGAGATGTCATGTTGTTAACTGGATGGATGAGTCTGGAACCCAGAGTAGAGGTCTGGGCTATAGAAATAAATTAGAGTGGCGAGCATGTGACTGCTATTTAATGTCATGAGAATTAATAGAATCACCTAAAAGGAGGAAGAAAAGGAAATAGAAAAGGTGGCCTAAGATAGAACTCTGAGGACCCATTTAGAGGTAAGAAAGAGAAAAAGATGACACCAAAAGAGACTGAGAATAAACTGTTACCAAGGGAGGGAATTTAAAAAGGGGAAGAGGGGGAAGTTGTGGAGCATTATAGTAGAGCTAAGTGAGGTGATAGTTTCAACATACAAAAAATGTCCAAAACAAGAACATTTTAATTAAGAGATAAGGATAGATGTCAGATTAGAATGAGATTAAGGGTAAAGTAGGACTTTAGTTTCTGACAGTATAGCAGACTAAACACCAGAAACCTTGTCCCAATAAAAACAAAAGAAAAAATTCTGGATAAAAATTTTTTTTTGAGAACCTTTATAATTACACAACTGGCAAGAAAGTAAAATCCTCAGATATGAAATGGACAAGGAAGCATGAATTCAGAGAGGTCAGTAAATCATCTTGGACAAATGCAAGTCTTGGGTGGGATGGAGTTTGGGTTTTTGGGAACACCTACTCCAGCCTATGGCTGATCTAAGGTGGGATAATAAATCCAAGACCCATGCACAAAACTGAGACTACTGAATGACAATCCCTTTAGAGGTTGAGTTTAAAACAAATCCCACTCCACAGAAAGCCGTAGCAAGGAAACGTGCCTTCTTAGCTTTGCTTCCGAATAGAGGGGCAGAATGTCTATCCTTGAGAATTTCCAACCACAAGACCACCCTTATGTATGCTTGGAGAAATAATTTATGCTATTCCCAAGTAGCTCAAAAAAACTTGGAGCTGAAAATTTAAAGTGGTGTTCGATTGGAAATATATTTCTTCTCCCTTCCCAAGCTTGGCAGATGCAAATACAACTAAGCTCTGAAAACAAAAAAAAGTTTTAAAGAATCACACAGATAAAGGTCCAAATAATTAACTTCACAATTTTAAAAATTATGAAACATCCGAAGAAATAAACCACCAAAAGCTAGAAACAACAAATTGTAGAATCAGACATAAAGATACTATAGATATTGGCTAACTCAGATTCAGTTGTATAAGTTTACTTGTTTAAATTAATATAGAATTGAAAATGTTAGCAGAAAATAAGAAATTATCAAAAATTACCATACATATTTGAAAAAACCATAATTGAAACTAGACACTCAATAGACATATTAGACACAACTTATTAGGGAATTAGTTTGGAAGATAAATCTGAAAAAAAAAAAGCTAGCATTCATGACAGGGATAGAAAGAGGTGGAAATATGAAAGACACATTAAGTGACATGGAAGATAGAGAGAGATGGTCTACCATATAGTTAATTGGCATACCAGAAAGAAAATAGAAAAAATGATTAAGAGAAAATCTGCAAAGAAGTATACCTGATGATTTTTCAAAAATTAATGAAAGATATGGATTTACAGATTTAAGAAATATAAAATAACTTGTTTATCTAGAAAAAGTTTAGCAAAACTGTGTGATATCTAAGAGATATCTTAAAATATCTTAAAAATATGAAAGACAAATGACGTACATTGATTTATAAAACAATAGTTTTAAATTTAATTGTGGAGTTAATGAAAAACAAGCTAAAATGCTGAAGAAAATAAATCTTGCAAACCAGGAGGAAGGATTAGGTGTAAAACATACTAATTCCTTGTATTATTTAACAGGAAAGAAAAGTCAATAACTTACACCATTTATATTGGATTATGTATGTATATGAAAATTTGTAAAGCTATCAACTAAATGAATGTAAGAGGGTATATGTGTTTTGAACAATAGGAAAAAATGAAATTTATTTAAAAAGTAAGAAAAGAAGGCAAGAAACAAAGAAAGAGAAGAAAAATGAATGCAGAAATGTTGGGACAAAAAAAAAAAACACCCTAAATAGGCAGTGATAAATCTGAATATATCAATAACAATAGTTGTAAGGTGAGCTCTCTAGTAAAAGGTATAGATTATCAAGACTGAATTTTAAAAAATCCAACCATATACTGTTTATAAGATCATATCTAAAACATAAAGACCAAAAGGTTTTAAGTAAAACAACAGAAAATGATAAATGCAATAATAAAAGTTATATAATAGTAGTATAAATAATAAAATGCAAACCAAGAGAAAGTTGGTATAGTTATATTGTAGAGGATAAAATCGACTTCAAGAAAAAAAGCATTATATAAGTTATGAGGCCGTTATATAGTGATAAAAGTTTTAAATCACTGGTAGGAGGATTGTGATGTGCTACCCATATCCCTCTTCAGGATTAAAGGACTTATCATTTCAATTGCTGGGAGTGTCACCAGCAGATAGCCCTCAATTGCCAGTTTCTTAAGAAGACAGGGGCCTCCTCAACCAACTGCACACCCACTTCCCAGGGCCGCTCAAACCAAATGACTGATAGACCAACATGGCGCACTCTGAATGGTCAATCAATCTTTAAAACTCCCCACATGGTCAGTTCAGGCTTTCCATTGAGAATGCATCACATCTTGACTTCTCTTTGTGGCCAATCCTGCTCCCTCCCCTCCCCTCCCCTCCCCTACCCTTCCCTTCCCTTTTGAGACAGAGTCTCACTCTGTCATCCAGGCTGGAGTGCAGTGGCACAATCTTGGCTCACTGCAACCTCGGCCTCTCAGGTTCAAGCGATTCTCCTGCCGCAGCCTCCCGAGTAGCTGGGACTACAAGTGCGGGACACCATGCAGAGCTAATTTTTGTATTTTTAGTAGAGACAGGGTTTCACCATGCTGGCCAGGCTGGTCTTGAACTCCTGACCCTGTGATCCACCCACCTTGGCCTTCCAAAGTGCTGGGATTACAGGCATGAGCTACTACCGCACCTGGCCTTGCCTTTCTCAATAAACCTCCTGCATGCTAATTTCTGTCTCAGTCTTGGCTTCCTTGCAAACCCAATCTGCAACAAATGGTACCTGAGTGGCCAAAGAAAACGAACTTGGGAATGAGATTTTGGAACTGTATCATTGACTCTCAGCTGGCCCTGGAGACTTCAAAACTGATGGTAGGTGGAACACAGATAGCTCCTGGCATAAAATAGCAAATGGTTTAATTGTCAGAACTTTCTGTGGTGGAGATTTGGAATGATCTGTCAATGGAAAGAAATGCACTAGTTTGCATGATGTTTCTAGCACTTGAAAATTACAGGAAAATAGTAACTATAAGGACAATGGAATTGGATGACCATTGCTAAGCTCAACTGATGCTCTAGAGAAAACAACAAAAAGCTGAGAACATTTAATTGACAATTAAAAGCTAAGTGTGAAAGCCAGAGGGTCTCCTTGGTAACGTATAAAGCAACAGTTCATCTCCTACAGTAGAAAGGTGGAGAAAGCCCAACACTTAGTTATGAAATTAGTAGAGCTCCAAAGTGAGTTAAACATCCAGCCAAAACATATCTGGTATGGTAGGACTTCAAAACTATAGGGGCATGGTGCTAATATATATTTCTTTGAACCCAAATATTAGAATGAGTGGCAAGGTTGGAGGGGCTGCTACAGGAGCCTGAGCCACAGAGGGTTTTGGAGATGGTTAATAGAACATGAGATCCCTAGGGGCTAAATAGATGGGCAGCCAACAAGGACATTACAGAATCTGTACTGTCAAATGAAACCAATGACAAACAATCAGGAGGCTGAGGGCAGGCCACCCAAAAGTCATAATCCCTTGCCCAGCTTCTGGACATGAGCCAGTTTTTGAATTCAGAACCCTCTGAAAATCAGTTTTAAAGAAGTCAAGAAAAGGTTTATTCCCGATCCATAGTTATAAAACCACTAGTCGAGGAACATGCTTTTCACTATAATCAGAGCAGAAAACCATATCCTTTAGTTTTCTTCAAAAGAGCCGTCAGCACATTCTGAGTCACTTTTTTGCCCTTTGGACAGCCCTAAAAGGACATTTCTTTAGAAAACTGCTTCTGAGACACAGTCTGGAGGTTTATTTTAGATGTGGCCACCTGTGTGAGGTGCAGGGGTTATTTTAAAAGGAATTCTTTCATTTGTCTTTGTGGGAGAGAGGTTACTCCAATCAAAATGACATCACATTCGTGGGGCACCTGTGAAACTGTGCAGAGATTGGCTCAAGACAAAAGAGTTTGTTTCCTTTTTCTTTCCTATGGTAGTTAACTTGATTTCTTCTCTCCATAAATTCTTTAATTAGTTTAATAAAATACACAGCAAACTGTGAGTGCTCTTTTCTATTATTGCATTGGGTCCATTTATATAGTTAAGTTCAACTAACTAAAAAATTGCGTTTTGTGCAAAAAAAAAAAATTTAAAGGTTTCAGAGCAGCTAGAAAATGCTTAAAAGAAGATAAATTTTAAAGCAGTAAAGATTTCTTTGATAATTCTCACGTTCACATTCATTGCTCTTAAATAAAACCTCCCGTGGCATTCTGCAGGCAATGAAGAAAGCATAATCCCTCTTTATTTTTATTTCTGTAGCATGTGAAGTTTTACTACCGAGGGTGTTAAGCTTTTTTTTTTTTCTTTTTTTTTCTTTTCAGACAGAAACAAGAGAAGGGATTTAGTATTAATTATTGCTGTGCCCTAAGGTTAATCAGTCAGCTGGGGACTGCCCCCAAATTAGTGCAAGAATATAGCACATTCCAGGAAAGGCTTAATTTTTCTTTTGAGGGGGGAATCTCATGCAATAAGCAGAAATAGTGTAGGAGGTCAGAATTTCAGATCAATTATGTGGTCAGATTCATTACTGACCCTTCAAATGACTTCAGGTTAAGTTTCAGTTATTCTTTTTTTTTTTTTTTTTTTTATACTTTAGGTTTTAGGGTACATGTGCACAATGTGCAGGTTTGTTACATATGTATCCATGTGCCATGTTGATTTCCTGCACCCATTAGCTCGTCATTTAGCATTAGGTATATCTCCTAATGCTGTCCCCGCCCCCCCCACCCCCCACCCCACAACAGTACCCGGAATGTGATGTTCCCCTTCCTGTGTCCATGAGTTCTCATTGTTCAATTCCCACCTACGAGTGAGAACATGCGGTGTTTGGTTTTTTGTCCTTGCGATAGTTTACTGAGAATGATGTTTTCCAGTTTCATCCATGTCCCTACAAAGGACACGAACTCATCCTTTTTTATGGTTGCATAGTATTCCATGGTGTATATGTGCCACATTTTCTTAATCCAGTCTATCGTTGTTGGACATTTGGGTTGGTTCCAAGTCTTTGCTATTGTGAATAGTGCCGCAATAAACATACGTGTGCATGTGTCTTTATAGCAGCATGATTTATAGTCCTTTGGGTATATACCCAGTAATGGGATGGCTGGGTCAAATGGTATTTCTAGTTCTAGATCCCTGAGGAATCGCCACACTGACTTCCACAATGGTTGAACTAGTTTACATTCCCACCAACAGTGTAAAAGTGTTCCTATTTCTCCACATCCTCTCCAGCACCTGTTGTTTCCTGATTTTTTAATGATGGCCATTCTAACTGGTGTGAGATGGTATCTCACTGTGGTTTTGATTTGAAGAGGTAACATTCAATGGCTTCCTTCTTCCCTTCATTCTGCCCTTCCTTCTTCCCTTCCCTTCCCTCTTTCCTCCTTCTCTCTGTCTCTCCCTCCCGCAGTTTGTTTGTTTCCTTCCTTCCTTCCTTCCTTCCTTCCTTCCTTCCTTCCTTCCTTCCTCTTTTTTTAGCCAAGCTCACAAGAATTAACCTTCCTTTCTCTTTCTTTTCTTTTCTCTTTCTTTCTCTCTTTCTTTCTTTCTTTCTTTCTTTCTTTCTATTTCCTTTCTTTCTCTCTCTTTTCCCTTCTACCTTCCCTTCCTCCCTCCCTTCCTTCCTCTTTCTTTCTTTCTCTCTCTCTCTTTCTTTCTCTCTCTCTTCCTTCTTCCTTTCTGCCTTTCTTTCAAGTTTCAGTTATTATTACAATTCAACTTTTCCCTTCCTTCCTTCCACCTTCTTCTGCACCTTTTACTTTGGCAAAGTGTGATTTTGCATATTTGATGCAAGCTCTAAACCATTTCAATTCTATAAGACCATTTTCTATGCCAGGTCTCTTAGTGTCTAAAATGTGACTGCATAGTGGAGGTAGAGATCAAGATGATGAAAAAGGGAGGGAGCAATGAAGAAAGGAGGGGGGGAAGGTAAGAGAAATCAAGAAAATGAAAGAGAAAGTAGAGAAGAAAAAAAGAGAGAAAAGAAAGAAGAGCAATAAAGGGCAAGGAAAAGGGAATGGTGGATTAAGTATGCTGCTTGGAGAACAAGTGAATGAGAAAATAGACCTGGTCTTTATTTAAGGTTGGATCTTCTGCAATTGGCTGCTACTTTATGTTCTGAATCTGATATTTTGTAAAAGCAGCCTTCTTTGAGGTGGAAAATAGACCCCTCAATCAATTATATGGTCAAGACTAGGATGATGTTGAGAAGATGTGTATTAAACAGAAACGAATGGATTCTGATTTTGTGGACCTAAAGCTTATGCTATTTGGGCGATCCTCTTTAAGAAAAATAATTTAAAATTACTAATTCAAAATTAGATCTAAAAATGAATATTTATTTACAGTAAGAAATAGCCAAGAACACAAACTTTAAAAGCTAATACCACGAACATCACAAACTCCAGAAAATAACATATGTATGTTAATTAACTGCCTGACACACCTCTATAAAAACTTTTTAATCTACATTTTTGACTGCATACATTTGACTGCATCTTCATATGATAACAATTTTGTATAGCGAGAATAGAAAGAAGTCTCAGGTTCTAGCATGGTTAATTGAAATTTTTAAAAAATTTACCATTTACAGTTTAGAAAGGTTTCTTTCTGTCTTACAAATTGTCACTAGTGATGGCACAAAAAAATTTTAAAGTTAAAATACAGTTTACATATAGTGAAATGCACAGATATTATGTGTATAGTTATATGAGTGTTGAGAACGGCATGAACTGGTGTAACCTCTATCTCTGTCAAGATATAAAATGTTTCCAACACTCTACAAAGATCTTTTATTTTCTCTTCCCAGTCAACCCCAAGACATTCCCCCCTGAAAAGTCAACCAGTATTTTGTTTCACCATAGATTATTTTTGCCGGTTTTAGACCTTCTTGTAAACGGAATCATAGAGTATGCATATTCTTATGTGTCTGGACTCTTACTCAGCAGAATGCTTCTGAGGTTTATCTATGTTATTGCATGCATCAGTAATTCATTTCTTTTTATCGTTGTCTATTATTTCATTGCATAGGTATACCATCATTTGTTTATCCATTTTCTTGCTGATGATTATTTGGGCTGTTTTCTAGTTTTTAGTATTGTTACAGTTACTATGTATGGCTGCATAACAGTGATTTAAAGTATCATTTATGTTGCTCATGAATCCGCAACTGGGGCAGGGCTTAGTGGGGATGGCTTATCTCTGCTCCATTCAGCATTGGCTGGAATGTCTCCAAGTCTCGGACCTGGAGTCTTCTGAAGGCTCACACATTTGTATGTCTGTTGGTTGATGCTTTCAGTTAGCTGAGACTTTGGCAGGAGGTGTTGGCCAGGCAATTCAAACAACCTCTTTATGTGGCTTTGGTTCCCTACAACACAGTGGCTGGGTTTCAAGTGCTAATGTCCCAAAAAAGAAAGAGAGCCAAGCACAAGCCATTCTGCCTTCTGTGATCTCTCCTCAGAAGTCACAGCAGCACTTCCAGCATTTCCAGAGCATTTTCTTTGTTGAAGTGGTCATAGAGTCCTGCCCAGGATCAAGGAAAGGAGAAATAGACTTTACTTCTTAATGGGAATGGCAGTTATAGAAGTGTGGCCATTTAAGCAATACATAATCTGTCTTACCTATGATAAGCAAAGATGCCCTTCCTGAACATTTTTGTATGGCTCTCTGACAGTAACAAAACTAGCTTAAATTTTCTTTAATATAATTACTTATTTGCTAAGTGTGATGGTTTAGTTTATATGTCAGTTTCACAGCACCACAGGGTGCCTTCATTTAATTTTGCTTGTGGTGTGTCTATAGGATTGTTTCCAAATGAATTTAACATTTGAATCAGTGGACTCAATAAAGTAGATTGCCCTCCTCAATGTGGCTGAGCGTCACTCAATCCTTGAGGACCTGAATAGAACAAAAGGCAGAGGAAGGAGTAATTCACCACTTAATTTCCTGCCTCACTGTTTGAGCTGGAACATCTTATCTCATGTTCTCCAGCTCATGGCCTGGGATTTACAGCATCAGCTCCTTTGGTCCTCAGGTCTTCAGACTCAGACTGAATTACATCACTGGCTTCTCTGGGTCTCCAGCTTGCAATTGGTAGACAGTGAGACTCAGCCTCCATCATCATGAAACTACCTTTGCAAAGATTATAACAGTGAGAGAAATCTAACATGGCTGGCTGTCCTCACTCGTTCCTGGGAGTAGGCCAGGCTAACCATGGGAGGAATTTAGTTTATAGTTTAAAGCAAGGTTAATAAGAGCCCTCCCCAAAACTAAATTGCCTTTGTAAAACTGATGAAAGTACACAGTTTAGGATTATGAGAGGCACCTGAATTCTGCTAAGATATAGGCACAGTTAAACAATGACCAGCCATTGTTCCAGAGGTTATAAGATTTGTGACTTCTCCAATTGTTCATATAGATAGTATCACTATTGTAGAACCTAAGATTGGTCTTTTGAGATGTTTTTCAATCTTTTGCATTCTGGTAATTGACTAACCCCACCAGGGCACATGATGGTGGCCCCCTACTCAGAGGCAGACTCAGTGCACGAGGACCATTTTCCACACCCCTGTGATTACATCCCCAACCAATCAGTAGCACCTATTTCCTAGTCCCCATGCCCACCAAAGTGTCCTTGCCTTGAAACACCTGAACCTCTGAGCCTTCAGGGAGCCTGATTTGAGTGATAACTCCAATTTTGCCATGTGGCCAGCCTTGTGTTAATTAAACTCTTTCTTTACTGCAATACTGTGTTCTTAGTGAACTGATTTTGTCTGTACAGCTGGCAGGAAGGCCGTGCCAGCTTACTACAATCACATCAGCCAGTTTCTTAGAACAAATATCTCTCTCTGGTGCATCTCTTCCACCATATACACATGTATACATATATGTGTGTGTATGTGTGTGTTTCTCTTGCTGGTTCTGATTAATACAGGAAGTAATTGATTTCTCTGTGTGTAACCTGTCTTCTACTGCTGCTGCTCCTCCCACCCTCTGTCACCCTTCTCAACCTGCTGGGGCTCCAACTCCTCACAGTTGGCAATCCTCTTGTGTGGATACCTCTTCTTCTCTCCCAGCCTCTGGTTCTCTGTGCCTGGTCCCACTCCCACATGGATGTCCTTCTACCCTACTTGTGCTGTGACACCCTTACTGGGCCGCTTCTCCCCTGGGATGCTTTTTCCTGCTTGGGCTCTGACAGTCTACACTGGACTACACCAAATTAAGACAATGGTCTTTACTGATTGCCATTAACATATCTCACTTTTGTGAATGGAATATGTGTGACTATATGAACAAATTTCTAGATTGCTCTCAGGGCCCTGAAAGGGGCCACACAAGTGAATGCCCTTTCATCATAGAGTTATCTTTAGTCTTATTAGTACTCCTTCCTGCCATAAACATTGTTAAAGAAGAAATGGTTGTGGCTCATACCTTCTGCTTCTCACATTACTTCTATGACATATTCATTTTGTGGTGCTTGATTCTGCACATACTTAGGCCATTTATATATACAGTTGTCCATCAGTATCCATGGATCATTGATTCCAGGACCTTCCTTGGATACCCGAATCCACAGATGCTTAAGTCCCTGAAATAAAATGGTGTAGTGATTGCATATAACCTATGCACATCCTCCCATATACATTAAATCATTTCTGGATTACTTGTAATACCTAATACAATATAAATGTTATGTAAATAGTTGTTATATTGTATGATTTAGGGAATAATGACAAGAAAAAAACATCTATACCTGTTCAGTACAGACACAATTTTTTTTCCAAATATTTTCTTCCTATGGTTGGCTGTATCCACAGATGTGGAATCCGTGAATATGAGGGGCTGACTGTGCCTGGCACTGCCTCGGAATGTCCTGTCATCTTGGATAGAAAATAACCCTGTTTCTAAAGTTTTTCCCATTTACAATTTGAATATTTTACTTGACTTTTAAACATATTGTGAGTTAAGTCAACATTTATTAAATACAAGGGCATTTTACTCCTGTGCTGAGGCTATAGGGAATCACAAAGAAATAGATGGTCTGGGCTTTGAGTCACCTGCAGTCTTGTTAGAAAGTCAAGAATAATATTAACAGAAGCCTCTAAGGAAATAAGCCAATAGCCTAGAGGAAATATATTACCTTACACATATATATCAGGGTTCTGACAATGTGCTAAAAAAGGGATTTAACTGAAGAGAATTTCATGGAGAATTTCACATAGAGCTTTTATTGTTTTCCCCCAGAGATATACACAGACAATATACACAGACATACAAAATATTCGGCTACTCGAGTCTAGCTCCACATGAAGTCAACACCAACTCCAAGCCTGAGGGGCGTGAAAAGGAGGTAGTGTGACTAGAGCCTGGTGGTTGCATTGTGGACAAAGGCTGCCCAGCAGGAACTGCAGTCTTAGTTGGGGGTGCAGTCCCTGAAAGGATCACAGCATCAAAGTCGAAAGAGACTCAGGGAAGAAATACCCTGGCACCTTTCTCTACTCACTGTCAGATATCCCAGAAGCAAGAAGGCAAGGGAGCCTGGGTGTGCAGTCCTTGTGGTCAGCCATCTCCACTCCCTATACCTAACAGTGCAGAAAACGTAGAGCATGGCTGTTGGGGGTGGGTGGAGAAGAACCAGCATTTCATGTTTCCTCATTACTTTTTACCCTGTATATGAGTATTATATTCTTGCAGTAACAAATTATCACAAATGTAGTGGCTTAGAAAAACATAAACTTATTACCTTATAGTTCTTGAGGTCAGAAGTCTAAAACGGGTCTCACATGACTAAAATCATAGCAGGGCTCTATTCCTTCTGGAGACCCTAGGGGAAATCTGTTTCTATGCGTTTTTCAGCTTCTAGACACTGCCTTTGCCCCTTGATTCATGGCCCTGTTCCTCCATCTTCAAAGCCAGCATCAACAGGCTGAGTCCTCACATTGCCATATCTCTGGTTCTCCCTCTTTCGTCTCCCTCTTCCACTTATAAGGACCCCTGGGATTACGTTGGGTCCACTTGGATAACTCAGAATAATCTCCCTACCTCAAGATCATTGGATTAACAACCTTAATTCCATCTGCAGCCTTAAGTCCCTCTATGCCATGCAACCTCACATAGTCACAGGTTCTGGGGATCAGGCTGTGGACACGTCTGGGGGGATTGTTATTCTCCCTGCCACACACTATTAGTTCAAAGAAATTTCCTAGGAATATTGTGACTCTGCTTTTGCCTCATAGTCGTGCAGGTAAGGCAATGATCAAGGGCCCAAATAACTACACTTTGAGGATTGTCACATACCTCCTCTCCTGGTGTTTGTTATTAAATGAAACATAAAGGTGTCACTAGTGGGGTGAGGAGAGTCATAGATCTGCAGGAATTCCATTTGAACACAGCGTTGAATTAGAGAATTTATCAGCTATTCCTTCAATTGGCACTCTGTGATGTTTCAGGTTCTGGCCTTAGGAAAAGATCACATGATAAGGCAATCCTCTTCAACAGGCATTCAGTCAAGTCTCTGAGGGAAAACCAGCCTATACAGTGAGTTATGTGTCTTTCCAGCCTGAGGGAAGAAATCTGCCCCAACCACTTCATATTTGTACTTTTGAGGGACTTAAAACTTCTTTACAAGTTACGGATTCATTTGAGGACTAAAGAAAATGCCTATTTTGCCCTGAGGGAGACTGGACAGGCTTGTGGTAGCCTTTCTCTATATTCCTAACTGACGGTCCCTAAGCTGTCCAGGCTCCATTAGGGCAATTGACTGCTTCAGATTGAAGCTCAACTAACTGGTGCATGCATAACATCACACCGTATATGTTAAAGTCTTCAAAACTTTATGACAGGCACCATAAAAATCAGCAGTGAAACTTTTAAAGCCCGCTAAGGAAAACTGCAGAGCTGACTTTTTTTTGTTGATCAAGAAAAAGAATTTGTGGCCTGTGAAGCTGCATTTTCCTGGCTAGTATAGGTCTACCATACTATAAATATGATATAGATTAAATGGAAACTGATCAGTATTTGCTGAATTATAGTATTAGGTAGTATAACCTTTTCTTCAGGTATAGCTTCAATGGAGGAATTATCCTGAACCTTTGATTAGATGGGTGTTGGGAATTTTAAGAGGGCCCTGTAAAGAGTATCCTTTGAACAAACTGAGATTAAAGATAAAAGAGGAAGGCAAATGGAAGGCTAACTAGTGTATCAAGTGTAACTCCTTTAGCGTATGTGATACATGGAATAGTGGTTAGAGCCTGGACTCTAGGACCACACGGACTGCATTTGAATCTCAGGCGTGCTGCTTCCCGGCTGTGCCATCTTAGGGAAAAATTACTTCCACTCTCTGTGTCTCATTTTCTTCAATGTAAAATGAGGTTGCAAGAGTACGTCTACAACTGATCACTGTGAGGATTAAATACATTTATATGTAAAGCACTTAAAGTTCCAAGAGGAGAAAAAAATACCTGGTGTGTAGTAAGCAGTATGTATTAGCTATTATTATTATTATTTCAAAGGGTAGATTGGAGGATATGGTTCTCTTGGTAGGAAAGTAATCCTACTATTACTGAATCCCAGAATTAATGAGATTAAACATCCTCTATCTCCCAGTGGAGTCATGGCAGGCTGGCCCAGGCTGGCCTTGACTGAGGAAGGCCTACTCGGGTGAAACTTGCAGCAGAGAGGCTGGGAAATTCCTCCCAGTGCAGGAAGCTTGCTTTCAAGAGAACAAAAGAAAGTAGCTAAACTGAGCATGCTCTGTTTATTCTTCTCAAATTTACAGATAAGATGAGTTAGTCTATGTCCTCTGAGATGAAGTGAACAAAGACAGGGCGGCCAGGAGTATTTGGAAAATACCTCCCCTCATAGAAGAAGAGAAAAAATGTTCCTCATGGCAGTTAATTTTTTCCATAGGGTACTGCAAGTTTCCTTTTAATTGGAATTAATAGAAAACTAATTTTATCACAAGTGTAACATGGATTTTTGAACTCGCAACTGGAAAGAATTGGAGTAGCAGGCTTCAGGCTTAGAAGGTGCAGATATTTAAACATTTTTTAAAAACTCCCTCAGTTTCTTTCTTATTCCTGCTTATCTTGTTCATGTTCGTTTTCTCCTATTGCCAGCAAATTTTCTTCACAAGGCAAGGAAGAAGGTCTCTTAACTCTGTGACACAAAAGTCAAGATCTATTCAAACTAGAAAACCCCGAGCAGATTCTCTCAACTTGTCACATGCCTGCCTCTGAACCAATTCTTTGGCCACGAGAATGGTCTGGCTGGGTCACCTACCCCTCTCCCTGTGGTCAGAGAATAGTGTTTTGTGATTGGCAGCTCCACAAGAATCATGCTAAACTTGGGAAGCTTTTAGCTATTTCCGAGGTTCCTGGGAGGGTCCCAGGTCTTCCCCTCTCTGCTTGCATTGTACCTGGTGCAATATTGAATGAAGGAGTGAATAAATGAATGAGTGAATATTACTTGGCCATCTCTGACTCTATCAATAGTTTTTATATTTTAGGCCATTTGTTATCTATTTTCCTAATCTCTAAAATGTATTTGAAAATCTACTTTTCTGGATCTTTAATAAATAGTTATAATTACAGCCTTTGGTGAGGATTTGTGGAAATAAAGAATATGCTTTCTAATATGTCTTTCAGCAATCAATTAATCATTAGGAGCATCTCTGAGTTCCTGGAAATCTCTTAAATCAAGGGAGCAATTTGGCCAGATAAAAGTGAGAAGAGGCCGATGTAGTTCAATGTAGTTCAGAAACAATTGATTTTTTTTTTGAGAGTCTCACTCTACCACCCAGGCGCAGTGCAGTGGTGTGATTACAAACAATGGATTTTTAAAACTTATTTATATTTGAGTCCCACCAGCTTCCCATGTACTCTTTGTTCAAATACACTTTTGTGCCATAAGATAAAATAATTTTCAACTTATTATTTGATAAGCAATACACTATAATGCTTAACTTAAATCCTCCCTTGCAAATGGAAAGGAAAGATTTTTTTCACTCTCTGATTTGGATATAAGAACAGAGCCAGAAATTAAGAATGGCAGGGCAGGTGGTTGACTTGGGCACACAATCCTAGGGAGCAGGAGTGCAGGGAAGGAAGTGAAATAATGCAGGAGAAAATTTTGGCCACTGTTACAGGTGACTCTTCCTTCTAGGGACACTTATTAAATGTGTCTGGGAGCGCATTCTCCACTGGCCAAGGCTGGCTTCAAGGGCATTAATTTTTCTCTCATTCCTTATGTGTACACATGTGAGTTCCAAGTATGTTTTTCTGAGTAGCCCGCCCTGGGATGCCAGAGAAATTCCAGATAGGAGGAAGAGGTATGCCATGCAGGCCCCAACAGAGGCTCTGTCCAGTTGTCCTTGTTGAATCTGGCTGGACTATGTTGCCCTAGTTGCCATAGCAGCAGCCGGAATAAGAGGTGGAGCGGATCAGGAGGACTTGGAAGTGGAGCACAAGAGGTGTGTGATGTGCTGATGCCTTCTGCTGTACATTTCGCTAATGAATTTATTTAAAGTCAGCAGCCTGCCTCCTGACATCATTAACAATCTCCCTCACGTTCTCACCTACAACTAGTGTATTAGCCAGGGGGTATAGTCTTAGGCAGGGGCTATGCATGGATCTGTTCTCAGAACTTCTTCGTAGGCTCTTCCCTGAAGTTCCCAGAATCTACTAATAGTTACTAATTTGCTCTTGTCTCTTCTAATCTGTAGTAGCTGTGATGGTTGATTTTATGTGTCAACTTATCTGGGCCTCAGTGCCCTGATACCTTGTCAAATATTATTCTGGATGTTTTGAGAACATTTTTGGATGAGATTTGCATTTCAATTTGTGGGCTTTGAGTAAAGCAGATTGCTGTCCATGATGTGGATGGGCCTCATTCTATTAGCTGAAGGTCTGAATAAATAAAAGGCTGACCTCCTTTACCACTTCCAAAGAAAGAGGGAATTCCCTGGAAGACTGCCTTTGGACTCAAATTGCAACTGTTTCCTAAGTCTCTAGTGTTTTGGGCTGCCCATCAGATTTTGGATTCACCAAGCCTCCACAATTTCAAGTGTCAACACCTTAAAATCAGTATCTATCTGTCTGTCTGTCTGTCTGTCTTTCTATCTATCTGAAAGCTTTGTAGTTCATTTGGAGAATGATTTGTCATATTTGCACATATGTGTGTGTGTGTATATATATATATACGTGTGTGTGTATATATATATACACACACATACATACACATATACATATATGGGGGGGAGAGAGAGAGAAACAAATATATATGTTTTCCAAGAAGAAAAATATATAATTTTTTCCAAGAAGTATATTTTCTTGGAAGATTTTCCAAGAAGGACTGTGGCATGTTAGGTTGAGATAGAAACTGATGTCAAACAAGGAAGATAGAGGTAGAAATAAATAGAGTGATGTTAATTTGTCAATGGTCTGCTCTTCAGAGTTATAACTATGTTTGCTTCCTCTGGAGGAACCTGTAACTGCAGGGGCTCAGACAGAGAAACAAGGACTCATTTTATCTAAAGACCACTAAAGGACCTTGAACTAGGTCTATCTATCTACAGCTCCCTAAGACTGGCAGAAGCCCAGTTCAAAATCATATGCCCCACAGGTTGCTGGCCACTGCTTCAGCTGTTAGCTTTCTAGAGATTATTTATAGCTTTAGCCCCCATTCTGTGTTAGCTTGTAATAGCTTCACTGTATTTCAGATTTTACAGACATGTCAAAAATGGATAGGTCATGTTGCTTTTGGAACAGTTTACCAAATTCTGCTGTTTTATCTGGGATTTCCATAGAGAGTCCTTCAGACAGGAGCCTGTGTACTTGGTAATGTTTGTTAAGCAAGTTGATAGAGTTGATGAACTCAAGCCACCAATTCAGAAAGTCTTTGATTTTCTTTGTTCACTTGGATACAAGATGACTTTCATCTAGAGCACACACAGTTTTCAGGAGCTTTAGAGCCTGTGATTTCTGCAAAGTGGCTATTTCAACAAATAGCTTTGAGAGCCTGAGCTAATATGTCCTTTGACAAGGTGGTAGGAAAACATATGCTGATATATGTTGGGGTCAGGTTCAGCTCTGTGAGGAAGTAAACTTCTTTGTCCAAAAGTCTACCTGGACAAAAGTATCTGTTATTTGGCCTATGGTATAATCATTAAAGAGTGGTGGTTTCAGAGTCAGAAGGCTGTGTTTGAACAACAGAGGCATTTTGTGATCTTTGCCTAGCCCTGTTACTGCCCGAGTCCTCAGTTCTCTTATTTGTAAATTATAGACATGAATAGTACCTGATCTGTTAGGATGCTACAAGGATTACAAGAGATAATGCACATAAAGAGATGCAGCAGATGTTCCCAGACGTTCTCAGTTCATGAAGCCCTTAGGGTCTCAAGCCAAAAGAAATACGTTAGAGTTCCACTTATTAAGTAGTTAGGTCCATGTAACTTAATACATATTTATGTCCTAACAACTTAGTGGCTTCTTTAAAAGATAATATATGTGCATTGAAGTTAAAAATATACGTTTCATTCTAACCAGAGTTTCTTACCAATGTGAGGTATGTGCCTATTGGGCACTGATAAATTTCTCAGACAAGATCAGATTGGACATTGCTGCTCTCACTTCCTGTTCTACATTGATTTTCCAGCACCACTTGCTTTTTTATCACAGTCTTTGTGGAACACCCAGCTTCACGAAGATTTAATGTATCCAAAAGAATGTAGCATGATCGAATGTTGAAACTGTTAACTTCCTACAATTAGTAGCTCATGCGGCATACTGTAGGTGGAGAGGATCACGATTATAATGTAAAATATCCTCCAGAGCTCCGTTAAGCTCACTATGATGATCTGAGGCAGGATACTATTTGACCACCTCAGGATGACACAGTGTCTGGCACTTTGTTGTCTCTTCTGGAGTCCACCTTCCCTACTCCAGTTGCATATGTTCTTAAAAGTTCTGGGCTGGGTGCAGTGGCTCACACCTGTAATCCCAGCACTTTGGGAGGCCGAGGCAGGTGGATCACCTGAGGTCAGGAGTTTGAGACCAGCCTGATCAATATGGTGAAACCTTGTCTCTACTAAAAATACAAAAATTAGCCGGGCATGGGGGCAGGTGCCTGTAGTCCCAGCTACTCAGGAGGCTGAGACATGAGAATTGCTTGAACTCAGGAGGTGGAGGTTGCAGTGAGCCAGGATCATGCCACTGCACTCCAGCCTGAGTGACAGAGCAAGACTCTGTCTCAAAAAAAAAAAAAAAAAAAGTTCTTCTGGGTGATTTATATGTATAACATACCTTGTTGTGGAGGGATGACATTTCAGCAAAGACAGTGACAGGCATATATAATCTGATTAAATCATCATTACTCAGTATGGGTAGCTGCTTTGCACAGCACCATTCTGGATGTCCTTTCTGTCTGTGTTGCACTCCTGAGAACACAGCATGAATGACGTCCCGGGGAGTACAGAGTGGAGACACTGGAGAATAGGGCTATGGGCATGTTGCTAAAAATTTCCTATGGGTTTTCCATTTTATCCTTTAGAATACCTTAATAGGCGTAGAGAGGCAATATAGCTTAATAATACATTTGTTTCTGGAGATATAAGGGTTGTGTTAAAATCTTGGCTCTGTTGCTTAACACTGGTGTGATCTTGATAAACTTGCTTAAGTTCTGAATGTCTGTTTCTCCATCTACAAAACGAGTTAGTAATAGTCACCTACCTCATTGAATTCTCAGGAGGATAAGTTATTGAATGCATATGAAGTCCTTAGAATAGTGCCTGACACCTGCTAAACATTAGCTTTTTTTGTAAGTACTATTATCTTTCTTTTATATATTATTATTTATAATCGAAAATTAAGGCTTTAGAGATATTAAATAGCTTGTCTAAGTTTTATGGCTGGTAAGCAGTGATGCTGGTGTTTGTCTTTTTCCAGTTACAGTGTTCTGGAGGGAATGTTTTTCTCCAGTTTGAGAGGGCTAAGTGTCACCTTCTAGATAAACAGTTATAACTTCAGGATACCAGAATACCTTATTATTTAAACCCTTATGATTTAGGGAATGTATAACCCATTTCAAAGTCTGTTATCAGCTCTTTTTACACATAGCTCTTTAATTTTGCCAACCTGTGGCTCAATAGTAAATCAATACAACAATGTTGTATTATAACATTTCGCCATGACCAGCTTATTTCTTTACTTAAGGGAAGTCCAATGTCTAGTCTTGTACTTTCCTCTCATGCAGCAAGACTACCAAGGCCCATCAAAAAATTATGGCATGTGCATATCTAGTTTCCCTTGAGTGTTTCCATCCATGCCTATCCGCCTTAAGAAATAACAGTGAATGATCTCATTTTACACAGTATCTTTTAACCAAGTGGCTATACTGAAAAATGGTAAGAGGATTTCAGACTTTTGGCTTGGAGGAGATAGATAGAAATATGCAAAGCCTAAGCCCTTTGGGCGATACCATGGATATGTTATTTCAGGTAGTCTTACTTGCAGAAAGAGCCTGAGATCCTAATGCTCAGGGTGGGACACTGGGACAGGGACCTGAAGGAAAGGGAAGGACAGGGAAGAAGGGTAAGAAGCAGTAGACTTTTTCTTTCATAATTAGCTGAGTCCAGCTTCATAGGCAGCCATTTAAAGGGGAGAAAACACAAGAGAAAGGCTACTGACATTTACTGATTCCCTGTGCCAGGTATTGTGCTAAGCATTTTCACTTCTTAACCTTTTACGTTCTACAAAATAATACTGCAATACATATACTATTAAGCAGAATATACTGTTGAGGAAATCCAGAAAGCTCAAGTAAGTTGATTAAGATGCAGTGCTTGCTCACAAGTGATACAACTGGGATTCCAAAGAATCTCTGCCCCTGCATTGTGTTATGGAGTACTTGACATGACTATTAAAAATGTTCCTATTTATGTTTGTTTTAATATAGCCAGTTGTGTTTAAATTTGCAAGAGTTAATTACGCTGTGACTTCTTAACTCTGAGTTAAGTGACATCACATTGGTAGCTTGAAATCAGCCAGCATAGTGTCTCAGTCTTCTTGGGCTACAGTAACAAAACACCACAGATCAGTGGCTTAAACAACAGACATTTATTTTTCACAGTTCCAGAGGCTGGGAAGTCCCAGACTAGGAATTGATTTGGTTCCTGGTGAGGGCTCTCTCCCTGACTTGCAGACAGCTGCCTTCTTGCTATGTCCTCACATGGCAGAGAGTGGAAGCAAGCTCAATGGTGTCTTTTCTTAGAAGGGCACTAATCCCATCATGACGGCCCCACCTTTATGACTTCATTTAAACTTAATTGCTTCCCAAAGTCCCCATCTCCAAATACCACTGGAGGTCAGGGCTTCAGCAGGTGAATTTGAGGGGGAAACAAATTATTCCATAGCATGGTCGCAGCTTTAAATTGCATATTTACACTATGGAAATTGACAAACATTGCTTGACTTCCTGGAGTAATATACCAACCTTTTCCTTGGGATGATGCATAATAGTAAGGTTTGGGATGGCAGAAGGTTATGTTTCTATATGGTAAAAAAGGAGAAGGGCATCTGTGGAAGGGCACATGAAAAAGAAAAACACTGGTGAATTATCAGGCAGATCAATTTTAGGAAAAAGCAGGGGCAAATGCTGCAGATGAAAGTTGAACAACTGAAAATTGATTCCCATGAAATTATTATATAGGTGCTTGCATTTACCCTAGACAGTCTTTGTGTATTCCCAGAGATATGTGTAATCTAGTTTGAAGACTACCAAAGAAAAGATTTAGTATTAAAAAGAAGAAAGACACAGTCCCTTTAAGTAGCTCACAGTGTAATGGGAGGGATAGATAAAGAAATAGACAATTCAAATATGGTATAAATCATGTTACAGAGTCTTGTCAGGTCCCTTCTACATGAAGTGAGAAGTTTGCAAGGCTCAGAGGATATATTCATCCACAGCATGTTACCCTTCCTTTGGGTCATGGTCAGAATACCTGGGATCCTGGAATTCTAACTCTGCACAGCCTCTCTCCTGGACTTGTCCTCCTGAGGACACTTGTGTGCACCTGCTAGGCCTGAAGGGTGGGGAAGGGAGAGCTGTTTGTGGGGAATGTGGGCAGAGGGTGAGATTGCAGACCGGGATATCTACATGAGTCACCTGATGTGCTGGATGAAGCTAGGGGTGAGAGGATAAAGGAAGAGGACTCTGGGTTAGGGATGGCTCATTGTGTGCAGCCAAGTGCTGGCAAAGAACATTGCAGGCCTGAGAAGGCTAAATTTGAACCAAGTGTTTCACATTATGAAAGTTTATTCAAGACAAAAAGGAACATATTTAATGGCTTGTTAGCTGGATTTATAGATTTCAAATATTTAGGTACATAGTATGTGCACCTCAATTTCTACTCTTACTCTAGACTCCAGCAATGTTGAGGTGGGGAGTTTGGGGCAGCTACATAAGTTTTAAAGCATAATATTTTAGAGGAATAAAATAACCATTGAATTTCACAAAGATTAGGAGCAGTCAGCCTAACAGAGATTAAGGTTGGAAAGAGGGAAACAAGAAACAAGAAACAGGAAAGGCAGGCAAAAAGTGATAATTAATTAATATGATGACAGTGAGAATAAAGAGGATGGATGGGTTAAAGAAATATTTAGGCTGTATAATCTACAGAGCTTACTTGTGACATTCAATTACTATTCAGCTTGAGATACCCCGAAACCAGTTGCCTAGTTCGGCAAGGATCTTAGGAGAAAAGTCGGGGCTTGAGCTATGAATCTGGGGGTCATAAGTGTGTGCAGGGGTTGCTGAAGTCATGGGTGGACAGCGGGGTCCCTTGAGAGGTGTGTAGCATAAGATGAGGAGAGCCCTAAGACCAGATCCCTGGGGTACACCATTTAAGATACAAGTAGAGAGAGAAGAGACCTTGAAGAATGCTGAGAACAAATGGCTAGAGAGTACAGGAGAAACCCTTAGGCTATGGTGTTGGAAGCCAAGAGGGAAGCATCTTTAGAGGAGAAAGGTCAACAGGTGCAAATGCTGCAGAATTGCCACATAAAATACATATGGGATAGTGTCTACTGGATTTGGCAATATTTCACATTGATTTAGTCTGCTCGGTAAATATTCTTAAATGACTATGTATTGGATATCAGGAATAAAGTAAATGTGTAACAAAAAAAATGACACAAAATGTTCACCACCATGTAGGACTGTTTTCTCTAGGATGTAAATATAGCCATGTTCTTCTAGTTACATTGAACTTAAATCATTATTATATAGCCAGGTACTTGCCACTGGCCAAGAGCCTAGCACAACTTAAGTACTGTGGAGATGTTAATATCTGGAAGCAGGTTGACTTTTAAAGACGGGGGAAATAAGATAAAGTAAAAACAGATGAATTTGTGGGCGAAATTTTCTAAAATGTCATGTCAATCAGGGACATTTGAATAATAGAACAGGAAGTCTAAAAAATTACCGAATTCTTCCCAATTAAGGAAAGCTAGAACCACTGCAGTCTTATACTACCTGCCCCTATTTTACTGGAAAGCCTTATGGGATGCTTGCTTTAATAAACAAAATGCTACCAAATAATACCTCAACTGAAAGGGCATTATGATTATCATGTCAAAATCATTTGGCCAAAGAGAGAGAGAGAAGAATCTCAACAAGTATTCCCTGAATTTGAGAACTAAGCCTGTTCCCCTTTATGACAGTATGCTCCTGGTGTTGAATTATGTGTGTATTTCTGCTTCCAAATCGTGGTGCCTGCACTTCTTTCTGAACTTCTATTCCCATCCATACCAAATCCCACGCATCCTCCACAACCTGCAAAAATCCCACTTCTTCCAAAACTTCTTTTCCAGGCTTGCCCTCTGATGGTATATTCTGCTCCTTTGGCTTTCCTCATCAACTGCTTTTTGATATCTTGTGAACCATTACCCCACATTAGTCATTTATTTGGACTATCTAATCTCCCTTGTCATCTTCTCTCTTTCCCACAGTACCTATTACTGTGGTTAGGAGATTCTAAAAAAATATTTTTTGAAGGAATATATGATCAGCACAGGACAGTAAATATGCCAAATGAAAGGTGTTCTTGCATAAGTGACATGAACAAGGGCTGCTTGTTCATGTCTTAGAAATGAATAATCAACGGAATGTTAGAGTCAAAAGGGGCCTGGTCTAGTTCTAAGGTCAATTTTTGACTTTAGTTCAATGTTTGGAGTGATCATGTTGTGAAGAGAGCTTTGAGGCATGTCCTTTATGTCTAGGTAGGTGGAGCTGTAGGGACTGGGACAGTCAGTCCCCAGCCTCTTGCTCTCACATGCATTGCTTGCTCCTCTTTGTGCATGACAGATAAACTGACCTTGTAGACTGCATTTTTCAGGCTTCCAGCTGAGTTCAGCTAGGAAGAGGCTGATGGGAGATTGGAGGGTGGGAGAAAGGAGCCAGGGTATCTCGCCCTTGCTCTAATATTTCCGGGAGTGGTTCTATCTCCTTTGTGGCTCCATATCCTGCTGGACAAGCTGCTGTGGCTCCAGTTTTACTGGCTTTCAGGATCTGACAATCCTGTGTCCACCCTTGAGTGATAGTGGTTTACTGTGTTGCCAATCTCTGGGTGCCTCACTGATTCCTATTTGGTTTTCTTAAAAAACATTTACAGGAGGCCATTGATTCGGACTGTGCTTCTGTACTAGGTCCAAGTAGGCCAAACCAAATGGAGTCACTCGTGCTAAAGAGTTCCATGTCACTAAGCCGAAATGAAATTGCTTCTCTGGTCTTCCCAGAAATCAGGAGGCAGAGAGGGATAAACAGAAGGAGAGAGTAGCCAAATTCCCAAACCAGCCAGTTTTAGCCAATATGACAGGGAAGTTCCCTGGTACCCTCTGCTATAACCTTTACAAGAAAAATTACTTTGAAATGACCGAACTGTTTTTGTTGTTGTTGTTGTTGGTCCTTGTTTCTGCTTTCTGCAGCCTTTTCTTTTCTCTAAATACTCACTGCCTATGTTGCAGAGAAGAGCTCTCTGAACCTCTCCTGGTTCTGAGGGTGGCCTGACTCACGAATTGTTCTTTGCTTAAATAAACTCTGTTATATGTGTTTTGTCTGAAGTTTTTCTTTTATCAGCTTCTAAATTATGCCATCACCGAATAATCAAATTTCTTTTATCAAATTCCCTTGTTTGAAATATGTGTTATATATTTCAAAGGTGAAGGGGGGGTTTGGAGAAGAGGAAAAGCACAGAAAAATGAACGGTCTCTTCAAGAGAGAAATACGGGAATAGGTTACTGAAAACAACACGTGCAAAAACATTGACAACAAATGTGAGACTTCACTAGAATTAACAGCAGAAAAAAGATTTTATCGTTGGAGTAATTTGAGAATTGATTTCTCTGCCTGAGCTCAGTGGAGCCAGAAAGGAGACAAAGGAGAGCTTGTGATCTGATGGAGATGAGCTGGGAAAATTGACTTTGGCACTTTGGCCCGGGGAAGGAAATGAACCGTACATAAGTAGTAAAAAGGGAGTCAGCTGCTACTTGGATGAGTCTTGATTTTAACGTGGTGCCACTGACAGGTCTTTGACATCGTGGGAAGTTTCTACCTACACAAGATTGGCAATGCAGTGGACTGAATAGCCATGAACAATTATTGGTGACAGAGCAGAATTTCCAGATTAGCACCCTTTTGCCTTATTTGTTTATAAATCACCAGTAGATACATTTCTTTCATAGAAAACCTCCTACATCTAAAGATGGTCTTTAGGCTGTGTAATTTCCCTACTGTGGCCAATTTCAGTGCCTGTATCTTTTTTTTTTTTTTTTTTTTTTTTAATGGAGCTATGAGTTGATGTTCCTTGAACTGGAAAATGAGAGTATGCCAAGGGTCCTAGAGACCATACCCCTAGATAAAAGAGAAAAATATTCTCATGAAAACAGCAACAACAACATAAAAGAATCTGATTTATCCCTTTCTCTAACCTTATTTTTTCAATCAAAGCTAAGGCTGTACGAAATTAAAGGAAATTCCTAATCTGAAGAAGGATACATCACAGGGTGATTTGGAAAATGTAGCCAAGGAGATCAAGTCTGGGAACAGGCTGGTTTTCAATTAGTTGAAAGCATTTAATCTTTGCAGGTTTTCTAGGAAATGCCGCCTAGACATTGGTTCTTTCAAATCCTTTTGTTTTCTGGTTTTCCTAGGGTTGAAAGTGGTTTGCTGGTTGGATTGGGATCAGGTGGACTTTTGTGATGTAAATGGAATGTTAGTATTCTGCCAAAGGCAACCTTTGCATTATTTGATGACATTTCCTCAGGATCCTCCAAAGGAAGTCAGAGGCCCCCAGACTTCCACATTGAATTGGGGTGGCACCATTTGTTCACATTTTGAGGGAAATCAGTCTTTGCCCTTTAAGCCAGAGCTGTTCCAGTTTTTGGACACTGATTAGCAAGGAACTTTCCAGAAATCACATCTTGTTTTGGTATTTTGCTTCTTTCTCTTATTTATTTGCTTCTTAAAGGCTTCATTCAAAACCTAGATGAGGTGGTATGTGCCTGTATTCCAGGCTACTCTGGAAAATGAATGGTCTCTCCAAGAAAGAAATATGGGAATAGGTTACTGAAAACAACCCGTGTGAAAACACTGACAACAAATGTGAGACTACTACTCTGCAGGCTGAGATGGAAGGATCACTTTGAGTCCAGGAGTTCTTCTCTCCTGGGACCATGCCTCTAAAAGAAAAAAAAAAAAAGAGAGAGAAAAAGAAAGACAGAAAAAAAGACAAAAAGAAGCTCTATTCAAATGCTTCACAAACTTTTCTTTTGACCTCTTTTAACTGAATTTTTATAAGGGAGATGTATACAAATATATGATTTTCTATATATCTTACATAAATTTCTTTTTCTAATTAATTTTCAACCTGCAATGTGATTTCAAATACTAATACAAGGCTCGACCTCACTAATAGCAGCAGATTTCCAATTTGCCAATAATTTGGATTTGTATATTGTGACATGTCATGGATTTCAGGAAAAAAACTGCATAAATCCTAAAAGAACAGGGACCCAGGACTGTAGACCAATGAAAGTGGAAGTGCTGAGGGCAATGTGTTTCCATCCTTTCTTCTCTGCTCTTGCTCTGAGGCTGGAGGCTCCGGGCTAGGCAACAGGGGTCTGGAGCTGAGGCTCTTAGACAATGGAAGTTCATAACAGAGACAGAAAACAACTACAATATCGATTGTTTCCCTTCTTAAAGTCTCAGTTTCTTCATTGCTTACATGGATCTTTGTGAAATAATAGTAATAATAGATAACATTTTTTGAGTATTCCTTCCTTGTAGTATTTTAAGTGTTCTTCACGTATCAGCTTATTAAATCTTCCAAATAATCCTACAATGTAGGTCCTTCTGTTCTGCCTCCTCTCTCTTTTCTCTCTCATTCCCAAATCTCTTGAATGCTGACTACTTCTCTGCAGAGTAACTCCTAGTCTCTCAGTTCGGTGGAGTGACTTCAGGTTATTTTTCATTGTGGGCAATGACTTCTCCAATCTATGTAATTTTCCACAACTTGCCTGTAAGTTTGGGAAGAGAGCAAGCATGCAGAACCTCCCCTTACTGGCAGCAAGTCCTCAAGCATTCTTTTTAAAGGGGCTTTGTGTCAAAAGAGGTGATGAACATACTCTTGGATTTTGTTATCTATTGTCTAAGGAAGTGCCCTGAGTACTATATATAGCTGTAAATGAAACTCAGTTTGCAGCTATATACCTTACAAGCCTACACAGCATTTAATCTCTTTTCATCTCTTTTAGGAAAGCTGTGCTTTGAAAGCTCCCATCTCTCAACACACCATCCATGGCCACACAAGCTGTCTGCCCACCAGACTGGGGTCTCTTCTGTTGAACAGAAGGCTGACCAAAAGCTGACCCAGCACAAAGCCCAGCTTTCCATACCAACAGTTACTATTAGCTAGGCTCTCAATTACAGTATCGACTTTCTGAAGGAAGACTAGAAAAGAATCACTATCCTCATTTCCAGATATATCTGAAACAAGGGCACAATGGTAGTCATTAACCATAAAGATAAGGTTAATTTGCTTTCCTTCTAAATCTGAATGCTAATGTAACCATTTAAATAGTGCCAACAATGGAAATAAACAGAAGGCTGAGTTAAACCACAAATGTACAGGCCTGTATCATTTGGCAAAACATAAGGGCTAGCGGTATTGAAATCACAGCATTAAAGCTGACATGTAAAAACGAATTGTAGGACTATTTGGGGCCAGCAGAGCAATTTATCAAATGGTACCAAGGGGACCCTAGAGATAGGAATGTGTCCTATTTGAAATAAGGAAATGCAACGTCATAACATTACTTAGAAACTGAGTACTTGAAATTCTTCTAGCCCAAATCTCCTCGCTTGTACTCCACATTCTGCAAATTTTTGGAGTTTTGAGGCATAGGTTGGGAAGAACCCCCAAAGTGCACATGATTTGCCCAGAGGGAAAGAGAGGAAGGTGATGTGGTGGGAAGCCAGTAGGAAATGGCTCTGCCCTTCAACCTGCCCTGGGTCACTGCTGAAGAGCAACAGGTCCTTTCTTCTGCCTGGCATGTTTTCTACACATCTTCATAACTCTAAATTATATACTACTCTTAATCCTACACGGTGGAAATGGACAATGATTTCTAGAGGACTTCTCTGCAAATAAATGAATGATGTATGTGTGTATAAAACACAGCATTCTGCATGAAGCTTCACACACCTCAGTGTGAACTGGCCTAGTTCCTGTGCTTTGGCCAAGTGCTTGTGTAGTCTACCATGTGTACTAGGGGTGTTGTGTGGTGGTTAGTGTAGCTAGTAGGAATTGTGGTGATGACATTTGGGGCCAATCACTTGCAGTTGTATAGCTCCATGCAAAATGTTTAGTTTGTCTGTACCTCAGTTTCATCATTTGTAAAATGGGTGTGATGATCTCTACTTCACAGGGTTATCCTAAGAGAGTGTGTGTGTTTATCTATTTTACTTGCAATATGTCTAGTAATTATTAGTTCTCAACAAATAACTGTCACACTATTATTACTGAAAGCCAGTGCTGCCCCATAGACTTAGAGAATCTGGGGGAGGACATAGGATATTTATCTATGAAACAGTGAGTAAGCAGGGCTTTTTTTTTTTTTTTTTTTCGCTTTCTCAAACTGAAAATCACTTCTCTCACTTTCATTTTCCTGTGTCAGTTTGTTTTCCTAAGGATGGATTCCTGGGTAGCCTGCATGGGGCTCTTGTAGGCACAGGACTGGAAGTGGAAGATCTAATTATCTTTCCATTTCTTGTTGGCTGACCTTGGCCAAGTTCCTTAACTCTTTGGAGTCTCCATTTTTTTAATCTATAAATTGAGAATAATACCATAGTTCTCTATTTGTGAAGTCCAAAGAGATCATGAAATACTTGTTTCCTGCAATTTATTATAAAGCATAAGGCTTTATTACATTATGGTCATTTATGGATGTGTCTTGCTTCTCACACTAGACAGAAAGATTCAGAGCTTACTGACTTGAACAACCAGTTTTCAAAAGCTATAAGCTAGTGAGGGAAACCCACTGTAAAAATTACAGTAGAGCAACTATTATTAGATAGGCATTTCTAGTCCACCATTTTGTCCATTGAGGCTTGTTGCCTTTTTCCATATAAATTGTTTTGATTTTTCCAAAGAAAGTCCAACAAAGGAGAAAATGCATGGTTGGTATTATCAGGGAGAATTTCCAAGATCCAGGACTAGGAAGGGCAGACAATCAACAGTAATGACAGGCTCAAGGTACCCTCTTACTGGGGTGAGTTTTGAGTTATGATATTATATGGGGTATATTTATCCTCCTGTTCCCAGAACAACAACAACAAAAAACCCAAACCAAAACAAACAAAGAAAAAAAGCAACCAATCACCAACAACCAACCAAACAATCAACAACTCCCCTAGTCAACATCAGAGAAGCCAAATACGAGTAGTTTTAAGTTGCTGCTCCTTGGATGGCACAGAATTAAATCTCTCCGATGCTTAGGTCAAGAGCATTCAATTGCGGACAGCCACAGTCTGGGACTCTGACAATGTGTATTTGGTGCCCTCACACTGGGCTCCCAAGGGAAACCAACAACGCTTATTGAGTAACTGTAGAGACTGGGGATGAAGTTTCATTCTTTCTTATTACCACCTCCTGTGATCCTAACAGGGATCTTTATTTGGGGTAATCTAAATCTCAAAGTTCATTAGTTCTTTGGAGTGATGTTTTGTTAGGGTGTGTAAGGGTTCCCGTTTGAAATATATAAGCAACAGTTATTTACACATAAGATCTAAGACATCTACAAACAGTATGTTTGCCTCTAGCCACATTGCTCAGGAAAACTATTAACCATTGTTAAATATACAGTTGCCCATGTAAGAAGCCTCTTGATTACAGATTCTGAGAGACTACCCTTGTGACTTTGATTGGGACTCAACATTTGAAACCATAGAGTCTTAAAATGCCTTCTAATAAATAGATCTACTGGATTTGAGTACTCCAGTGTATTAGTCCATTCCCACACTGCTAATAAAGACACACCTAAGACTGGATAATTTATAAAGGAAAGAGGTTTAATTGACTCACAGTTCAGCAGGGCCTCAGGAAACTTACAATCTTGATGGAAGGGGAAGCAAACACATCCTTCTTCACATGGTGGCAGCAAGGAGAAGTGCAGATCGAAGGGGGGAGAAGTCCTTTATAAAACCATTGGATTGCGTGAGAACTCACTATCATGAGAACAGCATGGAGGTAACCATCCCCATGATTCAATTACCTCCCACCAGGGTCCTCCCATTATACATGGGGATTATGGAAACTACAATTCAAGATGAGATTTGTGTGGGGACACAGCCAGACCGTATCAACCAGTTTCAGCTGTTCTGTAAAACATGAAGTCATTCCTCTAAGCTTCCATCCCCAGGCCTTCCAAAGTGAATTTCCTCAACACTGCTTAGTTTTTAATTTAAAGCACATCATCCCAGACATACTGTCTACTCAGTTCTTGCTACATAATGTGATAACTTCATTTTTATTTATGTAGATTTTGTGAGTAGTAAAAGGACCCAGATGACCATGGTTAAAGAGCATACCTGAAAGATTAGTTTCAATAAAAATGACAGAATGGATTAATATGCAACAAAGCGTAGCTGAACAGCTACTATATGCCCAAGGCAGTGGTGGAGAATTTCACATTATCACATTTTAACAATCTATGAAGGAGACATTATTATTTTTGGTTTACTGATAAGAAATAAAAGGATCAAAAAAGTTAGGTAACTTTTCCAGTGTTACATTGCTGGTTAATGATGTAGCTAAATTATTAAATTTTATCTTGAATCCACTGTTTCTGGAGGAAATCGTTTTTTTTTTTAATTTATTTTTTGCTTTTATTGTGGTTTTCAAGAAGTACCTCAGAGATTCCACCTTGTCCTTTAAGCAGTAGTTGAGGGACTTAGATTGATTGCTTCAGGACACTGTGACTAGTTAGAGACATATGCAAAACTACTTACATAATGATAAACTTTTCAAATGGAGAGTCTACTTTGTGGCTACTTTCAATCTATATTTTAGAAAACAATTATTTTTGTTTGTCTTCTACATATTCCTGTATATATGTTCAGCAGCAGGGCAGATTCTTATAAGAAAGGCAATCATAGATTAGCTTTTGAACTAATCAATAAAAAAATTTCAGCTCTAGTCCAAAAGACTATCATGATTTAATTGTAGATAAAATCCAGCATGCCTAAATGAGGCTACTTGAAATCCTGATTTCTTTTTTTTTTTTACATTGTGAGTAAAATGTGTGTGTGTATTTTGGTTAACTGATTTTTTTTTGGAAGAAAGTGTATTATCATAAGATGATGAATTTTCTTCAAAAATGGGATAATTTCCTTCAAAAATTCTCTAATATATATAATGTTTAGCAAAAGTAGCATCATGGAACAAGATACTTGTATTTAAAATTCTATTTAAAAGGCTCTGGAGACATTTCCTGCAATATTTAATAGAACTTTGAAAATTAAACTTACATACTGTTTGCTTAGTTAAGAGTGCTTTTCTATTTTTGCATAATTTAAGACACTGCAAGAAAAATAGGATTCTTGAATCTGGAAAATAAATTCCTTTCTCTTGAGCCAGTCTCATTTTGGTGGTCAAAGTGCCTTCCTCATTTCCCTTGTGATTGAACACCAAAGGTGTCTTCAGGGTCATCACTCTATGTGGGACATTAAAGGTCACATGTATATAAATAAAGAGCCAAAAGCTTGTCTAAGTGTTTTAGGAAAGTTCAGAGTCTTTCCATAGGCTAATTTATCATCATTTCTACGAAGTCTCAGCAAATGAGAGAGCACAATGAATGAGGATGAGAATCTGATAGAAGTGTAAGCCTGGTCTGGGCAAAATTGTGAATTTAGCCAAGTTTGTCCTGGGTTCCCCTCCTTTCTCTTTTCCTGCAGTCCCTACCCCACTGTGATCAGTTACCCAGTTGCTTAACATTGCCCCAAAATTCTTCCGCTGAAAAGTCTTACCTTGAATGAAGCCCAACTTTTCCATCTCCTTTTGTCCAACAGGAATCTTACATGCACTGAATACCTTCAAGTCAGATACTTGACGTTGTTTTATCCTTTCAACAATCTCAAAGTAGTGTTAGAGGACATTGTTTCCATTTTATACACAAGGCTCATATATATTACACAAATTTCCCAACTCATATCAGTAACGATTAGTAGAACTAGTGATATGGACCCAGGTATGTTTGAGTGACATCTCATATGCTTACCACCATAAAATGCTGCTTCCCATTCTAATTTACTAGTTTAATTTTTCTAATTCTTTAGAGGCCAGCAAAGTGAGAACAACTCACAAACCAGCTCCAAATAAGGTATTAATGGCTGATATCATCAGTGGGAGCATGGAGGAGGGCCACCATTTGTCTGCAAGTATTATAGTTCTTCCTCCTGAGGTCAGCCATTCTTGCCCTTGGGTGGTCCTGTCCTTTGAATGAGCCTTGATCTCAGGAGGTGAGCTTGTGGCCCTTCACCCAAGTGGAAATTTCATCTTCTCACTTGCCCATTCAAGGGTTCTTGTTTGTTGAATATCCTAGCTCAAAGTATATTCCTCTCTGATAATCTTCATATTTTAAAAGTAGCCTTAAATACCCTAACCAAAGTGATAGAATTGTGTAGAAATTTTAGGCATAGGACAAGGGAAACAGCACTTTTGTCCTGTCTCTCCATCCTGCCTCCCAAGCCCATCTCCTCCCAAAGAAGTGACCTACATCACTTGCATACAGAAGCAGCCCTTGCATCTTCCTCAAAGCGTCATCAAACCTAATTTCCCTGTATTAGTCTTTTCATGCTGCTGATAAAGACTTACCTGAGACTGGGTAATTTATAAAGAAAAAGAGGTTTAATGGACTCACAGTTTGACATCACTGGGGAGGCCTCATAATCATGCAGAAGACAAAGGGAGAGCAAAGGGACTTCTTAGATGGTGGTGGGCAAGACAGAGGGAGATAACTTGTGTGGGGAAACTCCTCTTTATAAAACCATCAGATCTTGTGAGACTTATTCACTATCGTGAGAACAGCATGGGAAAGACCCACCCCCATGATTCAATTACCTTCCGTCGGGTCCCTCCCACAACATATGGGAATTGTGGGAACTATAATTCTAGATGAGATTTGGGTGGGGACACAGCCAAACCATATCATTCCACCCCTGGCCTCTCCCACATCTCATGTCCTCATATTTCAAAAACAATCATGCCTTTCCAACAGTCCCCCAAAGTCTTAATTCATTTCAGCATTAACTCAAAAGTCCACAGTCCAAAGTCTCATCTGAGACAAGGCAAGTCCCTTTAGCCTATGAGCTTGTCAAATCAAAAGCAAGTTAGTTACTTATTAGATACAATGGGGGTATAGGCATTGTGTAAATACAGCCATTCCAAATGGGAGAAATTGTCCAAAATGAAGAGGCTACAGCCCCATGCAAGTCCAAAATCCAGGGAAGCAGTCAAATCTTAAAGTTCCAAAATGATCTCCTTTCACTCTATGTCTCACATCCAGGTCATACTGATATAAGAGGTGGGTTCCCATGGTCTTGGACAGTTCCACCCTTGTAGCTTTGCAGGGCACAGCATCCCACCTGGCTGCTTTCATGGGCTGGCATTGAGTATCTGCAGCTTTTCCAGGCACATGGTGCAAGCTGTTGGAGGATCTACGATTGTGGGGTCTGGAGGACTGTGGCTCTCTTCTCACAGCTCCACTAGGCAGTGCCCCAGTGGGGCCTTTGTGTGGGGGCTTCAACCCCACATTTCCCTTCTACACTGCCTTAGCAGAGGTTCTCCATGAGGGTCCTGCCCCTGCAGCAAACTTTTGCCTGGGCATCCAGGCATTTCCACACATCCTCTGAAATCTAGGCGGAGATTCCTAAACCTCAATTCTTGACTTCTATGCACCTGCAGGTTCAACACCATGTGGAAGCTGCCAAGGCTTGGGGCTTGCACCTTCTGAAGCCATCGCGCAAGGTGTACCTTGGCCCCTTTTAGCCATGGCTAGAGTGGCTGAGATGCAGGAAACCAAGTCCCTAGGGTGCACACAGCAGGGGGGCCCTGGGCCCAGCCCACAAAACCATTTTTTCTTCCTAGTCCTCTGGGCCTGTGATGGGAGGGGCTGCCATCAAGTTGCAAATTTTCTGAACTTTTATGCTGTGTTTCCCTTTTAAAAGTGAATGCTTTTAACAACACCCAAGCCATGTCTTGAATGCTTTGCTGCTTAGAAATTTCTTCTGCCAGATAAACTAAATCATTTCCTTCAAGTTCGAAGTTTCACAAATCTCTAGGGCAGGGGCAAAATACCACCAGTCTCTTTGCTAAAACTTAGCAAGAGTCACCTTCACTCCAGTTCTCAACAAATTCCTCATCTCCATCTGAGACCACCTTAGCCTGGATTTTATTGTCCATATCATTCATTATCAGCATTTTGGTCAAAGCCATTCAATAAGTCTCTAAGAAGTTTCAAACTTTCCCACATTTTCCTGTCTTCTTCTGAGCCCTCCAAAGTGTTCCAACCTCTGCCTGTTACCCAGAGAGGTTGGCTGGAGAGGCGTCACGATTATGGTGGAAGACGAAGGAAGAGCAAAGAGACTTCTTACATGGTGGCAGATGAAAGAGAGAGAGAGAGAGAGAGTGCTTATGCAGGCAGTCTCCCTTTTATAGAACCATCAGATCTCGTGATCTCGTGAGACTTATTCACTATCATGAGAACATTATGGGAAAGACTCACTCCCATGATTCAATTACCTCCCACTGGGTCCCTCCCATGACATGTGGGAATTGTAGGGGCTACAATTCAAGATGAGATTTGGGTCGGGACACAGCCAAACCGTATTACTCACCCAGCATCAGAAATTAAGTAAGAGTAGAAATGTGAATGTGGCAAAGACAGTATGAGCTAAATATTTCCTGTGCTTTTCTAAATCACCTCAGTTCCCTGCAGTTAAGTTCAGACGATGTGACCAGTTTGGGCCCATAGGCTATGAATACAAGCTAAAATTAGTGTTCTTCCTCTATCTCTCACGCCCTGCTTAAGGAAAGGTGGAGAAATCTAGATCCCTGAATTCCCACATGAAGGAGCATGAGCATGGAAAATTTGTCCCATCCACATCAGACTTTTCCTGAGAAAGAAAAGCATCTTTGTTTTGTTAAGTCACTGAGATTTTGAGGTTTGTTACTGGAACCTATCATGTTCTGGAGAAAACAGGGCGATTTTTATGTGAAATGTCCTCCTTGTTCTCAGGTTATCTGCTCTATGAACTGACCTTGCAGAAACAGATGTTATTTGAAGGAAAATCCTCCCTACAAATTTGGAATTTGTTTCAGCTTCACAATGGCAGTCTTCAAAAACCTTCGATCAGCAGTCTAGCTTATATTAATATTTAGTTTATTGAGGCTATTGAGTATTGAGGAACAAAATTAGTTGCAGTCTGAGAGGATAGGTAATAACTATCATTCACTCGTAGATGCTGTGATTTTACCCATTCCTGCAGATAGCTGGCAAAGGCTGATGTTTGACATGTGATGCAGTATTGCAGACACTACTTTTCCATGTTGAAATGGCATGGATGATAGAGCTGCTATTTAATGACAGATGCTACTATGGCCTGTAATGTGTAGTTCTGGCTTTGGCACTAGTTTCTCTTCTTTCTCAGGGATTTCCAGGGTTAAAGTAATAGATATTCTCTGTATTATTCTCACAAAGACAAGAACAAAACAATAGATCACTATAAAGGAAGTTTACAACATTGCTCCCAACCCTCCCTGGGCCATTTGGCCAGGACATTCCTGTGTGTTTGACAGAAGGCTCTGCCTGCCTCTCTCAGCCTCTAAGCTTTGTGTCATGCTCCAAGGAACATGCAGATGGCAAAGATGCCAGATGCCCCAACCACATTTTTCTGGGTTGAAGATGTTTAGAAAATTGTAAGCAATATTTTTTGTGTTTTTTTCTTTTTCTCCATTAAGTTTCATCTTAATTATTTTTATTGGTTAAAATTATCTCCTTCCCTCAAATTGGAGATTTCTATTTCTAGAATTTTTTCACTTAGGCCTTTGGGTTTTTTTCTGTGTCAGTTTTTTCTGTAATAGTTTTAGCCCCATCTCTCAAGGGATATCGTGTCTTCTATGAGGACAGTTCTATGTTGTCTCAGCAGGGCCAGCTTTTGAACTCATTGCCTTATTTGCATTGAGGTTTACCGCACCAACATTTGCTGTCTCTTCCTGTTTTTGTTTTTTTTTTTTAGTTTTAACATTTTAGTTGTCTCCACTGGGATCCAGTTGGGGCTCCCTCATGTGTGTCTATTCCAGCTTCATTATAATCTCCATCCTGCCCACTCTCAATTGACTCTTGGCTCTAACTCAGGTTAGAACCTGAGGTTGACTCACTCAGTTTCCATCTGTTGTGTTTTTGGAGGGAGGCACTAAAATAAATCTCAAAGGTGGTTGGTCACCTCAGTATCCAAATTCTGTAGAGTAGCTGAGAAGTAGCATTACTGTATTTTGGAACCATCTAAACCCTGACTCTTTTAAGGGCTATTCAGGAATGACACTGATGCACATTTTAAAGGTAAGGAATGAACAACCCTTATGAAATGTTACAAAGCCCTCAAAGGGCTGAATGGACTTGATGCCATTCTTAGATGGAGGAGACACTATGTCACTTTCAAATAACACTTTCATCACGCTTTACCCATATTTCTACACCTTCCTTAGGGTGGTCCATAACCCAGACTCTTCAGGAGTTCACAGGAAAAGTCTGAAGAAGATAAGTGGTAGCTTTCCTGATTTAGCTGTTTTAATCTATTGCTTTAGGACAATATGTTGGGAGATAGACCACAACGATTTCTCAAACCTCAGTCAAGAATGGACTACAGTAAAGTCATATGGTAAAGGGGGGATTAGATTCCAAAGGCAGTGAGTAAGTGAAAAATCACATAGAGACAGAATAATTCTTGGAAAGCGTTAAGAAAGATTCTCTGTTGGAAACCAAGATAGAGCCAGTTTTCCTTCTGATTTTCAAGCAGATGAGCACCAGATGAAGAGGTTGGCTTGTGTTTTGGGGCCATGCTACTCCAAAAATATGTGTTTTTTGTAAAAAAAATTATCCAATCACAGTGAAGGGAAAAGTGGATTCACCTCTTTCATCTCTGGGGCATTTTCTCATGGAATAGAAGGCAAGAAAGACTGCCCTCAATTGCAATCTCAATTGCAAACTCAGTTCCCAAATTTGTATGCCTAACTTTGTGTAATTTAGATACACATGTTAATGTGGCTCCAAGGTAGTTTCTTGAAGAAACGTTGTCAGTTCCACTTTGGAGAGATAGAAGGGAGGTCCAGAGTCCATCCTGTTAAATGTCAGTAGCACGGATAGTGGAAATGTTGTAATGAAGGAATTAAAGAGCATGTCCTCAGTTCCTCAGTGCAGAGACAAGACTCCCATCTTCTCAATGAGTCTTTGTTCTTAGAGAGGCTTCTGAGATGAGAGGGAATGAGGCTTCTGTAAAGAAAATTTCCAGTTAACTTTATTGGAGCGTAAGCTCTAAGTGGATGAATTGTTAGTACTTGCCAATTCAGGAGGGGAACTGAAGGGAACCCTCTCCTAAAGTCTGAAGAGCCCAGGCAGTGCTGTGGCTGCCGGAAGCCTGGAGGACCCTTGCATCCCATGATGTCAGACTTCCAAGCAGGTTATTGTGAGGAAAGCACCAGCAGCAACGGGGGATCTCAGCATTGCAATCCCTGCTCTGGAAAGATTCTCTTTCTTAGAGTTTTAAAAGATATTTGGCGGCCAGGCGCAATGGCTCACACCTGAAATCCCAGCACTTTGGGAGGCCGAGGAGGGTGGATCATGAGGTCAGGAGATTGTGACCATCCTGGCTAACACAGTGAAACCCCGTCTCTACTAAAAAAATACAAAAAAATTAGCTGGGCGTGGTGGCGGGCGCCTGTAGTCCCAGCTACTCGAGAGGCTGAGGCAGTAGAATGGCGTGAACCCAGGAGGCGGAGCTTGCAGTGAGCGGAGATCGAGCCACTGCACTCCAGCCTGGGCAACTGAGCGAGACTCTGTCTCAGAAAAAAAGAAAAAGAAAAAGAAAAAGTTATTTGGCAAAGTTTTGCTGAAGGAGTGTGCTAATTTTAATGTACTGTAAGTCACTTTGGAGATTTCCACTGTAGCCAGTAGAATTTTTTTAAGTAGTTTCCCTTTCACCCAGAGTAGTTGCAAGTGGCTGTCCTGAGCAAACAAGAAGAGACATTTCTATAGATTTCTGGGTGGGACTTGAGTGAAAGAAACCTGGTTCACTTGTCCAAGGGCATTTCTGCCATAATGTGGGCAGAGGAAACAGGATGTCTATGAATTATGTCCTCTAGACCTCATCACTGGAGGATGTACCTGTGAGCCTGCCTCATACACCAAATTGGGATCCAAGCCCTGACCAGAAGTGATTGCCATTTCTCTAATGAAGAAACTCGAGACACCAATATAGTCAGTGAGCTTTGATTGGGTGACAAATCAGTAGCATGGTTGCCATGTGGCCTCTAGGTCACATTTATCTAGTAATGCCAGTGAGCAAGTTTGTGTGTAAGAATTCCATATTCAGGAAAACTCTCCAAATTTAATCATGTATTGGGAGACCCCAGATTTGGTTTTGGATTGCTTCTAAACTTGGATGAATAGCCGGGGGACCACAACAACTCACTGGGTTTTTTTCCTTTGCAAAGTAAGGTGATGGAGATTGGGCTGGTGGAGAGCGGGTGAGTGTTGGGTGTGGACTAGTCTAAGATGTATTGCTGGGCTAGTATTTTATGAGTCTGTGATGGGCAGCTCTCTTTGCATAGAATACAAATGAAATGTGTTCTGAAACGTGCTCTTTAATAAGTGACCCTTGCAGGAGTGTTTCTCTGTTGATAACTACAGTTCTGTATTTTGGACATCAGTAAACAAAAAGAAGCATGTGCTCATTAATAATCCTTGTGCTATTTGATTTCTGATGAGCAATGTGGCTCCAGAGCTGGGGTCTGTGAGCTCTCCAGGGCAAATGTGTAAATTAACTAGCTGAGGCCAAGTTGTAGAAGACAGTGAGTAATAGTGACTGAATACTGACCATGGACCAGGCATTCTATCAATTGCTGTACCTGCTTTGTTTTATTAATGCTCACAATAACCCTAGGAGTTTGAGATTATTTTGATCTTATTTAATAAATAGTTGTAGTGAGGCTTAGAGAATAATTTGTCCAAGCTCACACAGCTAGAAGGTGGCACGGACAAGATTTGAATGCAGGTTGCTTATTGCTGAGAAGGCTCTTTTAAACATAGTGTGATGGTCTGTTGACTTTTTATGTTTATTCCATTAAACTCATTTCTGCAATGCTTTGGGAAAATTGAAAATATCTTTAAAAGCTACATGTGATAAATGTTTTAAAATTGCCATCTAAAAACAAGCATGTAACTTAACCAACCATTAAAAAATTTATATAAACTTACTGCACAATAAAATGTTGTTCCAATTTTAAATTAAACAGATTAAAATAAATATCCAGTGTAATTCCCAGAACTGTCAGCTGCTCACTATCTGTTCAGTCAATTAAACATCATCAGCTATTTGTGTACTCAAGAGTTTTATTGAATTAACCACCAGGCTTTTGGTGTTTTGATTGTTACTACAGATGCCACTGCTTTGCTTCGCTTTGAGAACTGCTGTCAGAAAGAGGCAAGCACACACAACTGAACTGTTGGTCTCTGCAGAGAAAATACTTGTAAATGGAAGACTGGCTTATTACTAATTACTTTTAATAAAGACTGCAGACAGCGAAACTTGCTTCTAACATTCTCACACATAATCTTTCTCTGCATGCATACGTAAAACCTCAAACAAAAGCCAATGTCAACAACAATATTCCCAGATAGCTTATTTCTTTCACAAAATGTCCCGAAGCCTGGAACAGCTCAGTTTTTCACACCTGAGTTGATACATTGTTTAAGAATGGGTGAAAAGCACTGAAGGGGGCAGATCCAGAAAGGTGCGTGTGAGGCTAGAAGGAAGAGTGACGACTTCTTATGTTTGTATTTGCTTTCCTTCCAAATAGGTTTTGTTCGTGGGGACCTATTTGGGCAACCATGATGTTTTCTTATTTTTCATGGTATGGCAAAATATTAAAATTTTCTTACTGCTGAGCAGGAAGAGTTGTCATAAAGCACATTAAGAACATTTTTGGTTTTAGTCTACTCTAGTTTACTGTCCTCCTATTACATACCACAAAAGCCAGCCCCCACCCTCTCGATGGGGTTCAGGCTATCACTTCCGTCTGTTCAGTTTCTGATCAGGCATGTGTGAGATAAGGCAGAGAAAGCATTCTCAACATGAACCACACTTCCTTATGAATTCACAATAGCTTAGGAAGACAAGCTTCATGTTCTTAAACTTTATAGATATGTTTCCCAATCCTCCTCTGTCTTTCCCATTGTTTCTGCTGAAATAAGGCCTCTCCTGTCTTGCCCTGGCTGCTCCTGCACTGATTTTCCCACTGCATTGGCTGGTGAGCATGTTAACTATCGTGAGAATAAGCTGCTCCCTGTGCTGGCACTGCTTTTTGAAGAAAACATTTCCTTCCCTTGTGCAAGCCAAGGAGTTACTTCCGTGGGGAGAAAGCTGGAGTGCTGATTGGAAACATGCGTTATTGCTGGTTTAAATTTGGCTTATTTGCAACAGACAGAGATTGGGAGAGATAGGAGAATGGGCTTCTCCTGGTCCTGAGGTGGTTCCCACATCTGCTTCATATTAGGTGCACTGTGGAGAAAAGACTTTGAAATTAACTTTAGTTGTGGAATAATAACGTAGGCTTCTTAGTGTGGGGGATTGTGAATGATTACCCTCCAAAATGAAGGGTTGACATTTCATCCTCTGGGTACTTTTTCCAGGGTGGTTTGGCACTAAATAGAAACTGGAGAGGTGTCCTGCACCCTCTCTATCCCCAGTGGATGAAGGTACTATTTTACTTCCTCTTCCTCAGAAGCCTAGAGTCTGGCTTTCAGGGCACAGAGTCCACAGCCATCTGGAGTCATCACCTCCACTTCCCTAGTCCTCTGGGACCTACAGCAACCAGGGGTATTCTTGGTGACATGTGCAGATTTGTGTCTACTGGAGATGAGGCAGATCTGCTGCTGGTCTTACCTGTTCTAGAGTTTTCAGGTGGCGCTCTAGAAATAGTCACTCTGGCACAGGTCTGCAAAAAGAAAAGGATATATTTTAAAACTTTTTTGACTATCTTTCTCATCATTTCAGATCTCAGCCTCTTTTGAGATAATCTGAAGAAGACACCCAGACACTCATGAGTAAGTTATTCTCTGTATATTCTCATTTCTCATTTAATTGTTTTTATTTTTCTCTCCTCATATTGAATGTAAGAGCTGTCACAGCAAAGCTCTTGTTACTGTCTCGTGTTCCCTGGGCCTAAGCAATGTTTGGATATTGTAAGTACTTCAAGATTGAAGGTTGACTGAGTGAATCAAAGAATAAATGAAGGGAAGTCTCTACCAATAAAGGGTACTTCTGGAAGCTGCATTAGACCCTTGGATTCTTGACGGAGAGGACATTGGCACTGGGACAAAAGCTCTGGAGTTGTAATAGATCAGTCTGACCTCTCTGAGGTCAACTTAACCAATATCCTGGGATTAGGCAGGAGAAAGACTAGACAGAAGAAATTAGAAGGTCGATGACCTTCCAGACTACTTTCAATAACCGTGATTTGGGAAGCTTTTACGTTCACTAGGATCAGCCTCATCAGAGAGCTTTAAAATAGAAACAACAATCATCCATTGTGTGTGGTGTAAGTTTGCAGGCAGAGGCCTCAATTAGTTCTCTTCTTTAATGACCATCTAATTCTGTAGTTCTCTGATTTCCCCTCATTAAAGTACCCCTAGATAGTTGATTTGAGAGTTGTTTTAACTAGTCTTTTTTGATTTTAAGATTCTGATCAGTAAATCACTCAGATTACCCCAGGAAATGAAAGTTTATGGTAAAGACAGATTTTACATTTTATCATAAGGATTTTCACATTGTTATTTTATATTTGCCTTGCTAGAGAGTGAGGAAGGTAACCTCTTAATGCCTCATGAGAAGAGAAGTTGTAATTGAAATCATATCTGTTCGTCCTTGTGGAAGTGAAGAACGAGACAAGTCATTCCACATAAGAGAACCCATGACCAGTCCAACCTCAGCCCCCCGAAACAGGGATGTCTCCAGGCTGTACTTACATTTCTGAAGCAGTTATGGAGGGCAATCTCACCACAGGGGGCTGTGACTAATCACAACCCTTGTGACTAATAACTCATTTATTGAAAATATTATCCCAAGGAGAAAACAAAGGGGCCTTTTGGAAATAATCTGAATAATGTCTGTCTCAAAGAATTCCAAACCTTCTATGTGCTAACTTATAAAAAGTCTAATTAATGTGGTACTAGTGATAATCAAGCCTCCCTAATCTTTGAACAAAATTATTTGAAATTTCTTGAGCTTGCATGTAATCCACGACAGCCTCTCCAGCTTCTCTGCTGGTAATGACTATAGATCTCCAAATCCTATGAGTAATTGACTTATTCTTTTGTCTAATTCAAAATTTCCAGGCATTCAGAGAATCTTATTGGCCCTCCTCATCGAGTTGCAAAAGAACATGGCCTGGATTCCTACTTATGGGCCAAGTGGCCATGTTGGATTCAGTCATGTTGGCTTCCATGAGGCTGGCCCTGGAGATGCCTAAACAGAAATTTTTCCTCAGAAGGAGCTATGCACATGGCAGTGATTCAGAAGTTTGGTGTGTTCAGTACAGGGTAGAATCAGAAATGTAGCTTGTTTAATTCTGTTCATTCTTCCGTATCAACTTATTAAAGAATAACGTGGAAGAATTTAGCTTCTCTGGAAGCTGAAAGCAACTTTGGATAGTATTTAGATGAACCTCCGCATTTTAAAGATCAGGAATCTGATAAACAAATGCCCTGGCCAAGATCACAAAGGCAATTAAAGGCAGAACCAAAATAATTCAGGTAGGCTCACTCGAAGAATGATGACATGGCTCTGGCAAACTTATCTCTGAAACATTTGCTCCTCACATCTACCCCCTCCCCATTTTCTTTGGTAAAGAGCAGAGTTTAATTTCCAAATAAGTACATTAAAATCATGATTAGAAAACCAAGTTAGAAGGCAATAAATAATCCAGTATTCTGGAAGGTTTTAAAATGTTTGCCTCATCTGTTTTGTGAAGTGAAAATAACTTTATCCAAATTGTGGTAATATATTTTTAACATTGTTTAGACCCTTTGACTTCTCACTACAAAATTGAATAATATACCCCTGACTACTTAAATGGAGGAAGAAAGGATGAATATTAGTGGGAAACCCCCAAATTTCATTTATTTTAGAGAGATATGTGAGTTGATGAAAAAGAAATAATCTGTAGAACAAAGAAGCACAATTCATTGCTTTCAAGTACATAAAACAAATAGAGCCAGGCCAACAAGTTTATCTAATGGTGTTTTTAAGGAGACTCATTATAAGTATTTAATTAATATACTATTTAATATGTTATTTTGTTGTGGTCATCAATTGTGCTTTTGGGGTATATATAAAATCATCCAGAAATGGGGATATGGTAAAACTAATTTCATTCCAGACCTTGTTCTAATGAATAACAATTTTTAGTATGCTCAGACTTAAAAGTTTATATAGTTTTGAATATTTTGGTTTTAAAATCGTGTATTTCTCTGACAGATCTCAACATGCTTTAATATCATTAGATGAGTGTCATTATTATCTATGGACTACATTTTGCTGATGGGAATCTGAATCTCAGGACAAAGGAGGAAGGGGAGGGTGCTGTTCTCCAAACACTAATTCTTAGGCTAATAACTGACTTAGGAGATCATACCCTGCTCTTTCCATTTACTTTTCATTTAGTTCTTCAGGAGTTTGGAATAGAAAAGTGGGAAATAAAATATGGTAAGGGCAATTTATTATTAGACCGTAGATATTTTAAAGGAAAACAGCCCTTTATACTCTTTGACCCTATGACATATGTTACAAAGCAGGAAGAACAGCGATGCCCTGTAAGTTGATATTTAGGACTCTATGATTCATGCCCACTCTAGTTCAGGAACAACTTAATATCTACTGGTAAACCTCTGGAAAACAACAAGGCCAACCCTATCACTTTTTTCCTAGTTGTGGATTGCCAACTTTTCATCCTTTATCTTTTAGGAAAATTTAACTTTGTTGAATTTACTTTGACAGGTTAGCTCGATGTAACTGCATTAAAAAAAATCACAAGCAATTTAATCACAAGAAATGGAAGAGGAGAGAATTCCCTAATGGCTGTTGCTGTTACAAAGGTAGTCATAGCAGTTTTAAAAATCGTTTTCTTCTTCTTCTTTTTTTTTTTTTTGCCATTTCAGACAGTCCAAAAAAGAAAGAGAGCTGCTGAGTATATTGCCAGGGAGCTAGAGAATGAGACAAAGAATGCCAGTGATACATGCATTAGTTTCTCTTGGGAAACCCAGGCTGTTTTAAAAAGCCATGAGCTTGAGGAATCTTGGTGAAACCACTGAAGAAAAAGCTTATCAATATTAAAGGACATTGTAAAACTCGTTGGAGATATTTATTTCACCCTATTAGAAAATACTTTATTAGATTGAGTCTATTTTATGTGTAGGGTCAACAGAACCAGTCCCATCCTTCCTTCCCTTGTCCTCTTTAGACAGCCCTCAGGACTGACTCCAACTCAAGTCATTACAGAATATAGTTACAGGAATCTCAAAAGGAATAAAAGCACTAATATTGAACCATGCTCCCTAATACAGTTTGCCTATTTGTCCTCACCTAAATGTCATGTTGAATTGTAATCCCCAGTATTATGGGTGGAACCTGATGGGAGGTGATTGGAACATAGGGGTGGATTTCTCATGAATGCTTTAGCTTCCTCCCCTTGGTCCTGTCCTCACAACAGTGAATTCTGACAAGATCTGGTCATTTAAAAGTGTGTGGACCTCCCCCTGAACTCTCTTTCTTGCTCCTGTTTTTACCATATGAAGTGCCTGCTCCTGCTTCAACTTCCACCATGAGTAACAGCTTCCTGAGGCCTTTCCAGAAGCAGATGCTAGTGGTATGCTTCCTGTAAAGCCTTCAGAACTGTGAGCCAATTTAATCTCTTTTCTATATACATTACCCAGTCTCAGGTATTTCTTTATAACAATGCAAGAATGGCCTAATACAGAAAATTGGTACAAGGAGTGGGGTATTGCTATAAACATATCTAAAAATGTGGAAGAAACTTTGGAAGTAGGTAACAGGCAGAGGTTGGAAATACTTGGAAGGCTCAGGAGAAGACAAGAAAATGAGAGAAAGCTTTGATTTTCTTAGAGACTGGTTAAATGGTTGTAACCAAAATGCTGATAGTGATATGGATAGTAATGTCCAGGCTGCTGAGATCTCAGCAGCAGAGGAACTTATTGAGAACTGGAGCAAAGGTCATGCATGTTATACCTTAGCAAAGAACTTGGCTGCATTGTCCCCCTACCCTAGGGATCTGTGGAAGTTTGAACTTCAGAGTGATGATTTAGGGTATCTGGCAGAAAAACATTTCTAAGCAGCAAAGTGTTCAAAATGTGGACTGTCTGCTTCTCTGCTTCTAACAGCTCATCCTCAGATGCAGGAGCAAATAAATAACTTGAAGTTGGAGTAATATTCAAATAGGAATTAAAATGTAAAGTTTGGAAATTTTTCAGCCTAGCTATGTGGCAAAAGAAGAAAAGGCTTTTTTGGGATGGGAATTCAAGTAGGCCATGGAAAAACCACTTGCTAGATATTTGCATAACTAAAAGGGAGCCAAATACTAATATCTAAGACAATGGGAAAGGCCTCAAAGACATTTCAGAGATCTTCAAGGCAGCCTTTTCCATCAAAGGCCTAGAGGCCTAGGACAGAAAAATGGTTTAGTGGGCCAGGCCCAGGGCCTTGCTGCCCTGCTCAGCCTCAAGACACTGTTCCTCATATCCTGTCCACTCTGGCTCCATTCTCAGCTCAAAGGGGCCCAGGTATGGTTCAAGCTGCAGCACCAGAGAGTGTAAGCCATAAGCCTTGGCAGCTTCCATGTGGTGTTAAGCCTGCAGTGCACAGAGTGCAAGAGTTGAGGCTTGGCAGCCACTGCCTAGATTGTAGAGCATGTTTGGAAAAGCCTGGGTGTCCAGGCAGAAGGCTGTTGCAGAGACAGAGCCCTCACAGAGAACCTCTACTAGGGCAATGCCAAGGGGGAAATGCAGGGTTGGAACCTGCACACATAGTCTCCACTGGGGCACTGCCTAGTGGAGCTGTGAGAAAGTGGCTACCACCCTCCAGATCTGAGAATGGTAAATCCACCGGCAGCTTGCACCCTGTGCCTGGAAAAGTCATAGGAAGTCAACAACCTGTCAGAGCAGCCTTGGGGCTGAACCCTGCAAAACCTCAGGGATGAAGCTGCCCAAGACTTTGGGATTCCACCCCTTGTAGCAGTGTACCCTGATGTGGGACATGGAGTCAAAGGAGATTATTTTGGGGATTTAAGACTTAATGACTGCTTTGCTGAGTTTTGAGCTTGCATGGGTCCTGTAGCCCTTTTCTTCTGGCCAATTTCTCCCTTTTGGAATGGGAATGTTTACCCAATGCTGCTACCTCTATCATATCTTGGAAGTAAATAACTTGTTTTGATTTTACAGTTTCATAGGTAGAAGGAACTCATCTCTAGATGAGACTTTGAATTTTGTACTTGGGACTTTTGAGTTAATGCTGGAATGAGTTAAGACTTTGGGGGGACATTGAGAAGTGATTGTATTTCAAAATGTGAAAAGGACATGAGAGGCTGGGCATTGTGGCTCTCATCTGTAATCCCAGCACTTTGGGAAGCCAAGGTGGGCAGATCATGAGGTCAGGAGATCGAGACCATCCTGGCTAACACTGTGAAACCCCGTCTCTCCTAAAAAATACAAAAAATTAGCTGGGCATGGTGGCATGTGCCTGTAGTCCCAGCTACTCAGGAGGCTGAGGCAGGAGAATCGCTTGAACCTGGGAGGTGGAGGTTGCAGTGAGCTGAGATCACACTACTGCACTCCAGCCTGGGTGACAGAGTGAGACTCCGTCAAAAAAAAAAAAAAAAAAAAGAAAGGACATGAGATTTGGGAGGGGCCATGGGCAGACTATGGGTCCTGGTGGGAGGTGGTTGGATAATGGAGGTAGATTTATCATGAATGGTTTAGCACCATCCTCTTGGCGCTGTTCTTGTGTGGTGAGTGAGTTCTCACAAGATCTGATCATTTAAAAATGTGTGCCACCTACATTCTCTCTCTTGCCCGTTTTCACCCTGTGAAGTGCCTGCACCTACTTTGCCTTCCACCATGAGTAAAAGCTTCCTGAGACCTTTCCAGAAGCAGATGCTTCCTGTACAGCCTGCAGAACCATGAACCAATTAAACCTCCATTCTTTATAAATTACCCAGTCTCAGGTATTTCTTTATAGCAATGCAAGAATGGCCTAATACACTCCCTGATATATCACAGCCTCCACCCCACAGTGAACAAATGCTCTTAAGGAAGCATATAGGGTCTTTTTTAAAACTGTCTTTGAGACAATGGATAGAACAACAGGTGACACTCTAATAACAGCTCTGGTGGCCAGAGAATTACTGCTTTCTTCACTTTGTAGCTCTATTGAGCTACCCAAAAATAAATGAAAAAATCACAGGCAGATGACTCTGTTCTATAGGAAATGCTCATTATGATTCTGCTGTGGTTAATAAGACCTTTACAAATAATCCACCTTCCTCTATTTATTTCCTTGTTCATATATTAAAAAATATTATTGAGTGCCAGCTTGTGTGAGACATTATGTTAAGTGGTGTGTAGTAATTGTGAGTTGAGCAACAAGGAGCTCCTTCCTTTTCTTTCTTCAGTTCTTTGCTTACATATATTATAACACTAAGTCCTATCCTGGTCACCCTGTTCATAATTACAACCTCACACACACACTGATTATCACTCTTCCTTGCTTTTACTATCTTTAATCCTTACTCACATCTAACATGTGATATATTTGATTTATTGACTACTTGTCTCTCCCACTATAATGTAAATTTCATGAAGCTAGGGATTTTGATTTTTTTTATGTTCACAGACCCAGCATTTAAAAAAAATGCCTGGAAATAGGCTCTCAATAAATATTTCTAACCAATCAATGAATGAATGAAGCAATTGCAGACAAAAACATAATAATGAAGGGGCACTAAAGACCCCTCTTGTTTTTTATTTGGATCCATTAAACGGTACTAATTGCATCTGTTTTTTTCAGATTTCTAGACATTTTATAATCTCTTCTCCAAAAATGTCAGGTATGATAGTGCCTGAAGACTTGGTGAAAACACAGTTAATTATATCTATTTTCCTCTGATCTACACATCAAACATGCATGGCAATAAAGATCAGATTTTCCTGGAAAAACTTGATAAATTGATAACCATATGCTTCCAAGAGGGCTCCAAAAATCATCTGCTAAAATTTATTACTCAGGTTGATACTGCTTATTTTGCTGGGTTCCTGTGAAAAGTATGTGGGATAAAGTTTACAAAAACCTGTTAAATCTGGCATTGGAGATCAAGGAGATGCAGAAGAAGTAGTAAAGGAGACTGAACATGAAATTCCAGAGAGGCAGAGAAAACCAGGCTACAAAAGTGTTCAAGGGCAAGTGATAAACTTTGCTGGTCTAGTTTATAGCTCAACTAATGAACTAATAGTAAGGAGGAAGTTATTGATGACTTTCATAAAAGAAGCTTCAATAGATTGGTGAGGCAAAATTTTACTGAAATAAATTTAAGATAAAATGAGAGTAAATACATATAGGGGACAATTGGTATAGACAATACTTTCATAAACTTTTGCTATAAAGGAAAGAAGAGACATGGAGTGTAAGGTCATAAAGAGTTTTCTGCATTTTTTATGGTTCCCCAAATAATAGCCTGTTGGTATGAGAATGATTCAGTAGAAATGAAAAAAATTATTGATATGATTCATAGAAAAAATGATGCCTGGAGGAATGTTCTTGGTGGATGAGAGGAATGGGGTCTAGTGGACAGGTAGCAGTATTGACCATAGCTAGAACAGAAAAGAAGCCTCAACATTTTCACCCATGCCTTGGAGGAAGACATTAATAAATATTGCAAATTCGGTAAAAATAGCTAATATACTAGATAGTAGCATTGAAATTTAAAATATCTGTCATGTATAAATATAAAATAGGGCCAGATAATCTGAAATATATGGGCTTATAAAAAGGTAAGTGAAAATACAGATAATCAAAAGCAAGTAACTTGGGAGGGAAGTACTTAAGGTTAAATTGTTACAAGATTTGTATATAGTTTTTCAAGGTGGATAAAAATTTTTATTAACTTCACACTGTTAAATTAATTATGAAAGTTAAAAATTTTAAGTGCAATCACTAAAACAAAAAAATAAAGTGTGTATAATAGTCTATTACAGGAAAAATAATGGAATTCCAAATATAAAATAGCTTTATCTACTAGAATAGTAGATAAGGAAGAGTAACCAGATGTTCAAGGGTCTGAAAACAATGGTTAAAAACATAAAATATATAGTTTTGGTAAGAAAAGTCATTTTCTTTGAAGGACTTAATGCTCAAATTATTTCTTCAATTTGATAGTCTTTAAATATTTTAAGATCTATCATAAGTAGGGGAAGGGATTAAATGTACTACTTATTTAATGTTAGAAAGTTGAACGGGGTATGGATATGAGTTATGGGGCGGTACTTTGGGGGTTTATAGTAAGGAAAATATTTATAAAAATGGAATGGCTAACATGTGAGATACTGAGCTGTCCTTCAGAGATCATAGGATCATCTGTCAGGAAATTTTGGTATGGGTTACTGTAGCAAAAGTTGGACTAAATGAACTGAATAAACTCTTTGCCAACTCAAAGATTTTAAAGTAATAGTAATGATTTTTTAAAATGTTCTAATCACCTTATAGACATTACTTTATTCAATCTTTGCATCAACATCATCAGATAAGTATTATCCCTGTTTTTGAAGATGCTAAAATTTAGAGGTTTAAGTGCCTTGTTGAGGATGTGCAGCTTGTGTGGGGGTAGAAATCCAGGAATGCCTCATTCTAAAGTGGGAGACTTCATTATGCATCACGGAATCCCAGAATGAGAGTCATCGACTCATTTCTAATCTTGCCAGATTCCCACAAAGAAGTCCTTTCTGTCTCATAATAGTGGTGTAAAATATCATAAGCCAAAATCAGCAAATGTAGATATATATACACACATATACATATATGTATGATATATACCTGTATTATATATACATATATTTCACACATACACACACACAATTTCAGTAAAGACTTTGCTCCTTCTTCTTTTCCAAAAACCTAGAACCTGAAAGAAGCCTTCTTCATGCATAAAAGTAAATTTCTCCAAGTGAATTTTGGCAGTAATTTTTTTAGAGCTAATTGTTTCCAGTATACAAAGTGAATCTTTATTAATTTTTATGTAATTTCTCTTCTTTTGTATTTGGTCCATAGATAATTGTTATTTTTTTCTTTTTTGCATTTGATTCTTTTATAAAGTCTGACGGTGTTGGATATTCTTATACAAATTCTGATAATAAACCTTAATATTGATTTGTCTAATAGGAGAGGCACAGCTTGAACATGCTACTACTGAATGAAAATAAGCATAACTTGGAAGATTTCTTTTAGTAAATCAGTTGGTTTATAGTGACATTTCAGAGGGAAGTGGATAGAAGATGCATGGATAAAAATTATTTTATGGAAAATAAAAATTGAACATATCTCTACTCTGAATTTGCACTAACTTAAAACTCTAAAGACTACTAAATGCTAAAAGGATTCATTGTGGTCCTGAACTTGGTGGACAGAAATGTGACATTCTGATATTCTGACTTGAGATGCATTATTTCCAGGTATTTTCTACAAACTTAGCTTGATGGAACTTTCCTGGGAGCAAATTTTCTAGTGAGATTTCAAGCCAAATTTGATGGCATTTGGTTGAATTGGATGAGCTTCAAAGTGAACAAGCCAAATCTAAATCTTTGTTTGAATTGGCTGAAACCCATTGGGTTCATGTCACTGGTGAAAAATGGCTTTGCTTGGGTGAATAGGTTTTGCTGAGGCTTCTGGTAGCTATCTCATGGCTAAGAAAAGTCATGGAAAAATTTGGCCTCAAAAACAAAAAACAAACAACAAACAAACAACAATAACAACAACAAAAAAAAACAAAAAAACCTGAGAATGTGGAGCACTGTTGTTGGAATCTCATCATCCCTAAAGTTCTTGCTGACATTTAGGATGAGTGTAGACTCTGCCCTTCAGTTTTGTAGGGGTTGAATTCCAACTTTGCTAGTTGACTTCTAAGTATGTCGTCTTTACTTTTTAATAACCAATACCTAACAGGTACTCTTATTGTGATTGAATTTTAGATCTCTCTTTACCCTGAAAACCAAAACTTATTGTGGGACCGTAGGGATGGTGGCGGGGCTGCTCTTTCCCCTCCCTGCTCGCAAACTGAAATTTGGAGGTCAAGTAGGAAGAAAGAGGAGTCCCTTGTTGAGTTGCAGTCCACTTTGGCTTACTCAGTCACAAAAGAGGTTTCTCAATCTGGTGTGTGTGTGTGTGTGTGTCTGTGTGTGTGTGTGTGTGTGTGTGTGTTAGCGTAATTGTTTTGGGGGTCTCTTCTGAAGAAATATTCACAGAACTTCAAACACGTGGCTCATTAAGACCTATCATAGAGGACTTGCTGTTCTCATCTGCAAGCACTCCTTTCTTGGAGGGGTGTACTTTTCTTGCTTTTATGTAGTAAGGCACAGAAAGCTATGCTAAATAGGAAAAGCTAATGTTAAAATATACCTCCCTCACTTTATGCAGGTAAGCAGAGGAAGCTACTGTTAGATTAGAAAGTTTTGAGACTTCATCTGTCAATGGTCAACTTGCCTCCAAGATGGAGAAAGTCTACATGTACAAGAAAGTCAAGCAAAGATAACTGGAGTTGAGATATGGAGGGAGAAGCTCTTTGCATATAGTTTTGCCTAAATACAGCTCTATCTCTTGATATTTCAATTACATGAGCTGGTAAACTCACTTCTTTTGCTTAAGCTTAGTTTGAGTTGCAGTTTGTCACTTACAACCAAAACCATATAACCTCCACAAGGTTACAAAATAGGTGAGACAGACCCTGCGATACCTATTTCATTTGAATGACTGTGATGGTAAGATATTATATTTATCCACAGTATTAAAACTGGCATCACCCAACCATCACTTAGGATTTCCAAATGACCTTACCTTTCCATTGTTCACAGAAGGTGGTGACTGACTCATGAATATGACCTGAAGTTCTATAAAACACCATATACTCAGCACTTCAATATAGATGCATGGATATCATAATGCAATGAGGGGCTACTAAGGTGCCTGACAGCCTTTGGTCACTTTGCAGTTGTTTTGATTGAGGAGATTTCTTTCCTCCTCCTTGACATACTGTTTCATGGCTCCTAGGTGCTGTCAGATGCTATATTTCTTGTATTAGTGAATTTTTTTCCTGAATGCACTACGGTTTTCTGTAACACTATCCACCTATCCTCTTCTTCCACTCCCTTGTTAAAATGGTTTTTAGGGAAAGATACTCTTTAAATTTTCAGTAGCATTGGGATATTACAAACATGGAATGCTAAGTTAAATCTGACATTCTTCCTCTTAGCTCACTTTTTTATTACAAGCACATAAGTTAAGAATCCACTGTGAGCTTTAATTGAATTTCTTGAGATGTTTTTATGATAACCCTATCCTACAATTAGAATTTTAAAAATATGATTCACATAGTTATCTTTGCTAAATATGTGTTTATGCTCATGTTCACTTTCACCAATTCTTCTGCCAATATGGCAGATTTTCATTTGAGTACCATAAAAATGCATTTGTTTTAGTGGACAGAATAATGGAATTACTGTATTTTAATGATGTTGTTTTCTTTGTTCAGCATCCAGGCCATTGCTACAATTTTCCAGTCTGGTCATGGCTAAAATGTTTTAGGCAGTATTTAGGATGGCTTGACTCCACCATGCTAAAACATGCTGCTAATATTATAAACCCTTGTAACTTTGGAGATTTTTCTCAATGTATAAATACAGAAGTGTGGGATGGATTTTGCTTTTGGTGGTTTCAGAGGGGTGGCCATGCAAGAAATGGTTTTCAAAACAATCACCCCCACCATCTGTGCTGCAGAATACAGATTCAAGGGGCTGATAGAGACCCTTGGGCATCTCAGCAGAAAAGAGCTCAGGAAACCTCTGAGATCACCTACCGTTTGTGAGAAAATCACTGGGCTGGGGGTGGGGTGGGGGGAATGGCTTTACAGAACTGACTTTACCTGATGGGAGGACATGTTCAGGTTTTTAGGATAATCCTTATTTTTGTGGGTTTTGTTTACACAACATGATTTACCGCTGCCTTACTGGCTAAGTATTATCTTCCCTTCTCTTTTTAGTGAAAGTTTCATACCTATGCTATTAGGAGGTTCTGTAAGAGGTCCAACTTTTTAAGACAATAAGGTATCAGTGAGTAAAGAGCATGGAAATGTTGAATTTACAAAGATAGACTGTTTTCTTAGGAAAAAAATATCCTCCTAATTTCAAACCCTCTCCAGAGGGCTAAGGAAAGCTTTAAATATCCATTCAAAATTCTTCACAGCCAGACATCCCTTTTAAAGGAATTAGGTTACATCAGTTGATGTAATTAACTTAGATTGTTTGGGTGATCCAAATCCCAAAGGCAGCAATACATCTGTGCAGCACACACATTTCCTCTTCTGTGCAAAGGCGCCAGTGGTTTCGATTCTGGGTGTGTATTTGAGGGGTTGACGAAATGGGGGCAAGAGCAGGAGCTGGTGAAAGGTAATATACAGAACAATCATGTACCAAAAATGGTTTCTTTTTGATGCTATCTGATTGCCTTTTAAATCTTTGTTTGAAAAAGGAATATCAGTTTGGAATCTGTCAATAATCAAATATATTAAAATAAGCCATCCTTTGTTTCATTGGCCCAGTTATTCATTACTGCTCTTTGGGCATCTGGCCAGCAGTGTAGAGCTGGAGGGAGAGGTATCTTTTAGTCAATCAGTGAACTGGAAGATGTGCCATTTTTTCACCTCTGACTTGCAGGAAGAGGGCTCAAGAATTTGTGTTTGCAAAACAAATCCAGTTGCTTTATATCGTATTTGAATATCGTCTCACATCGAATCTTGAAGCTATAAAGGTATATTCATGCTTAAATATTTCCATCTCCAGGTGATGTTGTACCTGACCCATTTCATATAGTTTTCTGTCTAATTCTTTTAAGAATTTGAAACTCAGAGCGTCAGAGTATGCTCTCTTTGAAAATCTCTTTCTGATAGACTGTCTTTCAATTATTACAAGGCTTCATCTCTGTAACACTCTATTTCTTGACCAGACTCTACATAGGTTGTCCAGTTTGTATTTACTCTTAGTGTCACATCAGCAAATGTGAAATACAATTATTTCTGTATATATTAAATTCTTTCTGATATTTTAAAACTGCAGGTCTTCTACAGTGAGAAGAGTTGTAACAAGAGGTAGAGATAATGCATTAAATTAAGAACATGTATATATTAAGAGACTTCTGTTGACTATGACTAGATCACTAAAGATAAAACATAATTTTTTAACAAGACAAATTTCTATTTATATTTTATGTTGCTCTCAGTTCTGCATATTCATTTGTAATAAGAAAACATTATTTTAAGCAAACATAAATAATTGCACAGCTTTTTGTCTTTCATCAAATTCAAGACTTTTTTTTGGCTTTGAGGTACTTTGCTGGAGTAAAAGGGCTTTTTTAAAATCACTATTTTGTCCATGTTCTTAGGAATGTCTGGTAAGAAGATATCTGAGTCTTAGCGAAAGGATATAAAATATAAGTCAATTGCATTTGAAAGAAAAACTCCAACCTAAGACTGACCACAGTATTTAGGAGGCTTAGGCGTTTTCAAATAACTGTTTTAGTTTTGGCCCCTTTGTCTAGACAACACAAGGGAGAATGCTTTTTTCCATCAATTCTAGGTCTGATCTATACAGTTCTGTTCAGCTTTTTTTCTGTCTCTCCCATCCAGTCCAGGGAACTTTCCTGATTGGTAATGGTACACTGAGTTCACTCTTACCCTTGGAGTTGTTCAATGTTACGGTTGGAAGCGTCTTTAGGGATTAGTCCAACTCTTACGTTTTAAAAACTTTTGTATTTTATTGTAGTAAGAACATTTAATATGAAATTAACCCTCAATAGATTTTTAAGTGTACAATACAGTATTGATACAATGTTGTACAGCAGATTTCTAGAACTTATTTATTTTAGTAACTGAAACTATATATCCGTTGGTAAGCAACCTGTCCCTGGCAGCAACAGTCCCTGGCAACCACCATTTTACTCTCTGCTTCTAGGAGTCTATTTTAGGTGTCTCATGTAAGTAGAATTATACAGTATTTGGCCTGCCCTAACTGGCTTATTTTATTTAGCATAATGTCCCCATGGTTGATCCATGTTGTTGCATACTGCACTATTTTCTTCTTTTTTAAGGCTAATATTCCATTGTATTTATATACCACATTTTCTTTATTCATTTATCTCTTGATAGAAATTTAGATCGTTTCCCTATCTTGCCTATTGTGTATAGTACTGCAATGAATGTAAGAGTGCTAATGTCTCTTGGAGATTTTGATTTCAATTCTTTTCTAAAAATACTCAGAAGTGGGAACGCTGGATTATATGATAGTTCTATTTTTAATTTTTTTGAGGAAACGCTATACTGTTTTTCATAGTGGCTGTACCATTTTGTATTCCCAACAACAATATACAAGTTTTCCAATTTCTCTGCAGCCTCATGAACGCTTGTTAGTCTTGAGTTTTTGATAATGATCATCTTAACACTATCTCATTGTGGTTTTGGCTTACATTCCCCTAATGATTAGTGACGTTGAACATCTTTTCATACACCTGTTGGCCATTTGTATGTCTTTGGAGAAATGTCTATTCAAGTCCTTAATCCATTTTTAAAATTGGGTTCTTAGCTTTTTTTTTTTGCTATTAAATTGCAGGGGTTCCTTAAACATTTTGGAAATTAATTCCTTATGAAATAGATGGTTTGCAAATATTTTCTCCCATTCCATAGGTTGCCTTTTCATATATGACCTTTATTATGTTGAGAAAATTTCCCTCTATTCCTTGTTTATTGAAAGTTTTTATGATGAAAGAGTATTGATTTTTATCAAATGATTTTTCTGCATGTATTGAGATGATCATACAATTTTCTTCCTTCATTCTGTTATTCCAGCCTGATCATGGCTAAAATGTTTTAGGCAGTATTTAGGATGGCTTAATTGATCTTTGTATGTTGAATCATCTTTGCATCTTAGAAATGAACCCCCCTTGGTCATGGTGTGTGGTCCTTTTAGTGTGCTGTTGAATTTGGTTTGCTAGTAAGTTGTTGAGGATTTTTGCAATTATATTCATCGTGGATATTTGCCTATAATTGGTTTTCTTGCAGTCTCTTTGTCTTTTTTTTTTTTTTTTTTTGAGATGGAGTCTCACTCTGTTGCCTAGGCTGGGTGCAATCTCGGCACACTGCAACCTCCACCTCCCAGCTTCAAGCCATTCTCCTGCTTCAGCCTCCCGAGTAGCTAGGACTACAGGCACACTCCACCATGCCTGGCTAATTTTTGTATTTTTAGTAGAGATGGAGTTTCACCATGTTGGCCAGGCTGGTCTCAAACTCCTGACCTCAAGTGATCCGCCTGCCTTGGCCTCCCGAAGTGCAGGGATTACAGACATGAGTCACCATGCCTGGCCCTCCTTGTCTGGTTTTATATAAGGGTAATGCTGGCGTCAAAAATGAGTTTGAAAGTGTTTCCTCCTCTTTAATTTTTTGGAAGAGTTTGAGAAGGATTGGTGTTAATTCTTCTTTAAATGTTTGGTAGAATTCATTGGTGAAGCCAACTGGTCCTGGGCTTTTCTTTATTGAAAGGTTTTTGATTACTGATGCAATATTCTTACCAGTCTGTTCAGATTTTCCATTTCTTCATGATTCAGTCTCAGTAGGTTGTATGTTTCTAGGTTGTTCATTACTTCCAGGTTATCCAATTTGTTGGCATATAATTGTTCACAGTAGCCTCTTATGATTCTTTTTCTTCCTCTGGCATCAGTTGTAGTGTCTCCTCTTGCATTTCTAATTTTATTTGGGTATCATCATATCTTTTTTTTCGCCCTTAGTCTAGCTAACAGTTTGTCAAGTTTGCTTTTCATAAAACCAGCTCTTAGTTTTGTTGATTTTTTTCTACTCACTATTTTGTTTGTTTCTACTCTAATCTTTATTATTTCCTTCCTTCTGCTAACTTTGGGCTTACTTTATTCTTTTTCTAGTTCCTTCAGGGTGTAGCAGTAGACGATTGTTTATTTTAGAACTTTCTTTTTAAATGTAGGTATTTATCACTATAAAGTTTTCTCTTAGTACTGCTTTAGCTTCATCCCATAAGTTTTGGCAAGTTGTGTTTCTATTTTCATTTGTCTCAAAATATTTTCTAATTTCCCTCTTGATTTCTTCCTTGACCTATTGGTTGTCCAAAATATGTTATTTAATTTCCACATATTCATGAATCTTTCAGTTTTTCTTTTGTTATTGATTTCTGGCTTCATTCTTTTGTGGTTGGAAAAGATATTTGGTATAATTTCAATCTTCTTAAAATTTTTAAGACTTGTTTTGTGACCTAATATATGAACTATCCTGGAAAAAGCTCAATGTGCTTTTGAGAATAATGTATATTCTGCTGGTGTTGAGTGAAATGTTCTGTATATCTCTGTTAGGTCCATTTGGTCTATAGGATTGTTTAAGTATTGTTTTCTTGTTGATCTTATGTCTGGATGTTCTGTTTATTATTTAAAGTAGGGTATTGAGGTCTCCTACCATTATTATTATTTTTTCTATTCCTACCTTCAGTTCTATCAATGTTTGCTTTATATATATTTAGGAATTCTAATGTTCTCTGTATTATTTTGTATTCCTGTATATACATTTTATCACTATATAATGTCCTCTTTTTCTCGTGACAGTTTTGACTTAAAATCTATTTTGTCTGATATAAGTATCACCATCCCTGCACTTTTGATTATCATTTACATGAATATCTTTTCCACTCCTTCACTTTCTTCTTAACCTAAATCTAAATCTAAAAGTAGCTTCTTGTAGACAGCATATAGATAGATTTTTAAAAAATACATTCAGCCATTCTATGTCTTTTGATAGGGGACTTTAATCCATTTATATTAAAAGTAATTATTGATAGGAAAGAATTTACTATTGCTCATTGTTTTCTGTTTGTCTTTGTTTTTGGTCCCTCTTTTCTTTTCTTGTGTTTTCCTTTGTGTTTCATGATATATTTTTGTATTAATATATTTGATTTGTTTTTCTTTTTTATGTAGCTTCTATAGGTATTTTCTTTATTTTTATTTTATTTTACTTTATTTTACTTTTGAGACAGGGTCTCACTCTGTCACCCAGGCTGAAATGCAGTGGCCCAATCAGCATTCACTGCAGCCTTGAACTTCTGGGCTCAAGCAATCCTCCTGCCTTAGCCCCCCTGAGTAGCTAGGATAGGGCTACAGGCACATGCCGCTGTGCCTGACTAATTTAATCTCTGACAGTGCTGAGATTACAGGTGTGAGGCACCATGCCTGGCCAATAGGTATTTTTCGTGATTACCATGGAGTTCACATAAAATATAACAGTTTGTTTTTTAAGCTGATGAAAACTTTAGTTCAATCACCTAGAAGAACGCCACTCTTTGTGTTATTGATGTGACATTTGTATAGCGTACTCATTAAGATATTTAAATTTATACTTATTTTGAATCCTTCTCTCCTTTAATTTACTATACTATAATTAAAAGTGATTTAACAACCATTGTTACAGTGATATTCTGTATTTGTCTATATATTTACCTTTATCAATGTATCGTATAATTTCTTATGCTGTTATGTCACTGTTTAACATCCTTTGGTTTCAAGTTTAATAACTCCCTTTAGCATTTTTTATAAGGTAGTACTAGTTGTGTTGGACTCCCTTGGTTTTTGTTTGTCTGGAAAAGTCTTTACTTCATTTATGAAGGACGGCTATAGTATTTCTGATTGGCAGTTCTTTTATTTTAACACTTTGAATATCTCATTCTACTCCCTTCTATCCTGCAAAATTTCTGCTGAAAAAGTCACTGATAGTCTTATGAGTATTGTCTTGTATGTAGATAGTCTTATGAGTATTGTTTTGTATGTAACAAGTCTCTTTTCACTTCCTGCTTTCAAAATTCTCTTTGTCTTTGGACGATTTAATTATAATATGACTTGATGTGGATTTCTTTGGGTTCATCTTATTTGGAATCCTTTGGGCTTCCTTGATTTGAGTGTCCATTTCCTTCCCTGTATTTCAGAAATTTTTAGCCATTATTTATTTGCATAAGCTTTCTGGTGCTGCTGCTGCTTCTTGTTCTTGTTCTTGGTGTTATTGTTGTTCTTGTTCTTATTCTACTTCTTTTTCACATCTCATAATGCATATATTTGTCTGCTTAATAATGTCCCATAAGTGCCTTAAGTTTTGTTCATCCTTTTTCATTCTTCTCTGTATTTCTCCCCTGATTGGATAATTTCAAATGACCTTTCTTTGATTTTGAAGATTCTTCTGTTTGCTCTAATCTTCGGTTACACCCCTATATTGAATTTTTCAGCTCAGTTTTGCATTTTTTTAGCTTCATGATTTCTGTTTGTTTCTTTTATGTCTCTTTGTTGAAATTCTCACTTTGTTCCTGCATTAGTCTCCTGAGCTCACGGAGTATTTTTATGATGATTATTTTGAATTCTTAGCGGGTAATTCATATGCTTGATATAGAGTCAGATTCTGGAGTTTTAATCTTGTTTCTTTGTTTTGATTGTGTTTTCTTGTTTTCCTTGATTCATTGTGTTACTGTCTGTACATTAGGAAAAAACTGCCACTTCTCCCACTCTGGAATGGCCTCATACAGGAGAAGACCTTCACCAATCAACTCAGCCAAAGCCTCTGTGGGCCTCTAAAACTTTTATGCTAGTAAAAACCACTGTCTTTGCTCTTAGTGTTCACTGGACATCTAGAGTGTACTAGAATTTGTCAGTGCTCCAAGACAGGTGAGACAGAGGCAAATCCCTTGGAAGCACCTGGTGAAGTTGCAACATTGGATGTGGCATCCAATTCCATTTGGAGTTTTTCACCTGTTCACTTTGTGCTGGTCCAGGGTGAGGACATAGTTCAGACTGCATCCTTTATTCTCCATGGCTCCCAGGAATGTAAAACATGCTGGGTCATATCAACACTCTGAGATAGGTAAGAAAGGAGCAAGTCACTCAGGCAACACTCCAAAAAGTTGAGATATTGGATATGTGGTACAAGTCTTTTTTTCCTCAGAGTGAAGCTACAGTTGGGAGTTTCTTCTTGATCATAGGACACTATAATGAGAGTGGGGATTATGACAAGGGGGTTTACTCCAATTTTCACACTGGGTTTGATGTAGACTAAATGCCTGACCACCCTTACCTGTCCGAAGAAAACTTAAAAATAATAAAACTAAAATAAAAACTTAAACTTAAAATAAACTTTAAAAACTTAAAATAAAAACTTAAAAATAATGAGCATAAAGTAACTAGTTCACATTTTCTTTATATTCATCTTTGTCATATGTCAGGTCTCATGATATAAACAGGTATTATGTCAGAAACTATTAATGATATAGTTATTTCATCAGAAATTATTAAATTCAAATTCTGTTTTGAAAAATGATATATATATATTTCCAGAAAAGTCTGCAAAGCAAAATCTATTCCAACAGTTTGTAATTGCCTTAGTTTCTTTGATTTTACACTTACACACACACACACACACACACACATGCTTTCAACACATTTTTTTTTCCAAATTTTAATTTTGATTTGGTCAGCTCAAAGAGTAGCTGTTTTATTTTCTAAAAGTGGTGTGGAGATTAAATTTACCTTAATAGCAGAAATCTATTTAGATGCATAATCAAAACAATCACTTCAAATAAATTAGCTAGGTTGCTACTATAGACTTCCGTCTTCAAATTCCACTCTTTGGCCCATGAAGAGTCACCAAACCACTTTGATTATTAAGAACACATGTTTGGTTCTGTTTCTTGACACTAATATCAGTGGATTCTAAAAGCGACCTTACTTTCTTTCTTTTTAATAGATAGTATGCACACACACATTCACACTTGCGCACTTAGGCTTGCTTTCTAAAATGCTTAGCAGTATACAGGATAAGGCAGGTCAAATAGTAAAATTATTTTCTGATTCTATTCTATTAAAAGAATCCAATAAAGTAGAAATACTACTTAGAGAAAATTTTCTGTGATAGGCAACTTACTAATTATGAAGGTGTTGCAATTTTGCAGAACTCTGACTTTTAAGAAGTCATTTTTATAATGATTGGAAATCAATCTTCCACTAGACTGTATAGCATTAGTGCAAGTTTGTGTCTTTGGGTCCATCCAGAATGAGGTTAATATGTAAGAACGCTTCTAATGTTTAAAGACAAGTGTTTAGTTTACCTTCCCTCTCCAATCCTGTTACCTCTTAAATATGTAGGTTGTGTCTCCATTTCTTTTACCCTCCTTGTCTTAGCTCTGAATGTGTTCCATTACTATATTAAATGGTAGTGCCTAGTGCCAGAGTTCAATGTGATTGTACTTGGAAATAATTCTTGAATTTCAAAAATAAAGATTTTAGTTAGGTAGGAATTTAAACTTTGCAGTGAAACACTGGTCTCTGAGAGTATGATTTGAAGAGTAGCAATGTTCACACATACAAGGAAATAATCCTGAACTTGGTGGTGACTAAATTCTGACAGAAGTCCCTAACCTCCTTCATTTTTGCTAGTTTCAGATATGATGTGTGGAAGGGGCAGTGACACAGACAGCACCATCTTGCTTGATGCCATGGCCACTGCCACCTCACAGAAACCCCACTACTCTGCAGTTGTAAATGATGAGCCAATCATGAATTGGACAGGCCAGCTGAGAAAAGCAAGAAACACCATCCAGGCAGATGTGTATCTTGCTTCAATTCTTTCATTATTTCTCCAGGTTGCAATTTTACTCCTGGCTTTCACTGAGTACTTAGCTCCAGCAGATGAACAATATTTTGGCAGTGCTGAATACTGAATGAAAACAGAGTAAGGATTAATTTTAAGGGTGCTTCCAAACCATAGAATTGGTGGCAGAATGCCAGCTCTTCTAAATGCCTTTCCCAACTGCTCAAATCAGCAAACCCTTGGCAGTTCCAGTCAAATGAACGTTGCAATTTTCAGGGGTACCTGTTATATTAAATCACATGTTGATGGGGAAATAAAGCAGAAACATCACGCCATTGTGTAGAAAAAAAATGAAGTCTAGAGCTTCTCTGCCAATAGTAGGCTTTTTTATGAGTGAGAAACATTTTTGGGGTTTTATGGTACTTCTATTTAATTGAATATAAACCAAAACAGAATTTTTCAAAGTGTTAGCATGAGTTTCTATGTTAGCTCCGAGGCTGTTTCTCCTCTGGCACAAGAGAGTCCTGGAGATCATGTTTTCTATACTCCTAGGTGTAGAAAGCAAATAGGTACATAAAACAAATCCCAGAATCCTAGTTAATAATCCAGTAAGCTGGCAGGCAGATTGGCAGACAGATTATTAACTACAGTGTTACCTTCAAATAAATCAGTAAGTTATCAGCACACTCTTAGATGTGCTAGGCATAATGACACAGCCCAGATTTAACTTATTCTGGGCAATGTGGAGTGGATTTGTGGTATTTAAAGTCACTCTCATTCATCCTTTCTCCCCATGTCCTGAGTAGTCACTGTTCTAACCTGGTCTATTTTTCCTGACTTCTCTCACACACCATTCTTGTTATTTACTCCGTAACATGGCCAATATTGCTCCTGCCACCCAGAAAACACCAGCCCTTCTGTATATTTCTGTTTGGTCTTCTTGAGACAGTGGTTTCACTTCACCATTTCCTCACCTCCTGCTCATTCAATCAACAACATGCTCTATTCCCACTACTTTATCACAGCTGCTGTTGCCCAGGGCTCCAAGGCCTAAGTTGCCATTTCCAAGGGACGGTTTCTAGTTCCTTTGGCTTTCTCTCCCTCTCAGGCTATGTTCTCAGGTTCCTGTGTCAGCATCACCTTATCTACTTTAAATGTTTGAGTTCCTCATGGAACTCGCATGGACCCGCATCTCATTTTACACACATACCCTAGTCAGTTTCATTTGTTTGTGTGGCTTCGTTTAAACCTATATTGCAGATTCACATTTCCTGACAACACGTTTTTTTGTTTGTTTTTGTTTTTGTTTTTTTAAATTTTCAGCTGCATGGTAGACATCTCTACTTGGCCTCATAGTAAATATATCACAAGACTATAACTGAATTCATGGACTTGCCCTGTCAAACTTAATCCTCTTGCTTCACTTCTTATTTCAGGGAATAATGCCAACATCCACCCACTTGCTCATGCTAGAAATCTTGGAGACAGCCAAGTTTTTCTGAATTCCCTCCATTTTTTTCTCAAGCCCCATTTTAAAATTAGAACCAATTCTGATGAACTTTACTGTATAAAAATCTCTTGAATAATCTGCTTCTCCCGGTAAGACTACCTCTGCCCTCATCACCTCTTATCAGGTATATTAGTTTCCTACTGCTGCTATAACAAATTACCACAAACTTGGTGGCCTAAAACAACACAAATTTGTTATCTTGTGGTTCTGGGGGTCAATAGTACATGGGTCTAAAAGGGGTTAAAATAAGCTTCTATTCTATAAACAAGAAAATAATAAACCAAGAAGCAGTTATGCAATTAATCCATAACAGTAGTAATGTATTAATTTCCTATTATTGCTGTAATAAATTGCTATACTTAGTGGCTTAAAGCAACACAAATTTATCTTATAGTTCTGAAGATCAGAAATCTAAAATGAGAGCAGTTTGGCCAAGATGGCCGACTAGAAGCAGCTAGTGCGCACCACTCTCATGGAGAGAAATGGAAGGGGCAAGTAAATACAACACCTTCAACTGAAACATCCGGGTACACACACTGGGACTCATCAAGGAAACAACCCTCAGAGAATGGAGAAAAGTAAAGCAGGATGAGTTCCCACCTGGGAGTGACACAGAGCTAGGGGAACCTCTCCTGCCCAGGGAAGCAGTGAGTGAGTGAGCGACCTTGGGGACCTATGTTTCTCCCATGGATCTTTGCAGACCATGGATCAGGAGATCCCTTTGTGAACCCACTCAACCAGGGCCTTCAGTCTGATGCACAGAGCTACATGGAGTCTCAGCAGAGCAGCCACTCAGGCACCTGTGGAGCCCCAAGAGCCTTAGATAGTCCTGGGATGGAGCTCTGCAAGGGAGGACCAGGCCACCATCTTTGCTGTTTTGCAGGCTTCACTATTGATACCTTCAGGTACTGGAAAATCCAAGGTGACTAGGTACTGGAGCTGATCCCCAGCATACTGCAGCAGCCCTGTAGAAAAGTGGCCAGACTGTTTGTTACATGGGTTGCCAATCCTGTATCTCCTCACTGGGTGGGTCCTTCAGGCCTGAGTCTCCAGCCAACCTACACTGGGGCAAGCCAGTAGAAGCTCTGAAACTCCCTGAGACAGAGCTCCCAGTGGGAGGCATGGGTTGCCATCTTTGTTGTCTTGCAGCCCTCACCCTTGCTGTCTCCAGACTCTGGAGAGTCTATGAGGACCAAGGGCTGGTCTGGACCCCCAGCAGAGAGCAACCACCTCACAGAAAACTGTCTGCATTGTTCTCCATGCAGGTCCTGGTCCCCACTTCTCCTCACTGGGCAGGGCCACCCACCTGGGACTCCAGGTTAACCACCTTGCCCCTGCCTGATCACTGCAGTCAGAGGAAGCCCAGCATTTCTCCAAGGAGGAAATGCCAGAGTCAACCCACAACCTCTTCACCATTACAGTTGTAGTGGTTGGTACTGACCTAACAGCCCTGAGGCTGGGAAAGAAACAAAGGGCCAAGTCATTACACTGGCACCTCCAGCACACCATAGTCACCATATGGAGAGGAGTCCAGCCCCTCTTCCCTGAAAGCCCTCATCCCCACTCTTCACCAGGCAAGAGTCCCAGCTCTTGAATGCAGTACAGTCACTCCATCCATGGCTGAGCATACACACTGGTAGTGGCCCAGAGTGTCCCTAGGGAGAGGCCCCCTGAGGCATACAACAGCCCCTCTGCTGATGCTACAGCAACAGTCCTATCCATGCTGCCCTAGGTCTGGGAAGAAACAAAGAGTCTGAGGGCTACACTTGAGCTTGCAGCATGCCACAGGCACCATACAGAGAGGAGACCAAACTCTCTTCCTGGTGAGCCCTCAACCCCCTGCTCCCAAACAAGTGGAACCCCAAGTTCATGTCAGCAGTGCAGCCACCCAACCCCACTGACTGAACACTCCCAGTATGAATGGCTCTGCATTTCTCAGAGGTGGAGCGCAATGGGCAAATAAGGCCTCTCTGACACTGCATCTGCAGTGGTACTACCCGTGCTACCCTTGGAGTTACAAAGGAGCAAAGACCCTAAGTACTTTATCCACACCTCTCACAAGCAGCAGTCAACCCAATGAGAGGAGGCCACTCCATCTCCCATGGATAGCACCCACCCTCTCTGCTTGTCACCAGGCAGGGAACCCCTGGCTTGGGCCCACAGCCTAGACACCCCCATCCTGTTGATTGCACTGAGAGATTGCTGACCTGCATTTCTCTGGGGTGGAGCCCCAGGAGACAAGCAAAAGACCCTCAAAACCTCTACCAAGGTCCCTTTCTATGCTGCCTCCAAGTTGGGGAGGAAATATAAACCCTGAGATCACCCCTGAGCTGTGGTGGGCAGCCTGAGAGTGCCAAGCCATGATCTACAGCTGGCACTCAAGTGAGAGAGGAGCCCACATTTTCAGAGCATTGAAAGGGAGCATGGCTACAACAGTAAGGAAATATAGGGGAGCTACAAGATTGAGCAAGAGCCTACCAACTGATCTCTATGACTAAGTGCCATTAACTAATTCACACTCCAAAGCTTTAACACCAAAAATACTTCACTAATATACTCCCCTGTAAAACCTATGACAAGTCAGCTACAAATAAAGACCCTGCACAAAGCCTCAGCCCTGTGAAACCATCCAGAAAAGAACTATATTGACTGTACTCAATCTACACTGCAATTAAAGGAACACCCACATGCAGAGATGAGAAAGAACCAGTGCAAGAACTGGCAACTCAAATAGCGAGAGTATCTTATGTCCTCAAAATGATCATATTATTTCTCCAACAAGGGTTCTTAACCAGGATAAATTGGCTGAAATGACAGAAATAAAATTTAAACTATGAATAGGAATGAAGATCATCAAGATTCAGGAGGATGGCAAAATCCAATCCAAGGAAATTAAGAATGACAATAAAATGACACAGGAGCTGATAGATGAAATGGCGAGTATAAAAAAAGAACTTAACTGATCTGACAGAGCTAAAACATACACTACAAGAATTTCACAATGCAATGGCAAATATTAACAGCAGAATAGAACAAGCCAAGGAAAGAATCTTGGAACTCAAAGGCTGGCTGTCTGAAATAAGACAGTCAGGCAAAAATAAAGAAATAAAGAATAGAAAGAAATGAACAGAAGCTCCAAGAAATATGAGATTATGTAAAAAGGCCAAATCTATGTAACATTGGCATCCCTGAAAGGGATGGGAAGCAAGTAAATAACTTGAAAAATATGTTTCAGGATATCATCCATGAAGACTTCTGTAACCTTGCTAGAGAGGACAACAGTCAAACTCAGGAAATACGAAGAATCCCTGCAAGATTCTACACAAGAAGATTATCCCCAGTACACATAATCATCAGATTTTCCAAGGCTGAAATGAAAGAAAGAATGTTAAAGCCAGCTAGAAAGAAAGGGCAGGTCACCTACAAAGGGAACTCCATCAAGCTAACAGCCCTGCTCAGCAGAAACCCTACAAGCCAGAAGAGATTGGGGGCTTATATTCAACATTTCTAAAGAAAAAATCTTTAAGCAACATTGCTTAAAAAAAGAATCTTTAACCAGGAATTTCATATCCAGCCAAACTAAGCTTCCTAAGCAAAGGAGAAATAAGATCCTTTTCAGATAAGCAAATGCTGAGACAGTTCATTACCACCAGACCAACTTTATAAGAGATCTTGAAATAAGCACTAAGTGTGGATAGGAAAGGCTGTTACCAGCCACTACAAAAACACACAAGTACACAGGCCAGCGACACTATAAAGGAACCATACAAACAAGCTGGCATAATAACCAGCTTACAACACAATGACAGGATCAAATCCACACATATCAATACTAACCTTGAATGTAAAGTTGCTAAATGCCCCCTTTAAAAGGTACGGATAAGCTGGATAAAAGAGGAAGACCAAATGGTGTGCTGTCCTCAAGGGATCCATCTCACATGCAATGATACACATAGGCTCAAAATAAAGGGATGGAGGAAAATCTACCAAACAAACTGGAATCAGAGAAAAGCAGGGATTGCAACCCTAATTTCAGACAAAACAGACTTTAAACCAACAAAGATCAGAAAAGACAAAGAAGGGTATTACACAATGGTAAAGAGTTCAATTCAACAAGACCTAACTATCCTAAATATACATGCACCCAACACAGGAGCATTTGGATTCATAAAGCAAGTTCTTAGAGACCTAGAAAGAGCTTAGACTCTCACACAATAATAGTGGGAGACATCAATACTCAACTGACAATATTACACAGATCATCAAGGCAGAAAATTAACAGATATTCAGAACCTGAACTCAACATTAGAGCAAATGGATCTGATAGACCTCTACAGAACGCTTCACTCAACAACCACAGAATATACATTTTTCTAATTGCCACATGGCACATAACTCAAATAAACCACACAATTAGACATAAAATGCTTCTCAGCAAATGCAAATGAACCTAAATTATACCAAACACACTCTTGGAACACAGCACAATAAAAATAGAAGTCAAGACTAAAAAAATTCCTCAAAACCATGTAATTACATGAAAATTAAACAATAGACTCCTAAATGACTTTGGGGTAAATAATATAATTAAGGCAGAAATCAAGAAATTCTTTGAAACTAACGAGAACAAAGATACAGCATACCAGAATATCTGGGGCACAGGTAAAGCAGTGTTAAGAGGGAAATTTATAGCTCTAAAATACCCACATCAAAAAGTTAGAAAGATCTCAAATTAAAAACCTAACATCACACCTGAAAAACAAGAAGTAAAAGCAAAGCAACCCCAAAGCTCACAGAAGATAAGACATAACCAAAATCAGAGCTGAACTGAAGGATATCGAGACACACACAAAAATTTAAAAGATCAACAAATCTAGGAGCTAGTGTTTTGAAAAAAATTAATAAGATAGACCACTACCTAGACTAATACAGAAGAAAAGAGAGAAGATTCAAGTAAACACAATTATAAATGACAAAGGGGATGTTACCAGTGACCCTACAGATATAAAAATAACCATCAGAAGCTACTAGAAACACCTCTATGCACACAAACTAAAAAACATAGAAGAGATTGATACATTCCTGGACACATACACCCTCTTAAGACTGAACAAGGAAGAAATTGATTCCCTGAACAGACCAATCATGAGCTCTGAAATTGAATCAGTAATAAACAGCCTACCAACCAAAAAATGCCCAACACCAAATGGATTCACAGCCGAACTCCGCCAGATGTACAAAGAAGAACTGGTACCATTCCTACTGAAACCATTCCAAGAAAATGAGGAGGAGGGACTCCTCTCCAATGCATTCTATGAGGCCAGCATCATCCTGACAGCAAAACCTGGCAGAAACACAACAACAACAAAACAAACTTCAGGTCCATATCCTTAATGAACACTGTTATAAAAATTTTCAACAAAATGCTTGCAAGCTGAATCCAGCAGCACATCCAAAAGCTAATCCACCCCAATCAAGTAGTCTTCATCCCCAGGATGCAAGGCTGATTCAACATACGGAAATCAGTAAATGTGATTCATCACATGAACAGAACTAAAGACAGAAAACACATAATTATCTTAATAGATGCAAAAAAAGGCTTTTGATAAATTCAACACCCCTTCATGTTAAAAACTCTCAATAAATTAGGTATCAAAGGAACATACCTCAAAACAATAAGAACTATCTATGGCAAACCCACTGCCAACATCATATTGAATGGGGAAAAGCTGAAAGCATTTCCCTTGTAAACCAGCACAAGACAAGGATGCCCTTTCTCACTACTCCTGTTCAATGTAGTATTGGAAGTTTTGCCAATACTACATTGAGAGAAAGAAGTAAAGGGCATTCAAATAGGAAGAGAGGAAGTCAAACTATCCCTGTTTGTAGACAACATGATTCTATATCTAGAAAATTCCGTAGTATCAGGCCCAAAGCTCGTTTATCTGATAAACAACTTCAGCAAAGTTTCAGGGTACAAAATCAACATAAAAAAACACTAGCATTTCTACACATCAACAGCCAAACCAAGAGCCAAATCAGGAACAGAATCCCATTCATAATTGCCAAAAAAGAATAAAATACCAAGAAATACAGCTAACCAGGAAGGTCAAAAATGTCTACAATGAGAGTTATAAAACACTGCTTAAAGAAATCAGAGATGACACAAACAAATGGAAAAACCTGCTCATGAATAGGAAGAACCCTTATCATTAAAGTAGCCGTATTACCCAAAGAAATTTACAGATGCAATGCTATTCCTATCAAACTACCAATGACATTGTTCACAGAATTAGAAAAAACTGTTTTAAAATTCATATGGAACCAAAAAAGAGCCTGAATAGCTAAGGCAATCCTAAGGAAAAAAACAAAGTTGAGGCATCACATTACCCAACTTCAAACTGTACTACAGGGCTACAGTAACCAAAACAGCATGGTGCTGGCACAAAAATAGACACATAGACCAATGGAACAGAAGAGAGAACCTAGAAATAAGGCCACACACCCACAACCTTCTGATCTTTGACAAAGCTGACAAAAACAAGCAATGGAAAAGCATTCCCTATTAAATAAATAATGCTGGGATAACTGGCTAGCCATATGCAGAAGACTGAAACAGGACCCCTTCCTTACACCGTATACAACAATTAGCTAAAGATGGATTAAAGACTTAAATGTAAAACCTAAAACTATAAAAACCCTGAAAGACTATCTCAACAATACTATTCTGGATATAAGAACTGGCATAGATTGTCATCAAATCTGGGGAAACCTCTTTCAAAATTCTGTCATAGCTGTAAGACTTCTTGGGCAGGGACTAATCTTAAACATGCTCCCAGTTGATAATACACATTAACCTGTTTTCCATAATGTCTTTATTATAGTATCATGTTAGGAATTTTATATAAAATTCACTAATGTCAGAATTTTGGATCAAATCAGCAAAAAACATTTAAACATTTTTCCAATATGTTTATACTATTCCTTTCTCTTCTCTAATTAGATTATCAAACAAAGAACCTGCTCATTGTTGCTATTTGAAAATTTCCTCTTTTTCTGAATGAATTATTGCTTTTGGTAAAATTTTTTTTTATTATTACTCTTTGGTTCTTGATGTCAGAATAATTTGTATTGGTTTTATTACTCATCTTTATAATTTCAATTTGTTATAAATCTTTAGTTTCAGTAGTCTTTCGATTCTTTAATAACTAAATTCAGCAATTAAAAACAGTTCCCTTCATAAACATCTAAATCAGGAGTCTGTGAAATATTTATTTGTTGCCAAATACTTTTGAATCCACTTTTCTATAACACCCTTGTGTAGTACTTAAGGGAAGAGTTCACACCTCGGGAAACTGAGCTTAAAAGGCATTTCATGTCATATATTTTGTCAGCAGTGGTATAGCTGAGAAAAGAAGTTACATTATTCACATTATTCTTGAATTTTGTCCTTACTAAGGACAAACTGCCAGAGCATTAACCGTTGTCATTATTTAGAGATTTTAGAATTACATTGCCTAGTTCTCATTCTATGATCTAAGATTTGAGAAGTTAACCTAAAAGTGCAAGTTTTCAGCCAGGCGCGGTGGCTCATGCCTGTAATCCCACCACTTTGGGAGGCTGAGGTGGGTGGATCACTTGAGGTCAGGAACTCAAGACCAGCCTGGCCAACATGGTGAAACACTGTCTCTACTAATACACAAATTGGTCAGGTATGGTTGCAGGAGCCTGTAATCCCAGCTACTTGGGAGGCTGAGGCAGGACAATCGCTTAAACCTGGGAGGCAGAGGTTGAAGTAAGCCAAGATCGTGCCACTGCACTCCAGCCTGGGCAACAGAGTGAGACTCCCTCTCAAAAAAAAAAAAAAAAAAAGTACAATTTCTCACAGGTCACAGTACAAAGATGATAAATTGATCTAGGATAAGTTCTAGTTTTGCAGTTTCCTCATTTCATAAAAATATTCAATAAGAAGACATCGATTGAAAGGTTTTCCGTAATGTGAAGCCTCAATATATTACCCAAGTCTAGGAACAACTTTTAAAGATGAAAATAGACTTTTGGATATGGGTAAGTTTCAAGTAAAAAATAGTACCAAAAGTGGAGATCTGAAATATATATTTTTAATGATTCTAGTTTTTAATCTGCTTTTAAAAATTATCTTTAGGGCTACTTGAAAATTTGAGTTCTTTGAGTGTCTCAATTGAAGGAATAATCACAAAATTGTAGCAGAGCACATATTATTTAATAAAAACAGTAAAGCATAAACAACTTTAAGTAAATCTTACCTGGAAATTTTACTAAACATTACATATTTGTAATAATGTTGATTATTAATTTACAAGTTAAATGGGAGGGAGAGAAACAGAGAGAGAAAGAAAGAGACACACACACACACATGCACACACAGAGAGGTAATAAACTCATTAAATGTATGCAGGTTTCTACTCTAATTAGGCTGAGATTATTGATCCTCCTTGATGGATGTTAATAGGGTTTAAAATGAATACTTTATTAAATCATTTACTGATATTTGGGGATTACCACAGAAATCTTAGAAAGAGAAAGCATTCACTGAAATTTCTAGTGTGCATTTTCTGAGAGACTCCTTCAGCACAAAGGGGCTCACAGATACTTTGCCCGTGCAATAATAGGCCCATAGCGGGTTCTCCATAAATGTTCAATGAATGTATAAATACTCTATCTGCCCTTTCTCAACCCCAAGTGTATTTCAGTTGAACACATGTACACAGAGGGTCTTAATAGCCTTGGCTATTATTGTTATTATTATTTTTCACTTTCAGATCAGATCTGTCCCCTTATAACTTTTACCAATTGGCCTAAGTTCAAGGCCTTGAGATCAAAAATGGCAAATCTAATCTTTTCTACTCATTCAAATGTGAAAAGACAATTACTGTGACCTCAGACACTTTCTGGTCCTTTCACCATATGGTAACAATGTTTTTGATGATCTAAAGCTTAAAACACATAGAAGAGTATCCTTGTCCTATTAGATTAAAATAGGCTTTTTTTCCTTAAAAAATAGTTTTTTTTCCCTAAAACCAAAATAAGTTTTTATTTCCTAAATATAGCCAGAGGCGAGCATATATTGAAGGCAGCTAATTTGATCTCAAGGGAACAATTTTTTCCTTATTTGCCATAGAAAGCACAAGTATAACCACCACATTTTAAGGAACTTTGAGTCTATGGGAAATTATATCTTACTAGAGGGAGTTCTGTGTTCTTTCATAGGGTCATGTAATATTTTAATTGGAAATCCGGCAGAGTTGGCTTGTTTAAAAGGTCAGGTGCCTCTGCTTAGCACTTGTATTATTGTGAAGTGATTTTGAGGTTCTCAACCTGAAGAGATTTGGTTTGCATTGCAGAATGTTCTCAGACTTTGGAAAAGGTTTGCAAATATGTTCTGAATATTTGAAAGGTCCCTAGGATAAATTGCCATTGAATTTGTTTGGGTCACTATGAAAGATGAGTTAATGAAAGGAGGGCTGACTTCCAATTTAGTTGGAGTAACTCATTAAGCCAAGACAGCATGCTATTAGATAATTGCAAACTGTTTAGCCATGACCATTGGATTAAAAACAGAGCAATGTGTTTTTATATACTCGTATGTGAGTAGAATATTGCTTTCATGGAAGTGATCAGTCTAATAGAGCAGGTGCAAGAGACATCATGGAAATGCCAGAAATGTCATGGGCATGCACTGAATTTCTCTCTCCTTCCTTAACTCCCTCACCCACTTCCTTGTCTTCGTTATATAAAGGCAGAAATGTGTTCTCCTGTGCTATATATTGAGGTCATTAGACCCAGTGACCAGATTAAGTAATTTGTTTAGGTTTCACCTAATGTGGCTGTGCAGGATTTGGTGGAAACTTCTCAATGCTTGGCTCTCTCCCACAGAAAGAGCTAGTTGTCGCACATGTGCAAAAAGACATCTCTTGGATGCATACTTAAGTGAAGGAAGTTCCTTTCTCTTTTCTAACCATGGTATATGTGTACTTTATACATCCCTAGTAATGGCAGGGTTTAGGTAGAAACATTTGGCCTGGAGCAGCTAGCTTTCCTCCTGAATGATGCCTTAGCAAATGCTGCAGAGAGGAAGAAAGCACTGTGTATAATCTGGGGAACTGGATATACCCTTTTCTGGTAGCTATTCAAACTGGATAAAGGCTGACCTTTCTCTCCACAAATAGGTCAGCACACAGAGTGTTTTATTTCTCCTTTATGTCCTGGAAATGCTACTCTTCCTCTCTCATCTTCTTATCCCCGTGAACATGAAATCTAGCACTTTCCATCAAGAACCTTAAACAGCATGAAAAGCTTTCCCCAAATCAATGTCCTTCCAGGGTCATAGGTGAATACGCTTCCCAGTGTGCCTGTGGTCCAGAAGCTGCCCTTGTGGCCCTGGAGCAAGTTACCCATGATTATGTTGGAGGGTGAAACAGATTGACCACAGGTAGTGTTTTGTTGTTAATTCTGCAAGGAGATTCTGAGAGGCTTTACATGTATCTGACAATTACCTAAAATGCTGCTCAATGTAATGATGTGTTGCAAAGTGGAAAATGCTGAGGGGGTCATTTAGCAATCATGTCCTGATAGTATTCTTTCAGCAGATTATAGGTTTCTTCCTTTCTCTTTAAAGTAATGTATAGAAGTAAATATAACAACTTTTCACAGCAACAGCAAATACATCTCCAGATTACAACAGGTCTTTATCAACGTTAAACAGTTAGAAAAATTATTTGAGAAGAGATCTTTTTGATGTGTCCTGGGTTTTCATTAATAAACCCCAGAGGGATGTGCATGCATCTTCCCCATAAATACAGTTTTTGAGCTCTTCAATGTACACAGGTATAAGTTCTTATGCTCATACACGTTCCATTATTTCTCACAATTCCTTGTCAAAATTATCTTTGAAAAGAAGAGGATATAAATCTGTGAATTTAACACTTAATTGTCATTCAAGGCTGTCCACTTTTGTTAGAGATTGCTTAAATATTCAAGACTGTCTCCAACTCTGAAAATCAGTAATGCCCAAGGATACCAAGCTGAAGTCTTAACTTGCTTGAGAGTGGTATCTTCCAAATTTCATCTTAGCTTTTTTTTTAAAAAAAAGAGATTGATGTTAGAAACTCTTAAAAATGTTTTTATTTAAATATACGGTTCTATTTTATTGTTTATTAATTAATGATGCAATCAAATTGAGTTTTGACTAAAAAATAAACATCATTACTATTGGATAAATAATCTTATTATTTTTAATCACTAATATAAATTAAATGTGTGATCAGATGCCTGTCTGGAATCTCTAACTCAATTTTCCTCTTAGTTTAAATCTGTTTTTAAAACAATAAACCATGCCAAGTAGTTTTACTTTCCTTAAATATCATATAAAAATGTATTTCTATTTTCTGAAACTTGATCAAGCATACTGGGAAAGAACTTTTAATTCCCATTCCTCCTTGAAAGTTAAATAAAAGCTATAAAGATTTCCTTCTTTGTTTGCTGTTTTGGTTTTGTACTGAAATCCCACGGACCATATTATTTACTGAATCAGGTCTTCAGAATAATCCATTGTTTACCAAGGCATGTAAACATGGTTTCTAGTTAATAGGTGCTATTTACTGAAGAGAACCACCGTTTATACAGCACAACACAGTTACAAGAGATGCTTTCTATCATGTGAAGAAAAGTTTCTCACCAGATTATTATGTTTTTCTGATTTTTTCTGGATAGTGGGTGGGGAGAATTAGTGGCCTGGAGAAAGATTACAAGTTCAATAGCATAAATGATGTGTGTAAATAGCACAGGGTACTTTTATGCTGCCAAACATTCATAGAAGATTGCATTATTAAGCTAAAAACTTGTAAGCTTTTAAATACAAATTGGCAAAATGTCTAAACAGGACATTCTTATATGTATTGATCTAAAGCTACATGGTGAAATATCCAATTTGTTTATTTTTGGTTGTCTTAATATTAGAATATTATAATTATTATAGTCAACATTTATTGAATACTTATTATGTGCCAGATACTGTTTAAGGGCTCCAGATGCATTATCAATGTATTTACTCATTGACATGGTTTTGCTGTGTCCCCACCCAAATATCATCTTGAATTGTAGTTTCCATAATCCCCATGTGTTGTGGGAGGGATCAGGTGGAGATTATTGCATCATGGGGGTATCTCCCATCCTGTTCTCATGATAGTGAGTGAGTTCTTATGAAATCTGATGGTTTTATAAGGGGCTTCCCCCTTCACTGGACACTCATTTCCTCTCCTTGGTGCTGCCATGCATTTGCTTCGGCTTCCACCATGATTGTAAGTTTCCTGAGGCCTCCCCAGCCCTGTGGAACTGTGATTCAGCTAAACCTCTTTCCTTTATAAATTACCCAGTCTCAGGTATTTCTTCACAGTAGTGTGAGAACAGACTAATACACTCATACCCAATCTTCCATGGCATTATTTTTAGTCTCATTTGTGTGAGGAAATAGGACTTGATCGCAATTTGCATAAAAAAGTAAAAAATTGTGCCCTCCAAATGTTCAGTATTGGTCTCATTTATTTTTCATTTTTGTCATTCATAAACAAGAACACTTCCTACGGTTTTGTTTGAAATGCTCTTTGATTTGCGGCTTCTATTCCCTCCTCTTGGAAGCTCATTCACTCCCAAAGTCTGCTGTCCATGTCAATTACTTCACATGTCTGATTGCTCCTTCACTCTTTTCCCTCCCTTTCCCGCCTCCCATACCCAGCTCAACAGCAGTGCTGGAGCTTCTAATGATACAATGAAAATTTTTACATGGGCACAGCCACTGCTCAGGTCAACTTGATGGTCACCATGGGATAATGTTGCTCTAGTGTTGTCATAGTCTAGATTTTTAAATAAGAAGATAAAAATCAAAGTTTTTATACAAAATCTTTGACATTAGAATAATGGCTCAAGTTTGGGGGAAAAAAATCTGTGAACTCCCTTTGCCTCCAAAAACAATATGTCCTTGGGGATATATAGGCTACAAGTTTGAGGTCTCCATTTGGACTCCAGTCAGTACTTAGCTCAGTGCTCATGCTTGTAGGTGTTAATAAACAACAGCTATGCTTCCAATTAGAAAACCTTCAATCCTACAAATTTAAAACCTCAAATATGTAAAAGAAAAGCCATACAACATTACAAAAGCCACTGACTTCATTAATTAAAAAATTAAGGACAATAAAAGTCTCTATTATAAGTCTTTGTTTTTTTATCTTTCTGCTTCTCCAGTCATATTTCTTGTTCTTTTAGTTCATTTAGGAGCATACTTTAGGGACACTAGAAGTTTAACTAAGAATTCAGTGGCCATAATTTCAAAGAGAAAAGCAGAGAGAACTAAAGATTCAACAATGATGATTCCATTTGCTATGTGGTCCACTCAGAGAAAAATTTCCGAATAAAACATAGCAAATGCTTACAGGTATGTCAGTTTGCTTCTGTGGCCTTCAACACCCCTCTGTCAAATGTGATTCTCACCTGTGCCTAGTATCCTTTAATCTTTCCTTTGGTCACATTCAGGACTCAAAATAGGAAGAAGAACGATATGCAGGGGTAGATTATTGTTAATTTTTATCAAGACTCTTACCCAGAGCTTGCTGTCTTTGAGCCCATAGGAGTTCTTTCAGGGCCTATGTCTAAGACTGGATAGGCTAATAGTGTTTGATATTTGCCTTCTCTCTAGGTCAGCTTGGGCTGCTATAGCAGAAAATCACAGATCGAGTGGCTTAAACTACAAACATTTATTTCTCACTTTTTTGGAAGCTGAAAGTCCAAGATTGAGGTGGCAACATAGTTGAGTTCTTGGTGAGGGACCTCCCCTGGTTTCTAGATGGCTGGTTTTTTGCTGTATCCTCCCATGGAGGGGAGGAGGAGAGAGACAGAGAGAGAGAGAGAGAGAGAGACAGAGAAGGAGAGAGAGAGAGAAAGAGAGAGAGAGAGAGAACACTTTGTTCTTTTCATGCTCTTTAAGGGCACCAATCTCATCAAAGGTGCCCCACCTCCATGACCTCCTCTAAACCCAATTACCTCCCAAAGGCCCCACCCATCACACTGGGGATTAGGACTTCAACATAGCATTTTAGGGGTCACAAACATTCAGTCCATAGCACTTTCCATTGGAAAGTAGTAGAGACATTAAACTTAATCAGTTTGTGAACAGTGTTACTGTTTCTCTTGTGTCTCAGTTTCCTCATCTTTAGAATAAGGATAATAATTTCACACACCTTCTAGGTTTTTTGTGAGCATTGAAGAAGTTAATATATGCAAAATCCCTTTGAATAGTGGCTGCCACAGGTTAGTATTTGATAAGTGCTGGCTATTACTACCCACAGACCACAGTAAGAATACACCCATCCGGCTAGATACCACACATCAGAAACGGCATCTTCCTTGCTCTTTTTTTGTGTGTTGAGAGCAGCCAAATAACTGAGGTCATGGCAAAATATTTGGTGGAAAACTCTAAACCAATGTTTGCAATCTGGGTGGAACTGAAAAAGTGTTCTGTGTTTTGCTGTCCTGGTTAAGTCTGCACTCACATTTACAAGCTATTCGCTCTTTCTCACAGGCTCTGGTCCAAGCAGCTATGTAGAACAACTAGGCAAGTCCTCATCGAGAGTTGCCCACTCAGAGAACATGAATCCCAGGGTGATCATGAGAGGTGGTGGGTGTGATTCTTCAGTTTGTATCATGAAAGGGTATCGAGGCTGCAGCCTCAAGGCCTTACTGTGCAGCTTGTGTTCAAATGTTTTTTGCACATCTAGGGAGTGGGAAGAGGAAGGCAAGAGAGAAAGCTGGATGTTAGAGAAGAGAATAGATGCTAAACATTCTTCAGCAGAAGACCCCAGCAAAAGATTTGACACGGCAGCTGTTCCTAAGTTATTTAGACTGTCTTGTTAGTATCTAGAAAATAAAAACAATGCTACTGATTTTCAACAGCTTCAGTTTCTTTAGCAATTTAATTTTGCTTTGTCATTTACCAAGCAATTCTTCAATATGTGTGCCTCTGATTTTTTTTTTCAAGTTGGAAAGTAAAATGGACACTGCTCTTTAAAAATTTTCCTACAAAGACACTTTGAAGAATAATGAATATCAGATAAGGTTCTCTAAAACCTTAAGCTTTTAAATGAATAAACTAAAAGATGCTATTCCTAAAGAGCCAGTAAGCTCACAGATCCTCTGCAATATGCTCATTGCTCTTATATCTAGAATACAAAGCAAAGAATTGAGAAGCTTTGGGTTTTGTTTATTTCTTTCACCTTCATATAAATGACATGTAGGGAAATATAATCTAGAATTGATATCACATGTCAAATACAGTTTGAAATGATTGGTTAAATTGTGGTTTGGAGAGAGGCTGAGGTGACATTGTTCTTCAGCATACAGTCTAAGTTGGTGAGGCCAGTGGTGAGAACAAGAATGCATTATTCTTTAATAAAAGAATGCATTATTCTTTAACATCCTTTAATAAAAATTACAGCTTTCGGCTAGGGAAATGTTCCAGATTAAAGGACACTAAACTGAGGCAGGAGAATTGCTTGAACTAGGGAGTTGGAGGTTGCAGTGAGCCGAGATCATGCCACTGCACTCCAGCCTGGACGACAGAGTGAGACTCCATCTGAAAAATTAAAAAGAAGGACACCAAAGAGATTGGACTAAGGAGATATGGTAATATGAAATGCTAGACTAGATGCTGTAGCAGGAGAAAAAACCCTATAAAGAACATTATTGGGTCAATTTAGAAAATTGGAAAAGGACAGCCAATTAAAGGATAGTATCAATAATGTACAATTACGGTAAAGTTTATAGCTGTACAGTTCATGTAAGAACATATCCTCATTCTTAAAAAAAAATGAAGTATTTAAAGGTAAAGACCCATGATATATGCAACTTACATTCAAATGATGTAGAAAAAATATTGCATCTATTTTTATAGATGTGCATATATATAAATGTATGTAAATGCACACATATAAAAACACACACGTACGTATGTGTGCATGTGTATGTGTGTGTATATGAATATCAGATAAGTGTTCCCTAAAATCTTAAACGTTTAAATGAATATACTAAAGGATGCCATTCCTAAAGAGTCTCAGCAAGCTCACAAAGGGTGAACTTCACCTTCAAATGGCCTTTGTGTATGTGTGTATATATATATGTGTGTGTGTGTGTATGTATACACATACACATACAGTTTTTATTAAGTTCCAGGGTACATGTGCAGGATGTGTAGGTTTGTTACACAGGTAAATATGTGCCATGGTGGTTTGCTGCACCTATCAACCCATTACCTAAGTATTAAGCCTAGCATGCATTAGCTATTTTTTCTAATGTTCTCCCTCTCCTACCCCACTTCCCAACAGGCCCCAGTGCGTGTTGTTCTCTTCCCTGTCTCCATGTATTCTCATTGTTCAGTTCCCACTTATAAAGGGGAATATGTGGTGTTTGGTTTTCTGTTGCCACCTTAGTTTGCTGAGGATAATGGCTTCCAGCTCCATCCATGTCCCTGCAAAGGACATAATCTCATTCCTTTTTATGGCTGCGTAGTATTCCATGGTGTATATGTACCATATTTTCTTTATCCAGTCTATCAATTATGGGCATTTGGGTTGATTCCATGTCTTTGTTATTGTGAATAGTGCTGCAGTGAACGTATGCATGTATGTATCTTTTTAAATTTTTATTTATTTTTTATTTTTTGAGATGGAGTTTCACTCTTGTTGCCCAGGCTGGAGTGCAATGGCACGATCTCGGCTCACCACAACCTCCACCTCCCAGGTTCAAGTGATTTTCCTGCCTCAGCCTCCAGAGTAGCTGGGATTACAGGCATGTGCCACCACGCCCAGCTAATTTTGTATTTTTAGTAGAGATGGGGTTTCTCCATCTCTACTTGGTCAAGCTGGTCTTGAACTCTTGACCTCAGGTGATCTGCCCACCTTGGCCTCCCAAGCGTGTATGTTTCTTTGTAACAGAATGATTTCTATTCCTTTGGGTACATACCCAGTAATGGGATTACTGGGTCAAATGGTATTTCTGGTTCTAGATCTTTGAGGAATTGCCACACTGTCTTCCACAATGGTTGAACTAATTTACATTTGCACCAATTGTGTAAAAGCATTCCTATTTCTCCACAACCTCACCAGCATCTGTTATTTCTTGACTTTTTAATAATCATAATTCAGACTGGCATGAGATGGTATCTAATTTGGGTTTTGATTTGCATTCTTCTAATGATCAGTGATGTTGAGCTTCATTTCATATGTTTGTTGGCCACATGAATGTCTTCTTTTGAGAAGTGTCTGTCTGTTCATGTTCTTTGCCCACATTTTAATGGGCTTGTTTTTTTTCTTGAAAATTTGTTTAAGTTCCTTGTAGACTCTGAATATCAGACCTTTGTCGGATGAATAGATTGCAAACATTTTCTCCCACGCTGTAGGTTGCTTGTTTGCTCTGATGATACTTTCTTTTGCTGTGCAGAAGCTCTTTAGTATAATTATATTCCATATGTCAATTTTTGCTTTTGTTGCAGTTGCTTTTGGTGATTACTTCATGAAATCTTTGTTTGCACCTATGTCCTGAATGGTATTGCCTAGATTTTCTTCTAGAATTTTTACAGTTTGGGGTTTTACATTTACGTAATCCGTCTTGAATTAATTTTTGTATAAGGTGTAAGGAAGGGGTCCAGTTTCCATCTTCTGCATATGGCTAGCCAGTTCTAACACCATTTATTAAATAAGAAATCCTTTCCCTGTTGCTTGTTTTTGTCAGGTTTGTTGAAGATCAGATGGTTGTAGATATGTGGTTTTATTTCTGAATTCTCTATTTTGTTCCATTGGTCTATGTGTCTGTTTTTGTACCAGTACCATGCTGTTTTGGTTACTGTAGCCTTGTAGTATAGTTTGAAATCTGGTAGCATGATGCCTCCAGCTTTGTTCTTTTTGCTTAGGATTGTCTTGGCTATATGTGTTCTTTTTTGGTTCTGTATGAATTTTAAAATAGTTTTTTCTAATTCTAAGAAGAATGTCAATGATAGTTTAATGAGAATACCATTGAATCTATAAATTACTTTGGGCAGTATGGCCATTTTCATGATACTGATTCTTCCTATCCATAAGCATGGAATTTTTTCCATTTGTTTGTGTCCTCTCTGGTTTCCTCAAGCAGTGGTTTCTAGTTCTACTTGAAGAGGTCCTTCACTTTTCTTGTTAGCTCTATTCCTAGGTATTTTATTCTCTTTGTAGCGATTGTGAATGGGAGTTCATTCATGATTTGGCTCTCTGCTTGCCTGTTTTTGGTGTATAGGAATACCTGTGACTTTTGCACATTGATTTTGTATCCTGAGACTTTGCTGAAGTTGCTTATCAGCTTAAGAAACTTTTGGGCTGAGACCTGGAGTTTTCTAGAGACAGGATCATGACATCCGCAAACAAAGACAATTTGACTTCCTCTCTTCCTATTTGAATACCCTTTATTTCTTTCTCTTTTTTAAAAATTTTATTATTATTATACTTTGAGTTTTAGGGTACATGTGCACAATGTGCAGGTTGTTACATATGTATACATGTGCCGTGTTGGTGTGCTGCACCCATTAACTCGTCATTTAACATTAGGTATATCTCCTAATGCTATCCCTCCCCCCTCCGCCCACCCCACAATAGTCCCTGGAATGTGATGTTCCCCTTCCTGTGTCCATGTGTTCTCCTTGTTCAATTCCCACCTATGAGTGAGAACATGTGGTGTTTGGTTTTTTGTTCTTGCGATAGTTTGCTGAGAATGATGGTTTCGTTTCATCCATGTCCCTAGAAAGGACATGAACTCATCATTTTTTATGGCTGCATAGTATTCCATGGTGTATATGTACCACATTTTCTTAATCCAGTCTATCGTTGTTGGACATTTGGGTTGGTTCCAAGTCTTTGCTATTGTGAATAGTGCCGCAATAAACATACGTGTGCATGTGTCTTTATAGCAGCATGATTTATAATCCTTTGGGTATATACCCAGTAATGGGATGGCTGGGTCAATGGTATTTCTAGTTCTAGATCCCTGAGGAATCGCCACACTGACTTCCACAATGGTTGAACTAGTTTACAGTCCCACCAACAGTGTAAAAGTGTTCCTATTTCTCCACATCCTCTCCAGCACCTGTTGTTTCCTGACTTTTTAATGATTGCCATTCTTACTGGTGTGAGATGGTATCTCATTGTGGTTTTGATTTGCATTTGTCTGATGGCCAGTGATGATGAGCATTTTTTCATGTGTTTTTTGGCTGCATAAATGTCTTCTTTTGAGAAGTGTCTGTTCGTATCCTTTGCCCACTTTTTGATGGGGTTGTTTGTTTTTTTCTTGTAAATTTGTTTGAGTTCATTGTAGATTCTGGATATTAGCCCTTTGTCAGATGAGTAGGTTGCGAAAATTTTCTCCCATTTTGTAGGTTGCCTTTCTTTCTTTCTCTTGCCTGACTGTTCTGGTTTGAACTTCCAGTACTATGTTGAATAGAAGTGGTGAGGGAAGGCATTCTTGTCTTGTGCCAGCTTTCAAGAGGAATGCTTCGAGCTCTTGCCCATTCAGTATATTGGCTGTGGGTTTGTCAGAAATGGCTCTTATTATTTTGAGGTATGTTCCTTCAATACCTAGTTTATTGAGAGTTTATAACATGAAAGGATGTTGAATTTTATCAAAGTCCTTTTCTGCGTCTATTGAGATAATCATGTGGTTTTGTCTTTAGATCTGTTTATGTGATGAATTATGTTTATTGATTTGCATATGGTGAACCAGGCTTGCATCTTGGGGATGAAGCCAACTTGATCATGTTGGATAAGCTTTTTGATGTGCTGTTGTATTCAGTTTGCTAGTATTTTATTCAGAATTTTTGCAGCGATGTTCATTGGGGATATTGGCCTGAAGTTTTTGTTGTTGTTGTTCTATCTCTGCCAGGTTTTGGCATCAGGATAATGCTGGCCTCATAAATGAGTTAGGGAGAAGTCCTGCCTTTTCAATTGTTTGGCATAGTTTCAGAAGAAAGGGTATCAGCTCCTCTTTGTACTTCTATTAGAATTCAGCTGTAAATCCATCTGATCTTGGGCTTTTTTTGTTGTTGCTGTTGGTTGGTAGGCTATTTATTACTGCATCAGTTTCAGAACTTGTTATTGATCTATTCAGGGATTCAACTTTTTCCTGGTTCAGTCTTGGGAGGGTGTATGTGTCCAGGAATTTATCCATTTCTTCTAGACTTTTTCGATTATTTGCATAGAGGTGTTTACAGTATTCTCTGGTGGTTGTTTGTATTTCTGTGGGGACAGTGGTGATATCCCCTTTATCATTTTTTATTGTGTCTATTTGATTATTCTCTCTTTTCTTCTTTATTAGTCTAGCTAGCAGCCTACCTGTTTTATTAATTTTTTCAAAAAAACAGCTCCTGTATTCATTGATTTTTTGGAAGGGTTTTTCATGCCTCTCTCTCCTTCAGTTCTGTTCTGAGCTTGGTTATTTCTGATCTTCTGCTAGCTTTTGGGTTTGTTTGCTCTTGGTTCTGTAGTTCTTTTAGTTGTGATGTTAGGGTGTCAATTTGAGATCTTTCTAGCTTTCTGATGTGGGCGTTTAGTGCTATAAATTTTCCTCTTAAAACTGCTTTAGCTGTGTCACAGAGATTCTGGTACATTGTTTCTTTGTTCTCATTTGTTTCCAAGAACTTTTGATTTCTGCCTTAATTTCATTATTTTCCCAGGAGTCATTCAGAAGCAGGTTGTTCAGTTTCCATGTAGTTGTGTGGTTTTGAGTGAGTTTCTTAATATTGAATTCTAATTTGATTGTGCTGTGGTCTGAGAGACTGTTATAATTTCAGTTCTTTTGCATTTGCTGAGAAGTGATTTACTTCCAATTATGTGATCAATTTTTGAGTAGTGCTGTATGGTGCTGAGAAAAATGTATATTCTGTTGTTTTGGGATGGAGAGTTCTGTAGCTATCTATCAGGTCCACTTGATCCAGAGCTGAGTTCAAGTCGTGAATATCCTTGATAATTTTCTGTCTTGATGATCTGTCTAATATTGACAGTGGGATGTTAAAGTCTCCCACTATTATTGTGTGGGAGTCTAAGTCTCTTTGTAGGTCTCTAAGAACTTGTTTTATGAATCTGGGTGCTCTTGTGTTGCATGCATATATATTTAGGATAGTTAGCTCTTCTTGTTGAATTGACCACTTTGCCATTATGTAATGCCCTTCTTGGTGTCTTTTGATCTTTGTTGATTTAAAGTCTATTTTGTCAGAAACTAGGATTGCAACCCTGCATTTTTCTGTTTTTCATTTGCTTAGTAAACTTTCCTCCATCCTTTTATTTTGAGCCTATGTGTGTCTTTGCACATGAGGTGGCTCTTTAGAAGATAGCATACTGATGGGTCTTGGGTCCTTATCCAGCTTGCCATTCTGTGTCTTTCAATTGAGGCATTTAGCCCACTTACATTTAAGGTTAGTATTGCTATGTGTGAATTTGATCCTGTCATCATAATGCTAGTGGTTATTTTGCAGACTTGTTAATTGTTGGGAACAGGCCCCCAAATCTGGCCATAATCTGACCCCAAAACTGGCAATAAACAAAATCTCTGCAGCACTGACATGTTCGTGATGGCCATGACACCCACGCTGAAGGTTGTTGGTTTACCGGAATGAGGGCAAGGAACACCTGGCTCACCTAGGGGGGAAAACTGCTTAAAGGCATTCCTAAACCACAGACAATAGCATGAGCGATCTGTGCCTTAAGGACATGTTCCTGCTGCAGATAACTAGCCAGAGCCCATCCCTTTGTTTCCCGTAAGGAATACTTTTAGTTAATCTATAATCTATAGAAACAATGCTTATCACTGGCTTGCTGTCAATAAATATGTGGGTAAATCTCTGTTTGTGGCTCTCAGTTCTGAAGGCTGTCAGCGCCCTGATTTCCCACTCCACACTCTATATTTCCATGTGTGTGTGTCTTTAATTCCTCTAAGCCGCTGGGTTAGGGTCTCCATGACTGAGCTGGTCTTGGCAGTTAATGTAGTTGCTTCATAGTGTCACTCTGTGTTCCTCTCTAAACTGGTTATTCTGGTTAACAGCTCCTATACTGTTTTATCATGCCTCTTAGCTTCTTTGCAATGAGTTAGAACATACTTCTTCAGCTTAGCGGAGTTCATTATTACCCATCTTCTGAAGCCTACTTCTGTCAAGTCTCAGCCCAGTTTTATGCCCTTCCTGGAGATGTGTTGTGATTATTTGGAGGAGAAGAGGTACTCTGGCTTTTTGAGTTTTCAGCATTTTTTTCATTGATTCTTTCTCATCTTCATGAGTTTATCTGCCTTTGATCTGTGAGGCTGCCGACCTTTGGGTGGGGTTTTTGTGGGGTCTTTTTCGTTGATGTTGTTGCCTTGTGTTTTTCTTTTAGCAGTCAGGCCCTTCTACCATAGGGCTGCTGTGGTTTGCTGGGGGTCAACTCCAGACCGTAATTGCCTGGGTTTCTCCTGCCCCTGGAGGTATCACCAGTGGAGGCTGCAGAACAGCAAAGATGGCACCTCTTCTTTCTCTGGGAGCTGTGTCCCAGAGGGGCACCAACCTAATGCTGGCTGGAACACTCCTGTATGAGGTGTCTGGAGACCCCTTGTTGGGAGGTCTTACCCAATCAGGAGGAGCAGGATCAAGAACCCACCTAAATAAGCAGTCCGGCTGCCCCTTGGCAGAGTGAGTATGCTGCGCGGAAGGAAATTCCCCTTGTCTGGGCTGCCCTGACTCTCCAGAGCTGCAGGCAGAAAAGAGTAAGACCGCTGATCTACAATCCTTCAGCCACCCCTCCTCCTAGGGGCTCATCTCAGGGATATCAGAGATCTGTCCATAACCCCCTGACTGGGGATGCTGAAATTCCTGCAGGGGGCCTTCCCCGGTGAGGAGGAATTAATCAGGATCCAGGTTAAAGAAGCAGTCTGGCCATGAACTGTCCCAGCCACTGTGCTGTGCTGTGGGGCAATTGCTCCCAGTCCAAACTGCCCAGTCTCACTGGCACCGGTGGCAGGGGAAATCAGCCAACTGGAGCTGCAGTGATGGTGGCTGCCCCTACCCCCAGAACTCAGTGTTCTTGGGCAGTCTCCAGCCTGCTGTGCTGGCCGGTGGGGATTTCAAGCCAGTGAGTTTTAGGTTGTGGGGTTCCGTGGATGTGGGGCCCGCTGAGCGAGGCTGCTTGGCTCCCTGGCATCAGCTCCTTTTCCATGGGAGTGGATGGATCTCTGGCCTCACCGAGCTCCTGGAGCTGGAGTATGCAAAAACTACGGCAGTTCTGTGCCTGTTCTGAGCAGCACCCACCCGAGAAGCCACCATAAGTCTGCACAGCTCTATGCTTTGGATCCAAGGCCCTGGTTGCGTGGGCTCATGAGGGGACCTTCTGATCCGTGGGTTGCAAAGATCTGTTGGAAAAGCATGTCTTTCAGTGAGGGGGTAGCACAATCCCTCACCACCTCCCTTGGGTGGGAGTGGGAGCTCCCTTTGCCCCATGCAGTTCCCAGGTGGGCCCTCGCTCCACCTTGCTTTTCCTCACTCTCTGTGGGTCACACCAACCGCCTAGTCAGTCCCAATGAGAGAATCTTGGTACCTTAATTGAAGATGTAGCATTCACTCGCCATTTTCATTCTCAGTGGGAGCCGCAAAGTGGAGCTGTTTCTATTTGGCAGTCTTGGCTGCTCCCCCACATATACAGTTGACCCTTAAACAACATGGGTTTGAACTGTGCAGGTCCACTAATATGCAAATTTTCTTGCTCCTCTCCCACCCCTGAAACAGCAAGAGGAATTTCTCCTCTTCATCCTCCTCCTCCTCAGCCTATTCAATGTGGAGAGAATGAGGATAAAGACGTTTATGAACATCTACTTCCACTTAAGTATAGTAAATATATTTTCTCTTCTTTATGATTTTCCTAATCACGTAAACTTTTCTCTTCTCTAGCTTACTTTATTGTAAGAATACAGCATATGATATATGAAATATGTATTAGTTGATGTTATTGTTAAGGCTTTTGGTCAACTGTAGGTTATTACTAGTTAAGTTTTGGGGGAGTCAAAAGTTATATGTGGATTTTTGACTGTGTGGGGCTCTGTGCCCCTAACCTCCAGGTTGTTCAAGGGTCAACTGTACACACACACACCCACGAAGAGAGAGAGTGAGCATAAATATAAAGCAAATTTACAATGTTATTAATAAGTGCATCTGCGCTAAGGATATACAGATCTTCTGTACGTTATTATTAATTCTTGGAACTTTTCTCTGTGTTAAATTATTTTCAAATAAAAAGTAAAAAAAAAGAAAAAGAATTCAACAACAACCAAAAACAAGTAAGACTTTCTAATTTTCAGCATCATCTTATTTGGATGGTTTTGGGGATGGTACACTTCACTACATCATAAGCAAGTTATTTAAGAAAATATTACAGGCAGAAGGCAAACTTCAATTAACACTCTAAAGCTGGACCCTTAAAACAGGCAAAAATACATGGGTGGTGTTTACAAGTTGACGAAAGACATACTGTGGTAACAAAGCTGACAGAGTCTTGAATGAGAGCCAGTGGGGCCTCTAAGCAGAGGGGCTTCCTGTGCAGGGACTGTGGGTCTTCCTAGATGTCACTGACAAGCATAAGGCAGAGGCTGGGGAGACATGTACAGGGAAAGGAAGGAGAAAGGAAGAGAAACAGAGGAGGAACACGGAGAGAGAAAACAGGAGAGAACTGTAAAAGTAGCTACTATTCCTTGAGTGCTTACAATGTGCTGACTTTGTTTTTGGCTTATTTACTTGCATTTAATCCCCTCCCCTCGCTCCTGGTAACCTTACAAGGCTCTTGTTACTGTTTCCACAGAAAAAAAAAAGAAAAGAAAAGAAAAGAAAAGAAAAAAACCCTGAGACTCAGAGAAGTGTCTATGCCAGTTAGGCAGTAGTAGAGCTAATATTTAAACCAAAGTCTGTCTGACCTCAAAACTATTAACCACTATATTATATGCACCCCACCCCGATCCAATGTCTTTGTGGGGAAAGGTAAACAAGGAGTCCTAACTGTTCTCTCAAAGGCCTGTTGGCAGCTCCTTGGCTGGGCCATTGGTGTCAATATGTTAAGAACACTCACCTTGACTTTGGCTGTTTCAGCACTGAAATCACTGGAAGTCAATAAAAAACTACATGGTATGTCCCAGGGAGAAGAGTCTTAGATTGCCTATGCCCTTAAGCCAAAAGAAGCAATTCCATTTCTCATGTGGCCCCATGTAGTTCCAACTCCCTTTCCTTCCTTGTTACATAGACATGCACTGTGGGGTGTAAAAAGTTATTTAAGGGCCAAATACTACAGTACAGATGGAAAACCCTTGCCTCATGCAGAAGCAGCTGTGGAGTCCTTGGTCTTTCTTCTTAGACTGTCCGTTAAAGAAGCCAAGTGAAAATGTACTCCCTGGCATGACAGGCAGATTGTTTAAAGAGCTGCACACATCTCAGAAGTATTAACTTGTCTACAAGGTTTTTGATAGGTCAATAGCTTTCTAGGTAGAGGCAATGATACTCATTTATAAGAGAGAGATCTTCAACTTTCAGGTTCTATTTTTCCTACTCCCTAAACATAAAACAAAATTGCAATTCTGCCTGTCTCCTACCGTAGTTATGGTCTGTGAGTTCAATTCTGTTTTTCAAAAACCAGGATGCACAAATTTAAGAGGACTATTACTTTTCAAAGACTTAATCCTGCCTTTTTTCAAAGCTAAAGCAAAGCTTATTATGCCCAAAGTGCAGACTGAAAAAAAGAGAACTGCCAAGCCAGCTGTTGTAGGGTGTGTAGCCCATTAAAAATTATCTTGCTAATAAGAAGTAGTTACAACTTCTTCAGTCTTAGTTTTCTTGCTACTTTTCTATCTGCCAGATTTTAGATCCTTGTGTATAGATAATATATCTCATATATCTAAATGAAATCTTTCTCAAAGAACCAAAAGATTATTAGTACTAATCCCTAGTGTAGGCCCTAAATGCCAATTAGTTTGTCTTTGGTTTTTCATTTGTTGATTGATTGGTTAAGTTTTTATTTATTTTATTCTTTGTTGTTAGTGCAAAGATCAAACAAATACTATAACTAACTAATTAATTAATTTTAAAATGCACTGAACACTTATTCTGGGTTATATATGGTGACACTATGATTTACTCCCTCCCCCAGAAACTCTCATAGTCTGAAAGGAGAGACAGAGAATAGACAAACACTACATTAATATAAGTAGTCCTGGCTCTACCTTTAAGGTTGGCTACTCCTTCTCCTTCATTCTAGTGAAAATATCTTCCTAATAGAAAAGAAACACCCAAAACAAACTCTCCCTCTGAAGGTATGCTTCTGATGAGAAAGGGGATTTGGGAGTCAAAGAAGAGAACTGACTTGAGGTATGACATGTTCTTCCAGGCTTGTGGTAAGGCATGGACCTAGGAGTCTGTGGTCAGAAGCAGAGGATGGAGTCTCTTCTTGTCTGGAGCAGCAAAGCTCCTGGAAATTTGTTGCAATCAAAATGAGGGTGCAGGTAGAGCATTGGAACATTCATTTTAAGCCAATAGGATAAAAAGAACAAGGAATAAATACATCTGAGAGCTTTATGAGAGATTTTGTCCCAGTCTTCCTGGAGTGCAGAGCAATAGGAGTGATGAAAGGAGAAGTCTAGTTTTCGAGCTATAGTTTTCATTTTCAGAGTTCGAGTAACTGAACTATAAAGAAAAGTGAAACACAGCCGATTTTTGCCCCCATGGAAGGCAAAAATTGGCTGTACTTTACTTTTTTTTTTTTATAGTGTAGTTACTCTATGGAAGCCTAACTAGTGTGACAAAGCAAAGAGTAATTGCCTACATATTTACTTCATGTGGAGAAGTATTATTTGGAGCACTTGCTATAACTTCTTCACATAGGTCTCTATTTGAGTCATATACAGAAATGTGACTTTTATGTATGGTTCATCAGCCAGAATAAAGGTTGTTTTTGACTTCTTGAAAGATGATTGTGTGTGGAGATGAGAGGAAAAAATTATTAGTTGTATGTTTGGTTAATTTGAATTTAAATGGTAGAATCATGAACTGAATTTAGAGGCTACTTCAGCCAATGTTTACTGAGAAATTCACCAGATGTTATGTGATTATAGGTGAGCACACGTGTAGAGGATTTTAAACACTAGTTAAAGTCTGAATCCAAAATTATTCTGTAACATGTTTAATTGTTCTTTAAAAGACTCTTAAAACTAAAGAATAATAATGTGTGGGAGGTAAGCTTATCAAGGTCCAATCAGTGAAGCCAGATCTACATGAAGCCTCAAATCAACTCCTTCCTGGTGGGGTTTTAGAATTGTCTTAAATGACAGGAAAAATTGTCCATAACTGCAAGTGGAAGTAGTCATTAAGACAGGCACAAACACCACCAAATAGACCACTTTCAAACTTAAATATGTTTCATTATTAGGCACTATAGGTAAACTAAAACTGAACAACAGTGAGAGCACTTAAATTTACCAGAAAGTTCACTTTTTGAGAAACTCCTTCCCTTCTCTATTCTCTCTACTTCAACACCTTATATGTGAGACATTACAGAAAGCAAACTAAGAAAATATGCATCACACCAGACTTGATCATACACGGGAAGTAAGGTGTGGCTGCCAAACTTTGCAGGTTTGTAGTCGTCCTGAACATATTTGTGCTATTCAGCCAGTCACTTGGATATCTTTGAGTCCATGAGGGACATTTAACAAGATCTAACTTGCCCTCTGGTCAGGGCCAGAGGACTCTGGCCACAGTGTGTCTGGAGCATTCCTCTTTCTTTCTTTGCCCTAATGTCCTCCCCACTTGTAAGCACGGTCTTTTGCTACTGGGGTCTCAACAATGGAAAATGATCCCATGCCTTTTTTGTAAATTTTTCTTTTGCAATCATTTTATTTACAGAACATTTGCAAAGACAGTCAAAGGATCGCTGTATCCCTTCACCTAGCTTTTCCTAACCTTGGCCATTCTGTGTATTGCTATTTCATTATGGTTGGAATTTATATTTCCCTAATGACTAATTATGTTGAACATCCTCTCATGTGCTTATTGCCACCTAGATACCTTTTTTTGGTGAAACTTCTGAGAAATACATCCCAGTTTTTAAAATTAGATTATTTGTTTTGTTATTATTCAGTTTTGAGAGTTCTCTATATATTCTGGATATAAGTCAGTTATCATGCAGCTATTTTCTCCCACTGTGTGGTGCTTTTTCTTTTTGTATATATGAGTTTTGGTCTGATATATCTCTACTATCTGAAGAATTTCTTTTAACATTTGTTATAGAATACATCTGCAGGTAATGAATTCTATCAGCTTTTATTTGTTTGGGAGAGTCTTTATTTCTCTCTCAGTTTTGAAGGTTGTTTTCACAGGTTATAGAATTCTGGGTTGATGGTTCACCCCAACCCTGGCCTCTCCTTTCCTCTCCTAGCACTCTAAAGATGTCTTTCCATTGTCTTCTGGTTTACATGATTTCTGTTGAGAAATCTGCTGTAATACTTCCCTGTGTTCCTTCTTTTCTTCTTGCTTTCAAAATTTTATGTTTGTCTTTTATTTTCAGCAGTTTGAATACAGCAAATGAAGGGGTGTGTGTGTGTGTGTGTGTGTGTGTGCGTGTGTGTGTGTGTTTTTATCTTGCTAGGTTTTCTATGGCCATCATGTACTTGCATTTGGTGTTTGCCATTAATTTTGGGAAATTCTTGGACTTTTTCTTCAAATATTTCTTCTGCCCTTTTCTTTCTTTCTTCTCCTTTTTGGGATTCCAATTGTGTGTATATTACAAATATCTTTGTTCCACAGCTCTTGAATATTTTGGTTGTTTTCTTTTTCTCACTTTTGTTTCCCTTTGTGTTACAATCTCAGTAATTTCTGTTGATTTATTTTTACGTTAACTGATGCTTTCATTGGTAGAGTTTAGTTTGCTGATGAGTCTGTCAAAATCATCCTTTAGCTGATGAGTCTGTCAAAATCATCCTTTAGCTCTGTTCCTGTGCTTTTCATGGAACATTTTCATTAGATTCTTTTTTATCTCTCTGATTAAATTACTCATCTGATCTTGCATGTATCTCACTTTTTTCTTTAGAGCATTTAATGTATTAATTATCATTATTTTGAAATTTTCTTTCAGATAGTTCATATAGCTGTGTTTTAGCAAGGTCTGGTTCTGATGGTTGCTTTGCTTTGTGTGTTCTTTCTTTCCTGTTTGTATACCTCTTAATATTTTTTGAAAGCTGGAAAGCTTGTATAGGACAGAGGAGACTGAGGTAAATAGTTTTTATGCCTGAAAATGGGCATATCTTTCCTTCTGTTGCATCTTTAACATGGGAATTTGAGTTGGTTTAGTTAAGGGTGGAGCTAAGTTTGATATTTGCTGTTGCTGTGGTTACCCTCAATGCTTCAGATGACTCAAATTTCTTAGTGATGCCTTATGTTTAAGGTGGTGATTCATTATCCAGAGCAATGTCTGTTTGGTCCTGCACCCTAAGTCTTTCCTCTCTACTTTGCCTTACAGTGGATCTAATTTGCACATTCTTGCTCCTTCAGTGCCCTTCTCTCTGCAGTATTCTCATTGATATTTAAACTTATTTTCTTGGATGACAGTGGAAGAGAGCATTCTCTATTGTTATAAATTTCAGGCTTACGTAGAATTTTAGGAGTGTGGCTTTCTTAGTGCTTCTTCTTCTTCCCTAGCTGTTATTTTTGGCGCAGTGTGTATTTCTGCCCCTGACACAAGATTAGGCTTTTTTTTCTTTTATTTTTTCTTCTCTCAGCTACAAATAATTTTTACCTACGCCTTAAGGGCAAGAGCGATTTTTGCTCCTGCCTAGCCATCTCTTTTCCCTTCCTCCACCCATATAGATTAAGACTTTTGTTCTTAATGTTCTTAATGTAGGAGACAGACAAAAAACTCTGGTGAAGTTTCCTGTTTCTCTCATATAGCTGCTATTTTCCCCAGGTTTGCCTCACAATTAAGACTTTCTATTTCTGTGAGCAGCTGGTGGGGTTTGCAGGGAAAGAGGGGTAGGAGGGTATGAACTCTTCAAATTTCTGTGTCTCTTAGTGGTTTCCTGCTGTCCTCCCAGTCTTGCTTTGGCCTTCATGAATTCACCAATTATTTGAGTCAGAATCTGATTGATGTTCAGTTACTTTTGATCTAGGTAAGAGAGTGTTCATATCTCCTATCTCCCAGCAGGCAACTGTGTTTCCTAAAATTTTGAGCCAGTTATTTGTTTGCAAACTCAGTTCTCTGATGGGTTCAAAAGGTGTTATGGATTTAAATCTAGTTTAACTCATTTTCATTGTAAGATTAATAGTGATATTCCTTGCAGCTAACATTGTCAGATAAAACACAGGATATCCAATTAAATTTGATTTTCAGATAAACAATGAATACTGTCTCAGTATAAGTATATTCCATACAAAATTTAAGTTTAAATGGGTGTTCTATATTTTTATTTCCTATATCTGGCAACCCTACTTTGAGCTCCCTATATCTTAGTGCTGAAGTTCCCATTATCATTATTTCTTCTTCTTCTTCTTCTTCTTCTTCTTCTTCTTCTTCTTCTTCTTTCTTCTCTTTCTTCTTCCTCTTCCTCTTCCTCTCCTTCTCCTTCTTCTCATCCTTATCCTCATCCTTATCTTCCTCCTTCTCCTCCTCCTCCCTCTTATTATTATTCTTTCTTTCTTTTTTTTGGTGAAGTACTGTCACAAACAAGTTTCATGATTGAAGAATGTTTTAAAACAAAGGGTATTTTTAAAAAGGAATTGAAAGAAAAATATAATAGTAAACACAAAAGAATCAAGTAATGGTGATATTTGGTGTTTCAATGAAGAGTGTATTTTTTAACTTGAATGATTTTTATCTCTCTGCTGCTCTCTCATGCATACTATATAAGCTGGACTGAAATTTAGCTTTAGTGATCAGTTTCATTTTTTCATTTATTAATTAATGATGCGATTTTTCCTACTTTGGGATCATGGAGTTCTGCGACAACTGTGGGTAGTGATGAATATTCTTCTGAGAAAAATTTGTATAACACTTTCACTTATGATTTCAGAGTTTCACATATCTTGTAAAGACCTTCTATAAAACCTTAGATGAGGCAGAGAGGGAAGAATTATTGAATGTTGCCTCAGCCTATTAATGTCATGTCAAACATACAGAGTGGTGTCATATATTATGGAACATGAGACAGCATACTGATTGTTATCAGACTGGGACATATCTATTTTGGTCAAGGAGATAATTATTTTAGAAATAGCTTCATTTAACCATTTTCTGCATGAGGTAATGATCCATTTGCATTTTTATTTATTTCTATGTTTGACATAGCTATCCATTGCACACAGCAGCAGTTTTTTTGGACTTCCAAAGTCTAGTAGGCACATTGTGAAGCTAAACTTGGATGATGTGTCAGAACAGACAGACCCGTATTATTTTCAATTGTGTTTCCTATTCTGGACGTTTTTCAAAGTTATGAATTTCCATATCCACTACAGACATATCTCTCCTCTTTCCATATATTATAATATACCCAAATATAGTGGCTGAGTCATTGGGACAAAAGAATTTCATAGGAACATAAAGATGGTAACTTCTTTCGATAGTTCTTTAAGTTTCTGGTTCTAAACAGGAGTTGGAAAGATACAGCTGGCAGACTAGCATTGTCTATGGCTGTTTCATGCTTAAAGGACAGAAACGAGCCATTGTGACAGAGACTTTGTGGTTCACAAGCCATATTTGGTATATGGCCCTTTAATAGAGAGTTTGCTGACTTCTCTTTTAGACAAAATACAAAGGAAGATAAGAAAAGAACAAATTAATACATGACCACAGGCTGTTGTGTGACTCATTTAGTTTCCACAGCAAGCTTGTTGCTATGTGAAATTTGCTTATTTATACTTAAATTCTTTAGAAGGCCCCAAGTTGCCCTGAGATGCTCAGAACAATTTGAATAGCCACTTTAGGCTAGTTTGGAAAATTTCCTCAATTCTCCCTTCTATTTTCATCCCTCATTAGTTTTGGGATAAATATCAAGTACAGTTGAGAGCCAATCAGCTTGGGTTTTGGGATAAAAAATGAGCAGAGTTGAGAGAGAGAATTCGAAGTTTTATCTCAGCATGAGATCAGGTAGGAAAAGAGAGAACACTATGTAATCCAATAGTGAATGCATTTTATTTGGTGGTCTCTTTTATCATTATTGAAAATTTTGCCAGTGATTTTAAAAGGAAAGAAATTTTCTTTCTAATTTAGAAAATCCTGAGAGAGCATTACCTTTTTCTTTTTAAAAAATAGATCTATAGAATTTCTTGAAAGGTCAATTGTAAAATGCTCTTTCTCACTGACACATACAAACACACACAGACACAGACACAAAGACACACACACACACCTTTTGTAAAAATTTTTATCTGGATTCTGGGGCAAAGACTATGAGGTGAACATTTGGAATTTGGCCTTCTTTCTGCAGAGAGCTGTCAGGTATTACATAAGCTCTACAGAAACCGGTTTTGTTTGAGAAACTGAAATAGTCTACACATCTTGGAGTCTAGGTGCAGTTGACCAGATAGCTGATCCCAGCAGTAATCAGAGGTATTCTTTTATTTATACTTTTGTAAAAATAACAAAAAGATTAACTGGGAGTTAAACCTGCACCATGGAATTAACTTAAACAAATATATTTGCTAGGGGTTCTCCATTGTTATACTGTATATGATAAACTGATACCCTGCAAACATTTCAGGTTGGGCCATTGAATTTTGATCCAAGTGTACAGTGTATTTGAGTTGTGATAGTGTGTATATGCTGTTGTGGCAATATCTGTCAGAGGAAATGTTGGGCTGAACAGGTTTTGTGCCGGTAGGGTGAGAAATGCTATGAATAAGAGATAAGAGGCATCATATTGTACTATAAAGCCAAGGAAAGTATATATGTTTACTAGAATTTGCTAGAAATTTTGTTCTTCAATATATAAGAAACAAAGAACCATCAATACCTTAATCACACCTTGACCCATTAACATTGTGCTGAAAGGAGACAAAATGCCTTAGCTTGGGTTCCTACCCCTTAACCAAAAACAGTCTGAAGCAAAGGGTTGAGTGGCAGTTTATTTTGCAAAATGACTTCTTTGAAAGGAGGTTAACAGGTAGGAGGGAAAGCCAATGAAGAATAGATAACTGACTTAATCACTGCTGTCAGTAACTGGTACTTGATGTGTGCAATCTATATTTCAGAACTGTCCATCTGTGAGACCAAAGAGGAAACATGTTTCCACTGGCTCCTACCCTTCACTGGTCAAGAGTTGCCCCACTAGGTGGTAACCCTCTCATAGTTCCAGGTTTGCACATGTGTAATGCTGAGGAAGTTCCCACAGGAGCCCCAGACCAGCGGTGTCAGAAAGTTCAGAACACAAAGTGAGCAATTAACAGTATGTACACTTAAGGAGAGGTGCTGTCAGATTATACCTGCGAGAAGCTGGTTGCCATAGCAACAGCTGGACTACAAGGTGTACTGTGAGGATATTAGGTAGGAACCAGAAGTGTGCATTAGAGTTATTTATTGCTGGTAACAAATTACCCCAAAACGTAATGGCTTGAAACAATAGCATTTATTATCTCCATTTCTGTAGGCCAGGAATTCAGATGGGGCTTAGCTGAGTCCTCTGTTTTTCTCACAGGCTGCATGAGGGTCCCAGGCATAGTTACAGTCATCTCAAGCCTCTATTTGGGAAACATCTGCTTCCAAGCTTACTCACATGGTTGTTGGTAGAATTCAGTTCCTTGTGAACTGGATTGGGTTGTTGCTAGTCCTTATGATACCATATGATAGGGCAAGGTGAAACATTGGAAGATACATACTTATAAAAATAGTCTCTCACTCCCTCTCTGCTTTCTTAACCCCTTAATTTTGGTGGTCTAGTTGCTGCTAAAAATAGACTCAAAGACATTTATAGTTTACGTTGTGATGCTCTAGGGGTTCCCTCTCTGTACAGGACACATTCGAGGCAGCAGAGCTATTTCCTGAAGATGCTACTCCCTCTTTCTGAAATGACTTTTCCTTCCTGTTTACTAAATAAACTCTGATTTATCCTTTAAAGTCTATCCCAAAAGCACTACCTCTATGAAGCACTTCTGACTCCCCAGGCTTCATCCTCAGACCTTCTTGGAAATGTGTCTTCCACAGCTTTTATTCCATGTTTTTTAACTCTTCCATTTCTCTCCTACTGGGTGGTGAACACAAGAGTCCTGTATTTATTCTGAATGTTTCCTCTGCAATTGTAGAGCACATATTTTCAGATGTTTGTAAGTTCGTTTATGTTTCTATGTCTTTGTGTGCTACTATGTTTAGAGCTATTTAGCTCTACTGATAGAATCAAAACTGACTCACAAATTACAAATTTAACAGAATAAATATTTTCCTATCCTTTCAAATTGTCTTTGTTGCTGGATTTATTATCTAGAATTTGAAATATATTTCTGGAAGTAAATTTGCATAATCAGAGAGTAAAGGAGGAAAAAAAATGGCAAAATATAAAACCAAGTTGGTCTAGTGTATAATCCAAGGGTGGTTTTAACATCTTGCTATACTCTGAAAATTTCTTTTCATTTAACAATTCTGAATATGTATATGTAAATATATATAGTTTAAATTATAGCTAATTTCCTTGTAAGAAGCTGAAGGCATAAAAGAGGGAGATGGATTCTGTTTCACTAAACCAAAGCTGACAGCTCCGGTCTGATCCCAAAATCTTAAAGGCTACAAAGAGAGAGAAAACAGCCCAACTCGCAACTCAGACCATGAATGAGTTTGCCAAGCTACACATTAACAGCAAGCTCCACTAGGTTTATAAACTGCCCAAACTTGGAACATACTGGACTCAGTTTTATTTTTAGGCTGTTCACACTTCAATATCATGTTTTAGAATAATCCAAAATATCATGCCTAAGAAAAGCAATATGGCCTACGTAGTGGATCACTGGAAAATAAGATCTCCCAAATGACACCAGGGTGTCCATGTTTTAATTACATTCTACCCAGGGAATAACAAATGCTTCAAAGACAGCAAATAGAAACCCAGAAATAGTGTCCGTCCTAAATGTTAAGTAGATATTCTACTAGGCTGAACTGATTTTTGTTTAAACTGTAAAATGAGAATTGCTAACTTTTAGGACTTCTCAAATGTGAGGACAGAAGGCAGTTTGCATTGTTTTACATTTTCAGATTTAACAAAGCTTCCAATGTAAAGCAACATATCTAATTTAGCCAATGGCTGCCATTGCTAGACCCTAGTTAACAAGGCCCTAATGCAGAGAAGTATCAATCAAGACAAAGCATGAATTAAAGGAAAATGAAGCAAATTCTCATTAACAGCTAAGTGCCAATAAAAATGAAAAATGAAAATGAAAATGAATCAGAAGGAAACTGTATGCCTAAAAAAATCACCAGGCAAAAATGGACTATCTGCGAAATCATATTGTCATTTCTTTAGATTCAGCTCTCCGTTAGGAATGAAAAATAGTCCAATTATACTAAAAGTTGTTTTGGACAATCTTAGTACCTGTACTTGTTATTTTCTGCATACCAACCACCTTCCTAAATCAGATTCGTTCTCCACTGTTCCCTGCCCTACTTTGGGCTACAAGACACTGACCCCTAAGAACCCTATGACCTGGGCTCCTTAATGAATGGCCTTGGCCAATGATAAGCAGCAGCAGGGTAAAAGAGGGTGTTGTGGGGCATTTTTTTTCCTAAATGCTGCCTGCTTTGGAATAGGTTTTCTGGCATTGGGTGTACTCCTTCACCACTACAGGTCCTTCCAGATGGACTCCCCTCCATGGCTCTTTCTGTCATTGGGCCTCAGCAGTGTTAATGCCTCTCCTGCCCCTTCAAGCCTGGGCATAGTAATGGTTTCCTATTGATAGTTCCTAGGAGATTCAAACATCTTTTTTCAATTTCCAGTTGCTAGTTTCTAGGGGAATCCAAACATCTTTTTGTGTTCCCGAGCCCTGCCTGCACCTCTGTAAATTATCCCTTTATTAAAATCTATTTTATCATGTGAGTTGGATTCTATTTTCCAAGGAAATTCATTGATCCAGTCCTTCTCTGAGCCCTGGAGGTAGCTAAACTTACTCCCAAAGGATGAAGACACCTACTTTTTCATCCTTAACCTTTCTTTCTTGTCTAAGAAAATCTTAGTACCTGTGCTGTTTATTTTCTGTATACCCATCTTTAAATTGACTTCAGTAATATAAGAAAATGTGCTTGGACTCTAAATACTGCACGGTAGTTCTGTTCATCAAACTTCATTTTACTCACACTCACTGAAACCGTGTCACCTCTATGTAGTTATATTGGTGCCCAGATCACCAAGCCACAAGTTTTGCCTCAAAGCTGATCTTACGCACAAGATGGTTGAGCAATGGTTGTCTAAAGGAGTTGGAAAGGACATTTTTGGATGTAGAGATAGGGCTTGTGTTGAGAGCGTCATTAGAAGGGAAGGTGACAGGCTGCCCAAGCTGAGAAAACTGCAATGAAATGTTTTTCTACCCCACACTGACATTTGAAAGTTTGTTGAAGTGAGATTTCAGAGAGAGTAGAATGTTATTGCTGGAGGGAGTAGAATTCATGTAGTCCAACGGCTTCACTTTATAGATAAAAAAATTGAGGGTCAGAAATATTAAGTGACTTTCCTAAAGTTAAGAAACTGCTTACTACAGAACCATGACTAAAACTCCAACTCCAAATCTGTACTGAGCTCCTTGTGTTCGCTATACTGTTTAATATGATCTTATTGTGATCCTACACTCAAGGTTTATAAGAGTAAACAAAATAATGTGCCAAGTTTATAGCAAAAATAATTTATGTTAACCAAAGAAATAAAGAATTAGGAATTGATCTTATTTCATTCAAAGATTGGATGTCAGAACTACCATGGAATGAGATAAAATCTCGGTCTCATGGTCTTGCTGTATTGTAAGATGGCTTCTGGGGGACTAAGTTTTCAGTGATGCAAATAAGAAAGACAGAAAGAAAAGAAAAGATGGAGGGAAAAGCTAGTTTATTTAAGATTAAACTTTCTAAGAAATCAAAAAATGTGCACATCTAATAGTCTATATTATTTTGTCTGCCAAGTAGACATTGTCACTCATTCATGATGGGGCATGCTCGGTTTCATTTTGAGTTCAGAAAGCTCCTGGTTCATTGAAAATAGCTTCAAATTCAAAATAATTTTCAGTCATCCTCTAACGTTTAAAGAAGTGTATACACTCAGCCATAAGTCTTCTTTTCATTTATTTAAGGTATCATGTCCAATTGTGAAAAAGTTATACCTACTTTCCATTATAACATACATTCCACCAAAGTCTAAGAAGTATTATGCAATGATACATTCATAGGATTGCAGTCAGACAGCCCAGGCATAGGTTCTCCCTGTGACACTTCTACTAATTATGTGACTCTGGGAAAATACGAAGCCTCTCTGAGCCTCCATTGCCTGTCCCAGTAGTCAAATAAAGATGAGTACTTACCTTTTAAAAATGTTGAAATAAGATTTTTTTTAAATGTACAGTTCTTAGTATAATGTCTGGAGTATAGTATGTGTGCAATATAGGATAGCTATTACTAGTAGGAATAATTATTTGTAACCAAAGTCTACCCTCTCCTCACTTCTTAATTTCTCAATTAATAAGACAAAAAAAGCAAAATCCTATCATTGTTGCAGCAACTGTATTTCATTATAGATATAGCATCTTGCTAATAGAACTAATTGCTAAGGATTTAACCTAAATTTTCCACTTCTATACAAGTAATAATAGTAATTAAAGGGAGAGTTCCATGTTTAGATTTAGCTTTTTTTATTGTATTAAAAAATGAGTCAATTGAAAATATTATCCAGGAGAAAATTATCTTTGCCTTGTGTGACTATGGAAGTTAGTGTTTTTTTTTTCCTTGAAACGAATTCTATAGTTTAACTTATTTTCATCTTGTGGTGAAAGTTGCCAAAGGCCATCAAGAAAATTGTCTAATAAGTAAAATATTTGCCTAGAAAATTGAAACATGTGTCTGCATAATTCAGACCTATATTCTTTCTCTCTTTCCACTATATCCAGATAATTGAATAAAAGTTTTGACATAACTTTTTTGTGGTCATTTGTCAACAGAATTATTCAGTTCTTGCTCATCAAATACATTAGATAAAAAACAATGGAAGACATCTTAATATAAGATGCAAAGATCTTGAACATTTCAAAGATAATTTCCCAATAGTTACTAGTTACCATGGAAGTTTAACAATCACCTTTGAGGTGTCCCTTTTAAAAATATAAATAATACCCTCATTTGTAAGTCATAACGATCAATGAAGACTATTTCATAAGCATTATGAATAACCTAACATTCTAATTTCATTTTGGCTTATGTTGCTCATACCATGAAAAATTTTAGTTCGCCTCCTGGAATAGAAGTTATGCATACAACCTATGACCAGGTTAGTCTGTTCCAGTTAGTAAAATCACCAAATCAGCCCATCATTCGAAGCCCTTTCATGATTCTCCCACTATGTGCTTTTCAATCCTAACTTTATCCTTATTCCTACTTCTAAATTTGTACATGTCATCATATAGCAAAGGTATGACCTCTATTATACCTTTAATATATTAGCCAGAAATACTCTTCTGCATTGAAGCTAAGGATAGCATTATTGGTGGTTGCATTTATGTAAGAGCTAAACTTTTACTTCAAGCTTAGCCTACAGGGTTTGTCGTCTTTCAGAATCCATTCCATTATCAACAGCATCAGCTGGGATTAGGTTCAGCTGGCAATAACAGAATATTCAAACAAGAATGGCTTTATCACAAAAAAAGTATATTTTTCTCAAGTTATAAGATGTTCAGGTAGGCATTTGCTGGCTGTTTCAGCACCTCTAAGATGTCTTGGCCAAGATCTCTAAGATTCTCTTTGCTTTTTCCTCATGAATTCAAGACGGCTAGTGGAGATCATGCAATAATTTTCACTTCCCGGGCAGCAGGATGGAAAACTAATAAGGTGGAAAAATGCTTGGAATATTTCATTTTCCAGCTTTATCTGCAAGGAAGGCAGTAAAATAAACTATGTGTAAGAGAAAAGAAGAGTAGGCAAGAATAGATATTAAGGTAGCAACTAGCATTTTGCCACTCCAATCAGTCTTAGTTGATGTTAATTCTTCTACCCACACTCTCCTAGAATATTAGAATTCTACAAGTTTTCTTACTTAAAAGCAAGCCCTAAGCCTGTCATAAACAGGCCTTAAAGAGACTGGCCATAAACGGGATTTCTGCAGCAATGTGACATGCTCATGATGGCTATCATGCACACTGCTAAAAGTTGTTGGTTTACTGGAGCAGGGCAAGGAACACCTGGCCCCGCCTTTAGCGGAAAACTGCTCTAACCACAAATGATAGCAGGAGCGGCCTGTGCCTTAACAACATGCTTTTGCTGCAGATAATCAGCCAGAGTCTGTTTCTCTGCTCCTCACTAGGAATGCTTTTAGTTAATCTATAATCTATAAGAACTATGCTTATCACTGGCTTTCTGTCAATAAATGTGTGGGTCAAACTGTTCGTGGCCCTCAGCTCTGAAGTCTGTCAGCCCCCTGATTCCCACTTTATACTCTATTCCAGTGTCTTTGTCTTTAATTCCTCTGGTGCCGCTGGGTTAGGGTCTCCACGACCGAGCTGGTCTTGGCAATTGCCATATTTTACGTTATTCTTACATATTTGTTTTCTTCCTAAAATCTACCGTCCATGTTTATAGACATGTGTTAGCTTCACAATCCTCCAAAACAAAACAAAAATAGAACTGAGGTGGAAATGAGGACCAAACATGTTACTTAGTCACAAATGAACAATAAACTGGCAGGGTGACCAAATGAATCCAATATATTCTCTAATATGTGTGTGAGGGGAAATGAATGACTATTATAGACACAAAACGAGTTGCCCTACTAGAGCCCTAAAACACGTATTAGGGTAATTGCAATTCCTTGCACCTCTTGTCACACCTGCTTCTCATTTGACCCTGCATTACATGTGTGTCTCAATCCATTTGTGCTGCTATAGCAAAATATCCAAGACTGAGTAATTTCTAAACAACAGAATTTATTTGTCACAGTTATGGAGGCTGAAAAGTTCAAGATCAAGGAGCTGGAAGGCTGGGGGTGAGAGCTGCTCTTGCCTTGATATGACATCTTGTTGCTGCATCCTTTGCAGGGGATGAATGCTGTGTCCTCAAATGGCAGAAGGGATGGAAAGGTAAAAATGGTCTTAAGCTAGTTCCCTCTAGTCCTTTTATAAGGCATTAATTCATTCATGAAGGAGGATTTAATCGCTTTCTAAAAGTCCTTACCTCTTAATACCACCACAATGGGAATAAGTTTCAACATAAATTTTGGAGGGGCCAAATTCAAACCATAGCAATATGTTTGGAGTTAGCTTGGCTTTAGTATGTAAATCTGCCTGCAATTCCTGAGCTCTATAGAATGATTGAATCTCTCTAGGGTTGTTAAAGTTCAAGCCAGTGAGTATTCATCCATGAAAAAGCCAAAATGAATTCCATGTTGTTTATAAAACAACAAAAATACTTAAATCACTTCTAAGAATCAGAGAACAACATCACATACTTGAAAATTCACTAACATGTGATTTACCTGGGAAATACAGGTAAAATGGACAATAGGTCAGTAGAATCAGGAACATTTAACTACTGAGATATTACATTTAACTAAGCTTGAAGTAAAAGTTTAGCTCTTACATAAATTGCCATACTGGCTTTATGTACAATGAAAGCAATGTGTAATGCTGAAGTTATGATAGAGCAAACATTTCCCTTATATACTAATTTTTAGATTTTAAAATCTGTAGCAGTTAGAGTTTTTGTTTTGCTTACAGTGTACCAATACATGTAACAATAAGCTATACCATTATGGGGGTCACAAGTCTATGCTTTACAGGATATTTTAGAGACTTAAAATTATGTTCCCATAGCTTCCCTCATGTGGTCTACCTTTTAATGTCTCTATTACTTCCATGAAATAAGAAAGTGAAGTTTCATCTTCTTTGGAATTCTATTATTAAGCTCAAAGACACGTATTCAACAGATTAATTTACTTCAATAAACATCCTTGTGCTTGGTGGAGAAGATACGATTCCCACCCTCTGGAAACTCTCGATAACAAAGTAAATGGCATTGGTCATTTTTCAAGCAGACACATGACTCTGTATTTCTGAGCAGCCTAGTTTCTTTGGGTGAAAGGTTTTGGAGAATGCAGTTATTTTTTAGCTAGAGATGTTAGCTATCACTAAAAATTAATGTGGCTTAAACAGTCTTTAGCATATAAAAAGATGTTCAACTTACTACCCTTTAGGGTATGCAAATGAAAGTCACAGTGAAAAACTTCTGGTTTCTGGTCTGACACGTATAAGGAACTTATAAGTCTTAATACCATCCTAATAAGTAGAACAACTTGTTAAAGTTGAACAACCCAAAAAGTTAAGAAGGCCTCTTGGATCTGTCAGTGAATTGAAGTCACAGGGCAAACCACTACCCCATAACTGGAGAGACACACAGGCAGATACAGAGAACAACAACTTACTAGAGCAGAGACCCATGAGTAGAAACTTCTGCAGAAACCAGTGTCAGAATAGGAAAACCTGAACTGACAAGTTGCTGGAGGCTCAGTGTGGACAAGTTTGAGAGTTAAAAACTCCAGGGGGGATCAGTCAGAGAGGGTGGTCTCCACACTTTTGTGAGTTTTACCTCCAGAAGCTCTATTGGTTCTCACGGTGAATATTGAGGAAAAAATTGCCTCATGCTTCTGGCAGGGGGAGGGGAAAAGGAACCATTTAAAAATATGCCAGATCATTCTGTTCTTTTCAACAAAGTTTGCCCGCAGAAGAAACTTCAACCAGAGCTTAACCTGTTAGAACTTTATCAGAGACTAATCTACCTAGGGGAAGAAAAATAGCCAACTCCAGCCCCTCTAGACATCTTGTTACACCTAAGAGAAGAACTAAGAAGCACTGGTGAGGTGCACAGTCTAGGGGCACAGGCTCACCGAAAGACTGAGACTTAATATTAGGACTGTAGAATACTTCTCCCTGAGTACCTTACCACCACATTACTAAAGGCCCATCTACCACAGTTCCTTTTACCCTATATATCAGGTTCATCTTCCAACAAAAAGTTGCAAGGCACACTAAAAGACAAAAAACAGTTTGAAGAGACTAAACAAGAACCAGATTCAGATGTGGCAGGTATGTTGGAATTATTAGACAAGGAATTTAAACAAACTATAATTATTATGCTAAGGGCTTTAATAGAAGAAGTAGACAGCATGCAAAAAAAAAAAAAAAAAAACCAGATGGAAATGTAATCAGAGATGGACATTCTAAAAAAGAATCAAAAAGAAATGTTAGAGATCAAAAACACTGTAACAAAATGAAGAATGTCTTTTGGGCAACATTAATGGACTGGACATAGCTGAGGAAAGTATCTCTGAGCTTGAGGATATAACAATCGAAACTTCCAAAACTGAAAAACAAAGAAAAAATAAGATTAACCCCCTGCTCTGCACCCCCGCAAAACGGAACAGAATATCGAAGAATCATGAGACTACAAAAGACATATCATACATGCAAGGGGAATACCAGAAAGACAACAAAAAAATAGAGAAAGAAACAGATAAAATAATTGAAACAATAAAGACAGATAATTTCTTCCAAATTAATGTCAGACACCAAACCACAGATAGGAAACTCAGGGAACATTAAGTTAACATTAAGGATAAATAGAAAAAAATACACCTAGACATACCATATTAAAACTTCAGAAAATCAAAGATTAATACAACATCTTAAAAGAAGCCAGAGGACAAAAACCATCTTACTTATAGAGGAGCAAAAATAAGAATTTTATCTGAAGCGAGTAGAGTGAACTATTTAAAATGTTGAGAGAAAAAAGTACATCAACCTAAAATTACATACTCTGTGAAATTATCCTTCAATTGTGAAAGAGAGGAGGGGCTTCAAGATGTCTGACTAAAGGCATCCGACACTCACCTCTTCCATAAAGGGAACAAAAATTGTAAAAAGATAATTACACTTTCAGTAAATAATCTGAGAGGACCCTAGAATTCAATAGAGAAATGAAAGGAAACACCTAAGGCAAGGAAGGAGAGGGAAGTGAGTGAGGCAACCTGCTTGGCTAGGAGCCTGGAGAAGCTCCCCAGTGTGGATAAAGGGAAAGTGAGAGAGCCCCCCTTCTCCCATCCCCTGGCAGTTCACATTCCCACTACGGACTTCTGCAATCTGAGCCTCAAGAGAGCCCTTGACCCTTGTGGGCCCTGACACTAACATAGGGAGCTGCCTGGAGACCGTGTGAAGGCATTGCTCCAGAGAGGGAGCTCACGATGGGTCCCACACAGACCCTGAGATCTAAGCAGCTTCAGCAAAGCACCATTTTGAGAGTTCAGCTCCTACCAGATTATATCCTACCTTGAGGCAGAACAGCTCCTGAATAGCAACATCACTGGAACCACATTGATATCCCCCATCTGCAGCTGCCACCACTGCTGGCCACTGCCACTGGGACCAAAGTATAAGCCACTGGCAGTGACCCCAACACCTCCAGCACCAGGGTGGTCATACATTTGCATATTCTCTGAGGACAGGCTCCCCTGCTCCCAGCTGCTGCTGCCTGCTGCCACCAGTGATGGAATGGAAGCCACTGACAGCAACCCCACTGCTCCCAGACCCCACAGCAGGAGGGCCACAGAGCACTTTCACTTGCCCTGAGGGTAGGCTCCCTGACTCCATGCCTACCACTGCTGCCCTCACTTGAGCACTCTGCCAAGGCCCTGGGGGTCACCCAGTCCCTGCTCACCACAGCCCAGTGCTTGTATGCACCACCAGGTGCTTGAGGACAGGCCTGCCCAGCTTAGCTTCACACTCCATAGCACCCAAGCATGCCATTTCGGAGGTCTTGGGATTAACCACACCAGTCCACCACCATAGGCACTTGAGCACTTCTTCTGGAAGGCTGAGGTTAAGCCCACCCAATTTGTCACTGCTACTACAGCTGGCATCCACATGCCACCTGTGGGCCTAAGGACTGGCCTGCCCAGCCCCTTCATCACTGCCTCCACCACCAACAGCATGGACTGCTTGGGAGACAGAGGTTTATCATACCATTACTACTGCCATCACCTACACTATGCCTGCTGCCCAGGGGCCTGTGACTCCATCTACCCGTTCAGCTCATTGCTACCACTACTGGTACCTGAGCAAGTTGTCTGGAGGCCCAATAATCAACTTGCTTGGATATACTAACACCAGTGCCTCTGTATGCCTCCCTGGGCCCCAAGAACAGGCATACTTAACCTGCTGCTGCCACCACTGGGCACTGGCCCACCTGGGGTCTCCATCACTAGCAAAACATCATCACAGCCTCCACTAACAACTGCACTCTGAAGTCACTGACAAAATCTCAGACACTACCTACACCCTTTATAGCCAAAGAAATTATACAAAGACTACACTACTGCAGGCACCCCAAATGAAAGCCAAAGTGCCCTACACAACCGACATCATAGATACATCTTCATTAAGAAGTACACACTTATGACTGTGAATCCAAAAAATTGGAAGAAGCAACAGTCATGCCAGATGCACAGGTATCAGCGTAAGGACACCAGAAACATGAAAAACATGACATCTCCAAAGGAACACAAGAATTCTCCAACAACAGATTCCAATGAAAAAGAAATTTATAAAATATTAAAAAATTCAAAATAATGATATACTACCGCATTGAGTTAAAAAAGAATACAGATAAACAATACAGTGAAATCAGAAAAACAATTCAGGATATGAATCAGAAATTTAACAAATGGACAAATATTGTTTTAAAAAACCAAGTAGAAATCCTGGAACTGAAGAATTTCTTAAATGAAATAAATGTATTCAAGAGCGTCAGCAATCGACTAGAGCAAGCAGAAGAATTTCAGAACTTGCAGAAAGGTATTTTGAAATAACCCAGTCAGACAATAATAATAAAAAAATTAAAAAGAATGAACAAAGCCTATGTAGCATATGGGATACCATAAAGCAACCAAACTTTTGAAGATTTCATGTTCCAAAAGGTAAAGAAAAGATCAAAGGAATAGAAAACCTATTTAATAAAATAATAGCTGAAAATTTCCCAAGTCTAGGAAGAGATTTATACATTCAGATACAGGAAGTTGAGAGGTCCCCAAATAGATACAACTTAAAAGGTCTTCTCCATGGCAAGTTATGGTCAAATTATCAAGGCAAAGACAAAGAATTATAAAACAACAAGAGAAAAGTGTCTAGTCATTTATAAGGGAACCCCCTTCAGACTAATGGTGAATTTCTCAGCAGACACTGTACAGGCCAGGAGAGAATGGGATGATATATTCAAAGTGCTGAAACTAAAAAACAAACAAACAAACAAACAAACAAAAATCAGCCAAGATTAGTACACCCAATAAGGCTATCCTTCATAAATTAAGGAAAAATGAAATCTTTCTCAGACAAGCAAAAGCTGAGGGAATCTATCTCCACTAGACCAGGACTACAAGACATGCTTATGGAAGTGCTAGACCTGGAAGCAAAAGGAAAATATATAGAATCATGAAAATACATGAAAGTATAAAATCCACTGGTAGAACAAACACACAAATGAGTAAGAGAAAGGATTCAAATGTTACCACTACAGGAAACCACCAAACCATAATGATAAACAAGAAAGAAAGGAGCAAAAAACATACAAAACAATCAGAATTCAATTAAAAAAATGACATGAACAAGCCTTCACATATCAGTAATAACCTTGAATATAAGTGGATTATTTTCCATTTAAAAGATATAGACTGCCTGAATTGATTTTTTTTTAAAAAAACATGATCCAACTGTATACTGCCAACAATAAACTAATCTCACTTGTAAAAGCACATATAGACAAAGTAAAAAGTTAGAAAAAGATATTCCATGCAAATGAAAAACCAAGAGTGAGCAGGAGTACCTATATTTTATTATATAAAATAGATTTTAAGTGAAGAACAGTAAAAAGAGAAAAAGAAAGTCATTATATAATAAGGGGATTAGTTCAGCAAGAGGATATAATAATTCTAAACATATATGCACCCAACACTGGAGCACCCAGATATATAAAGGAAATATTAGATCTAAAGGGAGAGATAGACTTCAATGCAATAAATGTTGGAGACTGCAGCACTCCATTCTCAGCATTAGACAGATCATCTAGTCAGAAAATTAACAAAGAAATACAGGATTTAAACTAGACATTAAACCAGATGGACCTAACAGACATTTACAGAACATTTTATCCAATAGCTATAGAATACACATTCTTCTCATCAGCACATGGAACGTGCTCCAGGATAGGCCATATGTTAGGATACAACACAAGTGTCAACAAATTTAAAAAAAGCAAAGTCATATCAAGTATTTTATCAGACCACAATGGAATAAAACCAGACATCAATAAAAAGAAGAGCTTTGGGAGCCGTACAAATACATGAAAATTAAATAACAGGTCCCTGAATGACCACTGGGTCAAGAAAGCAATTAAGGAGGGTATTAAAACATTTCTTAAAACAAATAAAAATTGAAACACAACATACCAAAACCTATGAGATATAGCAAAAGCAGTGCTAATGGAGAAGTTTATAGCAATAAATGCCTGCATCAAAAAAGTAGAAAGATTTCAAACAAGCAGTCTAACAATCATGTCAAGGAAGTAGAGAAGCAAAAACAAACCAAACCTGACATTAGTGGAAAGAAAGAAATAATAAAGATCAGAGCAGAACTAAATGAAATAGAGACCAAAAACAACAACATCAAAGGATTAAAAATAAAAGTCGATTTTTTGAAATATAAGAATCAGTAAACTTCTGGCTAGTCTAAACAACAATAAAGAGGGAAAACCCAAATAAAATCAGAAACTGAAAAGGAAACATAACTGATACCACAGAAATAAAAAGATTGTCAGACTATTATGAAATACTTTTTGCTGACAAAATGGAAAACCTAGAGAAAATGTATAAATTTTTGAACACATATAACTTACTATGATTGGAACAGGAAGAAATAGAAAACCTGAACAATAATGAGTAAAGAGATTGATTCCATAATAAAAAATTCTCCCAACAAAGAAATGCTTAGGAACAGATAGATGGCTTCACTGCCAAATTCCGCCAAACTTATAAAGAAGCTCTAACACCAATTGTCCTCAAACTCTTCAAAAAAATTAAGAATAGGGAATGTTTCCCAACTCATTATACAAGTCCAGCACTACTCTGATACCCAAACCAAAAAGAAGACAACAACAACAAAAAGAAAATTGCAGGCCAATATCCCTGATGAACATAGATGTGAAAGTCCTCAATGAGATGCTAGCAAACCAAATCCAACAGCACATTAAAAAGATAAAACCTCATAATCAAGTAGGATTTATCCCAGGGATGCAAGGATGGTTTAATATATGGAAATCAATAAATATGTTACATCACATTAACAGAATTATGGACAAAAGCCATGCAATCACCTTAATAGATGCAGAAAAAAATGATAAAATTCAACATCCCTTCATGATAAAAATTGTCAATGAATGAGACATAGAAGAAATATATCTCAATGTAATAAAGGTGATTTATGAAAAACCCACACCTAACATTATACTAAATGGGAAAAGCTGAAAGCCTTTGCTGCAAAAATTGGAACCAGATCAGGATGCCCACTTTCACCACTTCTGTTCAACATAGTACTAGAAGTCCTAGCCAGAGCAATCAGGCAAGTGAAAGACATAAGGCACCCATATTGGAAAAGAGGAGGTCAAACTATCTTTCTTTGCAGATAATATGATCTTATGTCTAGAAAATCTATAAGACTACATTAAAAAACTCAGAGCTGATAAATTCAGTAGAGTTGCAGGATACCAAATCAACATACAAAAATCAGCGCATTTATATACACCAACAGTGAACACTCTAAAAAGAAATCAAAAAAGTAATCCCATTTACAATAGTTACAAAAATATAAAATACCTAGAAATCAATTTATCCAAAAAGGTAAAAAATCTATATAAGTAGAACTACAAAACAATCATGAAGGAAATTGATGTGGACACACAAAAATGGAAAGACATGCCATGGTCATGGAGCAGAAGAATTAAAATTGTTAAAATGACTGATGACCATACTACCTAAAGCAATCTGATCTCCTTTGGTTTAATGTAAAGGAAGGGATCCAAAGGCTTAGGGAGATTGGGATGGTGGAGTGGATTAGTCACGTTAGACCTACTCATCCCAGCTGGGAAGGTTCAGAAGATATACCCTTTTTTTTATTCCTTTTTTCCTTTATCATGTGACATAAAATTTATTGACTTCATATCAGCATTTAAATATTGTTAACTTTATGTAATAGCATTTGGGTTGGTGATTGGTGCATTCTGGTTGTAGGAAGGATAGTTGTATTATGTGAGGCATAATTATGACCTCATTATTGTCTTTATTTGAAGATTATGTATGATCTCAGGAGATGTGTATGGGCTCAAGTTGACAAGGGCTGGACTCGTGATGGTTAATACTGAAAGTCAACTTGATTGGATTGAGGGATACAAAGTATTCATCCTGAGTGTGTCTGTGTGTGTGTTGTCAAGAGATTAACATTTGATTCAGTGGAATGGGGAAAGCAGATCCACCCTTAATCTATGTAGAGAGCCAGCAAAGGGATAGTGACCAACTCAGCATTTCACTGGAGGCTATATGATCAAACAGCAAACTGTTTATCATGAATGCAGGATGTGGGCAAACTCACACTGTGCCTGCCACCAAAATGTTTGCTTAGGGCCATCACTCCCTGGCACTGGGCTCCTTGAAGTTATCTACTGGGAAATGTAGCGCCTGTTGTTTGAAGGATGTAGTCTTGCAAGCCTGCTGTGAGATATCATCTTACCCCAATCAGAATGGCTATTTTAAAAAGGACAGAAATTTATAGATATTGATGAGAGTGCAAAGAAAAGGGAACTCTTATACTCTGTTGATGGGAATGTAAACTAGTACAGCCAATATGGAAAATATTATAAAGATTTCTTAAAAAACTAAAAATAGAATTACCATCTATTCCAGTAATTCCACTACTGGGTAGTTATTGAAAGGAAAGGAAATCAGTGTATCAAAGGGATACTTGCATATTTATTGCACTTGCATATTTATTGCAGCACTATTCACAATAGCTAAAATATGGAATCAACCTATGTATTCATCGATGGATGAATAGATAAGGAAAATGTGATATATATACACAATGGAATACTATGTGGCCATAAAAATGAATGAAATTATGTCATTTGCTGCAACATGAATAGAACTGGAGGTCAGTATCCTAAGTGAAATAATCCAGGTACAAATACACAACGATTGCTATTCTCACTTATACTTGGCAGCCAAAATATTTGATCACATGGAGGTAGAGAGTGGAAAGATAGATAACTGAGACTGGGAAAGGTGAGTGGGGGTAAGGAGGGAGAATGAAGAGAACTGGATTATGTGTACAAATACACAGTAATATAGAAGGAATAAATTCAATGTTTGATAGCAAAGTAGGGTGACTATACTTAACAAAAATGTGTTGTACTGGGGTGATGGACACACTAAATACCCTGAATTGATTATTACACATTATATGCATGTAACAGAATTTCTCACATACTTCATAAATTTGTAAAAAAAACAATGCCTACTATTAAAAAGACAAAAAATAACAGATAGCTGATAAGGATGCAGGGAAAAGAGAACTCTTATACATTCTTGGTGGAAATGTGAATTAGTATTGCCATTATAAAAAACAGTATGGGGCTGGGCACGGTGGCTCATGCCTGTAATCTCAGCACTTTGGGAGGCCAAGGCAGGCAGATCACAAGGTCAGGAGTTCGAGGCCAGCCTGGCCATTATGGTGAAACCCTGTCTGTACTAAAAATACAAAAAAAATTAGCCGGGCATGGTGGCACATACCTGTAATCCCAGCTACTTGGGAGGCTGAGGCAGAAGAATTCCTAGAACCCGGGAGGCAGAGGTTGCACTGAGCTAAGATCATGCCACTGCACTCCAGCCTGGGTGACAGAGCAAGACTGTGTCTCAAAAAAAAGAAAACAAAACAGAAAAACCAAAATAACAACAACAACAAAACAGTATGGAGATTTCTCAAAAAGTTAAAAATAAAACTATTAGAAAATCCAGCAATCCCACTATTGGATATTTATCCAAACGAAAGGAAATCACTATATCAAGAGATAACTCCACCTCCATGTTTACTGCAGCACTATTCACAATAGTAAAAATATGGCATCAGTCTAAGTGTCTTTCAGTGGATGAATGAATAAATAAAATGTGGTATATATACATGATGGACTACTATATAGCCATAAAAGATAATGAAAATAATATAATTTTCTGCAACATGGATGGAACTGGAGGTTATAATGTTAAGTGAAATAAGCCAGGCACAGAAGGACACATACCACACATTCTCCCTCATATATGAAAACTTAAAAACTTGATTTCATGGAGATATAGAATGATGGATACCAGAGGCTGGTAAGTATGTATGTGTGTGGGGGGTGGGAGGGTGATGGAGAGGTGTGCTAATGGGTATTAACATACAGTTAGATAGAAGGAATGACTATAGCCAACAACAATATGTTATATACTTCAAGATAGCTGGAAGGGAGGACTTGAAATTATCCTAACACAAAGAAATGGTAACTTCTTGAGGTGACAGATATCTGCCCCAAATACCTTGAACTGATCACTATACAGTCTATGCATGTAACAAAATATCACATGTACCCCGCGAATATGTACAAATGTGTGTCAATGAAAAGATTAAAAGAGAAATACTCCCCCAGGCAAACAAAAATAGAAGGAATTTGCTTCCAGTAGACCTGCTTTGCAAGAAATGTTGAAAGAAGTTTTTCAGAGAGAAAAAAATGCCGTAGGTCAGAAATTCTTATCTACATAAAGAAAAGAAAGAATGAGTGAAGGTAAAATAAAAACATTTATTTTTTTATTTTGAATTGATCTAACAGATAACAGATTATTCAAATAATAATAGCAACAAGGAGGCTGAGGTGGGTGGATCACGAGGTCAGGAGTTTGAGACCAGTCTGGCCAACATAGTGAAACCCCATCTCTACTACAAATACAAAAAATTAGCCAGGTATGGTGGTGTGTGCCTGTAATCCCAGCTACTCGGGAGGCTGAGGCAGGAGAATCACATGAACCTGGGAGGCAGAGGTTGCAGTGAGCCGAGGTTGCGCCATTGCACTCTAGCTGGGGCGACAGTGCAAGACTCCATCTCAAAATAAATAAATAAAAAAAACCATAATAGCAACAATGTATCAATTATGTATGCTTATGTATACACACACATTTATCTATGTATACTTATGTGTAAGTGAAATGAATGACAACAATGATACAAAAAATGGAAGGGAGAGATTAGGAATATTTTGTTACTATAAGGTACTTGTATTACCTGTGAAGTGGTACAGGGGTATTTAGTGGACTTAAATTAGTTGTTAAGGTATATGGCACATTCTAGGACAACCACTAAAATAAAGTTTAAAAAAAGAAGTATAATTCTTATGGTAAGAAAGAAAAAATGGAATCATATGAAATGCTCAATTAAAACCACAAAATGCAGAAAATGTGGAAGACAAAATTGGGAACAGAGAACAAGGGAAACAAAGAGAAAACCATAATAAATATAGTAAATATTAATCCATCTGTATTAATAATCACTTTAAACATCAATGGTCTAAATATATCAACTAAAAGACAGAAATTGTCATAGTGAATCATAAAACAAGATCCAACTATACATTGATATTTTGCAGTGGGCAGGCCTCTACAAAACTACCTCCAAAGTCTGAGGAAGCCAAGAGGCCGAAGAAAGAGGCTGACACATCCAGCTTCTCAGAAAGAAACATTTAATAGGGACTTATAAACAGAACCCATGTCTGTGTCTTGGGTGTCAGCTAAACAAGATTGTGGATCCCTGTATAATTACCATCTAGACCTAGGGCTTATGTACCATAGGAAAGGAATGTGTTGAACAATGACTGGGAAAGTCAAGAATGCTCTATGAATCTGCCTAAAGGCAGATTGACTGGACTTATGGTTAAGGTTGTCTTGATCTAAGAGCAGGAATTATGATAAATTCATGCTCTTATACAAGGAACAGTAGATGAAATAGAAATCTCAGAGGCTTTTCGAGAACTGAGGTTAATCAGAAGTCAACATGGTGGATTGGCATCCATGATGGAGTTGCTTTAGCCTCCACTGTTATCTGCAAGAAATCTACTTTAAATATAAAGACATAGATAGATAAAAAGTAAAGGAATGTAGAAAGTTCCACCAAGCCAACACTAAAGAAAAGAAACCAAGAGTAGCTATATTAATTTCAGAGCAGACTGCCGAGCAAGGAAATTTGCAGAAATAAAGAGGAGCATTACCTAATGATAAAGGAGTCAATATTCCAAGGAAGCATAATAATTTGTAATGCATTTGTGCCTAACAGCAGAGAATCAAAATATGTGAGGCAAAAACTTATTGCATTGGGCAAAAGTAATAGTGGTTTCTGCCATTACTTTTAATGGCAAACCCCACAATTACTTTTGTGCCACACTAATACTATTATAGTTGGAGACTTTAACATCCTTTTATTAGAAATGCATAGATTCAACAGGCAGAAAAACAGTAAAGATATAGTTAACCTCAACAACACCATCAGTCAACTGGATGTAATTAATTACTATATTTCTAACCTGTATTTCTATTTTGGTTATGATCACATAGGTATTCCCTAAGAAGACTGAGGCTTTTTTCTACAGCTCTTCTCTTTTTCAGAACCTTCACCAGAATCACTCTTAATTCTACGTTTATGGCAACACAGATTTTTTTTTTTCAGTGTTCACTTCAAAACTGTTCCAGCCTCTACCCCTTAGACAGTTCCAAAGCTGCTTGCACATTTTCAGGTACTTGTCATAGCAACACCCCACTCTCAGTACTATTTCTATCTTAGTCCATTTGTGCTGTTCTAACAAAATACTTGGATTGGACAATTTAAAAACAAAAATTTATTTTCTGATAGTTCTGGAGGCTAGAAAGTCCAAGATCAAGGCACAGTGGTTTGGTTGTCTGGTGGAGGCTTCTGTCCGTCTCCAAGGTGGCACCTTTCTGCTGTGAAACACTGTGTTTTTATATGGCAGATGGTGGAAGGGCAAGTGAGAGATGAATACTGCATGAAGTTTATTTTACAAGGTTGTGAATGCCATTCACAAGGGAGAAGTCTTAATAGCTTAATCACCTCTTAAAGCTATCACATGGGCAACAACTGAATTTTGGAGGGGATTCATTCAAACCATAGCATGTGGATTTTATCCAAGGTATGCAAGGCTGGTTCAACATTAGAAAATCAATTAACATAATTCATCACATCAGCAGGCCAAATAGGACAAATCATGTAATCATATCAATAAATGCAAAAGAAGCATTTGACAAAATCCAACACCCATTCATGATAAAAATTCTCAGAGAACTAGGAATAGAGGGCAATTTCCTCAACTTGAAAAAGAACATCTACAAAAAAGAACATCTACACAGTTACCATCATACTTAATGGTAAGGAACTTGAAGCTTTCTCCCTAATATCAGAAAGAAGGAAAGGATATCCCATATCACCACTTCTTTTCCACATAATACTGGAAGTCCTAGCTAATAATACCAGAAAAAAAGGTATACAGATTGGGATGAAATAAATAAAACTGCATTTATGCACAGATGATATGATTGTCTATGTAAAAAATCTGAAAGAATAGACAAACAAAACAAAGCAAACAAACTCTTGGAACTGATAAGCAATTATAACAAGATTGTAGTATAAAAGAGAATGTGTAAAAGTCAGTTGCTTTCCTATATGCCATAAATGAACAAGTGGAATTTAAAATGAAAAACACATTACCATTTGTATTAGCACTCCCAAAATCAAATACTTATATGTAAATCTAACAAAATATGTACAAGATCTGTATGAGGACAACTACAAAACTCTAATGAAAGATACTGAAGAAGAACTAAATAAATAGATACTCCATGTTCATGGATAGGAAAACTTATAGTCAACATGCCAGTTCTTCTCAATTTGACCCACAGATTCAACACAATCTCAATCAACATTCCAGAAAATTATTTTGTGGATATTGAGCAACTAATTCTAAAGTTTATATGGACAGGTAAAAGATTCACAATAGTTAAATCAAGGTGGAAGAAGAACAAAGTTAGTGGACTGACACTGACTGACTTCAAGACTTACTATAAAGCTGTGATAATCAAGATGGTATGGTATTCACCAAAGAATAGACAAAGAAACTAATGGAACAGAGTAAAGGGCTCAGAAACAGTCCCTTTTAAACATAGTTAACTAATCTTTGACAAAGGAGCAAAGGCAATACAATGGAACAAAGATAATTTTTTTCAACAAATGGGTGCCAGAAAAACTGGACATCTACATACAAAAAAAAATCTATACACAGCTTATGCCCTTCACAAAAAGTAACTCAAAATGTTTCATAGACCTAAATGTAAAATGCAAGACTAAAATTCCTAGAAGATAGCATAGGAAAAAACCTAGATGACCTCAAGTATGGCAATGACATTTTATATACAACATCAAAGGCATGATTGATGAAAGAAACAATTAATAAGGTAGACTTCATCGAAATTAAAAATTTATCTGTGAAAGATGATGTCAAGTGGTTGAGAAGACAAGCCACAGACTGGGAGAAAAATATTTATAAAAGACAAATCTTATAAAGGACCATTATCCAAATACACAAAGAACTCATAAAACTCAACAAGCAGGGTTGCAGTGGTTTGTGGTTTGTGCTTGAATCTCAGCTACTCAAGATGCTGACACAGGAAGATCTGAGACCAGGAGTTCAAGACCAGCATGAACAACACGCTTTTTTAGAGACAAAAAGTTTTGCTTTTTGTCTCTAAAAAGGTCAGACAAGAGTATAAATCCACATTGATATAACATCACAAATCTAAGACATCACCCTGGGTGGTCATGGGTCATGGTTAACCTTGCTGGGGGTGCCCAACCATTTCACAAGTCGGTAGAGGCAAAGATAAACAGTTTCTGATAGCAGAATTTTGGCTTGAGTTTCTCTATGTAGCCACACATCACTGATTCTTCAAATCCAATTTTACTGGGAAATCTTGTTATGAATGCTTCCCTTCTAACTGATGCCAGTACTATATTTCATTCTATGTTGTCTGTGCAATTTCTGATTCTGAATTTGCTAAGTCTGAGCACAGTTTCCCTATAACCTTCTTTACTCCCTTTCCAAAAAAATTAAGAAAAGTGGGTGACTCGATGTATTGGTGACACCATTGAACACATTAAAACTCTCTCACTAAGTAAACCCAAGAACAGCCCTGGAATTTTTTTGTCCAGTGCTGGATCACTAGTTGCTGATGAAGACATTCTCAAAAGCAGTTATGACAACCTGGAGAAGTGCAAGCTGCGGGAAATGATGTGTTTCCACAGTGGCGTATGAAAGGGAAGTCTTTCATTCAAGAGTGCAGAAAATGGCACATAGGAATGAATAGGGCGCCCTGCTAAGAATGTCATTAAATAAGCTTGCTATAGGCTTTCAGAAATAGAACATTATTGCTTGGCACAGCCACCATTATACACTGGAGAGAAAAAGACTACATTTTTCACTATACGGCTTCTGTGTCCCTTCTATTAAGAGGATTAGAAGACTTTCCTCCACTTCTGCTAAGCACTTCACCAACTTCCCATTAACAGAGAAAATACGCAGTTTCTATTGCCTTTCAGGACCCTAAGCATTTCTTCACACTTCTACAATTCAAAATTTCACGAAGACCATAATTTTTAAAAATATTTTCTGTGAATGGGTGGAAATTATTTACAGTGAGTCTCACTCAGCATCCCAGGGCAAACTTCTCTGTGTTCTGTTTTGTCCTAGTTTGTGGAATAAGCCTTCATAAAATTCACATGTCTAGGACTTCTGGTTGCCTATGGAACTAGGAACTATTTCATCCAACAATGAAATATTTGGATGGCTGATGTGGGCTACCAGCTGGCTAAACACTGGTGAGACTGGGTGTATTGAAATGCTCTCAGTAGTAGAAGTTGGCAGACAGTTCATGGAGATACCAACCGCTATGGCAGGACTGTGTCCAGCCAATAATGGGGAATATTGTAAGGAAGGCAAAACCTCAAGCCTACAATATTTATAAAGTGTTTTGCAATTGCAAATAGATTTTCTAGAGTCATTTTTCTCACACTTAAAAGTTTGCTTGTATATCTAACATCATCATATCCTGATATAAAAGTAAATATTCCTTTAAGGAAACAATGGTGGCTTGTTCAGGGCCCCAGACCAAATTTCCGGAGAGACCATCTCACTGTTATTGTTTAAGTCATGTTGACCTGCGGCTCAGAAAATGCATTCTCAGCAGCTGTCTTTATTCTTCTTACATGTTAGCTGTCTCCCATGACAAGCCTTTAGGGTTACCAAAAAAAGATGTATGTTGAAAACTCTTATTGTTTGTTTTTCCTGCAGTTCCCTATAAAATGTCAGTTTTTTTGAAGAGGTTCTCCTTAAATTGAACCCCCGAGGCTGGAGATTTACCAGGTTGATTTAGGAGTTTGAAATCCTGGAGTGTTTCCATAAAATGAGGATTTACAGTTCATAAATATAATGACAAAAGTGTGAAGATACATTTTTGTCCTTGAAAAACTACTGGAACAAAAGTACTTTTCATAAAAGGCCCACAAGCTGCCATTTCCTTCAGACAGAGGCCTATCCTGGCTAGGAATAGTGAAGTGGCGTTTTTTGCCACTTGTTTAAGATGGTCTCCCTCTCTGCTTCTTGGGGAGCCACTTTCTCCTGACAGGTACACAGATGGACATAGGAATTGAGCACTGCGACATTTAAGCAGCGACAAGTATAAAGAAACGACAGGAAAACATGTTGACAGGTAGAGCACATTTCTTTTATTTGCCGCATTCCTGCCTGGGTTCAGCTTCTGGATCACTATAGTCTGGTTGTGATCTTTGCTCTCAGATTGTTAGCTGAGTTCCTTCTTGCATATGGCAGCAAACAACCTGGTTAATAATTGACATTAAATTATCTGCTGTGACAAACTGTTTAGGGAAAATATATGCCATGCTCTGGCTTTATAAAATGTTAAGGGGGGAACACTAAGGAAACTGTGTCACTAATGGACCTTGTTTTTTTCTTTTTTGAGATGGAATCTTGCTCTGTTGCCCAGGCTGGAGTGCAGTGGCACAATCTCAGCTCACTGCAACCTCCGCTTCCCGGGTTCAAGCGATTTTCCTGCCTCGGCCTCCTGAGTAGGTGGGATTACAGGCGCACACCACCATGCCCAGTTAATTTTTGTATTTTTAGTAGAGATGAGGTGTCACTATGTTGGTCAGGCTGGTCTCGAACTCCTGACTTCATGATCCGCCCACCTCAGCCTCCCAAAGTGCTGGGATTAGAGGTGTGAGCCACCACGCCTGGCAAATGGACCTTCTTGATAGATGATAGAAATGGTGTGAGGCTAGCAGTTATGTAGCTCTGCAGAAAATGGCTTAGGTTGAATAGCAGCAGTGGATTCAAGAGTCTGGGGAAAACCTCTGGATTTTCTTTCAATTTAGTTGTGAATTGAATTGACATAATTTTCAAACTTCGGATGAATGTTGGAGCTTACCCTGAGGTTAAAGAAGGGACAGCCTTCCAGATTTGCTTACTTTATCCCAATTCTTAGAAAGGCAGAATCATGTCTCCATTCTACTCTGACTAATTCACTTCTATACATGTCTAGTAACCCAGAAGGAGGGAGGAAGTGTTGTGCCCACCCCACACCTACTTCCCTTAATGCTGATGTTTGGTTATAATTAGAAATAACTTTATATTGTGGAAAAAGCACTATGCCATGAGTCAGAGAAACTAAGTTCTAGTCATGGATTCACAACTGATAATAGTTTCCTGAGCAAAGCAAGATATATTGAGATTGAAAGGGAGTATTATTAACACTTATACTGGTCCACAGGCATTAACCAGGACTGTTGTGGGGAAACTGGGATGTATGGCCATTCTTCTACTTCCGGTGTGTTTGGGCAAAATAATATTCTAAGGGAATATTGAAGGAACCAAAGTAGGATGGGCTCCTTTTGGTAGTCTTTTCCTGTAAACCAGCATAATTTTTAAGAAGTAAGACCTAATGTAAGGAGAGGGCTGTGTTTGAAGAGACATTAGGGAATACTGTAGATCCCAATGGTGTAGTTAAGCAAGCCTATAGCTGTGTATATTTGGCATCTAACCAGAAATATACAGGTCTGACATTTTGGGGAATTAACTTTGCTGTTAAGTCGTTGCAGCCCTGGAGACTAAAACTCAAGGACTCTTGGTCCTCCTTATGTCATAATTTGACGTTCTTTGGCCTAAATCTGGTGATCAGCCTCGGGCCCTCTGCCTCATTGTTTTTTGCAGAATTAGAAGGAATCAAGATACTTTCTGTAGAGCTCCTGCTACCACACTGACAACTGTGTTCATGGCCCATGTAGCCCAAACCCCTTCAGCCATCTGCTCAGCCTACTGGCCACAGTTCTGAATTAAGCAACTGGAGGCCAGTCATTAACAAACACCTTCTGTTGGCTTATATACCATGACCAAGAAACTTCAATTGGCAGTTTGAGGTCATACAAGACACTTAACTTGAATATGTTTTATGCAGGAAAATAAACTCATAGGTAGTGCCTTGTAAGCATTATATATATTGATTAAATAATATTAATGCAAGGTCCATGGGCAGGTTATACACAAAATGACTCTGTTGCCACATAAGGAGGTTCTGGCTGTATGAGCATCCCTTTAAATCATGCAACAATATTTTGGAATATCTTTCAAGTAGGTAACAAGGCTAATTAGGTAATCAACAAAGATTTGTGTTCCCCTTCCAGAGTAGAGCTGGGTGCTGGGAGGCTGCTGTCCCCGTAGGATCTAGATTTCCCTGAATACCAGGCATAGGTGGAGCCTAGTGTCTAGTTTCTTCACAGTGAAACATGAAGAGATATCTTTCTGTAGTCTTGTCTCCATATACCAGTGGAATGTGACTGTCTTCAAGATCCTGGAAGAAGAAGCCTGGGTCCCTACATAATCATGTGAAAGGCTACTAGCCAAGGAAATTAATGTGTGAGAAATATAACTCTATTGTGTTAAGATTTGAGGGGTGATATGGTTTGGCTGTGTCCCCACCCAAATCTCATCTTGAATTGTAACTCTGACAATTCCCACATGTCATGGGAGGGACCCAGTGGGAGGTAGTTTAATCACGGGGGCATGTCTTTCTTATGCTACTTGTGATAGTGGGTAAGTCTCAAGAGATCCGAAGGTTTTATAAATAGGAGTTCCCCTGCACAAGCTCTCTCTGTTTACCTGACACCATCCATATAAGGGACTTGCTCCTCCTTGCCTTCTGCCATGATTGTGAGGCCTCCCCAGCCACGTGGAACTGTAAGTCCATTAAACCTCTTTATCTTCCCAGTCTCGGGTATGTCTTTATCAGCAGCATGAAAATGGACTGTACAGTAAATTGGTACCAGTAAAGTGGGGCACTGCTAAAAAGATACCCAAAAATGTGGAAGCGACTTTGGAACTGGGTAACAGACAGAGGTTGGAACAGTTTGGAGGGCTCAGAAGATGACAGGAAAATGTAGGAAAATTTGGAACTCCCTAGAGACTTATTGAATGGCTTTGACCAAAATGCTGATAAATATATGGACAATGAAATCCAGGCTCAGATGGTCTCAGATGTATATGAGGAACTTGTTGGGAACTGGAGCAAAGGTGACTCTTGTTATGTCTTATCAAAGAGACTGGCAGCATTTTGCCCCTGCCCTAGAGATTTGTGGAACTTTGAACTTGAGAGAGATGATTTAGGTTATCTAGCAGAAAAAAAATTCTAAGCAGCAAAGCATTCAAGACATGACTTGGGTGCTGTTAAAGACATTCAGTTTCATAAGGGAAGGACAGCATAAAAATTTGGAAAATTTGAATCTACAAAGAACTCAAACTAACAAGAAAAAAACAACCCTATCAAAAAGTGGGCAAAGGATATGAACAGACACTTCTCAAAAGAAGACATTTATGCAGCCAACAGACACATGAAAAAATGCTCATCATCACTGGCCATCAGACAAATGCAAATCAAAACCACAATGAGATATCATCTTACACCAGTTAGAATGGCAGTCATTAAAAAGTCAGGAAACAACAGGTGCTGGAGAGGATGTGGAGAAATAGGAACACTTTTACACTGTTGGTGGGACTGTAAACTAGTTCAACCATTGTGGAAGTCAGTGTGGCGATTCCTCAGGGATCTAGAACTAGAGATACCATTTGACCCAGCGATCCCATTACTGGGTATATACCCAAAGGACGATAAATCATGCTGCTATAAAGACACATGCACACGTATGTTTGTTGCAGTACTATTCACAATAGCAAAGACGTGGAACCAACCCAAATGTCCAACAATGATAGACTGGATTAAGAAAATGTGGCACATATACACCATGGAATACTATGCAGCCGTAAAAAATGATGAGTTCATGTCCTTTCTAGGGACATGGATGAAGCTGGAAACCCTCATTCTCAGCAAACTGTCACAAGGACAAAAAACCAAACACTGCATGTTCTCACTCATAGATGGGAATGGAACAATGAGAACACATGGACACAGGAAGGGGAACATCACACACTGGGGCCTGTTGTGGGGTGGGGGGCTGGGGGAGGGATAGTATTAGGAGATATACCTAATGTAAATGATGAGTTAATGGGTGCAGCACACCAACATGGCACATGTATACATATGTAACAAAGCTTCACGTTGTGCTCATGTACCCTAGAACTTAAAGTATAATAAAAATATGTATATGTATAAAAAAAATTTGGAAAATTTGCAGGCTGACAATGTGATAAAAAAGAGAATCCCATTTTCTGAGGAGAAATTCAAGCTGGCTGCAGACATTTGCAGAAGTAATGAGGAGCCCAATGTTAATCCCCAAGACAATGGGGAAAATGTCTCCAGGGCATGTCAGAGGTCTTCACCTCAGCCCTTCCCATCACAGGCCTGGAGGCCTAAGAGCATAAAATGGTTTTGTGGTCTGGGCCTGGAATCCCTGTACTGTGTGAGGCATAGGGACTTGGTTCTCTGTGTCCCAGTTGCTCCAGCCACAGCCAAAAGGGGTCAATGTAGAGCTCAGGCTGCGGTTTCAGAGGGTGTAAGCCCCAAGCCTTGGTAGCTTCCACATGGCGTTGAGCCTGCGAGTGCACAGAAGTCAAGAATTGAGGTTTGGGAACCACCGTCAAGATTTCAGAGGATGTATTTAAATTCCTGGATGCCCAAGCAGAAGTTTGCAGCAGGGGTGGGGCCATCATGGAGAACCTTGGCTAGGGCAGTGCAGAAGGGAAATGTGGGGTTGGAGCCCACACACAGAGTCATAACTGGAGCACTGCCTAGTGGAGCTGTGAGGAGAGGACCACCGTCCTCCAGACCCCACAATGGTAGTTCCACCAACAGCTTGCACTGTGCACCTGGAAAATCCACAGACACTCAATGCCAGCCTATGAAAGCACCAGGAATGAGGCTGTACCCTGCAAAGCCACAGGGGTGGAGCTGCCCAAGACCATGGGAAACCGCCTCTTGCAATATGTGACTCAGATGTGAAACATGGAGTCAAAGAAGATCATTTTGGAACTTTAAGATTTGCCTGTCCCATTGGGTTTCAGATGTGCAAGGGGCCTGTAGCCCCTTTGTTTTGGCCAATTTCTCCCATTTGGAATGGCTGTATTTACCTAATGCTTGTACCCCCATTGTATCTAGGAAGTAACTAACTTGCTTTTGATTTTACAGGCTTATAGGCAGAAGGGTCTTGCCTTTTCTCAGATAAGACTTTGGACTGGACTTTTGAGTTAATGCTGAAATGAGTTAAGACTTTGGGGAACTGTTGGGAAGGCATGATTGGTTTTGAAATGTGAGGACATGAGATTTCGGAGGGGCCAGGGGCAGAATGATATGGTTTGGCTGCATTCCCACCCAAATCTCATCTTGAATTGTAGCTCCCATAATTCCCAAGTGTTATGGGAGGGACCAAATGGGAGATAATTGAATCATGGGGGCAGTTCCACCTATACTGTTCTCATAGTAGTGAATAAGTCTTATGAGATCTGATGGTGTTATAAGGGGAAACCCTTTTCACTTGATTCTCATTCTCTCTCTTGCCACTGCCACGTAAGAAGTGCCTTTCACCTTCCGCCATGATTGTGGGGCCTTCCTAGCCACATTGAACTGTAAGTCCATTGAACCTCTTTCTTTTGTAAATTGCCCAGTCTCAGATATGTCTTTATCAGCAGCATGAAAAGGGACTAATACAAGGAGTTATCTGTTAGAGAAGCTAATGTGTTATTAAGTAATACAGCTAAGCGTGGGTGATTTACTTATAATTTACTTTGTTTCACAAAATATTTGAGATAACCTACAAGATTACATACATTTAAATGAAAATAAAAATAAGAAAATAAAAATTAGAATATAAGGCTAAGATCAATGGACATTTGGAGCAGAAATTTTCAGGCTATACAGAATTATAAAGTTGAGTCACAAATTTGGCTCCTGACTTCCTGGAAACCAAAGCAATAATAAGAAATTCTGTTTCATTTGTATAATTCATATTGCCCATAAGGAGAAAGCATACTAATTTCTGAAGCACAGAAAAAATTTTCTGAGCCGGGCGCGGTGGCTCACGCTTGTAATCCCAGCACTTTGGGAGGCTGAGGCGGGCGGATCACGAGGTCAGGAGATCGAGACCACGGTGAAACCCCGTCTCTACTAAAAATACAAAAAAATTAGCCGGGCGTGGTGGCGGGCGCCTGTAGTCCCAGCTACTCGGAGAGGCTGAGGCAGGAGAATGGCGGGAACCCGGGAGGCGGAGCTTGCAGTGAGCCGAGATTGCGCCACTGCACTCCAGCCTGGGCGACAGAGCGAGACTCCGTCTCAAAAAAAAAAAAAAAAAAAAATTTCTGGCACTTCAGTTTGAAAGAAATTTATCTTGTGGGGTGTCATATAAGAAATACTGAGGATAAACAGTGTCCTCTATCATATTTCTTAGTAAATACAGATAGTGACGTTTGTAAAGACATTTCTTGTAAGCTATTGGCATCCACCACGGGTCACCTGTCAATGTGATTATGGTGGTGGTGGCTAGACACAGAAATAAATAAGATCTATATCCTGAACCAGAGAAACTCAGTTTCTAGTGGGAAAGAAAGATATGTTATGCAGAAAATGATAATACAGAGTGATAAGTACTGGGAGAGGAGAATTAGTTAGCATGTTCTGGTCAATTTTATAAAGCTTTTTGTTTCTTTCCTTAATGATTCAAAAAAAAAAAACCAGCCTTATTTTTCTTGGCTGTATTTTATTTTAATAACATAAATTTCCAAGATAAGAGTAGGGGACTAGACTTGTGAGTCACTTTTAAGGTGATAGTTCACAGTTTCTGATTCCTGTAACTGGAAAACATGAGGATGGTAGGCAGAGGCTACAGAAAAAACACAGGTTTTGGGTCACATATCCCTGGGCTTGAGATCCAGCTCTCATATTTATTGGCTATGTAACCCTAGTCAAGTTACTTCACATCTCTCAGCCATCTTTTGCATTAAAATAAGACAATAGAGGACAGGTGCAGTGGCTCATCCTGTAATCCCAGCTCTTTGGGAGGCCAAGGCGAGCAGATCACTTGAGCCCAGGAGTTCAAGACCAGCCCGGGACAACATGATGAAACCCCATCTCTACAGAAAAATACAAAAATCAGCCAGGTGATATGGTTTGGCTGTGTGTCCCCACCCAAATCTCATCTTGAACTGTAGCTCCCATAAATCCCTCATGTTGTGGGGCGGGACTCAGTGGAAGATAATTGAATCATGGCAGTGGCTCCCCCATACTGTTCTCGTGGTAGTGAGTAAGTCTCACAGTTCTGAGGGTTCTGAAAGGGAAAACCTGTTTTGCTTGGCTCTCCTCTTCTCTTGTCTGCTGCTATGTGAGATGTGACTTTCGCCTTTTGCCATGATTGTGAGGCCTCCCCAGCCATTTGGAACTGTGAGTCAATTAAACCCATTTCTTTTGTAAATTGCCCAGTCTTGGGTATGTCTTTATCAGCAGTGTGAAAACAGACTAATACAATGGGCGTGGTGGCATACGCGTGTAGTTCCAGCTACTCTGGAGGCTGAGGTGGGGGGATTGCTTGAGCCTTGGAGGCAGAGGTTGCAGTGAGCCCAGATTGCACCACTGCACTTCAGCCTGGGTGACAGAGTGAGACCCTGGCTGGAAAAAAAAAAAAAATACAGACACTAATACCTACCTCAATGATAATGAATGTGAAGAGTCTGACACTTCATCCAATCTCAAGTGTAACCAACCATCTGAAAGCCTACTCTGGTTAAAATATAAATCTAAACTTCAATATTTTCCCAAAATTCAGCCTTCAACTTCCTTTTAGAAGAAAGAAGTGAGCTTCCTTTTAGAGGAAAGATGCAAACAAGTTTACATCCCTTCAATCTACATGTCTCCTCTAGTCAGTTCAAATCCAACAGTGTTTCTCAAAGCGTGCTCTTCGCATAACCTGCATAAAAATTCTCAGAGATGCTTTTTGGCACCTTCTCTTAAGCTTCACTCTCTCTTAATGAATCAGAATGTTTAGAGACAGTCAGAGAATCTACATTCTAAACAAATTCTCCAGGAGGTTTTTTTGTATATAGAAGTTTGAGAACCACTGCCTTAAACATTGAGAAATGGTAATATCTTAAATTGCAAAAGAAGAATCTTTATAGTCACCAAACAGTTCATATGAAAATAGGAAAAATTTTTTTCATATCGTTTTAATATCAGTATTAAATATAAGATATTAAGGTATAAGTGACAGAAGGATAAGCAATTATTTAAAAAGTTGATTGAAAACATTTGAATTTTTAAAGAAATTAATGTGTCACATAGGCATGCCCTGAGGTAATTGTGCATAAATACTCCTCATAAATAGATGTAATTAGGTTTACTTTTCTATAGCCACAATTTTAACCTTTCTCCTTTCTTTAATAAATCTCCAGTGTCTATTAGGAACATGAATATGGGTTGTTTTCCTCGGGACCATTATAGTTTATTTATTTTTATTTTTTATGTTTTTGAGACAGGGTCTCACTTTGTCACCCAGGCTGGAGTGCAGTGGTGAAATCTTGGCTCACTGCAGCCTGGACCTCCCAGGTTCAAGTGATCCTTCTTCCTCAGCCCCTCCAGGTAGCTGGGACTACAGGTGCACGCCACCACACCTGGCTAATATTTGTATTTTTTTGTAGAGATGGGGTTTTGCATGTTTCCCAGGTTGGTCTCGAACTCCTGGACTAAAGCCTTCCACCCGCCTTGGCCTCCCAAAGTGCTAGGATTACAGGCATGAGTGACCGCACCCAGCAGTTCATTCTTACCATGTACATTGGGAGTTATACTTAGTTACTCAGTGAGAAGGCCTGTCCTTAGGAAGACAATTGAGACTTCAGCAGAAAAAAAACTTTTGTATGTCTCAGTCACTCCACTCTCCCCAGACTTACAAACCAATTTCTCATCATCCCTATGTTTACTAACATAGATACTTCAGATATAGATTCATCATCCATGTCTGAGCTTTTCTTCTCTGCTACCCTACCACTTGACTGAATCTACTAAGTACAATACTGAATTATTTAGAAGAGTTCCAACATATCTCTCTAGGAAAACACACAGGAACGAAGACAATGTAACAACATTTATAAAGAGCTAAAGTAAAATATTTCCAACCTGGAATTCTATCCTGGAAAAAATGTCTTTCAAAAATGAAGGCAAAATAAAGGTTTTTTTTTTTCAGACCAACCAAGTAGGAAAGAATTCATAACCAGCAGTCTTGCTCTATGGGAAATGTTAAAGGAAGTTTTTTTTTCTACTAAAAAGAAAATGATACTAGATGAAAGTTTCAATCTCCACAGAGGAGTAAAAACCTGCAGAAATGGTAACCATGCATGTATGTATGTATAAAAATATTTTGCTCTCATGTTTAATCTCATCAAATTGTTTGACTAAAGCAAAAATAATAACAATGTATTTCAGGGCTTATAACATATGTAAAGTTGAAATATATGCCAACAATAGCACAAAAGAGAAGAGGGAGGAAATGGAAGTACACTGCTGAAGGTTCTCATAATATATATAAGCTGTTATAATATTATTGGAAGGCAGACTGTGATATGTTAAAGATGTATACTGTAAACTTAAAGCAACCCCTAAAATAACACAACAAGGACTTGTGAGACAGTTTTCTTAGGACACAAAATTGTGAAGTATAAAATAAAATGGGCCGGGCAGGGTGGCCCACACCTGTAATCCCAGCACTTTGGGAGGCCGAGGTGGGTGGACCACCTGAGGTCAGGAGTTTGAGATCAGCCTGGCTAACATGATGACACCCCGTCTCTACTAAAAATACAAAAAATTACCTGGGTGTTGTGGCGGGGACCTGTAATCCCAGCTACTTGGGAGGCTGAGGCAGGAGAATCATTTGAACCTGGAAAGTGGAGGTTGCAGTCCACCTTCCTCCACCAGAAGGTGGAGGAGCCGAGATCGCGCCATTGCACTCCAGCCTGGGCAACAAGAGTGAAACTCTACATCAAAAATATAAATAAACATAAAAAATAAATAAAATGGATAATTTAAACTCTATCAAAATCAAAATTCTTTCCCTTCACAAGTTATGGTTTTGAAAATGGTGAGTAAGCCCTAGACTAGAAGACAATGTTTTCTTTTCTTTTTTTTTTTATTATACTTTAAGTTCTAGGGTACATGTGCACAAATGTGCAGGTTTGTTACATATGTACCTATGTGCCATGTTGGTGTGCTGCACCCATTAACTTGTCATTTACATTAGGTATATCTCCTGATGCTATCCCTCCCCACTCCCCCCACCCCATGACAGGCCCCAGTGTGTAATGTTCCCCACCCTGTGTCCAAGTGTTCTCATTGTTCAATTACCACCTATGAGTGAGAACATGCGGTGTTTGGCTTTCTGTCCTTGAGATAGTTTGCTGAGAATGATGGTTTCCAGCTTCATCCATGTCCCTACAAAGGACATGAACTCATCCTTTTTTATGGCTGCATAGTATTCTACTGTGTATATGTGCCACATTTTCTTTTCTTTTTTCTTTTTTTTTTTTTTTTAGACAGAGTCTCACTGTCGCCCAGGCTGGAGTGCAGTGGCCCAATCTCGGCTCACTGCAAGCTCCGCCTCCCAGTTTCACACCGTTCTCCTGCTTCAGCCTCCCAAGTAGCTGGGACTACAGGTGCCTGCTACCACGCCCGGCCAATTTTTTGTATTTTTAATACAGATGGGGTTTCACCGTGTTAGCCAGGATGGTCTCGATCTCCTGACCTCATGATCCACCCGCCTCGGCCTCCCAAAGTGCTGGGATTACAGGCGTGAGCCACCATGCCCAGCCTATGTGCCACATTTTCTTAATCCAGTCTATCATTGATGGACATTTGGGTTGGTTCCAAGTCTTTGCTATTGTGAATAGGGCCACAATAAACGTACGCGTGCGTGTGTCTTTATAGCAGCATGACTTATAATCCTTTGGGTATATGCCCAGTAATGGGATGGCTGGGTCAAATGGTATTTTTAGTTCCAGATCCTTGAGGAATCGCCACACTGTTGGAAGACAATGTTTTCAAAACATATGTCTGATAAAGGATTTAGACCCAGAATATATACAGAATACTTAATCTCAATAGCAAGCATAGAAACAACTCAATTAAAAAATAGGCAAAGATCTGGATGTACACTTACCCAAAGAACATATGCAAACAGAAAAATAAAGATAGCAAAGGATGCTCAATATTATTAATATTTGGAAAATGTAAATTAAAATGGCAGTAAAATATCCTGACTCATGCACTAGAATACCTAAACTTAAAAAGACCAACAATACCCATTGTTGGCTAGGGTATGGAGCAACTGGAATTCTCATATGTCACTGGTAGGAGTGCAAAATGGCAGTCAGTGTGGATGAAGTTAGGATAGTTATTAGAAAGTTAAACAATCACTTGCCATATATATCTTACTAAGAAAAGTAAAAACCTATGTCCACATAAAGACATGTACGTGAATGTGCATAGCATTTTTATTCTTAATAACCTTGAAACAATTGAGATATATCCATACAACAGGATACTATTCACCAAGAAAAAGGAACAGACCACTGGTGTATGCAAGAACATGGATAAATCTCACAAGCATTATGCTGAATGAAAGAGCCAGACACAAAAATCGGGTACTGTATGCTACCATTTACCTAAAATTCTACAAACTATAGTGACAGAAAGCAGATCAGTTTTTGCCAGGAGCCAAGGAGTGGGGAGAATTAACGGCAAAGAGATACAGGAAAAGCGATGAAAATGACTTGACTCGGGCCATGGTTACAAAACTGCGTACACATTGGACTGTACAATTAAAATTGGTAAATTTTATTGTATGTGAATTATGACTCAGCAAAGCTGATTTTCTGAAAAACTTGGAGAAATGGTGAATCCAGTACTATGCAAGAGAAAGTACAGAATAAATCTAGAATATCTCTTTGTGTAAGAATATAAAGAAGTGCTCAATAAATAATGGGGGAATGTCAAAAGGAAAAAGGGGCCAGTTTGAAGGGGCTCCCACTGAGCAGATCAGCGATGATTTTAGCATCAAGATAAATAATAATATAATGAATTATAACTCACTGAATAAAATAAGAATCAGTTAATCCATACTGTATAAATAAGTCAATGAAAAATAAGTCAATAGGAGCAAAGAGAATGCCATTAAAGTATAGAAGGAATGATGGTATTAGAAAATCATCAGCAGAGAGTAAAAGTGGTAGGTTAAAGTTTTGCAACCAATAGGCTGTTGATGTAGTCTCAAAGTATCCCACTCTTCATAATTCTTAGATATAAAGGGAATAATAGTAACTTTACAGTGAAGATAGGTGGCTAACACTACCTTAACCAAGTGATCAAAGATAACATGTGACACATGAGAGAAGTACCAACAGAGATTTGGAAGGCATGGAGACTCCTTGGAGCAGATGACTTTTGAGCTGTGCCTGGAGAGTTGAATGGTATTTCGCTAGGCAAAGGAGGCACAAGAGGCTTCCAGGCCAAACGTGTACCAAATGCAAAGAAATGGAAAGTGTAAGGATACCCTGCGTTTAACTGTGCAAGCAGTTTGTTGTGAATGATTGGGTAGGTGTGAAGGGAAAAGAGATGAAGTATGAACCTAGAAGAAGGCCAGTGTCAAATTGGGAGAATTCACAATGCCGTGTGTTAAAGGTTTTTCACTATATCTTGAATGTAATGTATTTGAAGATAGTCAAGTAGAGATGTTTTTTCAAGGCAGAAGAGTCTGCGGCTCAGGAGGAAGTTCTGGGGTTGAAATTAGATGTTTGGAAGCCATTAAAGTACAGTTGTTAGTGAAGACAGTGGGGTAGATGGGCTCAACAGGAGAGAGGGAGGCAGAGCAAGAATAGAAAAGAATACACATGTCCCTAACATCAGCATTTATAGGACACCAGCAGGGAGGATGCAAACTCAGAAAATAAGGCCAAGGAGTTGGAGGAAAACCAGGAGAGAATAGGATGTCAGAAACCAACCAAAAGTTAACAATTTTATCCCCCAGATTAAAATTCTATATATAATATATAAACTAAATATCCATTTTTTGTCATCTGCACATTCCTTGCATGTAATTTGCTGAGCTATATAGATAAGTAGGCCAGTTACCATGCCTCTTTGTCAGTGGATCTTTATCAGGAAAAATAAGGAACTATATGAGCTGATTTCTGAGATCTTTTCTGCTTTAATTCTCTCTGATATTACTGATGCTTGGTCAGAATTCAGAACTCAGGTTTTTGATGTTAATAGAAAACACAGTTAAATGTGTTTCATTTATACTATGATGTGGCAGGAACTGCAGCTGGATATGACTTATTTCCAAAGAAGGCAGAGGCAAGGCTTTGGAAACATATTTCAAATCATTCTAACTCTGCAGTCATATGAAACTTAAGTGTTTAAGGCAGCAGAAGAAATAGCACTGCTATTTGTTAGAACTGTTCGACCACATGGCTTCATTTACATCGTTACATTGGGCTGAGATGTGGGGCTGAGGTTAAAAGTTTAGTCTTCAGACAAAACAGGTGATTCAGACACTGTCACAGCTGAAGGGCCCAGCCACATACCCTCAAGCAGATTGTTTCTGGTTTTTCACAAGGAATCTAGTTATTCACTGACTTGAAAGTATTTGTACACACGTGTCATTTGTGTGTTTTTCCTGAATCAGTTTGCTCAGCAAAGAGCCAGTGAATAGGTACTTTGTGTAAACACTGTGCTATCCACTGCTGAGGAATAGAGAGATGAAAACAACATAGCCCCAGACAACAATGAACTTACAGTCTAACAAGGGCAGACAGACATCTAAATATGTGTACTCTTTAAGGTAAAATAGAATTGATGCTATGGTAGAGGAAGAAAAAAAATCTTAGCTCATCATTTTCTGCTACAGGCACAAATGGTACACCAAATCTCTTGATTTGTATTGTAACAGTAGAGGCCTTTGAAAGCAAGGGATATCGAACATTTGAACTTGGCTCTTAGCTACAGCATTAATAGGGTGTGATTAAAGTGTACCTGAAGACCAATATTTAAAGCAGGACAAAATTCTGTTTCTAATTGTTCCCCTTCTCAAAAGAAGAAAGAAGGAGCTTCTAGAGGCATAAGGTAGTTGTATGTTGAGGCTTTAATATTCTGGTAAACTGCGAGATTCTTTAGCACCCTTGTTTACATTTTTTATATGGTAAGGAAGGTTTGGAAAAAGTAAAACATATATTTATCAGTCACTTAAATAGTACTTACTTTGTGCCAGGGCTGTTCTAAGTGATTTACAAATATTATCTCAACGGTCTTAATAGACATGTAAAACCTTATTCTTTCCATTTTGCAGATAAAAATGGAGATGCAGAGAGGTCAGGGAATTTAGCATAGTCCTATTTATTTTCTTTCATTTTGTTGAAAGGTCTCAGAGGTACAAATGGCCTACAGGACTGTTCAGAAGGCAAGTGCAGCACCTGACCAATGGCATTACAGATCATTCAGTATGCAGGATCACAACTTTGATACCGTCTTCAATGTCTCTCTCTCCACTTTGTATGCAATCTTCAGAGCTTATTACTCATACCTTATGTCCCTCAAAGTGCTTCCCTTACATCTGGGCAAGTGGGCTCCTGCTCTGGGTCCCACACAGCAGAGCCTCGTGCTTTACAGTGGCTTCCTCAACTTTCTCTAAGTCTCCCTTTGGTTCCTGGAGCTGTCTGCAACTATTAGTGCTATTCCAGGAGGTGACCCAAGCCCTATAGTGGGCCCCTGTGGTACCAGCTCCCTGTTTCTCCCCACAGTGCATTATCTGACCCTCATTTGCCAGGAATCAACACAATGCCCTAAGGAACTTCAGGACTTCTGAATTTGGAGTCACCTTAGGGAAGATATCACTCCTGCCAGTTAGCATGATATTTCTTTCATGAAATCATACAAGCCTGGCTATAAGAATGATGCTGATGAACTGATTTTGAGTTATCCCTACCCATGAAATACACAAGATGAATTCTGGCCTCTGGCCCATCACCAACAATGTGTGTGAGCCATGCATTGGCTTTCACTTATGCCTGTTCTGATCATGGTGCTGCAGTGGGAATGGTGGCAGCCCCCTTCTCCCTGTGTGTCTTCCACTGCTGGCACTCAGGGTGGTCCCTCCATCCATCCACAGCTTGGTGCTCCATGTTGGAGATCTTCTCGATGGCCGTACCTGACACATTTGAAGGCTTTCAAGATTACTTCTCTACAATGCCAACAAACCTTTCTGACTGACATCCTTTCTTGCTCCTGATCAATGTGGAGACATTGTCTTCTCCTGAGACAGTCTTAAGCCAATGTAGATGAGGGATGTATATTTCTTGCAGGAATGGAAGCACTATTCTTGATCTGTCCATGGGCTTCTTATTTGTCTTTTCGATTGCTGTTCATGCAAAAGGAAGTTTGAAAGAAATCACATTCCAAGAATAAAATTATTATAAACAATTCAAGAGAAAAGTATGGTTGAAGGACAAATTGTTCTACATTTACAGTATAAAATCCAAATGGTAATTTAAAATGACCAGGACATGACTTATTGCTAACATTTTCCCACAAACTAATTGAAATTTGCACCATTAACAAAGAACAGTAACAATATTTGAAATTATCATTGGAATCCATTATTCTCAGGAAGCACAATGGATGGTACAGCATCTTGAATAACGATCTAACAGCATTAAATAAGTGGTGCTAGGAAACCAGTGGCAAGAAGAGCAATATTGTTTCACTATATATAGATTCTGGCTGGGCACGATGGCTCACGCCTGTAATCCTAGCACTTTGGGAGACTGAGGTGGGCAGATCACGAAGTCAGGAGTTCTAGACAAGCCTGACCAACATGGTGAAACCCCATCCCTACTAAAAATACAAAAATTAGCCAGGCATGGTGGCGCATGCCTGTAATCCCAGCTACTCAGGAGGCTGAGGCAGGAGAATTGCTTGAACCCAGGAGGCAGAGGTTGCAGTGAGCCAAGATCACACCACTGCCCTCCAGCCAGGGCGACAGAGCGAGACTCTGTCTCAAAAAAAAAAAAAAAAAATAGAAGATTTTGAAGAGCCCTGGCTTTGTATTAACAGTTTGGCTCCTTTTCATTATAGTGGGAGGTAAGAAATTAGGTAGGAACAATGTCTATGACAATAAAGAACATGAAGAAATGGTTCCTGAACACTACAATCTCCATATGCATCGACTAGACAATTAACAAATGTATATGTACCTCTTCAATACATAGCTATATTTCACCTAGGTCTATAAATTTTGTAAAACAGTTTTTAAAGATCGGTAGTTTACATAGAGAAGGGCCTTGCGAAAGAAAAACAAAAACCGCCTGTGACCCCTTGCATCTTAGGAGTGGCTCCAGTCCCATATTTCTGTTTTTAAATTTTCATTCCCTCTGCCTTATTACCTTTCCCTTAGCCCATTGCAATACTCTTTCTAACTGGCTGGATGTTATCCTTTCTTCCCCTTATAATCTTCCTTAAACACATCTGCCTAATTGCTCCGGATGTTTTGGAGTTACTTCTATACTTTAAACTTCCACTGACTCTCCATTGTTCTCTGGTGAAGTACAGAACATTCATTCATCCTCTTCAATCTAACTACAAACCACCTTTCCTACATCTCTCAGTATGTAATGTTACCACACAGTAAGTCTGTAATGAAACTGAACCTCTGGCTGTTCTTCAACATGTCTTTCTCCTTCTCATCTTTACACACTTGCTCTTAATATTTCTGCCCCACTTCTGTCTCTCCCATTTCTCTCCATTACAATTATACCCAATCTTGAAGGCCTCAAATGCCTCCATTTTCCCAAGCCCTAAGTCAGATGTCTCCTTCTTTTCATCTACATGCTTATTTAGCTGTACCTCTTTTGTAGCTTTTTTTTTTTTTTTTTTTGCCTCTTTACAAGCTGACTTAAATGACATGAAGATGAAGGGACTTGGCCAGGGTTAGGGTTCAAATTAGTCAAATAATTGTTCATATTGGCAGAAACATATTTTTATTGCTTCCAACCATTGGCACTTAGATGACTAGTTTTATTAAAGAGAATCACAGACATTAAAGAGAACACAGACAAGACTGTGCTCTTAGTGGAAGCTGATAACAGAAATAAGCTTATGGTTTGCAAGATAAAAAGCGCAAATGCTATGTTGAGTAAAAACTAAGAACAAAAAAGGTCTAAAGCAAGAAGGTCTAGAAATCTTGTTAAACGCCATGCATTCACAAAGACATTTTTTCTTTTGAAAAAGAATAGAGTCAGAGGAAAGCAAGATTTCTATTTACTGCCTTTGTTGTCTTTAAAGAGCAGACCTTGCCAAAACTATAGCAGTCATGCAGATCTTGGCATCTGCGATCTCTAACAGGTTTCAGATTTCCAAAACTGACTTGAAAATCACATGTCAGCAAACTAAAGGGGCAAGGGGAAATGCTGATAGGAAACAAGTGAGTTTTATGTGCTCTTGAAATTCTATGAAAAAAATATGCTAAATGCTAATCAGAAAGCCTGCAATCTTTCATTTTCTCTTTATGACAATGATTAAGCTCATAATGTCTTTCAGAGACTTGAGCAAAGAAAACAAGCTGGAAAATCAGTGCAGTAAATGGCAAACATGCCACGGATGTGGATTAGACTGGGAACTAGAGTCAGTGAGAACATGGTATTTGGGTAACACTGTCCCTGGATTGGCAAATCTGTCTGAGATCTGTTATATTTTGAGTCTCAAAGACACTGAAACACAGATGTGGCCATAAAGGCCATATGATTAGGACAGGAAGTCTGCAGATGAAAGTTCAGATATTTCTGATTTAATCTAGGTCTAGCCCACCCCATTACAGATGAGGAAAAGATGTCTCCAGAATAGTAAAGTGACTTGCTCGAGTTAACAGCTTAGCCTGAAACAGGCCCACAATTAGGATCTAGGTCTGTTGACTCCTAGTGCTGTCTGCTCCTTCATATTGCCTCTCTCTTTAAATTCCTTTTCACCCAGCTTAATGAGTATTGTTAGAGCCTAAAAGCCTGCGTATGTGTTGTGGTTATATTGCTGTCAGGAAAGGACAATTAGAAAATAGATCAAAGTCGTATTTATACTTCAGCTCTGAAGAAACGCAACTTGGTGGTTTAAGGAAGGCCTTATGCCAACAGTCAATCAGGTAAGTCTGTGATGGTGCTCTTGGGGGCTGGTGTGCTCCATGGGTCATCACACTGAGCCCTACTGAACTGCTACTTTAACAACAGAAATTTAAATAGAGGACATTTTTATGTTTTGCAGACTTATTATGTGTGTATATGCATATACACATAAATTTGCATATAAAATATATAATTTGCATATAATCTATAATTACAAAAAAATTTTTTTTTTTTTTTGTAAGGTCAGGACCTGGTATTTTCTGAAATTGGTAGTGGTTAGGAGGTGCCTAGAAACAAAAGACTATCATCACTTAGCCAAATTGCTTTGGGACATGGACCAAGGGGGTGTGGAAAACAGCGAGGAAATATAGATCAGATTGGGATCAAGTGAAACATTTGAGTTTTCCAGGTAAACATATCACAGGTCCTTGAAAATAAATTTTAAGAAGATAATTTTACATTGTATTTATTTGTTTGAAATGCTTTGGAACTGATCTCTAACAGGAATGCTTTCAGACCTACACAAACATATCACTTGCAAAATTTAGACTTTCTTGTAAAACACAAAAGGTGTTTATGAAGTTGAATATAAACTGCGGAGTTATCAAAAACTATCCCCCAAGGCACGTTAGTTTTTAACTGTAAAGCAGCATTCGAGGGAAGGTGTAAAACAGGGAATGCAAAGATGTTTCTTCCTTGCTCACAATGCCCCTGGAGTCCAACATCAGATCCATGCTGCAGCAAACTCTCCATCAGAAGGGCCAGCCAAGTAGGAGGGTGCTTTACTATGTGAATAGACCAGACTGTCCCAAAGAGATTAGCCCATGCCAGTAACAGTTCTTAGACTAAATCGCTCTATTTCAGAAGTTCTTTCTAAAGCCCTTATTTCTGAATCAAAAACATGCCATTTTATTAATTTGTATCCGTGTTCTCCTGAAATAGGAACAATTGAGAAAAACCATGGTCAAGGATTGCCATGTAACACTGACTTCAATCAAGCATAGGTTTGGGAGGGTGTGTTTCATATGAATTTCTTTTCATTAGGTCATATAGCTAGCGTTAGATGCTAGAAAAGTCTGCAGCTCCCATAGAGGGGGGAGATGTGAAAATCTGGTGCTGGCAATGATGGCAACTTGCCATTCTGACAGAATTGCACAATCAGCTTCCAGGACACGTTTCACCAGTTTATTTTAGGAACCAGTGAGCTACACTAGAGGGCAGACTAACCTAGACCTTTTTATTCCCTTCCAGTGAGAGTCTAATCCATTGTGTCTGACATGAAGCATTACAGAAATAGAATCCTACAAGTGAATAAAACTGTGACACTGTTTCATTATCATTGATGAGGATTGTGCCTCAGATGGTTTCTCCTTATTTAACTTTGTACTGAGGGCATTTAATATCTTAAATACTTAATTTAGAGAAGGTTTAAGGAAAACAAAACAAAAACCCTGTGAAAATAGTGGAGGGTATACGATTATTGTAGCTATGTTATTGCAAAGACAAGCATCACTGTGAGAGTGTGATAATGACCAGGAACATACAGAAACCTTCTCCAGAGGAACATGAAATCTATAAGACATTGTCACAGCGAGATAAATTAGATCCATAATGGCAATTTTTGCTTAGTATGGTGCTTTGTAATTTCTCATTTTTAAAACTATGAAATCTCATTTTCTTTTCTTTTGTGTGACTGTGAAGCAGTCTAGGGGTCAAGAGAACAAGCTGTGTGGAAATGGGTGGTTATCCTGGAAATAAATTCAGCATTGCTGTAGCTGGGATTGTCCTATACCACCTTGGAATCTTTAGCCCTTTTAGTGATTTTAGGATGTGGTGAGGGAGAGGCGTATGGAATTTTCAGGATTATCATTGGGCATAGATGTTGTCATGAAACTGGTTGATTGACACAACTGCCCACTAGTCATTCTTTTAAATTATCCAACTCACAGGTGTAAGAAATAAATATTTTTCATAGCTAGTGTATTAATCAAGATTCTTTAGCGATAAAACCAATAGTTTATTTATTTATTTATTCATTTTAAAGAATTAGCTAATGTGATTATGGAGACTGAGAAGTCCCAAGATAGTAGTAGTCAGCAAGCTGGAGACCCAGAGAGTCAGTGGTATAATTTCAGTCTGAGTTCAGAGGCCTGAGAACCAGGAGAACTGATGGTACAAGTTCCAGTCTGAATTAGTTTAAAGGCAGTAAAAGATCCGTATCTTAGTTCAAAGACAGGCAGAGAGAGCATGCAAATTCTCCCTTACTCAAAGGATTGGGTGAAGCCCACCCATATTGGGTAGGACAATCTACTTTACTCAGTCTACCAATTCAAATGTTAGTTTCAGACAGAAGCATCCCACAGACACAACCAGAATGGTGTTTGACCAATTATCTGGGCACTTAATGGCCTAGTCAAGTTGACATATTAAATTAGCCATCACAGTTAATCTCTTGTTTGTGTTTACTTTGTGCTTACAGATTATAAATCACTTTCATAAACATTATCTCTTCTGATCCTCACTACAAGCTAGGTAGGGCAAATTTTCATTAACATTATCACAATGGGTTATTATGCATAAGTAATTATTAAGACACTGAATGGTCTTCATGTCTTTTATGAAAATGAAGCATAGAAAGATTTTGCAACTTGAGTAACAAGCAATTTGTATTATTTCTTTCAACTCTTAGTCCTAGGCTCTTTTGACTACATTTTACATTTATTTCAAAGTCTAAACAACAATACCTACAGCAACCACCAAATCTCCAAAAGATGCATATTCTGACATACAATGTAAAAATTTCCCTGGCCAAATTTATCCTGTGTTAAAATATACACAGTGCACCTATAGTAGGCTTGGCACATTAAAATAAATGCAACTTGAAGTCAGTGGTGGCAGGGGTTAAAGTGGGCAAGAAATAAATGGAATAAGTATGTCAGTATAATTAATAATCACAGAACTCCAGAACGCTCCCTGCTCAAAGACTTCTTCCCTGTTAATGATTCAGATTTGTCAGCCCCGTTAATGATTCAGATTTGTCAGAGATTTCCTTTCGTTTGTTACTTTTTCCAGACAGCATTGTCTCGCCCCCAAATAAAACAACCTGAGACATATAGCACATTAAGGTTATTGGATGTTTTCATTTGGTGACCAGAGACATCAGGGCACTTTAGCCACTCTGATAGCAGAGTGCTAAAACGGGGCAAAGAGCCCAGAAAGGAGAAAGGGAAGGAAAGCTGACTTGGACAGATTTATTTATGCTCTTGATTTTATGAGTATAGACTAGCCATGAAGACAATAATGTTAACTCACTAATTCATGTAAAATATTTCTTCATCCTGTAAGTGAGAGTTCACTGGAGTCACATCTCACTTAGGGACAAGATCTAAAGTTACCATGTAAGGCAAAAATCACATACAACCAAAATCACCCTTGAAAACCTTAAATCACCATTGAACTAAAGTGTACAGGTTTCTATAACTGTGTTTAACAATTTTTTTATGTTATAAATATATAATGCGTAGCATGTAATAAAGATGCATATGCAAGATTTTTTTTTTTCAGTTGGAGTCTCGCTCTGTTGCCCAGGCTGGAGTGCAATGGTGCAATCTTGGCTCACTGCAACCTCCGCCTCCTGGGTTCAAGCGATTCTCCTGCCTCAGCCTCTTGAGTAGCTGGGATTACAGATGCGTGCCACCACACCCGGCTAATTTTTGTATTTTTAGTAGAGACGGGGTTTCACCATGTTGACCAGTCTGGCCTTGAACTCCTGACCTCAAGTGATCCATCCACCTCAGCCTCCCAAAGTGCAGGGATTACAGGCAAGAGCCACCTCACCTGGGCAAGATTTTTAAAATAGAGTTTTATACCAGAAATACATATTTTGAAACAGTAGAGTCATACTGAGCATGGCATGATGCTCACATTATAAGGGACACATTAACTGTGGCTAACTGAAGATCTCATTTCCCATCTTCTCTTATTCCACGGCCTATATTCATTTAGTAGAATGGCAGGCTGAGTTGCAAGGTAATTCCTTCTTTTAATTATTTATTGTGACACAATTTGAGACTTACTGAAAAGTTGCAAGGATAGCACAAAATTCCCAGTGTTAACATTTTAACCACATTTGCTTTATTCTTTCCTCTTTCCCTCTCTCGTGTCCTTTTATAGCCTATTTTCCCTCATTTGTGCATATATTATTAAATTTGCATATTTTAAATGTACAAATGATGCAAACTTACTCTAACTACATCTTAGAGGAATTATGAAATTGGTTTAATCAATGTTGCTGTGCATTAGGAGCTGATAAAAATGGATAGATATGAGTTAAGTGAAATAAAGATGTCCAAAATGTTGACCTGGCCAAGCAAAATGAATCCTAGCAACAGTAAAGAATAAAAACAGGCACTTCACTAAGGAAGTTGTGTGGACGGAATTATGAAAATCATCACTAAACCAGAATAAAGTCTGCCTTTTGGTAATTTGCATCACTAATGTGCTATTACACTCTAGTGTTTTTTTTTTAACGTACAGATGAGAGTGACATGTATGATCTCATGAATAATTCAAAGATTCACTGAGAGTTCTCACCTCTGGTTTCTATTGTTCCTCAGCAGAGAAGGACGGCTTTCAGTTTCTGTCGGAGCTGGAAGAATTGTCACTATGTAATATTATTGTTATTAACATTATTGCCAGTGATTATTGTGATTATAAGTGATTATTCTTACAGCTAATTATTAAGATCCTGTATTATCTGGTCTTCAAACACCAAGACACAACTCATGCATTTCAAAACGTAACTCACTGCATCTTAATGTATGTTAGCCAGTGGGACTGGTTAGTAAGTTACTACCTGATGGAGAATTTGACTATGTTTGTGTCCTTGTACAGGCTCAGCATGTAAATTACACTTTCTTAAACAATTGGTTTCAGATTATAGAAAATGCTAAAACACTTCTGATAGCATAGTAAGAAATATGCAAAAGAAAAGGGAACCGCAGTGAATGAAACAAGTCAATTGAAATCTACTGCATCTCTAGAAATTATAGTTTGCCAGCTGGTTGCCTTATGGTTTTAATGATATACTCACAGTATAGTTCCCAAATCTGAGTACATATCAATAATCTCCAGGACTTCCTTTGTTTGTAGAACATATCATTTTATTTCAGTTAGCATGTCTCACCCTTATCCCCCTCAAAAATTAAAAAAAAAAAAGTTATTGGTTGTTCCATAGCTTACAGAGAAGGTAGCTTTTCAAATGAATGTCTAGGGAATGTTGAGAAACACCAGCTTCTTGCTCTTCTCTGTTACATAACGTCAACTTTGGGCATATAAGTAATGGAATTGCAGTAAATGTTATGAACAGAAGAAAATGCCTGTTGTGACTATTGCACAGCACTGGCATATTGTGGAAGAGACTTATGGCAAGCTAAAAGCATAGAAGCAGAGGACATAGGTCTTGGCACTGGATCTACCATCTGTTAGCAGCATAACCTTTAGAAAATCCCCCAAGAGAAAGCGGGAGAGAAATAAACATCTTTTATGGAGTATTTACTGGGGCAAGAATTTAGCAAAAGTCATGCCATTTAATGCACATAATAGTTGCCGAGATTGATGTTGTTAGCTGCATGTTATCCATGGGAAACTAAAACTCAGGGAGGTTAAGTCACCTGCCACAATTCATAGAGCAGAGTATATGGTGGAGGGTGGACTACTGTAATGGTTAAGATCATGGTCTCTGAGTCAGACAGAAAGAGGGTCAAATTCTGCATCCATGTGCCATCACTTACGGGCTGGGTGTCCTGAAGCAAGTTATTGAAAAGCTTTATTTTTCTTATTTCTAAAATGGGAATATATTTCTATTTCTATCTCACAGGGTTGTTTTAAGCTGTAACTAAGATATTGTACATAACTGCTTACCTCAGCACCTGATTTTATTGTTTAATTCTTTAATTATATTATTTTACGCAATAACTGAAGGTTTTCAAGCCCAAAAGCCTGCATTGTCTCAGTTTTGCCAATTAAAAAAGGAAGATAACAATAATGGCTCTCCTCTCTTTCCATATTATATGAGAATTACAGGACTAGTGAAATAATGAGAGGAAAGTACCTTGCAAGTGGATGCGTGTGCACATCTTTACAGTCGCTCTGAATTTATTTCTTGTAGGCCTTGAGTCCCAGATACAATGTAAGCTACTGAAAAGCAGAGGTCATATTTTCACTTCTGCTGAATGCTACATTTCTAATTCAGATTTCTGAAACATGAAGTGACCAATAAACCCTAATACAGTAACTCTTACAATCATTTATTAGCAGCACTTTCACTCAAATTAGAAACTGTTTTTATTTTGTGTTTTTTTTTTATGGAAAGCCATATAATCCATTTTGTCTTATACAGAATGAGGGTATTATTGAGACCCACGAATGCTACTACAGTCCAGCAATCACATTTTTATGATATTATAAATCTCCCTCTTCCACATGTCTTGAATATTGTTCCTAGCAACAGAAATCATTTTAAAGGGGCATGTTACCATTTTTAATACCCACAGGTGTTTCATTCTTAAACCCCTTTCTTGCCCACATTAATTGCTACCCTTATCCAGTACTGAAATAAATGCATATTAATTTTTAGTGTTGTTTATTTTATTTCTGCAGGTGCGTATTAATTTCAGAGTTCAGTTAAGCCTGTCTAGACCTTAAATGCCACCAGATCTCTTAAGCACACATTTATTTTTTATTGTTTTTGTTACATTCTTTATTATCAGAATTCATGAATGTAGTTTTTATAAAACTTATTACTTACCCTGAAGACTGGATTTGAAAGTGCCGTTCTGGTTGGCTGAGTAAATGGAGATTTAATTACAGATATCTAATTGCTTATTATGAACTTGATGGACTGGAACTGAATGAGCCCTTCTTCCCCATTTTCCGCCTTCAACTCCACTACACGAACTCATCGTGGGCTGGCTGCTATTCTGTACAACTTTCATTACCAACTTATGGATCGTCACTCCTTCGAGTTCAGTGTAAAAATTTATGTATGTCTGACAATAACAGGGGGTAGTCTCTAGCTTTCTTAAAATAAGTGAAGGAGGAATATTTTATTTGAAAATAGAGAATGAGGTTAAGCTTAGGAGAAATAAATTCATGAACTAGAGCAAGAGATAATCTTCATTTTGAAGAAAGCCTGATTGGAGTTTAGAAAACAGAAAGTGCATTTCCGGATTCAAGTAAAATGTGGAAGAAAATGCAATTCTAATATGTAGCTATATTTATTCTCATAAAAATCAAATACAAAATGGGGTATAATGGAATAGAGGAACTTTAGTCCTACTAGGACATACGAGAACATAGTAAAAAACTGTAGCAGTGATTGATTAAAGTTTAGTTACAGTTCCCTTTCACATTATTATTTTTTGATGCAATGTTATGAAGAAAACTATAATATAGACTTACCAAACTTAATTTTAGTCAAAAACTTTTTTTTTGCACTAGACATATGTTTATCCTGCAGTATAAATAAACTTAAAATGCTTATGTCATCTTGCTGGTGGATCAGTATTTTAATCTGAAGGATTTTGTTGTTAAGTTTTCACTTCAAATGAGAGCAGGTATTCGTATTTGTACTTAGAATTTAGGTACTGTTTATGTTGGTTTGAGAGTAGGGAGTTTAAAAAAGCTGGTTTCAGCAAAATTGTCTTAATCAATATGACTCCTAATGTAGTGCCAAAAATATTGTAAATTTACAAATAGTTTTTTACTGTAGGCATGCCTTGAGTATTATGTAATATTGTTGTTCCTTTTTGTGGTCAGGGATAATAGTCTGTGTGGAGGTTTCCTTTATGAGAAAGTTCATCTCCTCCCCTTGCCCCTGGCCCCGGTATGTCCAAGAATCCTTCAGGATGCTAACTCATGTTTTCTAAAGGTTAACCTCTGGAGTTGATCCAACCTCAGCTAGGTCCGTGCACCCATGAGGCTGGAGAACTCCACAATCACCTTTAAAGTAGTTGTTTCAGAAGGAGCTACTAAAGTAGACCTCAGCTCAAATCCAGATGGTCAGGGAATTGTCCTGCTTTCACCACTGTGACCACTTCTAATATTGAAGAGCATCGCTGCTTCCTGTTACACCCAAAGTGCTGATGCTGGGGCTGAGTTTTCTGTTCCAGTGGTTGTCACTGAGGCTAGTGTAAATTCCTCTCTTGGCTGCAGTAGTTCAAGGAGATGATACTGGCCTAAGGCAGCAGTGTAACTCTTTGACTTCATTACACAACCACATTCTCAGCATACAAGCTGGCTCCCTCTTGGCTGCTGAAATATGTTCTGGGGTTCAGTAGTTCAGAAATGTGGAACTTCCATCCCACCTCAACCTCCCTACTGGATACATGGTTAGATGTTATCCCCTCTCTTGGTGATTTTATTTCAGGGCTTTCATTGCCCTTCTTTGCCACTTGTCCTTTGTCAGGAGTATCCCATTTCACTCTGCTCAATTTCAGTAAGATGAATCTTTTGAAACTTTATGAAGATTTACCAACTTCTGTCCACTTACCAACTGGAAGAAGGACAGAAGATTTACCAACCTCTGCCCTTCAAGATCTCTATCCAGCACCTACAAAATATCAGTTCTGCCTCCCTGGATTATCCTCTATAAATGTTTTCATTGAAGCAATTGTTTTCATAAAATATATTCTATTTCATGAGCATTTGAATTTATGAAGTTATAGTATTTTTGGTTTTCAGATCATGGTCAAGATTCGAGTTAAAGTTACCTGAAAGTGTAGTAACTTAGTATAGATGATTTTCGTTTTAAAAACCTAGTATGGTTTTAAAAAACCTTAATTTGTCTCATTGAATGAATTTTGTAATTTTTCCACAAAAAAAATTCATAAAAATGTATTGACTTATATTTGACGTAACATCTTTAGTTATTACTACACATTTTCTTTCTCACTTCCTATGAGTGTGACAAAAGGAATTTAAACAGTACTCACAATATTTAACACTGTTTTTAACCTTTGAAAATTCAGATGTACACAATAAACTTTTTTTTTTTTATTATACTTTAGGTTTTAGGGTACATGTGCACAATGTGCAGGTTTGTTACCTATGTATCCATGTGCCATGTTGTTTTGCTGCACCCATTAACTCGTCATTTAGCATTAGGTATATCTCCTAATGCTGTCCCTCCCCCCTCCCCCCACCCCACAACAGTCCCTGGAGTGTGATGTTCCCCTTCCTGTGTCCATGAGTTCTCATTGTTCAATTCCCACCTACGAGTGAGAACATGCGGTGTTTGGTTTTTTGTCCTTGCGATAGTTTACTGAGAATGATATTTTCCAGTTTCATCCCTGTCCCTACAAAGGACATGAACTCATCATTTTTTACGGCTGCATAGTATTCCATGATGTATACGTGCCACATTTTCTTAATCCAGTCTATCGTTGTTGGACATTTGGGTTGGTTCCAAGTCTTTGCTATTGTGAATAGTGCCGCAATAAACATACGTGTGCATGTGTCTTTATAGCAGCATGATTTATAGTCCTTTGGGTATATACCCAGTAATGGGATGGCTGGATCAAATGGTATCTCTAGTTCTAGATCCCTGAGGAATCGCCACACTGACTTCCACAATGGTTGAACTAGTTTACAGTCCCACGAACAGTGTAAAAGTGTTCCTATTTCTCCACATCCTCTCCAGCACCTGTTGTTTCCTGACTTTTTAATGACTGCCATTCTAACTGGTGTGAGATGGTATCTCACTGTGGTTTTGATTTGCATTTGTCTGATGGCCAGTGATGATGAGCATTTTTTCATGTGTTTTTTGGCTGCATAAATGTCTTCTTTTGAGAAGTGTCTGTTCATGTCCTTTGCCCACTTGTTGATGGGGTTGTTTGTTTTTTTCTTGTAAATTTGTTTGAGTTCATTGTAGATTCTGGATATTAGCCCTTTGTCAGATGAGTAGGTTGTAAAAATTTTCTCCCATTCTGTAGGTTGCCTGTTCACTCTGATGGTAGTTTCTTTTGCTGTGCAGAAGCTCTTTAGTACAAAAATCACAAGCATTCTTGTACACCAATCACAGACAAACAGAGAGCCAAATCATGAGTGAACTCCCATTCACAGTTGCTTCAAAGAGAATAAAATACCTAGGAATCCAACTTACAAGGGATGTGAAGGATCTCTTCAAGGAGAACTACAAACCACTGCTCAATGAAATAAAAGAGGATACAAACAAATGGAAGAACATTCCATGCTCATGGGTTGGAAGAATCAATATCATGAAAATGGCCATACTGCCCAAGGTAATTTATAGATTCAATGCCATCCCCATCAAGCTACCAATGACTATCTTCACAGAATTGGAAAAAACTACTTTAAAGTTCATATGGAACCAAAAAAGAGCCCGCATCGCCAAGTCAATCCTAAGCCAAAAGAACAAAGCTGGAGGCATCACGCTACCTGACTTCAAACTATACTACAAGGCTACAGTAACCAAAACAGCATGGTACTGGTACCACAACAGAGACATAGATCAATGGAGCAGAACAGAGCCCTCAGAAATGATGCCGCATATCTACAACTATCTGATCTTTGACAAACCTGATAAAAACAAGCAATGGGGAAAGGATTCCCTATTTAATAAATGGTGCTGGGAAAACTGGCTAGCCATATGTAGAAAGCTGAAACTGGATCCCTTCCTTACAACTTATACAAAAATTAATTCAAGATGGATTAAAGACTTAAATGTTAGACCTAAAACCGTTAAAATCCTACAAGAAAACCTAGGCAATACCATTCAGGACATAGGCATGGGCAAGGACTTCATGTCTAAAACACCAAAAGCAATGGCAACAAAAGCCAAAATTCACAATAAACTTTTAAAAATAGCTCTGCATTACTCAATGTCTACTGGGCACAAACCCAAACCAGTTGACGGACTTCACCGATCCAGTTTGGGATGTAAAGGAATTGTAGACTGAGACATGGAAGGGGGCTTTCTGAATGTGGTGGGCTGGAGCAAATGGGTTGAAGTATGCAACATCATGGTGACTAAGGGTGAAGATATAAACACTTTCCTTCTTGTGCTACCCTAAAGGAGAGATGGAAAGCTATTTGGATATAAGACAAAAGATACACCTAACTGTCACAAAAATATTCAACAGTATTTTCTGAGTGTGGGGAACAGGAAACATTTTCTGCTTCATCTTTGACCCATCCTTAAAGAGTATCATGACAATGATTACAGCATACCATGGGCAGTCAATGGCTGAAAAGTCCTGGGACATTCTCAGTACATTGGGGTTACAGTTGGTGATCAGCAAATACAAGCAAAGTCAGTATTAAGGACAGCACTTTTTATTAAACTAAAGCAGATTAAAAATGTATATGCTTTCTTTCTCTTGAATAATACTTTTATAAAGAATTATTTGCCAGACCCTTTGAGGGAAGGAAACATCAAGCATTCCATTATCTCGGGGTTTATTTTGAATGATCAATTCAGTCAATTTATTGGAGATATCAGCAGGGGAAGGAGGTCAACCTTCACTATATCTAGTTCTTATTGGTGGATATGTTATGGTGGACTCAGAATAATGGGAGTGACTGCAACTCATATTTCTTCAACTCTGCACTTGGATGCAATTTTAGCTGATTACTCTTGGCTTTCTGACAGCCCAGCACGTCAAAGCCATGGGAATGAAATCCCATCGTTTTTTAGTAGAATGAGGTCCCTCATGATTGTTTAGTCCAGTGCTTTTGTTTTAGAGCTCAGACCCATACAAATGACTGGTAACAAGAATAATAATAGCCAATGTTTATGGGCAATGTGTTAAGCAAATAACATTTATTATTTCATTTAATCCTCATGACAATCCTGTGAGGTAGGGACTGCAATCCCCATTTTGTAGTGATAAAACAAAGTCACAAATAGATTAAGAAACTTGCCCAGAGTCAAGTTATTAATAAATGCAAAGTGAAATTTGATCCCAGTAGTCTGGCTTCAAAGGCCAGACTTAACTACTGCACCATACTACCCTTTTATTTTAAAAATCAAATTACTTAGAAAATACTAATAACAGTTTAGTAGTACTGCATCCTAGATTTTCTGCTTCCCAGTCCTCTGAAATTAATGCATTTCATTGAACAATGGTGATAGCCACTGGCTTTTAATATATACAGTCATATGTATATATACACACACATGCACATTCACACACGAACATACACACATACATACACACATGTACTCTCTCCCTCTCTCACACACACAAACACTTGTATAACCAGTAGTGCCTACTTCATTGTCCTGCTCCTTTCTCATTTCATCAGTATTTAAAGATTTTTGCTGGGAGCTTAATTTACCTAACCTTAGGAACTTTGTACAACCCTTTTATCTAAGTAGCTGCAAACTAGCAGCATCTTTCTGTCCTTTCCCAGGCCAATTTCCACATATGAGTTATCTTTTCATTTTTTCACCTTTAAACAAAAGGCTGTTTCTCCTCTTTATTTCCCTATTGAGTAATTATTCTCCTCCCGTTCAAACACAGATAAATTCCACACCTTGCTCGTGTCTCCAGGAATTGATTAGATGCTTTTTGTCTTACTTTTGAGCTTATCATACAGAAAAGCGCATGAACATATGACCTTCACAGATTAATTACCATACAGCAAAGCCACACAGGTCAAGAAATCAAACACTGCCAGCATGGAAAAGCCCTTTTTGGGACTCTCCCTCATTATAAGCTCCTACCTCGCGAAAGGTAAACTCTATCCTTGAGGTTGTGTTAATTATTCCCTGGATTCTTTTTTTAACATATAGTTTTACCAGCCATGTATGCATACATTGGGTTTAATTTGATCAATGTAATCTTTGTTTTTTCTCTTTTCTTTGTCTTCTACATGATGTCTTATGTTCTTCATTTTGTCACCTTTATATTTCCAGTACAGAAACCCATTAATTAACCTTTTTGTGGTGCATATATCTTTTCTTTTTAAAATTTCTGTGGGTACATAATAAATGTGTGTGTGTGTGTATATATACATATACACACATACACACACATATATATGTATACACATACACACACATATATATGTATACACATGCATACACATATATATGTATACACATGCGTACACATATATATATGTGTATATATATATATATTTTTTGAGATGCAATCTAGCTCTGTCACCCAGGCTGGAGTGCAGTGGTGCAATCTCAGCTCACTGCAACCTCCACATCCCGGGTTCAAGCGATTCTCCTGCCTCGGCCTCCCAAGTAGCTGGGATTACAGGTGCATGCCACCACACCCAGCTAATTTTTGTATTTTTAGTAGAGACATGATTTCACTGTGTTGGACAGGCTGGTCTCGAACTCCTGACCTCGTGATCCACCCACCTTAGCCTCCTAAAGTGCTGGGATTACAAGCATGAGCCACTGCACCCAGCCAGTAAGTGTATGTACTTATGGGATAAATAAGAGACTTTGATACAGGCATGCAAATACATAATAATCACATCATGGTAAATGGGGTACCCTTCCCCTCAAGGATTTATCCATTATGTTACAAACAATAAAATTATTCTCTTTTTGTTATTTTTAAATATAAAATTAAATTGTTATTGATTATAGTCACCCTGTTGTGCTATCAAATACTAGGTGGAGTTCATTCTTTCTAACTACTTTGTGTACCCATTAATCTTTCATTTCCCTGTATCCCCCAACTACCCTCCATAGCCTATGGTACAACCATCCTTCTACTTTCTGTCTCCAGGAGTTCCATTGTTTCTTAGCTCCCACAAATAAGTGAGAACATGCAATGTTTGTCTTTCTGTGCCTGGCATATTTCACTTAACATAATGACCTCCAGTTCCATCTGCACTGTTGTAAATGATAGGATTTCATTCTCTTTTTATGGCTGAATGATGCTTCATTGTGTATAAGTATCACATCTCCTTTATCCATTCATCTGTTGGTGGACATTTAGGTTGCTTCCAAATGTTGACTATTGTGAACACCAAGACAACAAATATGGGAATGCAGACGTCTCTTCTACATACTAATTTCCTTTATTTTGGGTATATACCCAGCTGAGGGATTGCCAGCTCATATGGTAGCTCTATTTTCAGTTCTTTGAGGAAAATCCAAACTGTTTGCTATAGTGGTTTTACTAATTTACATTCTCACCAACAGTGTCCAAGGGTTCTCTTTTCTCCACATCCTCACCAGCATTTGTTATTGCTTGTTTTTTGGATAAAAACCATTTTAACTGAGGTGAGAAGATATCTCACTGTGGTTTTGATTTGCATTTTTCTGATGATCAACAATGTTGAGCACCTTCTCATGTTTGAGATTTGTATGTCTTCTTTGGAGAAATGTCTATTCAGATCTTTTGCCTAAGTTTTAACTGGATTATTAGTTTTTTTTTCCTATAGAGTTGTTTGAGCTCCTTATATATTCTGGTTATTAATCCTTTATCATATGGGCAGTTTGCAAATATTTTCTCCCATTCTGCGGGCTGTCTCTTCATTTTTTTTTTTTTTATCAATTCTTTTGCTGTGTGGAAGCTTTTTAACTTGATGTGATCTGATTTGTCCATTTTTGCATTGGTTGCCTGTGCTTCTGGGGTGTTACTCGAGACATTTTTGCCCAGACCAGTGTTCTGGAGAGTTTCCCCAATGTTTTCTTGTAGTAGTTTCATAGTTTGAGGTCTTAAATTTAAGTCTGATCCATTTTGATTGGATTTTGTATATGGCAGGAGATGGAGGTCTAGTTTCATTCTTCTGCATGTGGATATCCAGTTTACCCAGCACAATTTATTAAAGAGACTATCTTTTCCACAGTGTATGTTCTTGGCAGCTTTGCCAAAAATGAGTTTACTGTAAGTGTGTGGATTTTTGTTCCTTTGGTCTATATATCTGTTTTTATGCCAGTACCATGCTGGTTTGGTTACTATAGCTCTGTAGTAGTAATTTGAAGGCAGATGTCTCCCTATGTCATGTACTCCTCTAGTTCACTGGCTCTAAGCCCAACACAGTACTAGGACTTGGATAAGATTTACAGTTCTTGTATCCTAGGCTGCCTTTCAAGTTGATCTAGGACCCCAGAGGCCTTTAGCCTGCGGTGGGGTGACTTGCTGAGAAACTCAAGTTCTGACTGTTGGGATGGGAAATTGCCCTCTGGCTAGCACTGGTCCAAATGCTCCCTTGGTGCGTGCACCCTGGCTGAGCCCAGCACGGCTTTGTTCTCCATTGCGACAGGGCAGCACTGAGTTCAATGCCATGTTCCCCATTCACTTTGATCTCCTTTCCCTAAGTGCACAGATTCTCTTTGCAGACTTAGCTCTGCTGCCAGGATATGGGGGAGGGATGGTGTTCATGATTCAAAACTATCTTTCCTACCCTCTTCAGTGTCCCTTTCAGTGATATGAAGCTAAAACCAGGTACTGTGATTGTTCATTTGACTTTTGGGTCTTATGATGGTGATTTTTTGTGTGTAGTCAGTTGTTGAAATTTGGTGTTCCAGCGGTGGGGGGAGGTGGGGGTGGCGATCAGTAAAGGCTTCTATTTGGCCATCTTCCTCCACACTCCTCCTAGGCTGCATATTTAATCACCATTTTAATCAAAGTTTGTCATCTCTATCATAGTAGTGTACACTCATTTCTTTTGAGTTCTCTGCTTGCCTTTCTATATATTGCTTCATTTTTTCCTCAGTACATCCCATCATTCCCTAACATCCTGAAAATAAAGCAGAAATTCAGAAATGTTAGGGAAGGAGAAGTGGCAGGGTTTGGCATTACTGCTTCTTGCCTTTGGAGACAATGGCTGGAGAGTAGAGTTCCACGTATGGTGAGCTCAAAGCTCTGATCTCCAGAAGACTACAGATCAGCTTTTCCTACTTCTCAATGAACCTGCTGAATTAGGGCTTCTTCCACCATCCTACCTCAGAAAATTCTTAATGAAAAAATGAAATACACAGAATAAAATCTAATAAGTACATGTACTTATTAGAAAAGGCCTATGATCTTATCCAACTCAGAATATTTCAACCTTGTTCCATTAAAGAAAATGACTATTCCCCCATCCCAAATTGTATTTTTTAGACTACTTAGTGATCTGGGGAAAATGCTTACATTATAGGAAATTTAAAAAGCAGGGCCCCAAACTACATGGAGCATAATTCCAATTTGTTCAAATAAATGCATGGGAAAGAAATGATGGAAGAAAATACTTCACAATAGTAACAATGTTTATCTCTGGGTTATTTTTATTTTCTTCTGTACATTTTTCTGTATTTACAGAATTTTCTATAAGGAGCATGTTACTTTCATAACTGAAGAAAAGGTTATATTTGTATTTCAAAAAAAGCTAATGGCTTCCTTAGATAGTTTTCTGCCTTTTAACCAACAAAAATAAAGGCCCAGAAAGGGTTGCAGACCCCTCAGTTTTTGTCTCAGAGTCCGAGACCTGGTACATGTCAGTGCCCACCACAGCTCACCCAGCGGGATCAAAGGGTGCAGCCTCAGTGAACAAAGTGCCAGAGCTGTCAAGGTCTCACCCTGGAGAAGATTTTTGTTTTGATTACAAGCCTGTGAACTGGCACTCCTTGCCCTTTCATTCCCATTTTCTGTATGCCTTGATCTTGGGTGCTTTCTAGTCCTGCTCACCTCCCGGACTTTTCACCTTACACACCTGCAAGTGTTTCAGAGGGACTGGAGAGTCATGTTTCCCTGATGAGTGAGGAGGCCCTTAGAAGAAAAACCTGCCTAACCTTGTCATCCTCTCCAGGCCACAGCTGTGTTCTCATGACAGTGAGGGACACAAGGGGCCCAAGGGCACTAGAGCGACACTGACTGGGAACGCTCTTTATGCCTCCTCTGAGCTCATGTTTCCCCCTTCACCAGGGACTGCTAAGTGAGTGGCACCACCAGGAAACAACTAAGAGCACTGGGTCCCTGTGAAAATGGGAATTTGGGTTGCAGTATTAATTACAGTTTTCATCAAGATAAATATATCCAGATGTGAGAGAGAATTAAGTTCTTTCCCTGCCATGGAACAGATGATTGAACTGAAAGAAATATTAATTCTGTAAGGGAAGAAAATGAATACACCTGCACTATCTTTTTTCTACTCTCACATTCCCTACATTAAATAAAACCATTAAATTGGTCATTCTCACTAATGGAACAAATGGTATATTGTACTCAAGAGCTTTTGATGCAAATTTCTTAATGAGGAAAGAAAATATATTTATATGGTATTTACAGATATTGTATGCCTAGCAAGAAGTATTTACAAATCCGTATTTCCAAACCTACCATATAAATGGGCTGAATCCATTCTATACATTTTATATACAGAATATTTGTAAGATATTACAGGTGAGAACAATTTTCAGATGTGGCTTGTGTTTCATTCCTTTATAGTAATGCCTTATAGAGTTAATGACTGAATCAGAGAATTTTGAGGTTGGATCTCAGTGATTGAGATCATGTACTTAATTTTTTATTTGAAAGAAAAACAAAAAAAAGACAGCACCACCAAAGTCCAGAAATCAACATGCATATGTAATGTATATGTGTTTATGAGTTAAAAGTTAAATTGAAGTTATTAGATTTTTTAATATAAAAAATATGCCACAAGTTCAACACTATAATATTTATACTTGTCAACTGACTAGTAATATCTTTTAACCATGATGAAAAAAATAATGTTCAGCAAGAAAAATAAAAGGGATTGAAATAAAAATTATCTATCTTGAAAGTGGAAACCATGACTTGGCATATGAAAGAAATAACATGTTATTTTTTGCTACTAGTTACACAGTATAATTTTTAGCAGTGTTCTCATCCCAGATGACAGAAATCACCATCACACCCTAAATAACAAACAGCATGGACTGTGGATGAAAAAAAGACACACAGAGAGATGAAGTTTGGGCCAAGTCTACAGAGAAGAGGTTCAAATGTCTTATAAAGTATCAGACCAAAGTGAAGTCTTTCAAAATTTGGAGCGGTTTATTTTTGGCAAAACCCAACTTCCTGTTCACAAGAGTGATAGCCTCAGATTATTTTTTTGAACATCAAACAGGCTTTTTGCAGGGCCTCGTTTTGATGAGTTCTAATGGGTAATCAGAAATACATGGTTTAATTCTACCTTCAAATAAACATGGGTTTAGCAATTGAAGAGACGAAAGCTTGGCACAGCATGTTCTGAGTCCCGCCAAACTCTAAACATGGGAGTAGTCAGTTCAGGGTATTGGATGAGAATATGTGGTTGAACTTGGCCTCCTTTAGTATTATCTTAATAAGCTTCAGGTCACCCTGCTTTACTCAGCTCCATCCTGGCAGGTGGGGACTGGGGAGACTATGAGCTGACTCTCTCCCCATCCTGTCTGCTTTCAGCAAGCGGGTCATTATACCTGCGTCCCACAGTGACTGGAGGGTGTGGAGACTGCATCTGTGGGGTGGTCTCAAGATCTGCCCCCTCACCTTCCCTGTAGTCTTCTCCCTGGCTGAGCTCCTCTGGATAACAAAGCGCGTTTTTTTTTTTTTTTTTTTCTTTTTTTTTTCCTGCTTGTGCTACTTTTCTCGTCTGAGGGAGTCGAGCTTCTTAGTTTATATGGCCAGAAAACCAACTGACAAGAAGACACCAGATAGATGGCTCTTTGTAGAGTGCCATGTTGTGAATCTGTGGGCATCATGTCGGGAGGCTTGCGTTTTCTGACAGCTCTGTCCTGAGCTAAATGCAGAAGTCACATTGTGCCTTTATAGAGTCCTAAAGACATTGCACTAAATTCTAAATTTGAAGTGCCTCAACTTTTTGCTGCAATATTGCAAAGGTGCGAACTTCAGATTTAGTGCATTTCTATCTTACCATGCAGCACCTCTTTCCTAACTTGTGAGATCAACTCTTCCATCTCCTTTTCCTTGGGTGTTCATTGTTGTCCTGGTGACTCTCAGCTATCAGCACTTAAAGCACCCACTGGGCAGTGGGACACATGGGGATTTCCTCCCCAGTCTCTCTCTTGTTTCCTCTTACATTTTTGGATCTCAGGCTTAGAAAGTTGAATAAATCATACTACCCAGTTCAGGGTACATTACATTATTATATTTCTTCCTTTTTTTTCTCTTCTTCCTTCCCAACCTCCCTCCTGTGGTCCTTCCCTCCTCTCTCTCTTCTTTTGCCTTATCTTCCATATCCATTCTCCTTCTTGCATAGTTAACCACTGATGCACATGCTTGAATTTGCCTGTGTCCATAAATACAAGTAGTATTTTGGTGTGCATGATTTAAAATTTTACACAGAAGCTATAGTGCTTATTAACATTCTTGTTTTTTATACACAGCTCTAAATTTTAAGATCTATTTTTTGTTGCTCTGTGAAAATCTAGTCCTGAGTCTCCAAATGCTGCATACTATTTCATATTCTGTATCTACTAGCTTTCATGTATCCTTTCTGCCAGAATGGGCCTGGTATTCATCAACATGCTATGCATGCCCTCATATGAATCTGTGTTAGCCGGGTTATCTTTCTGTTCACTTCTTTCACAACATATTCTGCTAACTGGTTAGTTTGGAAGGAAACTAACACATGAACTTGTTCTGAAATATTAATATGGATAAACATAAAAATAATGGAAATTTGGAAAGCGCTCACTCTCAAATCATCATTCTCCACTTGCAAATTGTGGAAATTTGGGCAAGTTACTTAAGCTCCCTTGAGCCTCAGCCTCTCTGTCAATCATAGATAATAAAACCTATCGAACAGAATTGCTGAAAGAAGAAAAGAGATAATGTATGTAGATAATCTGGTACAATTTCTGGAATATGGTAGGCACTCAGTGAGATTGTAGCTATTATACATTAGCTATCGCAGCTAAAAAGAACAATACATGATAGCTAAAAATAATAATGATAATAAAAATGTGTCACACCTTCCAAGGGTTTTTCATTTTAACAATGTACAATGCCTTAATCTAGATGAAAAAGTGCTAACACCGCAGTGGTATTTCAAATACTTCTCAGGGAAAGCTTTGTGGGGCAGAAGATGTCCTAAAAAACACCATATGGGCACTCACCTATGATATCTTTCAAAAGGCACTGCTTTTGACCTCTGCCAAGTTATAATTGTTAACTTTCTTAAGGCTGCTTATAAGAAGAAAGTTCATGCTGAGAAAACTCTCAGTGCCAGTATATTAGAGACTATCTATTGACACCTATATGGCAGAGGTTCAGATAACTGAGACTATGCCGTCAGCTATCTACTTTTAGATATATGCCTACAAACCTTCTTAGATTTTTTTCACTTCACACAACAGTACAGAATGGTGGATAAGGGTATAGTTTCTGGAATAAGACTCAAATCCTAGCTCAACCACTTTCTACTTGTGTGACCTTCAGCATGTTATTTAACATCTCTCAGCTTGTTTACCTATAAAATGGGAACGATAATACCGCCTATTTCAGTGGGTTGCTGTGGCCATTTAATATGGTAATAAACAAGTGCCCAATACGTGTTAGCTATTATCGGCATCTGACGGAGGAGTTGACTGCGATTTGTCAAAAATTGTGTCTCAGGCTATTAAAACTAGACAGCACTGTTAACTGTTTAACGGTGTGATATTTCCAAAGAGGGCCTGATGAGAAAAGGGTTAGTGTTCTTAAAGGCCACATTAGGTAAGAGACAGATATGGGAATGCTGCTATTCTCAGCACTCAGGGCTATGGATTTATAGTCTTCAAGGAAAAACCACATTAACTAGGTTGGGCATTGTCAGCGAAAGTACTGATAAAGTACTGAAAGTTGACAAGGAGGACAATATGAATTTCTCTTAAAGGCTGATCTACATGAGAAAAGTAGACACTTGCTGCTGTAGTGGGTACTTGGTGAAAAAATAAAAAGAAAAAAGAAAAGTAGACACTTGAGATATGTTTAGCTAAGCATTTCCCAAAGTATGTTCAATGGAACACTGGTCCTGTCAGATGCACCTTGAAAAAAGGACTCTGTGGCCCAATCTATTTGGGAAATGCTGATTTCCATTTTGACACCTTAGGAATTCATAATGTATCTCAGCTTATTAAAGGCTTTAATTAGGTCTGCTGTAAGGAAACTTATTTAACTTTAACCCATTATTTCCCAAAGTTATCTGACTACAGATCCCATGGGGATTTTCCATGCAACACGTTGTGGAACATAGTGGTATATAATACCTAAAGGAAAAAACATGACTTCCACTGTGCAAACCCAGATATGGTAGGAGAAAGCTGGAATACTTTGAAATCTTTCAGGTTGTTACCTAAATGTTTAAAAATCGAGGACGAAATCTGAAAAATTGTTTGGTAGAGTAGTCTTGCTTTGTTCGACTAGAAAACCATGCCTTAAGCTGCTTTTCCTCAACTGAGATGGCAGAGAAATGGAAATTTCTGCAGGTAACCTCCAAATAATTGTACTTCTGTACTTTCAGAGTCATCCACTTAAATAAGCATTCTGTGTCCACTCTGCTTCCTCAGCTTTTGAAGTAATTTGCAGCAAGGGGTTACATATTCAGATCTTTATAGACTTGACCAGAAAGCTAGTGGGTAGAAATCTACTGGGATTACAAACCGAAGATCGTAATAGGAATGACAAAGTGCCAGCTGCCTCAGTTACTCGGAAGAAAGGGCCCAAACTCCAGTTGCCATTATAGCAGATGGGACTCATCCTTAGATGGGAGACTTTGGGGACCCCACAGGTGAGGGACCATTGCTCTATAATAAAGCAGAGATGCTCAGATTTTCCTCTTTCCAGATTGCAATCAGTGCCAGAGTCGCTGGGAGAGGAAGCAGCAATGAAAACCAAGTGAAACAAATTCTGAGCCTCAGGATGTCTGAATAAGGCACTCTGCTGTTAGACCTGTTCTGCAGATTAACAACTGAGTGCAACATTGGTAGGGAACAGACCTAGGCCTTCCCTTTCACTCTGTTCAGAGCTGGAGATGATGGATGGGAGAGGGGAAACAAAAGGTCATTCACTGTGGAGGAGCAACATTTTATAGATGCTCATAGCTTCTCCAAGCTATGACTGTAGCAAGGGCGAAGGGGTCTGGGTTCTCCAGATGTTCTTGTACTTAGATCAGTAGGGATGGTTGCATGGGGGAGAGTGATCTGGCATCAAGAGTGCTGTGAGAAGGGGCAGCAAATACCCTTGAGACTTTCCCACCACTGAGCCAGGGAATTAAACTGATCTCACTGTGGGGATAAACCATAGATTTAATGACTGTCAGAGTTGCTTCCTGGCAACCCAAGAAAAACCCACTAAATTCTTGCTAAACTACTGTTCACTTGTTCACTTTCTGTCTTCTATCCTACTTATGTGTGTGACTCTACCTTCCCCACTAACTATATGTGCCTTAAGGGCAAAAGCTATACCTGATTTCCTTGGGTAATGCCTGCAGCTCTGAGCACAGTGCCTTTCAGATAGCAAGTACTCTAGCCAGTGCCTACCAAGTAAGAGTCAGTAGTGCAGATCTTTCTGATCCTTAACTGATCCTAAGTGAGTCAGTACAGCCACTGAAAGGATCATGCTCACAGTGATGGAGCATTAGGTCCTCATGGGGCTAGAGAAAGGTGTGGCACTGAGTGGGGTGTGACAGATGGATTCCCATGTGGCAGGAATGGAATGAGAGTCATGCAAGGTGGACGGTGGGAGACAAGCTGTAGAAGGAAGCGCTGGGGATCCTGCATACAAGCCTGGTTGTGAAATCATTAACCTTGGTTTTACTGTGGGTTAGGCTCTAATTCTAGAGTTTTATGGGAATGAAGTGGACTCTGAAGTCAGACGTGGGTTTGGATCCCTGCCCCATTGCATATGAACCGTGTTCAAGGCACTGCAGTAGAGACACCGGGGCTCAGACACGGTTCTTGTCCCTGAGGATCTCAGAGCTGAGAAGAGCAAAGCAGACACATAAACAATAGCCAATAGTGGCACATAAAGAGGAGAGGTCAGTTCTGCTAATAGTGTATGAGGAAGAACAGGCTTTATTAAACTCAGCTGTTGCTGAAATAGAAAAGTTAGTGGGTAACTTAAATAATTTCTGGGTGAAAGGGCATTGTAAACAGAAGGAACATCATGGACCAAGGCAAGGAAGTAAATTACATCAATGAGTGGGGAAGGCAAGTAGTTGAGAGGGCATAGGCATGAATAGGGGTGGTTGCAAAAGGCTGGAAAAGTCAACAGAGGCAGGGGTGGTTGTAAAAGGTTCTTGGAGGTCCTGGCATGTCTCCCTAAGGAAAGATTGGGGAGTCACTTTTCAGCTGGATTTGAAATGTGCATTTGAAAATGACCACTCAGCCACAAAGAAAAAAATATAAAAGGCCAAGACTGCAAGACTAGAGACAGAAAGATCAGTTAGAAAAATCTGGCAATAACTGATATAAAAGACAACAAGGCCCTGAAAGAAGCAAGAGAGAGAGAGAGAGAGAAAGAGAGAGAGAGAGAGCTGACACAGAAAAGTTAAGAAGACAAGAATATTAGAATTTAATTATCTATTGGTGTCTTGGCATGAGCATCTCTCTGATCAAATGTCATCTCTTCTAGAGCATCCTTGACCACCCTTTCTAAAATAGTGACCTTGACCTCTGCTGAGTCACTGTCCTTATCTTGCTGTGTTTTCTTCATAGCTCTATTCACTCTCTGAGAGAACATTTTTGTCTTCACTTGTTTATTGCCTATAAGGGCAAGGACTTGGCCTGATTCTTCATCTCTGTCTCCCTAGCACCGAGAATAGTACCTGGTAAGAATTAGACACCTAATAAATATTTGTTGAAAGAAGAAATAAATGATACTGTTGTCCTTAGTCCTTATTGAGACTCCTACTAGCAGAGGAGGAGTACGTTTTTAGGAGGAAATAAAACAGGTTTAGTGTTTTCCATAGTGCTTTTGAAGGGAGTCATTAGACACAAATACTTGTGGAGTAGTAGGAATGAGACCTCCCATGTTAGCTGTGGGTCTGGAAGAGGGCCAAGTACATAATAATAACAATAGCAGCAACAACAACAGCAGCAACAACTCTGTTTATTGAGGGCTTACTATGTGCCAGGAATGATTCTAACCACATTCCACATGCTAATTCATTTCATCAGCACAAGAGCCCTTGGAGGTAGGTATTATTCTTCTTCTCATTGACAAGGAAGAAAATCCAAAGCTTGAGTGATTGAAAAAACTCATCCAAGTTTGCAGAGCTAGAAAGTGATGGAACGTGAATCCTTGCTATTCCCTTAGAAAAACTATCATTTAGGAGTTGGACAGTGGAAAGGGGAAGGGGTAAAGAACAGTGGAAGGAGGAGGCCAGGGGCATCAGTAGGCAGGAGAGTTTTAAGAAGGGAAAGTTGACACTATCAAATGCTGCAAGGTGGGAAAAAAGAATAATTTCTTAATTTGGAAGTTTCATTTACTTTCTTTAATGGCTCTTTTGGTGGTATCATTATCTGGACAAGGCAGTGGCAGTGGTTTGCAGAATAGCTGAGGGTAAGTTGGTCTATTAGACTATTCTTTTGAAGAGCTTGGCTGTCAAGAGTGGGAGAGAGATGGGGAAGTAACTAGAAGTAGGTATAGAGTATGGGAAGCATCTTCAGAAATATATAGAGTAATGTAGAATATGAGTGTGTGATGCAGGGAGGAAAATAGTAGAGATGGAAAGAATGAAATTACAGGAGAGAGAGAGAAAACCCCTAGTTTTGAAAATGATGGAAAGAGATGGGACAAAGAACCTGAGTAGCAGATAGATGACAGCCAGTGGGCTTGGAAAATGTGGTTATGATTTGAAATAGATACTTCATGAAATAGCAGAGAAAGATGTCCAGGACCATGTATGCAGAAGAACTACAGGCTTCTGTGCTTTTAAGTAAATTTCTCATGAACTCCATCTGAACCCGTGTGTGTTTGTGTGTTAATACATAATACTATGTATGTAGAAACTAAAGGCCAATAATGAAATTAAGCCAATATAAAGAACAGGGTGGCAGAAGACCTGAGAATTATTATTGAAGTGATATTGTGGGGTGTCTGAGAGTAGAAAAGGAAATGAAGGCAGGGTTAAGGACTATGAGAAGGCAGAGGAGGGGTTTTGAAGGTCTTCGCCTGAAGTGCAGTTACATTGGAATGGAAGAGGTGAGGCTGTGGGGGCTCAGGCTGTGCTCAGAAATTTCTAGATAGAGCAACCCTGGGTGATCTTGGGGCCTGTGATGTGTCCATGGGAGCTGGTGGCTGTGGTGGAGTAAAGGTGAGCATTATTGGCTCGAGGAAGTGAGAAACTATGCAGGTGGGTGGATGGATTTGCCATTCACATATTTTGGAAGCTGTCCAGGATGACAGCAGGCCTTGGAGCCGAGGGGAGAACTGTGACCTGGGGACTGTGTTTTCTGTGAATGGGGTTTCTGGGAGATGTGGGGCCTGATAGGTGCGTAGATGACAGGAGCAAGGTGAGTGGAGTGGCTGGATGGCATTGACTGTATGGATGAGCGGTCATTCTGTGAAGGTGAAAGTGAATGGTCTGGAGGTGATAAGCAGAGAACTGGGCAGATGCTGTAAGCTATTTCCCCATTCTAACTCTTGCTTCAAATCAAATTTGACATCTTTCAATTCTGTCAGTTTAGGACACTCTGAATATATCCATGAGGACCAGGCTTATGCGGATAGAGTGTAAGTGCTCTGCCCCTTACCCCCACCTCCCTATATAACAAATACAAGTTTTCCAATGCAAGTGTCTCCAAAGACGGCTCCTATTTTAAGCTTTTGTTGACTAGGAACTGAGTTCTGATCAACTTGTCCACTTGGCTAGAGAACAAGGACCTGAGAGATGAGAAGAATGATGAACAAGATTTGCCAAGAAGGCACCAACAAGAAAAAGTCAGGCACAGAGTGCATTTTCTGGCCTCTCCAGTGATACAATCTATAAATGAATTCTGACCCTGTAGGGTGCTGACATGGAGCTCTGGGCTACTGAAGGGCTGCATAAGTGCCCAGGGAAAAGTCAGGGCACTTGACAAGTGGGTGACAAGAGGTGAAGCCTCAACCATTCACAATATTGACTAAGCCTGTGTGGCAGCTTAGGGCTTCCTAGTTGCAGTACTTATGTAAAACAGTTTCCTTATAAATACAGTGTTTATCTCACATCTACCCTTTCTCACATCTATATCTAACTTGTAAAGACAAGACCAAATATTGTCTGCACAGACGAGGTAGCAGCTGTGGAGATGGAATTGGCAGAGTTTTTAAGTTCCTATTCTTTAGTGTGTTTCATTTGATAAGAGATATGAGGTTCCAGGCCAGCCTCGGCTCTCCACCCACTGCTTGCTGCGTGCTGAGATCTCTGACCCTGTGTCCTGGGGCCTCTGTTCAGACACCTCTACAATGCCATTCTCAGTGAGCTCAGGGGCTCCTGGAACAAACTGCTCTCCTCCGTTGGTAAGCCTCTCTAGTCCTCACTCTTTGTGGGTAGAATCAAACACAAGATCAGTGTTTGCACAGGTGCTGTGGTGAGATGCGGGTCCATTGTTAAAAAACACACGAAGATATTCAAGCACTGGGGCTCAAGAAAAATAGCCCAGCCAGAGACAGGCTAGAAAACTTCTCTCTAAATGTTCCATTATCATCCCTGTTATTTTTAATGGGTTACTCCAAAACAGGAGTAGGAAAACTGAGAGGTGGCAAAGCAAAAATATAACTTCAGAGTGCCTGATTTTATTGGGTGACAAATACACTGGGTAGCAAAAAGTGTCTTGGGTGATTTGAACACTGAGCAGATTTCATGAATATTTTGGTCGCAGGGCTTTTTCCTAGATGAGTAAACAGCTGCTTCTTGGGGGTAGAACTGTGAGTAGCACTTGCTTGCTGTTTCACCTCTTGGAGATTCACCTGTTGATTTTGATTAGGGTCTGTCTCACCGTCTTAGCTTATAAAACCTTCACATTTTAAAGAATGCTCTCTCTCTAACAGGTGGGTTCACATTCTCACAGGTTTCTCCATTACTGACAAAACAGGTCAAATTTCAAGTTTCTAGCCAGAGGAAGCACTCGTTACTTCCATTACTACGGGAGATGTGGGAAAGGGAAGTGACAAGCAAATTAGAGGAGGTGGGCTTTCAGGTTCCTTCTAGTCCTGCTAGAATTCGCTTGATGTTTGTCCATTCGGAAGGCTCATAGATGCATTTTGTCACAATGGAGACATTTTTCTCTTTTATATTATGTGGAACATTTAAAAAAATAATAGTCTGGCAATGCTTTGGGGAGTTACGCTTTTCCTAGTGTGTGGTTCTTGGCTGAAGGTATATGATGGTTGGAAAAAAATCAACAAACGACTGCTCTGTATAATATTATGTCTCTGGTAGAAAGTGGTTTGGAGGGTTTTATGAAGCAGAGATTCTAAAGGTAAAACCTTTAACAAGTCACAACTCTGAGAGGCTGATCAAACCTTACATAAATAAACTAAAAATCTCCAAAAGAAGCAAGTCACCAGGTGTTCACATTTGATTTGAATATTTCATTTAAATATTTTCCAAGTTTGATACTTCTACCCTTTCTTTTATAAGGAATCAAATAAACAAATATGTTGGTAATGCATGCATCTTATTTATGTGATAGCTTTATGTTTGTTAGAATTTTATTATTCCCCTTCTAAAATTATTTGTTGCTCTTTAGTTTTCCCAAGGAGACTTGAGGCTAGACTCTGAAGCAGAGTTTGCTGAACAATACTTCCTCTTCACTAAACTTCTATGACTTTTATATTTAATGGTCTTCATTTCACGCATATCTTGGGTTTCCTTACTCTTACACTATATCAGAAATGTTCAGGGTAGTCCATAAAGCCCATTACTAGTCTGTGGCACAAAAGGATTATCAGGCACATATGGTTTTACATAACCCTGATGGTTTAAAGAAGGACTGAGGAAGAAATAACAGATTCCAGGGGTGCAGCATGACCTTAGTCTAAGGTGGTGGATGTGGTAAGGAGGGTATAACACTTGATTCTGAGGCTAAAATGGTAAAGTGCAAGACAAATTTGGCCTCCTGAAGTGCTATCTCTGCCAAGAAAGGGGTTTATTGGGAAAAATTTGGGAGTCATCCTTGACTCCTCCCACTTTGCTGTTATCCCCCAATATCCAATTATCTCCAAATTCTTTTGATTCATCTAAAATATCTCTTGAGCCCATCCTCCTCAATCCACCTGTGTAGCCACTGATCTAGCTCAGGTTGTCATTCAAAGCTGCATTGCTTCTAAGCTCACTTGGCTGCCTTGGTTTCTGTCCCTTTCTACCTTCTCCTGTCACAATGAAATCTAAGTTTTATCAGGTACAGCTGACATCCCTGATGAGATAAGTCACTTTCCTCCCAGTGCCTACTGACTAAAGGTAAAAAAATCTTTATATGTCCCACTAGGTCCTATGTGATGTGCTCCTCACCAACCTGCAGCTTCATCCCTTGTTATTCTCCCCTCTTACGTCCATTTCCAGCCCTATCTCTCAATTCACATTTCAGGTCACAGCAACATGAAACTGGCTGTGGTTTCTGCCCAGTAATCAGGCCAGTTCCATCTCTGGGTGTCTGCTAATGCTGGGATTTCTGTTTTCTTGCCCTTTTCTGTAAGTTTCTAGGCTCGCTTCTTCCCACTTTGCCTCCCTAACTCATTTCTCATTACTGGATGCCCCACCGAGGGGGCTGCTTCACTAGGAAGGCTTCTGTAAGCTCCTCCCTGCCCATTGTCCCAGGCCAGACCAAACACCTGTACCTTATGCCCCCAGTGCTGTCTGTGAATCTCTCACCAACATGTTCTCTTTCTTTATATCCCTAGTACTGTACCTGGCACAGAGTAGGTATTCCAGAATGATTTGTGGGCGGGCGCAGTGGCTTATGCTTGTAATCTCAGCACTTTGGGAGGCCGAGGCAGGCAGATCACTTGAGGTCAAGAGTTTCAGGCCAGCCTGGCCAACATGGTGAAACCCCGTCTCTACTAAATATCCAAAAATTAGCCAGGCATGTTGGTGCAAACCTATAATCCCAGCTACTTAGGAAGCTAAGGCAGGAGAATTACTTGAACCTGGGAAGTGGAGGTTGCAGTGAGCTGAGATTGCACCATTGCACTCCAGCCTGGGCCACAAGAACAAAACTCTGTCAAAAAAAAAAAAAAGATTTGTTTGTTAAATAAGTGGAAGAAAGTATACATAATGAGAAATTGGTGAATGCTTTTGATTCTGCCAAACAGTGGTTTAGGCATAGTTTGTCTCCATGTAGCCCATTTTGACCCTGCCCCTTTTTTAAAGGAAATAAAATGTTATTTGAAGGTCTGGGTACCCTTCCCTGATCCCTCTCTTTTCAAAGGTAAGAGTTATTCTAAATTTTGTTTATCATGTATATTAGAGATAGCTGTAAATAATGCATTTTCTTGCATATCTTCAGACTTCACATAAATGATATCACACTTAAATGCCATGGTCTGTTCTCTTCAATCAGTATTATGTTGTGAAGATTTTTAAATATTAATACATAAGATTCCAGTTCATTCATTTTAATACTATATCATATTGGATTGTATCATATACCACATTCTTATATTGATTAGAGTATTACAAACACTGCTGCTATGAACATTCTTCTCCATGTGTCTAGGGTAAATATTGAGAGGAAGAATTGCTAGGTTGAAACGTATAGTATCAGCTATACTAGATATTGTTAAATTTCCTACTCAGTTGTGCCAATGTATGCTTCCACCAGCAGCTTATGAGAGTATCTATGGCTCCAAATTCTTTAAAATAATTTTAATAAAATAATTTACACTGGAAATAATTTAAAATAATTTTAATTTGATGAATTTGAAATGCATTTCATTTTCTTTGGTTTAATTTAAATAACCCTGACTACTCCTGATATTAAGCATCTTATGTTTATTGGTCATTCAGATTTTGTTTTCTATGAATAGATTTATATAATCAATAACAAAAAGTAAAAAATCCAATAGATTGAATACTTGGTCAAAATTGGGGTATTGTTGAAAGGGAGAAAGGATAGAAATTGTTTAGTAACCCACAATGTCTGCTACTGCCATAAGAGCATATCAATTACCAAAGACCTCTTGTGGTGGTGGCCCCTGTGAATCTCTCATGTTTTCCTGGTTTCCCGCTCTAGAAATGTGGAGGAAGAAGAGCTGAAGATATATTCATATTTCATATTTCTATGAATCAAAGTGTCTCTAGTTAGAAAAAAACTAAGCCTAATAAGGGAGAGAAGATACTTGGATAACAAAACCAAAAAATAACAAGACTGATATTTCCTTCATGTACAATGCAATCAAAGAAACAAACAGATACAGATACAAGTACATATTCTGGCATGAACCCATATAGCTCCAGGCACAGCGATTAGTTTTTTCCCTTCCAATCTGCTTCTGTCTTCCCTCTACTTCCAGCCCTACCCTTCAGTCTCAGTCTTGTCTCTTGGCTATGCAATAGGGAACAGAAATCCTTCATGGTCCATGTAAGGTCAGCAAATGTCCAAATCAACACCACTTGGTAAAAATACAATGTGAGCCACAGAAGTGATCTTAAATTTTCAAAAAGGCACATTTTTAAAAAGTAAAAAGAAAACAGTAAAATTAATGTTAGTAATATATTTTATCCAAAATATAATCATTTCAACATGTAATTAAGTCAGTGAAATATTTTCCATAGTTTTTTTACACAAAGTCTTCAAAATCAGTGTGTATTTTGCACTTACGGTTCATCTCAACTCATACTAGCCAAGTGCTTAATACCCAAGTGACAACTACCTGCCTTATTGGACAGCTTGGGACTAAATAATTTGTAGCCCATTGCGAAGTAATCCAACATAATTATCCAGTCTTTACTTCTATTGTCTCACTTCCTCATAATCTACTGAAATTCTGTGTTCTGCATTCTGAGTACCTTTTCAAATCAAGACTGGGCTTAGGGGACTAAGGGCCCAGGGTTATCCCCCAAGAGAACTGTGGAACAGTATTTCTTCTCTCCAACAAAATGACCCCTATATTCATTGCCCATCAGTCATTATTTTAGCAGTTCAAAGACTCCTAAAACAGAATGTGGGGTCATCACTCTAATTTTCATTGCCCTCAGAGCAATTGCATTCCATTGTGCATGAATGTTATTCATTCAGTGAGAGACTTAAAAATGATTTATTTACAAAAGATATTCATGGCTCCTTGTAAAAAAAAAAAACTCTAGAATGTAGAACTATAAAGGATCATAATTTTTGTCTAATCCAACTCTGAGGGAGACACAACTGACAAGCAGATCCACATCTAGAACTTATGTTCCTGAACTCCTGGACCAGTGTTTATTCTGTCTGTTACTCAATATAAATAATAATGATCTATAATCAGGACTCTGAGGCCCAGTAAACAGTGCCCCCCTTACTTCTCTAATTGCCCTCAGGGCTATGCAGCTTGATTTCTTCTTGGCAAACATGATTGGCAAATGTGAATATCACATAGGTTAGATTATTAGGCACCCTATGTCAAATGTCAAATGCAATATCCCTTTTAGTATAGCTGAGTTAAATCTATAGCCAATCTTTAACCAAAATAAGGACTAAAAATTGTTCCTTTTCTAGGGATAAAGATGCTCTTTTCTCATGCATTCCACTACATTCTCTTCCTCCCATTTAGCTTCCAGTGAAGGGTATACACAAAGAATGGGATTTCCTTTTGGTGAGACTTAGCTGATAAACTCATCCCATGAGCCACACTGAATGACCTTCTCAGAGAGTGAGAAGCATTCAGCTACTTCTATTCAATGTTTGCTTTTATTTCAAGTTTTTTTTTTTTTTTTTTCCCTGTTTGGAAAGCACCAGACTCCTTATTTGTTCCACTTTCAAGTAATGTGTGAAAAATGCCATCATTACTGGCAATGGCTTCCCTGGGGCTTTTTTTTTTTATCCTGGTTCAGCAGTTGCAGGGTAACTAATCTGAAAATTACTTCCATGTTAAGTTCTCTCTTTTATGTTAAATAATAAAATAATAAATAATCAAGCATGCCTAGGAACTATTTACTTATTTTAGAACAAGCTTAGTGGACACAGCATCTTTAAAAGATGTGGGTTATGTTCAGTCTATGCTTGACTTGTTCTAAATCACTAAGTGGGGAGAGCACAGCTACAGAATTCAAACCTGAGCTGTGATCTATCTATGTATCTATGTATCCATCTATCCATCCATCCATCATGTATCTCACATACTTACGCACACATGAAATATAATTATGCAGTCTGAAAGGCACAAAAACTCTTTATGAAAATAACTTGGGCAATTATTAGAGAGGTTTCTGTAGTGTGCCAGTTAAAACAAATAGAAAAGGAGGCTTGGTGCATTAAACCATAAAACAGTCATCGGTACTGTCCTCTAGGCCAGATGTTTTTCAAAGATGGCTATGAAGATTTCTCCCAAAGAAAATTATCTGTTGATTGACTATTTAGCCACCTCAATAACTGGAAACACGTTTCTTTGTAGGCACAATTTTCTTTGGAGTGGCACACTTAAGATCCTAGAATGTTATAATTTTCCCATTACAGATGGTAAGCTGAGGGACACAGCAGTTTTGTGACTTGAAAAAGGTCACTGTGTGAGAGAGTGGCAGAGCTGGGACTGAAACTCAAATCTGTTTATAACATTTCCTGAAAACCAGAGGGTCTGTAGTTTGCTTCAGTTTGTTTAATTCTCTCATCAGAGATATTTTATGATGAGTGACAAGAGAAAATATACCAGATTCTTCTCATTGGAAAAGCATCTAAGTTTATACTAGGCATTATTCCTATCCACAGTCTTTGTTGAATGAAACAGAAAAACCATTTAGAATTCATGTTATTAATTCTGTCTTTATGCTTTCCCACTCTAGAATATAGGTAAGCCACTGAAGCCACTGATGAGAAATCAGTTTTGTTCCTATCCAGCCAATTTAACCTGGGGGTAAACTAGTTCTGGAGAACTATAACATGGCAGTATTTCCTGGCTCAGCTGTCATCTAAAAAACTGTGGAGACTTGATCTTCTTAAATTTCTCAAGTAGTTCAAGAAATCCATATGTGGTCATGTAAACAGTCCTCCTGGCCACTAGCTGAACTCTTCAATTTTCTCACATATATACTTGGGAATGCTGGCCTCTTATTACCTCATTGTACCATTGTTTTCTCAATTTTTGTCTTTGCCCATATATCTGTTATAGTGATGTTGAATCTTCCTCACCCCATCTGATCGTCCACGATGCAGTATGTCCTCTGGGACTTCTAAACAACTCCAGATATAGACTAGTCAGAGTAGTCTGGCTGTTATGACCTCTCTTCTTTGCATCTTATGTTAGCTTCATCTCCCAGTTCAAGATCCTGCTAAGTAAAGGAAAGTTTTCTACCCTTGGTCATGGTACACCATTACATGGGCCCCAAAGCTGATGCTTTCAATATCATATAGTGGTTTTAGGAAAATTGCATATTTGCTTCTGCTCTTGCCCTTTCTTCTTCAGAGGCTTCATTATGCAGGACTCTGGCACAAACCTAAAGTGAAAGAAAGAGAAATAGAGAACAACATACACCCAGCTGTGCTCACAAAAGTCATCCCCTCTCACACCCCTGCCCTTGAACCGTACTTGTGTGAATCACATTTTTCTTTCCTTAGGACATGTTATTTTTCATAAAATTCTTCATTTCCTCATGCAAACATTGTCTTTGAGGCCCTACCCACCTTGCTCAGATAGGTGTGGATTTGTATGGTACATAACTCAAGTTCCTGAGTACATTTCCTTCTACAACAATGAAAGAATGCATTTAACTTAAAGATGTTTCTATTTTCTACCAGAGTTCAAGATACAGAGAGGCTTTTTGTCAAGTAATTAATTTATTTTGATTCATAGTTATTCATAAAACTTGAAGTCATTGTGGTATCATTTGTAGTACAAATGATGGAAAAGTTTAGACACTGATGTGCTAATAAATTATCAGCAAGCACCACTCCGGAGGGCAAAAACCTTGATTTATAGCAATTATTGACTTCTACTCCATAAATGCCAGTGTTGATTTCTTGCCATCAACGTAACATCAGTGAAAGCTGAATTGGGAAGAGATGATCAGTAGAACACCATTATAGAGTATTTCCACCACATAGATATAATAGTTGTAAATAACCTTCAGGGCGTAGATACTAGTAAAATATAGTAAAATAATTAGGAAGTAATGAAATTTGAGTATTTGTTACTTTTGCTTTGAATATATTTAATTGTAAATTTTTGGAAGGTAATTTTTAATAATGGCTATGTTGAACAAGCACTCACACAATTCCTAAAAATTTGAGAATGGGCTCTCACAAGCCAGCAAATACCAGCTCCGGTACTCCACTGGGCATAATATAATGAGGCAAGTCTAATGCTTATCTTCCAGAACTGCGTAAGCTTGCATTGCATCTTGTTGGGGTGCACACATAAAATGAAAATGCCTATTATAATGCCTGGCACATTAGTGCTCAATAAATTTTGGGTAAATCCAGAAGGATAGTCTGGATGTTAGAAGTGGCAGGAAATATTTGGTAAAATGTATGAGTACTTGGTGCTCTGAAGCATGTCAGAGCTCTCACTTTAATAGTTCTGAGACTGTGTGTATAGTTTTTGTTTCATTCAGGGTGGATCAAATCCTGCAGTTAGACAGGGAAAGGGAGGAGAGAGAGACCAGATGACATCATTTCACTTATGTGCCTCAAATGGTCCTCATTAAGTTGACTGCACAGACTATAAAGAGGGATTTTAATAGCCTGGAAAGTTGAAGGCAGACAATCTCTTGTTCAGAGGATGAAATGGGGTAAACCATAACATATGTACCAAATAATATAGTCTTTGTTTCATGTAATAATTTATTTTCCTCCCTCTCCTTCCTGTACGTGGAAGAGACCTAACTCAAGGTCAATTCTCAGTACCCCTGAAAGGCTGAAGAAAGAGCTGGACTGATTTGATGGCTTCCTTGGCAGGCACACGGCTGGAGCCCACTGAACAGTGGCAGCCTCCCCAGTTAAATTACGATGACTGCTTTGACGAGACGAGGTTTCATGCTTCATGAGGTTGATAGTAGTCAACGTTTAAACCATTAAATTTGCATCTGGGAAAGCCCTGGTCAGGAAGAGGTAAAAAGGTCAAATTTTCATAATGGTTCTTAGAGGCAAAATGGTATATTTCCTGAGGGGCTGGCTGGACAACATTCAGCTTTTTGTTGTAATAGAGGTCCTGCCTAATTGAAAATAAGTGAGATAAAAAGATCTTTTAACAAGGATACTTAAATTCATTGACAGATATTTTCCTACTAATTATTAGGACTAGTGGCTGAATACAGTGTGCTTCTGTGAACAGAATGAATCTTCACATTTAAACTTTTCATTTCCCTCGAGTTTTGCCAATATTGTCAAACTAAGCAGATAACTCCAAATCGGAATGAAAGTGTAGTACAAAACCAAAAAAGACAATTTTTCAAACTTGTTTAGACATAACTCCAGAATTTAATTGTGTTTTCATAATTTTACTGAGTCAATGGCATCTTATATAAAGATGGTATGCTTGCTGTCCCAAGAGTTCTTAATTCAATTTCTCCCAAGTACAGTCAGTTCTGCTATAATGTGACATGTGTGTGCCTAAAAACCATCATGCTATGCAAAATCATGCAATGGACACCAAAGCATGAGCCGTAGAAGGAAAAATTAATAAACTGGACCTCATCAAAATGAAAAACTTTTCATTTGTGGAAGACCCTGTTAAGAACATGAAAAGACAAGCTAGGAAAAAAATTTTGCAAACCACATATCTGACAAGGGACTAGTATCTAGAATATATAAAGAATTCTGAAAACTTAACAGTAAAACAGCAAACAATCCAACCCAACTAGAAAATGAGTCAAAGACATGAAGAGATATTTTACTGCAGGGAATATCCAGATGCCATATATGTATATAAAAGATGTTCAACAACATTAGCCATTAAAGAAATGAAAATTAGGCTGGGTACAGTGGCTCACGCCTGTAATCCCAGCATTTTGGGAGGCTGAGGCAGGTGGATCACGAGGTCAGGAGATCAAGACCATCCTAGCTAATATGGTGAAACCCCATCTCTACGAAAAATACAAAAAATTAGCTGGGCATGGCAGCACTTGCCTGTAGTGCCAGCTACTTAGGAGGCTGAGGCAGGAGAATCACTTGAACCTGGGAGACAGAGGTTGCAGTGAGCCGAGATCGTGCCACTGCACTCCAGCCTGAGTGACAGAGAGAGATTCCATCTCAAAAAAAAAAAAGAAATGAAAATTAAAATATTAAAATCACAATGAGATATTTACACACTTATCAGAATGACTAAAATAAAAAATAATGGCAATGCCAAATGCTGGCAAGGATGTGAAGAAACTGTGTCACTCATATATTGCTGGTGGGAATGTAAAATGGTACAGCCACTCTAGAAACCAGTTTAGCAATTTCTTACTTAACTAAATATTCAACTTCCATAAGGCCCAGCAACTTTACTCCTGAGCATTTATCTAGAGAAATCAAGACTTATGCTCACACAGAAACTTGAACATGGATATTTATAGCAGCCTTATTTGCCATAGTCCAAAACCGGGAATAACTCAGGTATCCCCCAACCCTGATGGTTATTTGTGTACCACAAACTATGGTCCATCCATACGATGGACTATTACTCAGCAATAAAAAAGGAACAAATCATTGATAACTGCAACAACTCTAATGAATCTCCAGATAATTACACTGAATGAATAAAGCCAATACCCAAAATATTACGTACTATAGATTTCATTTATATAACATTATTGAAATTTCAAGACTATAGAAGTGGAGAACAGATTAGTAGTTGCCAGGGTTTAAAGACAGGGAAGGGAATCAAGAGGGAAGTGAGAGTGGCTATAAAATAACAACAGAAGGAATCTCTGTGGTGATGAAATTGCTCTATATCTTGACTGTCTCCATGCCAATAGACTGGTTGTAATATCATCAGGGAGCTAGCTGGGTAGACGATACACTGGATCTGTCTGTATTATTTCTTACTACTGCATGAGAATCTATTATTTCAAAATTAAAAAGTTTAATTCAAAAATTATAGGGACTATATGAAAAATGGGTTTGGGTTACAGTATTCAAAAACTTTGTCAATAACATTAAAAAATAATAGGAACCTTATAAAACTGGTGGCATAGGTTTACACACATTAAATGATTAAGAAACACAGAAACACTTCACTAAATATGGCACTTTGCTTTGGAAAGACCTGTAGTTTGCTTGTGGAAGTGGGCATTAAGAAGGTTGCAGCCTGTGAGTTACTATGAAGTGGCGGAGGGAGGGTTATCTGAAATAGGATGGAAAGTTTTACCACCACGTGAGGATTGGTGTAGCTCGTAATACCCACAGTGAACCGAAGTAGCTGGTAGATGTTTGAGAACTGAGGTGTGTGCGTGTGCATGTTTTGTGTATTCTTAACTCATCTTGTTGTTGATCTAGGTGCACTTTCTGTGTTCACCTACTGCTTCTTGTGGAAAAAATCACATATATACAAACACAAAATCCATGTTATGCTCAAATTGCTTCCTAATATATTAGTTGCTTTAAAACAAATTTGCATCTTTCAAAACAGATATTAAAACACAACTAATTGTATATTCAGTATACCCAAATAATATACTGCCCAGATAATTGCTGGAACAGAAGGAAAATTCCACTTCTAATAATAGATAATGCCATGGAAGATTTCAGAGACTTTTGACCGTAATGATCCTAAACAAACTACTCTTTACACCTGGAAAGCTTGTTAAAAATTTGGCAAGACTTGTTCGCCTTTGTGTTCCTGTTGGAAACAAAATTGATTAAATTTAAAAGTAAACAAGTAACTCTTCTAGACTTTGACTTAAAGACAGTTATTATAGCCAGATATAATCTAAAAGAAAGTCAAAAAATGTAAATTTGCCACAATTTTAGAAAAGAGAGAGGGCACAAAATATTTATGCTTTTTTTCTATTTTGTTGGTTTTCTTACCTATATTCTAGTCTAAGAAATAAGACAGAGAAAAATATATATGTGTTAGAAAACAATAAATACACTTACATTGGTTTTTAAAAGAAACTGAAAATGTATTTTACGTATTTGTTATTAGAAGTATTATACCTATTAGGGTAGATGGAAATATAAATAGACTGAATTATTAGAACACATTACTTATGGAATAGGAAACTGAGTCTGTGGTCGATTTTCTCATTTGGGTAGAAACATAGTGCTAATAAAATAAAAGTTATAGGTTTGATTCCTATGGCCTAGTGAACTATGTTTATTTCTGTTGATACAGATGGCTCACCTAGACCTGCCATCTTGCTGTATGATCCATTGGTCACAAAGAAATTTATGAAATTATGCATTAGTTCAAATCTGTTACTACTTGGAAACTCTATTGATATAGATCAATATTGTAAAGGAATTCAACTTAGAAATCCAGACAACCAAGCAGCTCATTAGACATTTCTATAATCACAAATTCTTTCTGTATAACTGGCCCCAGAGCTCAGACATTGAAATATGATGTGATGATACACATATTATGGGGAAAATGGCACTATGGGATTTTCCTGTTTTTAATTTAAAGTTACTAACTCCTGTACATAGTGGGAGGAAAACTGGTTGTGGAGAAAAATTCTGAGCCTAATGCTGAAATTATTTCAAAAGGTGCAGTATTTTCTAGAAGTGAGAAGATGACAGCAACAATGTCAAAAAGAAGGGGATGTATGTGGGCAGGTTCAGCTCCAGAAAGGAAGAGCACCATGGGTCATAACACACTCTCTCACAAACCCAATGGTAAATAACAAGTTAGTCAAAAATAAAAGGGAAAAGATCTCCATTTTCAATATGAGAAAGAAACAGCCACAACCTCAAACCACAAATTATAAAGCAAACTTTCCAGTAACTGAGAGGTCTGTACCAGTGAAAATGAGAGGAAGTTGAGTGCCCACACAAGGCCCTTCAGACATCAAGCAGGATACACATTTTCTTAAAAGTCAGTGTTACAGTCCTGAGAAGTCCAGCTGACAATTCTTTAATTAAAGAGACAAGATCTCCAGATTGTGAGCAAACCTGAAAGGAAGTCTACTTCTTGAATATACCCGGTTCAAGCAGCTCAGAATGACCAGAGGGGTCACTATTTCTGATCTAGCCTCCTAAAGACAGGGCAAAGTGAAACATCAATCCAAAGATTCAGAAATCTTAACAAATCCCAAGAAGAATAAATTTAAAAATTCCTACATACACACACTGATGTGAAATTGCAATCAAACCAAGGGAAAGATTTTGAAAGCATTCAGACAGAAAAGACAAGTTATCTGTAAAGGAAAGACAATTATATTGATGACTAAGTTTTCAACTACAACGGAAGTCAAAAGATAGTGAAATAACATCTTCGAATTGCTGAGAGAAAATTATCATCAACTTAGAATTTTTTCCTAAAGAATAAAATAGGCCATTTTCAGACAAATCAAAACAGAGACTAGACTCTCATGAACTCTCGCTATAGGAACTTTTAAATGATGAACTTCACACACACACAAAATTGAACCTCGACAGAACTCGGATTCAAGAAGGAAAGATAAAGAAATTATTAAACACATTGGTAAGTCCTAAAAAATATAAAACAATAATGATTTTTATTAAAAAAAAGTATAAATGAATAGAAACATGAACGACAATGAAATGTAAGATGAAATGGAACTCTTGTGTTCCAAGGTCTTTGTATTGTATGAGAAGAAGGTGGAAATGATTAACTTTAGGTTTTAAGTTACAAGTCAATATGATAGTTTTAGCGTAAGCCAAATGTTGTGTATGACTTAGAAACTAATAGAGGAGGAAAAATGGTGGGGGGAGGGGGGAGGGATAGCATTAGGAGATATACCTAATGTAAATGACGAGTTAATGGGTGCAGCACACCAACATGGCGCGTGTATACATATGTAACAAATCCGCACATTGTGCACATATACCCTAGAACTTAAAGTATAATAATAATAATAAAAAGAAAAATGGAAACAAAATAACAGAAACAAACCAAAAGAGGGCAGAGAAATTAGGGGGAAAGAAAATCATAGTGAAAATAAGACAAATTATAATACAAAATGACATGCGAGAAGTAATAGCAAATAGATAAACAATCAAAATAAATTTAAACAGATCAAACTCCCTGGTTACAATATTGATATTATCATATTGGCTTAAAAAATCTAGTTCTGTGAGGTCTGGGAGAGATGTACCTAAGGTAAGAATATAGAAAGGCTACAGTTAAAATATAGAAAAGAATATACAGCATGAGGCAAACCCTAATCAAGAGAAATCTAATGTAAAATTAGTACCAGACACTATTTAGGAATACGTCTAACAAAAGATGTATATGACTTTAACTGAAAAAGCTATAAATGCTTTTCTAAGACATCAAATATCTCAATGAATGTTAATAGGAAGACAATATTATAAAGATACCATTTTCTTCTAAAGTCATTTGTAAATTCAATAGAATTGTAACAACAAAAAATGTCAACAGGATTTTTCATAGAAATTTATAAACTGACTCCAAGATTTATGTGAACCTTAATGTAAAGAACAACAATTTAAAGCTTTTTGAAGACAATATAGAACATATTTTTTGACTCTGGAGAAGGAAAAAATTTCTTGATAAAGACACACAAATAACAATTATTAAAGAAAAAGCCTTGAATGTAAAAATAATTAATATTTTGAATATTTATAAGTGAAAGAACAAGCTACAGACTGGAAGACGTGATTTATAGCAATGTAACTGACAAGAACTTACATATAATTTAAAAGGATGTATTAGTTGTATAAAGAGCTTCTAAAAATCAAGTAAAGATAAAGCATCTTAATACAAAAATGAACAATGGAAGCTTATGTGTTCTGTTGATGGAAGTACAAAGTAATACAAGCACTTTAAAGAATAAACTTTAACCAACAATTTCACTACTAGGTACAAACCTGCACAAAAATTCTATAATGCATTGTTAATAATTAGAAACATTTGTAAAGAACCCAAAGTCCATCCACAGAGGAATGGTTAAATTAATTATCAACTAGAGAAAACAAAAGATACAAAAATAATAAACTCTCAAGTAAATCATTTGTTTATACATGGAGTCATTCTACAAATATTTGTTGAGATTTACCATGTTCTCCCCACAGTACAGTCGCCATTACAAGGAGCTAACACCTGGTAGCAGGAGGTGGGTACCATAAATAAACACAGTGAAGTGTTGTGTAGCCAGAATAGGCATGTGCACAAGTTACAGTGAGGGTACAAAGGAGAAAGTGCTTGGTTTTCTCTCAGTCAAAAAGGGCTTCATATGGAAGATTATCTTAAGTCAAGTATATCTAATTATTATTGTTATTGTTGTCATCATGATGATTAAATCATACAAAACAGAAATTAATAAACATGGTAAAAATTACCGATTGATATTGGTAAAACTAGTAATCTTGAAATTATATATTTGAACATATATTAGAGCAGCTTCAACAAATGGTGAGAACCAAGACAGAAAGCCAGGGAGGAAATACAAAGAATGGATCATTTTGGGGGCAGAATCTTCTATTCATGGCTTTGTAGCTTGAGTTTGTATTTGTTTATTGTGACCCCACTGTTGTGACTTGGCACTGAAACCCGACAGTTTTGCAGGACCACTCTTGCCTTACTGCCCTCCCCACCACTCCTTTTGTCAAAGCATGAGTAGACCCAGTGTGCACACCTGTGAGATCAACTTTCCAGTCTAAATATCTTATATAAAATCTTTTGAGAGCAACGGGATGCATTCACTTAAAGCTTTAGGACTGGGAGCCAATTTTAAATTTGTTCCTCCTGTTTGCTGAAAATATAGTATTTCTCTTTTAAAGACTTTATTAGAAATCTGGCTTTTTTATGGGAATATAGACAAGCAATTTACAGTGATGCATTAGTGATGATGGTTAGAGTCAAGAGGTTCTCTAGTTATTAGGAGTTGTTTTTCTGTTTATTTTTTAAGAAGGCTTTAAAGTTGCACAAAGATTTTCAGATTTCAAAGGAGCCAGTTCCAAAAAGAGAAAAAAGAACAATTAATGACAACCATGATGACAAATAAGGATGACAGTGACTAATACCATATTTGATGATATGCCAGGCACCATTCAAGCATTTCACATATAGTTTCTTATTTAAGGATAAATGCAAATGAATGGCATAGTCTCATTACAATTAAGTCAAGAAATCTATTACAAAAATGTTGATGTCTGAAAAAAAGAAAACCTTACTTTAGGTTATTTTTTGAAACCATAAAAGCAAATAAAAAATAGGTCAATAGGCACCCAAGAACAATGGTGCTATTTTGGAGGACACAAAAAGCTGAACTCCGCGTGCTATTTTCATTCTCTCTTTTCCATCAAGGAGAATGATCCTGGGTTGGAAAATAGTGAGATGAATATAGAGAAGGGGAAGTAAACCCAATATAACAAAATGAATCTAAGAGGGCTTCTAATATCTCTAAAAGACTCTACCTAATGGCTGGAATGAATTCAACCACAAGTACAAAAACAACTTTCAAAGGAGAGCAGCAGAAGTTACGGAATCTTGGAATACAGAGGGCTGAGAAACTAGGGGTATGTGTAACTCTGCTCCTTTACAAAAGGAGAAAAATGTATGCCACAAAGTACTTTGAAATTTTAAGAAAGAATATTATATTTTCCTGATTTTAAATCACATTTTTATTTTTAGCATATTAACATTTTGGAAAATCAGAGGTGTCTAATAACAAGTGATAAAATACACTCTTCAGCTACCATATTCAATATAAATTGTTACTGCCTACAAATGCTTTAGCGATGACTAGCTACCACATGTTCTTCCATGAAGTTATTTGCATTTAACGCATGGGGTTGAACTTAAATTTGGATTCTTTTTGTCATATAAAATATCTTAAATATAATGTAGTATTGGAATAAAAAGCTCTGGGGCATTTAGAACATGCATTACAAAGGAATGTAATTATGATTGGTAGGAATGGTCACATTTTCTGTATTAGATTACAGAAATTTCAAAGTTCAAAGACCTTGGTGTGACCAGTCCAGGTGATGTTTCAAAAACCTCAAGATATATTTTGAAATGTTATTAATAGCCAATTCTAACAATAATAAGAGATCATGATCATAAGTGTGGGTTTTGAAAAGAAGAATGTCATAGCAAAAATGATTCCAAAGAATTCTTCAAGGTTCTGAATGTAAAGAAGGCTAAGATTTTCTAAAGTGGTATATAATTATAGGGTAACTGTACATTTTTCAATAAAAAGAAAACAATTCATCTCAAAATGTAATTAAATACCTTAGAATTAGATTTAAATGGCATTAAAAATAAATTCTAGTATTTATGGCCAAATGGTTTTAGACAAAAGGATCAAGACAATTCAATGGGGAAAAAAGTCTTTTCAAAAAATCATGCTAGTACAAGTCACCTACGTAACAAAGAATTAATTTAGGTAAGACCCCTACCTCATACCATGCACAAGCATTAACTTGAAGTGAATTATGTATGTACATGTAAGAGTTACAACTATAAAACTGTTCGGAGAAAGCACAAGAGTGAATCTTCATATTCTGGGGTTAATCAATACTTTCTTAAATACAACACCAAAAACACAAGATAAAAGACTGATAAACAATGCAGTATTACTAACTATAGTAACCATCCTATGCATTGGATCCCCAGAACTTACTCATGTTATAATTGAAAGCTCATACCCTCTGACCAATATTTGCCCATTTCCCCCACCCAGCAGCCATGGCAACTACCACTCAATTTTCTGCTTGCATGAGTTCAACTTTTTTAAATACCACATATAAGTGAGATAATACAATGTTTGTCTTTCTGGGTCTGGCTTCTTTCACTTAGCAAAATATTCTCCAGTTTCATCCATGTTGTCAAAAATGATAGGATTTCCTACTTTATGGCTGTATAATATTACATTGTTTATATATACCACTTTTTCCTTATCCGTTCTTTCATTGGTGGGCACTTGGGTTGTTTCCGTATCTTGGCTACTGTTAATAATGCTGCAGTGAACTTAGGAATGCAGATATCTCTTTGACATACTGATTTCAATTCCTTTGACTATATATCCAGTAGTGGGATTGCTGGATTATATGGTAGTTTCATTTTTAATTTTTTGAGAAACCTCAGAAAGTTCTGTTTTCTATAATTACTGTACCAATTTACATTTCCACCAATAGTGTATAAGAAATCTAATATATAGCGTATTGACTATAGTTAATAATTCTATATTTTTACTTGAAATTTGATGAGAACAGATTTTAATTATCTTTATCACATGCATGCACAAAATGGTAACTATAAGTGGCGATGGATATATTTATTAATTTGACTATGGTAATTGTTACACAGTGTATACATATATCAGATCATCTCATTGTATGGCTGGAATTTATAAAATTTTTGTCCTTAAAAATTTTAAAGTTTAGAAAGATTGATAAATGGGACTTCATCAACATTAAAAACTTTTGTGCTCCAAAGCACAAAGGGCATTACCAAGAAATTGAAAAGACAACCAGCAGACTGAGGGAAAATATTTACAAATCATCACCCTGTTAAGAGACTTCTAGATATAATATTTAAAAGACTCTTACAAGTCAAGGATAAAAAAGATAAATAACCAAATTTTTGAATGTACAAAGGATTTGAATGAAGATTTCTTCAAATAAGATATATAAACAGGTAATGAGTACATGAAAAGATGCTCAACATTTTTAATCATTAGGAAAATGCTAATTGAAACCACATGATACTACTTCACACCCACTAGAGTGGCTATAATAAGCTACAGGCAATAACAAGTGTTGTCAAGGATGCTGAAAAATTGAAATTCTTATATATTCTTGGTAGAAATGTGAAGTGGGTCAACCACTTTGGAAAACAGTTTGGCAGTGCCTCAAAATGTCAACCGTAGTGTGGCTCAGCAATTAAACTCTTAAGTGTCTACCCTAGGGGAATGAAAACACATGTTCACACAAAAATTTGTACACAAATGTTCACAGCAGCATTATTCATAATAGCTAAAAAGTGGAAACAAGCCAAATGTCCCTCATCTGATAAATGGATGAATAAAATGAGATGTATCTATGCAATGGAATATTATTTCACCATAAAAATGAAGTACTGATGCATGCTACATAACATGGATGAATCTCAAAAACATTATACTAAATGAAAGAAGCCATTTACAACAGAACACATATCATATGTTATTCAAAGGAATTATCAAGAATAAGCAAATCTACACAGACAGAAAGTAGATTCGTGGTTACCTGGGGCTGCAGGGAAGGGGAATGGAATTGGGTGGGAAAGGATGGGGAGTAACTGCTATCAGGTACAAGATTTCTTTTGAGGATGATAAAGATGTTCTAAAGATAGATTACAGTGATGGTTGCATAATTCCGTACATATACTAAAAACCATGGAATTGTTCATTTTAAAAGGGTAAGCTATATCTCAATAAAGCTGATTTTTTTAAGGCAAAAAAAGTGAATAGGTCTTGAGCAGCTAGAAGAAAAATCAGGGGTTACCACGACCCAGACTAAGTTTACTGGAAATAAGTCATATTGGACTAACTCACTTTTTTCACAGATAGGATTACACATTTACTATATCCAGAAATGCTATAAGCCTAGTGTATCTGGATTTCATTAAGGTATTTTACAAAAATAACTCATAATGTCCCATTGGAAAATTGGGCAATTTTGGGAAATATGATTTAGAATCATGGAGAATTTGATGGATTCATAACTGAACAAATGTACTAAGAAAGGGTTGATTGATGAATATATATTATTGCTAGAGGAATGCTTCATTCTGAGAGTCAGCATTATGTATCAAATATTATTCTGATTAGCACTTTTGTTAATGACTTGGTACATGACAGACCATGGAAGAGAACCACTTGTGCAATACCAGGAGCAAAATGCTAAATATCACTGAAAAAGGATCTCAATATGTTGGCTAATAATTCTTTAGATGCACCTAGTGAAAGAAGCAAAATGAAATGAAAGGCGAAAATTATTTCCTGTGATTAAAGTTTTGCAGTTTATCACGTATTTATATGTTCCAAATAACTATAAACAGTTAAACTTTAGAAAAACAGGATCTCACATTATTTAGTTCTGTATTTCCCAGTGTGATCCCAAATTTCAATCCTGAATTGAGTAACCGAAGCCCCTGGAAGTTACATACATATGGAGCAACACTGTTAGTTTTGGCCAGGCACAGGCCCCCGTGGACTGGAGCTGTGCACGGGCCATGACTAAATTGGGCTTTATTTCCAGACAGAAATCACTTCCTAAGCAAGAAGAGGGTAAGAGAGTCTTGGGGAGTTAACATCCTAAAAGAACCTATCAAGTCAACCTTCTCCTCATCCAGCCAGTTTGAAGCAAAATTGATGGTTCCATTCATATGTTGTCTTTCCCCTGGATTGCAGGCTGGCTGCTCTGTGATATTTATTAAAAGCAAAACAGCCAAGGACAGCATGTTTTGGAAAGTAAATACCTGGTGTTCTGACACACTTTCTGGATGAGCCTTGAGTTGGTGGCTTCCTCAAAAATACTGGTCTGTTTATTCGATGTTTTTTGGAAACGATGTTTTCTCTCGCTTTCTCTCTCTTTCTGATTTGTTGTTGTTGGAATATATTTTTTCTTTGGAGCTTTGAATGAAGTTAGAAGCCCTAGTTCTGTCAAGACACAGGTTGCAAAACATCTCTAAGTGGTCTATGCTACCACACCAGACATGAATCACTGAAGTCCATGCTTTCAACACTTTAGTAGAACGTCTTTCAAATACAGTGTTCTATTCTCCCATGAAATGGGTACTGTGTGCTTTTCTTTAGGGCTTCTCTCAGCAACCTACTTCCACTAACAATGCAAAGCAGAAAAGTCATAGCATTTAACAGGATAAATGCTGAAGATTACATTTCCTCTCTAAAGAATATATGCTATGTGAGGACTTTAATAATTAATTTAAAGTACTTCAGAACATTGTAATTTCTACCTAGAATTCTCCAATAACATTTTTTCTTTAGCTATAATAACATAATTTAGGCCAAACCACGTGATTGCTTTGGTTTACGTATGGGATTGCTTTGCCTTGATTCTCGAGTTTTCAATGACTCTAGTAATCATAATATGTACCATATATTGAGAAAAGTGCCGAGCATGTGACAGGTAGCATTTCTCAGCCTTGTCACATTCCTGTAAGACAGATGTTACCATACCAATTTTCCAGCTGAAGGATGAAGTAACTTGGGCTGTCTTACAGCTGGTAAGTGGCAGAGTCAGGAGTTGAACTCATGTTTGTCTGACTCCAGTTTGTCCCCTCCTTTGAGTTGGGAAAGCCAGGCTCATATTCTTTTTCTTTGAGGTTTGCAAGGCTTTGTAATCATGTAAATGGGAATGTGTAAGTATCCTTACCAGGCTCTGGTGCATATGAAAAAGAGCAGCAAATTTCAGGTGAGGAAAAATATTCCATTCAAGAATGTTTACTATACATGATTTTAAGTCTTCATTTTATGAAAGTTGTGATTATCTTGTCTGTTTTTCCATAGCATAAATTATTTTATTAGTTTAAAAACCACACAATTATTCTACCAATATTAAGTCCCAAGTCTTACATTTTGATCTGATTCTTTATCTTTGCTTCTTGTGTATTCTAAACTACACACTTCTTTTTCCCCATTGCCTTATCTCTTTCTTCACATTTTTCTCAGATAAGTTACACGTAAGAATATTGTAGGCCAAAAATATCAGAAAAGATGAAGCTACCAAAGTTTTTAAAATTCTCTACATTCTCATGAATTTGGCAGTGATGTTGTTTCTCTCTTATCCATGTCTTATAATCAAATATTTAAGAAGTGCTAGAGTTGCAGTCTTTTTAATTAACAAAACACCCAAAATGTACAAAAAGACTTCCTCTAGAAGAGGCAACTAATATGACTAGATTTTTGTTTCAGGAAGTATACTCTGAAGGTATAAAACATATTTAGAAAGTTTATGTAATGGTTTAGGCAAGAGCCAGTGAGGTTTGAACCAAAATATAGAGGACAGGGAGAGGTATCAGATGTGGGAGATGTTAAGGAGATCACATCTACAGAGCTCGAGGACTAATTGTATGAGGGGTATAAGAAGGAAGAACAGTTCTCAGATGTCTCCCCAAAATAAGGAGGAGTAAGTTTGGGAGGAAAGCTGACACTTACGAATAGATTTCCTTATAGATTTGCTTACTAGTCTTCCATTAGACTGTAAGAGCCAGTAGGACATGAACATAGTTTTGTCTGACGCCATACATGATATTTAAGAGGCATTCAATATAGAGTAGGTTCAATGTTGGTTATGTTGAGTTTGGGTGCTAATGGGTCATATAGAGATGTACAAGAGATTAAAATAAAATAAAGTACAAATTATGATTATCTCTAATTATTAAAATTATGCTAATTTGTATATTATTATTTTACTTGTAATGTATTTTTGAATATCCCAGACAGCTACAATGAACATATGTTTCCGTTATTTTTTTTAAAAGTTAAAAGTTATTTATTATTTTAAAAAATAATGAGGCTGGACAGACAAATCTGGAATCATTGGGACAGCCTACAGAGACAAATAATATATATCAGAGAAATTGTTAGAAGTTTGATAAGAAAGTTTATATTAATTTATATTCCCATCCCAATTTTGATAATGTGATGGTCACCACACGATCCAGCATGGGTGTTACAGCTCATATTCGAATGTCACACATTTCCTTATGATTTATTAGAGGAATCAGTGGTTCCCCAGACTCTAAAAAATGCAAGTAGCTGGTCACACACCTCAGCCATCAGCTCCCCTCTTACTACTGTCTGCCTCTCCTTCTGAGTTTCTGAACGGTGTTTCATGTCAAGGCAAAAGATGTCACTGTGTCTGTAACTGCTCCTAGCTGTCTTTTGAATGCACATTTGGTAACAAAATTTCTTTTGGCAAGCAGATTGTTTTACAACAAAACTAAATATGAGAGAAATAAAGTGAATACCACACATATAAATTAGACATTCATAAAAACAGGGTTCTTTTTGCTTTTTTTTTTTTTTGTCTTTTTCAGCCTAGAGTAAAACTTAGAATCAAGTTTCTCTGGAGCAGAAAGGATAAGACCTAAATTTATGTAAACCAATATAGCTGTTTCCCATGCTAGCCTGAAACAAAAAATTGTAAAAAGCCATAGTGAGCTCTTCCAAATATCCTGGAAATAAAGAATTAAAGAGTGTATGTTACAGTGGAGGAGTGAAAGAATTGGTGACCCATATGAGGAAACAAACAAAACAAATAGATGAACAAGGAAGAGAATAGGTAAAATCCTCAGACACATTTTCTGTTGGCATTAATACATAAAATACTAAGTACTCATTAAAGGAAACATTGGGAGTAAAGTAGAAGAGATGAAGACAAAAAAGAACAAAGGTTGTCAAATGTCATATTGTATTTCTTGTCATTAGCTTATATCATTTTAAGCTCTAAGGGGCTATATGATGCTTCCATTTTTTACTACAGGTGTGTAATTTGAACATATACGTTTAATATTTCAGGAAAACCTGGCTTTTACTATCAACATCCTTCCTCTACAAGACGTGTCTTGGAGGCAGATACACTTAGTTTTATTGAGAGCTGACATTTTAATAAACTATGAAGTATTAGGAATAACAGGCATAAATGGCATCTAATGTCCCAAGAAGAGGAGAGGAAAAAAATTTATCTGTAGGGAGAAAGACCAATCTCAAACCATCCTAATAATTAATTCAGCATCAGAATGAAATTCAAAGAAGTTATCAAATGCATCCTTAAGGATTTTGCTGTGAGCATCTTCACTAAAAAGTCACTGAAAAATCACAAATTCCAAGTATAAACAATCATGATCTAAGGTTTACAGAATAAGGAAATTCATGACTCACTATTGAAAACCCACATAGAAATAGTAAAAAGTGTTGGCTGTGTTCTCACTCATAAGTGGGAGTTGAACAATGAGAACATATGGACCCAGGGAGGGGAACATCACACACTGAGGCCTGTCAGGGGGTTGGGGGCAAGGGGAGGGATAGCTTTAGGAGAAATACCTAATGTAGATGACGGGTTGATGGTTGCAGCAAACCACCATGGCACATGTATACTTATGTAACAAACCTGCACGTTCTGTGCATGTATCCCACAATTTAAAGTATAATGAAAAAAAGTGCTGGCTGGCAATGTGCCATCAGGACATGGATATGTATTCATATATTATTTACAAGTGGGAATGTTGCTTGTGAGGCCACCATTGCATAAGCCTCATGTTGATATTGCAGAAGTCCACTGTGAACCAGATTCTAGGCAGATTTGAGGTATTTATGGAAGAATATAAATATATGGGGCTATTGTGACTAGGAATGACTAGTATAAACCATCAACCATGACTCTTTTCCATGATAATTCTGTAAACCTACAGGAGATATATTTGCCTGTCAGATAACCATCGTAAATTTGGGTTTTAGGTATACTTAAATTTGGCTTGTGCAAAATTTAAATGTTTCAGTTGCAGTCAACAGAGGCACACTAGAATGTAGAGAAAATATATATATATATATAATTTGCTTGACATAAACTTATAGTTCTTCTAGAATAGGAGAAATGGAACCTAATTTGCATAAGATATCTTGTGAGATAAACTGATAAATACAAGAAAGACAAAAGGTGATCCAAGTGGCATTTAAAGGGCAATGCATGTCTACATTATTATATTATGATGCATGAAAGTTACTGGTCCAAGTTGTGAATTATATTAGCCTGATAAACTTTGTGGCAATGGTCTACATGAACATGGGTGTGGTAGACTGGTAGTATTAACCATTTCAGTTCTTCATCCTTCCCTAGGTCCATGTCCCTTACCATGTGACTTTGCAGCTCTTGCCCTCAGGAGTATATTTCTCTGCCTCTTGATTCTTAGCTTGGTGATTTGGCTTGCTTTCACAAATAGGATGTAGAAAATATAACCAACTGAGTTTGAAAAAGTGTGTGTGCCTTTCTGCTTGTGCTTTTGCCCTCTGACATCACCATGACAACATGTCTAAGCTAACCTGGATGATAAGATTCATGGGAAGTATAATGGTGACATCCCAGCTGATGTAAGCACAGCCATGTCAGATCAGCCATCAGTTAGCCAACACTGAGATAGGTGAGCAAACCCTGTCTTGATTATAGAAATGCTTAGCTGCAGATATGTGAGAAGTAGACACTCATTGTTGTATGCCACTGAAAATTTGTGGTTGGTCTTTATAGAGCATTTTAGTGAGTGAAGAAGACAGCTGCAATGAGTAAGGTGATTATATTTGTAAAGACCAAGATGGCCAAATGATTTCTTATGAATAGACTGTTGGTTTCCAGCTTCATCCATGTCCCTGCAAAGGACATGAACTCATCTTTTTTTATGGCTGCATAGGAAAACTGAGACCTGGAGAGATTAGGAAACTTGTTCAGAAACACGAAACTAGGAAGTGGTCAAGCTAGGATTTAGTAAGGCTTCAAACTCCACATTTCCTACCACCACACTTCATTAGCATAAAAAATAAGGAAATAATTAAGTGCTGGATTTGGCAATACACTTTGCAGTTGTATTTTATTTTTAAGGCAGTATTTCAGTTTAAATGTATGTTAATCATTTGCAAATGTCCAATACTTGTAATAGCTTTTTAATTCAATAAACTGAAAAGAAAAAGTGTATAGTTAGGCATTTTGGCACCTGCTGCAAGTTCTATCACCTTCATTTTTAGACATTTTTTACAAGCATCTTAACTACTTTTGGTTTCATTTCCACCATGTACATAATTAGGGCAATAGTACTTGCTTCATTTAAAAAATAGGGCTTTGCATTTCTTACATTTAAAGACACAGATAGTATATTTTTGTAGTTTCATTAATACTTAAGAGTTAGTAGTGGATGGCAAACTATCAAATCACATGATTCTGCAATGTGTCAATAGGGCACTGACATGCCCATCAGTAGAAGTCCCAAACCCTTTGTACACAGTGTTTATGGTCCAAGGCTGATACCTTACTGCCCTGTCATTTGTGGGCAGTCAGGACAAACACACTATTAAGCTTTCAAAAGATCTAGGCCTAATGAAAGCAGAATACACCACTTTTATTTAGTTAGTTATCTTAGCTAACATTAGACACTTAGACACATTAAACTCAGGCACCCTTAACAGTTGCACCTCCAGCTACTGTGGAGGGAATTTGCAATAGGGGATATGCTTGGCCTGGGTTGGTCCTTACACTGTAGAGGCCTAGAAGAAATAAAATGAGTAAAATATTTCACCGGGTTTTTGGCAATAGCTCAAGAAAATGAGTGATATGGATCAGGAATTTTTAATTCTCTTTCAAGCAGAGATTTCCTAAATTTCTTCTTGTTATTATTCTTAAAAATACTGAGATGCTCACATTATTTTTTTTAAAAAGCAGAGGTCTTAAACAGAGATTCTTAACTTTTTAATATCATGATCCCCTTCAGCAATCTAATAAAATCTATGCATACCTTCTCAGAAGAATGTTTTTAATGCATGAAATAAATGCATACCACTACAAAAAATTGTAATAAAATATAGCTAGAACATTTAAGAATATTGTGAGATGATAACTTATATGTTCCTTTATTAATGCATTAAATAACTAGGCAATATATTTTAAATATATTTAAATAGATTTTAAGTAAAGTTAAATATTATATTCTAATACAGTGTGAAGGCTAGAGTGAGAATATTAGGTAAGAGGTGATCTTTAATTAACTACCTTCAAAGTATTTAGCACCAACAAATAGAGGTATGAAGTGCTGGAAGGTAACGTAGATTTCTGGGTTACCAGAGTGATAACCTTCAACTTCATTGTGTTGACTGCACTACAAAGTGCCAAATGCCCAGATAGTTCCTTTGAGCATCTGTGGGAAGGAAGGCTTCAAGCACTTGCAATCCAGCAGTAATGTTAAAGTACTCATACATATAAATGATGTTTAAGGTATCTTTTTCTACTGTAAGGTGCTGTGAAAATATCTTATTTCTATAGTGATAAAGCCACAGGTACTATGAGTACTACTGAGGTTTATTGCATACATTTATAATAGAAAGAAATGGTTAGTTAGAAGCTATAAAAATAAAGATATAAATCGTTTTTCCTAACTGTTCATGGATATTCTAAATTAGAACCATACACTTGGGTTTAAATAAGGGTTCTACTACTTATTTGACTGTGTGACTTTGTCATGTCATTTAAATTTTCTTAGCTTAGTTTTTCTTTTAATCTATAAAATGGGGGCATGAATGTGTATTTTATAATGTTGACATGATCAAGTGAGATAATGAATGTGGGAAAGCTTTGCAAATTTTAAAGTGACAAACAATGTTAGCTAATTTTATTGTTTCTTTATGCGTGCTCCCTTAAGAAAATTAAATAAGGTTTGAATCCAGCTTGTTCTATGACCAACTCAAACGATTTTTCAATCTCCCATCACCTTTTATGTGAGATATGAAGAAAAAAGGTGAGAGAAAAAGAGATGAAGGAAAAAAAACCAGAAGTTAAATAAAAACAAAGGAAGGAGACTAATTAAAGCTAACTCTTTTGCTCTTTTTATTTTTAATTGAGAAATTTATAAATGAAATTCAAAATTTCATATATGAAAGCATATATGAAGTACACAAAATGTACTAATCTTAAGATTATACAGTTTGATGATTTTTTTTAACTTACATGCAGACCTGGGTAACCACCACCTAGATTAAGCTATAGAACATTTCCATACCCCAGAAGCTTCCTTCATGCTCTTACCAAGGCATGTTTCACTCCTAATCTCCTGAGATAACCACTATTCTGACTTCATCACCATAGATTAGTTATGCCTGTTCTTGAACTTCATATAATGAGTAATTCAATGTATAGGTTTTTATGTCTATCTTCTTTGAACAATATAATGGCTGTGAGATTCATCCATTTAGTCGCATGTTATCAGTAGTTTATTGTTTTTATTATTGTGCAGAGAGTCTCCTTCACTTTTATCATTGGTTTCATCTTGCTCAGAATCCTATTACTTTAACAAATAATCTGTGTCTCCTTAGAGGTGGTACAAATATGATGAACAATTGCCTTCTTAAAAGAAGTATACTTTTTCAAAGGCAGTTCATAATTCCATTTTCTTTCCTATTCAGGAAGAAAACTCTTCCATTTCTTGTTTTCTTTCTCTAGGTCTGGAATGCATGAAAATGCAAATAATCTGTAGTGTTAAACGAGATGATATGAGCATTTGTTTGGTCTTTTCTTGTTATCTTAGAGCAATTTCCTAATAAACAAAATCAACATTGAATCAGTAATAACCACTGCTCATCATAAGTTAAAGAAAAAAACAATTCAGATCTAACATTGACAGTAGAACAGCAGAAAATCAGCTGAGAATCTCATATAAACTTCTTTGGAAATTTGTGAGTATAACCCTGGTTCCACCATATTAAAGATAGTTATGCTCGTAGAAATGCTGGGAGACTGGAATCTGTTTGCAATTACCAAATCAAAATGCAATTTACTAGTCACTGGGAATAAACAATGATGTCTTTAAATGCCCTTTTGGAAATGTAGAATTGGCAATGGAGATCAGGTTCCCAAGGTTCGGATGTTTTCACTTACGCCTCTCCCTATAAAACATTGTTCTGAAGACCATTGCAATAGTTTCTTCTAGGAGGACGGAGGAAGAGAGGGAGACATGGCACCTGATCCAAGCATTGAGGCTTCTCTACTTCAAAGAAAACTTTTCTGCTGTCCCCCCATCTTTTTGTTCTGATCTCACATATGATATAAAAATATATTTCAAACTAAGGATTGAATTTTGCTGGCACATGACCTTTTTTCCTTACAAAATTATTATAAGAACTGTCTCTGATATGGCTGAAGGGTGTAATTCAGGTTAAAAAAACTCTGCTGTGTTATGAAAAAAATTCTTCTTTTCTCTTTCAATAATGGCATAGCTGATAAGCCAGAAATATTCACTTTCACCCTTCTCCTCTGTAAAAGCATTTCTCTAGTGTCTGATTTTCTACATATTCATTTCATTTGTATTAGCTATTTGTTGTATCTCCTTAAAATCAGCTTTCAGTCAGCTTTTGGCTGTAGCTTTTAATGGAGAGCAAAAACATTTAAGTAGATCCATAATAGTGACAATAATATTAATAATAGGAAAATAACATTTTTTATACTTTGAATATGTATCCATTACAAGGGACTATAGGTGAACTTAATGGCCATTCCCCTTATATTTCCTCTGATGCTGCACTGGTGGAGGTGGGAAACAGCAGTGGAATGGCCAAAAACTGAGCCAAAAGAGAAGCTGTGGGAGCTTGGATAATCTATGAACTATTTCACACACTGAAGTTTAATTCATTAATGGCAAAATAATGATGGTATCAGAGAATGCGGAGGCTGTGAAGGATTCCCCTGGATTTGGTTGACTTCTCAGGCAGTGATCTGCTCACTCAGAACAATGGGCTCTAGCAGATTAGTTGACTCTAAGCACTTTATGCAAAAAAAGTAGGAAAAAAACTTTTTTTTTAAAGGAGTGCTTCCCTCAGCAATACGAAGTAGCTGTTGGCTCACCTCTAGTGATTATGGGCCAGGGCAAGAATACAAATGGAATCCCTGAATACGTAAACATTATAACTCAAGAGAAAATACAGTTAAATTCAATGCCCTAGCCTCCTACCTTGACAACTGCACCTTGCTAATATGCTGGGAGGCCAGGTTGGAATTTGGAACTTAGTCTCCTCAGAGTTCCCCCCGGAGGGTGACAGAGCTGGGGAAGCTGGTCCAGGGTCTGGCCCCCCAGCCTGCAGCATGTTCCAGTTCTCTTTCCACACTCAGCTCCATTCCAAATCTCAAGGTGTCTCATGAGTTGACATGTGTACACTCTAGTCCTCTGGTCCAAGGTCCACCTGTAATCTCTGCAAACCAGTAGTCCCATGACCAGTCTCTAAGCCTAGGGGTGCACAGACTTGTGGCTCAAAGGGAACTGCCAGGAGATGAGATCTGTGGAGAGGTCTGCTCAGGCTCTTCAAGTGTGTTCATGGTCACCCATCTGCAGTAGATCTAGAGAACCTGGGAGGGTCCCTGGATGGGCATGACTGAAGGACGTCAGCACAGATCACTTTATAGAAGGGCCCCCTCTCACTAGGGTCTAAGACAGTACTGAATAGCGGCTCTTGATTATACATCAGGAATGTCAGACACCTCCAAAGTCTTCCCTTTAACTGTACCAGGGGCTGTGCCAAATACTGCAGATTTGGAGAAGAGTAAGTTACCACCCTTGAATGAATTATGCCCTTCCGAAAAGGCCACTCTAAAATGCAAACATAGGCACAGAGGGGAGTTCCTTTCTCACCCAGGACTACTGTAATGTGAATTTGTCTCTCAAATGGGCTGTTCCCATTTAAGGGTAGCACAGAAAGCCAGACCCTGGTCATCACAGCCACTGACTCATGTGTTCAAAGAGACACACATGCTCCAGTAAACAGCTCTCCACCTAGTTCTTGCTTGTCTTGGCCCACTGCCTGCTCCCCACCCTCTTTCCTCTGACTGCAGTTTCCTAATCACTAACTCCTGAGAGGGGTCCCTCCCCTGCCAGCCAGTGCCCACATTAACCCATCTGGAATTTAGAGCCCTCTGCAGCTCCACCTGCCAGAAGTCGCCTTGATCAGCAGATGCAAACAGGAGTGCTCTCTCTATCTCTGGCTTAGACCAAGGCCCAAGAGAGACAGCATCAGGGTCCCTTGGGTTTCCATCCCTACTCCCCCAACAAGATTACCTGAATAACCGGACAAATCTGGAAAGTGAAACACTCTATGAGACTACTGCCCCTGTCGATAAGTTAAAGTAAAAATAAAAAGACCATGCTTGATTAGAAGAGACGAAAGAGACCGAACAGCCAAATACAATTAATTTTCTTTAACTAGGTCCTGGTTTGAACAAAAGTATTTTAGGAACAATTGAATAAATTTGAATATGGCCCCAGTATTAGATGACATAAAAATTTGGCAAAATGGAAAGATGGAGATCGTTAACTGGGGGCGGTGGGGAGAGAAAGTTGGCTATATGTGTGTGTGTGTGTGTGTGTGTGTGTGTGTGTATTAATACATATTTGTGTGTGTGTATATATATGTACACTAATACACACAGAACTATCTGGAAATACATGACTAGCAATTTACTGTGGTGATCATTGGGTTGTAGCAATGTGAAGTGATTTTTTTTTTTGCTAATTATCTACAAAGATTGCATTCTTCTTCTGTAATAAAAGCATTACTTTAAAACAGGAAAATGTAATGTGACATTTCTATTTGTTTAGAAAATTACTACATACTCTGTACCTCTCAGCCTATACTTCGACTAGCTCAGGCCTGGTAAGAAACCAAGGGGATTCCAAGTTGTGATATAAAAATTAGGGGTTCCCAAAGGTTTTCTCATACAGAACCGCATTAATCTTTTACCCACATAAGTTTATGGAGTTAAAGTTTAATGTTATTCCTTCAGCTTTCACAGAAAGATAAAATGGAAACATCCATTTGAAGAACAGTTTTCAAAACTATAACAGAAGTAATTTTCTGTTAATTCATGTGGTATCTCTTTAATAAGTACCTAATTTATGGATTCCTTTTTGAGTTCAGTGCCTGGTGAAACAAAGTCTTTTTTTTTATTGATTCTTTTCTAGATAACAGAACTCTCTATAATCCATTTGGTTTCCTGTTATCTTGGGTACTGGGGAGCTCAGATGTAAATTAAGCATATAATTGCATTAACAAACTTATTATCTAGTAGCTGGAAAGAGTAATTTCCTTTCTCTTTACACTGCGTTATTATTTCATAAAAATCTAATTTAAAAAGTGCCAATTCTAATTCCTCCTTTTTGCTCATATGATCATTTTCTACGCCATTTTGGAAGAAGGGAGAGTATAAATAAATAATACGCTGCCCTACAGATCTCTGTGGAATCTGTGCAAGCAACCTAACAAGTAGTTGATGGGTTTTTTTTTGTTTGTTTTTTTGAGACGGAGTCTCGCTCTGTCTCCCAGGCTGGAGTGGAGCAGCGCGATCTTGGCTCACTGCAAGCTCTGCCTCCCGGGTTCAGGCCATTTCTGCCTCAGCCTCCCGAGTAACTGAGACTACAGGCACCTGCCACCATGCCCGGCTAATTTTTTGTATTTTTAGTAGAGACGGGGTTTCACCATGTTAGCCAGGATGGTCTCGATCTCCTGACCTCATGATCCGCCCACCTCAGCCTCCCAAAGTGCTGGGATTATAGGCGTGAGCCATTGGGCCCGGGCTGTAGTTGATGGTTTTAAGGGTTCCTTCTCAACCCACAACTCTTCTCACTTTCTCTGAATGGGGAGACCCACAGGGTTGAAACTCCCTCACTCCAGCCACAGTTGCAGAGTTGGATCAAATGGACACATGACCAAATCTAGGTGTGAGAGTATCTATTCTGACCGAGCATTTGGAATTGATAAGGCAATTCTCTAGTGCTGTGAGGCATACATAAGCCAATAATTTAAACAATCAGTTTGTAGTAGTCTCGTTTTGTCTTTAAAAAAGAAATTTAGCTTAAAAGAAACCATGTTAAATTATCATATTTCACTTTTTCCCCCTAAAAGACAGATATTGAAAATAGAAGAATATTCTAAGTTCTGGAACCAAAGAGGAAAATATTTACGTGGTAGTATAAATACCCATATTGCAGCATTCAGTGACACAGCCTCAGTGAGGTGGGTTGGGTGGGTGGAAGATGACCATTAGTATCACCTGGGGAGTTTTTACCCAAAGCACACTTCACTCCTACATCTCCCACTAACCTGCAGAGGAGGCAGGCTTCAGGAAGATTTTTTTTTAAGGCTAAAGATAATTCTGATACCTACTTTCTTCCCCACCTTCTCAAAGAATGGATAAAGAAAGGATTTGTGTTCTTATGTAGACTGACTATTCTGTTGAACATCATTGCAATGACAGTGATGTCTCTATAGCAAAGTCCCTGCCAAGGAAATGCACTTATTTTCCTACATGTGATTAGCATTCTCAATCAGCTTCACCTTTGTAGATTCATACGACAATTTTTGTTGTTGCTGATGTACTGTGGCATTTAGTGTGCTGCTTCCCAACTTTAGGTTTATTATGACCATTGGAGTTGTTCCCAGAAACTATGAATTACACTAAAATTCATGTTTTGTCTCATCATTCCAGCCTATCTAACAAAGTAGGTTGGAATAGGAATTCTCTTTTCTCCAAAGTGGAACTAATAAGGTAAGCCTTCAATGAATGGTCACTGGTTTTAATCAAATTAGAATATTAAGACTACCCTATTTTAGAGGCATATGATAGCAGCTTGTTAAGTAAGTTTCTTCTGGTTTGGAAGAGTCAATGAGTTTCTCAGATGAAAAAGGCTCAGAGTTCTTATAATTCAACTGCCCAGAATGGGGCAGTGAGAGGTGGCTGGGGCTGGCCAAAGCTTTGCCAGATTAAGGATCTACTTACAGTGAATCCACTCCACTCCCACCCCCACTCTCACCACACAGACTCAAATTCTCTGCACAGACTTCTGGTTCCTTCATTTTCTGTTTTCACATGTATGTTAAAAAAAAAAAAAGAAGTGATGTACTCTCAAAATAGAAACAGATGTGAGATCTAATTTCTTACTGGAAGTGACAAAATATATAAAGATTTGGCAAAATATGTATTCACATATTTCAAGATTTCAAAAATAGTCACTGAACAAATAAAAGAAGCACTAGATAGCAGGGTGGTCTTTTTTTGGTTTTTGCATGCTTTTGGTCAGATTGCCATGATGGTCTATTGTCAATAAAGTATAGAACATACAGAAATGTCATATATAATAGAAGCTTATAATATAAATACATATTTTCAGAAATAATGATTTAAGAAAAAATAGCAAATTTTTTTTTAGTTTTAAAGAAGAACCAAATTTGATAATTTCTACGTTTTCATTTCACTGTGAACTTTTATCATCAACTTTGACCAACTGAGCTTTTTCTATCAAAAAAAGAAAAAGTTCAGAAATGAATTATTTCACTCACTAAATTTTAAGGGCAGTTGCTGTACAGAGCAAAGCAGATGTAATAGGTTTTAAGAAAGAAAGATGTGAGGAGGCATATACTGATGAGTATGTGTGATTGTGGTGAGTAAGTAAATTTGCATTTATATAGCACCATTTTTCAGGTGAGGCAATTGGTAATGTATTTGCTACAGTGCATTGCTGTGATGTAAAATCTATACCAAGGAGAAATGGTGTAGCTCTTTTTAAAACAAAGGCATTTGGATTTGATGAAAATTTATCTAGTGCCTTCAATGTGCCAGGCATTTCCTAACTAGGGACTTCTTGCTGTCCTTGAACTTCATGATAAGCCTATTTGGTATTACTCCCTTCATTTTTGAAAATGAAGGAACTGAGAATCCAAAAAAATGAAATGACTTAGTTAAAGTCACGTATTTGGTAAATTGAAGAGCCAAGATTGGAATGCAGACCTTTCCAAATCTAAAATTATTTCCACTCTACCCCAATTAAATCAAGGAAAACTGCTGCAAAGTTTCAGAAGTCCCTATATTTAATTAGTGCTTAAAGTTCACAAGTTAATTTTACAACCTTTGTTTCTAACCCTTAAAATAAATTTGTAAGGCACACAGACACCCATGTTGAAGATGAGGAACGTTCAGAGAGTTTCAGGGCCATGCCACAGTTTGGCATGGTTTGTGACAGAACAGCGATTGGGCAGCTTTTGGTGACCTAGGTTAGTGCCTGACACCCCCACTCCAAGTAAGTTCCACCAGAAAGAAGTTATCGCATATGTCCCATGAAAAATGTTCTTTCCCCTTTGTCTAGGGGTTCTATGATGAGCCTCAGGTGGGAGGCTGGGAGAGAGATGCAAAATAGCCAGGGAGCTGAGGTGGGATCTACGATGGGGCGTGAACTCTCCTCTTCCTTTAACCAGAGACCTTCTCTATCAATTTGCTTTATATAGTTAACTATCCCATAAGAGTCTACTTGAAGAAAGGAGTTCTGTGGCTTTAAAATATTTCAAAACTATATCTTTATTCCACATAGATATTGTGCCATTTTGAGGTTTTTATACTTTTTGTGCTCAGACATTTGAGGAACCAGTGATTAAGATAAAGACAAAAAAGGAAAGTGGAGCAGGGTTTTAAGAGTGCATATGCCACTGGGGTTGAGAATCTCTGCTTTAAAATGTGTGGTGACAACCTCTCTCATGTTCCAGCTACCCAACTGGGAAGTTATAAGGGGTTTGATGATTCCAGCCAGCACATTTGGCTCAATTACCTTCAGCTAAAAAAGTAGACTAGCAGCATTCCTGAGAGCAGCTTAGAAAGTGACCTCTGAACTACCGGAAATTTACAGAGCCAAGTTCATGCGACTCTAAATGTTAGTGGTCAGCCTGAATTCCCGGCTCATCACGCATCAAACACACACACATGCACACACACAGACACACGCACACACACAGACACACACACACAATAAGCACATATTTGTTAAGGAATTGAAAGGAAAAAGGAGGATTTGTTAGGAGACAGAGGGGTAGAAGTATCTTCAAACAGGATATCTCTCATCTTCCCATTCAACTTACTCTGGAAGTGAATGTTTTCATGTTTTCCTTTGCCTCCCGAAAGAAAGTCAGGATACAGATTTAACCAAGGGGTAAAGCAGGTACCCAAGGCAACTGGTACAGGGTGAAGTGGTTAGAATGGCCCCTGTGACACCTGCGAGGCCCATCCCTAGTAGAGAGATCTCTGGGTTGTGCAGGTTATGGACCAGTAGGCTGATTTACCTACCTTTTCTGAATGCCACAGAGAGAAAGCTATCCCCAGGTATGCAACCCCATCCCTGAGGACACACTCAGGTTGTCAGTGGGGAATACTCTTTGAGTTACACAAGACAGACACCACTCCACTTCACTTCAACTGAATTAATTTTTAGAAAAAATGGAAAATAGGGCAGAAAACCAATGTACAACAATCATGATGGCTTTCGGTATTTATAGTATATAAGCTTGGATGTTCTCCCAATACTCTCCTTTTCTCAAAGCTTGACCAGGCATCTGTTGTGCATTATTTTACATGCGTGTCATGTCACAATTCATCAGCTGGCTAATATTTACCAATAATTAGAAAAATAACCAACTATGTCTATGTGACACTTCTGGTATCAAACCTAATAGTTCTTTCTAAGATGAACTTGTTAGCACACCCCAACAACTGTCTCTGGAACCTGACAAAGTAGACATCCTGCTGGTAGTGAGACTTTCAGTTTTTGGGACAACTGTAGGTCTTAGAAGTAAGACGTCGAGATTTCCTAAGAAAGACAAATAAGTAGATCTCATTACAGGCATTTTCTGGAATTTATTAATCACTTGGGATATTCACATATGCACACCCTCACACAGATACACATACATACACCCATCTGTTTTCTTTTTTTTTGAGACGGAGTCTCGCTCTGTCGCCCAGGCTAGAGTGCAGTGGTGCAATCTCAGCTCACTGCAAGCTCCGCCTCCCGGGTTCACGCCATTCTCCTGCCTCAGCCTCTCCGAGTAGCTGGGACTACAGGCGCTCGCCACCACGCCCAGCTAATTTTTTGTATTTTTAGTAGAGACAGGGTTTCACCGTGGTCTCGATCTCCTGACCTCGTGATCCGCCCGCCTCGGCCTCCCAAAGTGCTGGGATTACAAGCGTGAGCCACCGCGCCCGGCCCACCCATCTGTTTTCTTATGTCACTTCTGATTCTATGCCCTAAAGGTGTTTGCATATACCTTCAATATAGCCCTACTGCACAGTCCAGTGGTGTCTGTGTCTGTTTCTAACAGGAATTCAGAGTAGCTGACTGAGAATTTAAAGCTGAAGGCCATGGCATAAGACATGGACTATTTCAAAATATCTACTGTTTGCTTTTTCAGCTGAAGGTAGTCTACTAGTCTACCTTTTCAACTGAAAGCAATTGTGCCAAATGTGGTGGCTGGAATCATCAACCACCTTATGACTACCCAGTTGGGTAGATTTAACATGATAAAGGAGGTTGTCACCATACATTCTGGAGCAGAGGTTCTCAACCTTGATGGCACATGAGTGTGCCTGTAGTTTATCAGCCCAACCCTACAACCATCTCTAGGAGTAGAGCCAAGTCATCAGGGTTGCCAAAAAGATCTTCATCTGATTCCAAAGTACAGCCAAGCAATCACTCTTCTAGAAATAGCTATCATCTGCCAACAAAAAGGGTGATTGGGAACTAATTCATGAAACACATTTTATGCTTTATTTCTTGCTAACAAAATAAATATCCTAGATGAAAAATTTATCCTTTATAAATCTAAGTTACCATGAGAAAATTTGACCAAGCCTGATTCTGGTTTCTTTCAAAATTAGGCACATAATATAAATAGAACAAAGTTGAAACACTGCTCTCTCAGATGAGCTCAGAGGTAGATAATATGTCTTTGTGATAAAAGAATACTACATTTAACATTTATAATTCGTTTTCACTGCCATGAAAGATAAATTGCTCAATCACTGGTAATTCTAAGTTTCTTGACTTATATTAGATGATAGAAAACCAGTGTGAGTGTCTGGTTCCCAAAACCCTTCTCTTATAATCTGCTTGTTTTCTTTTTTCCCCTCCTATGAAAATTTGGTGTTGAGGATTAAGATTTATAGAGAAGCAGATCTAGAAATATCTAACATTTTTAAGGAACAGTAGGTGTTTAAAATAGCCAGTGTCTTATGCCGTGGCCTTCAGCTTTAAATTCTTAGTTAATGTTTAAAAAGGCATGACTTGTGTAAATGTCCAAGTATTTATCTTTTTATTCAAGCCCAGAAGTGGTTTTTCTACTTTTTGGAAAGAGACAAGGTAGAGATGTTTGGTATTTAGAACACTTCTTGCTGGTAAGAAAGACTCCAAGTTTAGAATGGAGCAAAGAAAGACCCCAGAGAATTGATATCATAGAGCTGTAAAGCAGGCAAAAAAACAAAAACAAAAACAAAACAAACAAAACAAAAAAACAGAAAAAGAAAAGAAAAACACTAGTTGCAGACATCACTTTAAAATGAGAGGATAAATTGGCTTTGTCAGATTTGATGGATGTGCCATAAATGGAAAGCCAGATTTGTCTCCTAGAAAATAAAGATTAGTCTTTTGTTGGTAATTACCTTCTGTGAAATACATTTCTCTTTTTTAAAAAATTGAATATAAGGCCTATGGTCTGGGCAGGGTATTGGGAGGGTTGGCCTCACTGATTCTGACGGTTTGATTGATGACTGCCCAATCACTTTGTTTTTACAGTGGTAGAAAAGGACATTGCTTCCTCACTCCTCTAGATGCTATGTTAATTAATTAATTAGTCTGATAAATCTACTGATGTTACGCTTATTTTCTGGAAGAGCAAGGAGACATAAATCTAGAAATAGTCTCAAAACTGAGCTGAGAGATTCTTTTTATAAAGTAGCATCCCTCCTCCATAGCCAGACAATGATAAAAAAGAGGAGTCCTGCTTTATTTGAAAGAAATAGAATATATTCCCTTTTATTATAATGTAAAATATTTTGATTCCTTCTTTCCTGGAGAAGTTAGAAATCTATCAAGATTCCAAAGGTTTTCTGTTTTCAGTGCTGATTGTGAACATAATCAAGAAGTGTAAAAGGCTCTGCATAGAAAGGATCTCTCCTTGCCCACTCAACTTTAGACCCCTCCCTCCATCACATCAGACATAAAGCATGTTTGTGATTCATAATCTCTGCCTTTTCTGCATTCCTGTTGCCATGATTTAAAATATTTTCATCTACAGAATTATTTATCATCTTGATTTATTTCTTTCGATCTGCTTGATTACTAACCTTCAGAGACTTGGGCAATAAAATTGCTAGAGATGAATTGAAGTGAGAGATGATGTTAGCTTGGACCAGGAAGGTAACAATAAAGGTGGTGAGAAATTGTCACATTCTGGGTATACTTTGAATGTAGAGCCACTAAGATTTGTACATGGATATTAAAGAAAGTGAAATATAAAGGATAACTTCAAGATTTTTGGATAAAGCAACTAGAAAAATAGAACTGCCATTTATGAATATGGAAAGAATTGAGGTAGAGCATTTTTTGTTGTTGTTGTTTTGTTTTGTTTCCCCGGAGACAAAGTCTTGCCCAGACACCCAGGCTAGAGTGCAGTGGTGTGATCTCAGCTCACTGCAACCTCTGTCTCCCAGGTTCAAGCAATTCTCCTGACCTAGCCTCCCAAGTAGCTGGGATTACAGGTGCACGCCACCACACCCAGCTAATTTTTGTATTTTTGGTACAGACAGGGTTTCACCATGTTGGCCAGGCTGGTCTCAAACTCCTGACCTTGTGATCCACCCGCCTCAGCCTCCTAAAGTTCTGGGATTACAAGAGTGAGCCACCGTGCCTGGCCAAGCATGTTTTTAAGGAAAAATAAGAGCTTCATTTGGACATATTGTTTGAGATAACTATTAGTTTGTTTTTTTTTTTTACAGTGTGCATAAAAGATGTAGTAATTACAGAGACGAATCTGGAGTTCAGAGCAGCTATTTGGGTTGCATATAAATTTGAGAGTCTTCAGCATATAGATGGTGTTTAAAGCCATCAGACTGTATGAAATTGCTAAGGCAGGGACTGCAGACAGAGAAGGAGACTTCACTACTATCTTTCAGAGAGACTCCTGAGTCGGGTTCTAGTGCTTCCGGATCCAATTCTGGCTTGCAATCACATATGAAGCCAACTCACCTGTGAACTAGTTTCACCCTTTATCCTCCTCAGTCAGCAGGAAATAAAGGAATCACCTCCCCCAAACCTTTTCCACATGTGGTCATAGGTGAGACTAGAGGGAAAGCCATAGGTACAATATTGATGAAAGACATGAGAATCTGAGACACCTGATTTGCAGCTTTCTTTTGTGCTATGGCCTTGCTTGTGCCCAATCCTAGATGTACCATTTACCGCAGGGCTTACTTGACTTTATGAAATGGTAGATCTGAGAGAACTCAGCTCAAGATGGGCTCAGGATGGGGTCATGGCTATGTGGTCACTTCATACACCATGGTCACAACTCCATCTCCACCAGGGCCCAGGAACATACCAGTCGATATGGTGGATAATTTTCCTCTGCTGAGGGCAGAGTTTTGTTCTGGGACTCTGAGACTTCTTTTCCTCTGGAGGAGAGCTTGCACTACAACCGAGACTTGCTGTAGAACATTTTCCTGCTCTGGGTCCCATACAAACCTGGAAGCCTTCCAAATCATTCAGTTAATGAATTGAAGCAATACTCCCATGTGTGAAATATGCTGTCTCCAGACCATAAATAAGCTAATAGGTGTTGTGATTGCTTTTTAATGGTGGAAGAGGCAAGATGAAATAATTTATCCTTTACTTTGAAGAGGAGATTCAGGTATTCTGTAAGACACTGGATACCTAAAAACCTCATTGATGTGGCAGGCCCCCGAATCTTTGCACGGTTTATCTCTCAAATACGTGTGTCTTATAATGATCATAAATTTTTCACAACCTGCTTATCTGTTCTAATTTGGAAGATGTCATTAATATAGTAAATTAGTTCAATTTTTGCAGAATGTCCAGAGAATCCACAACATTCTTTCAGACTATATTATGACAAAGAATGGGAAAGCTACAGCCCTAGAGAAAAATCATAAATGTGTACTGTTGTCTTTAATGGAAGTGAACACCTCGTTCTGGTCCTGTCCCATGATAGGAAGGGAAGAAAATGTGTTCTCAAGACCTATGATCACATATCACATACCTAAGACTGTGTTAATCTGCTCTATCAAAAATACACAGGAGCAGTAATTGAGACTTCTTTATTATTGAGTCCACTGTCATTTTTCAAGATCCTTCCCATCTTCATAGGGTCCACATCAGAGAATAAAATGAAGATATTATGGAATAATGGGCACTGCATCTCTTTAGATAACACCAGGCTATGCCATAAAGATATAATATTGGTTTTGATTTACTATGTCTAATGGTTGATTTTATGTGTCAACTTGACTGGGCCATAGGGTGTCCAGATATCTCATTAAACATAATTCTGGGTATGTCAGTTAAGGTGTTTGGGATGAGATTAATGTTTAAATCAGTAGACTGAGTAAAACAGATTGCCCTCTCCTATGTGGGTGAGTCTCATCTAATCTGTTGAAGGCCAGACTTGAACAAAATTTGAGTGAGATTTTAACTTTTTTATTAGGGGATATTCCCTCAGCCTCCTTGATATCTTTTGATTATATAAATTAAGCAATATATTTGTTCACTGCCCATCTATCTTTCCCTTAGCAAAGTGGTACTCTATTAAATGTATATATGCCTCTCTGTGCATCCACACATCCTGGCTACCTCTCTGACTGTGCTGCTCATGATAAATGTGCTCACGTTGCTTCTGATGACCAAGCGCTGCTACCTGGTCTCCATTAGTTCTAGATCCTTTCATTTCCATTCCCATCAAGAAGCTTGGTTTTACAGTAGCATTTTATACATCAACCCTCGCCTACAGAGGAAAGACACCATTGAACTTCTTACCAGTGCATTTCTTATCACTTTGGTAAATGGTGCATACGCCAGACACTTCCATGAACATAGTCAGCTGGGTTTTTTTCTTTTTTTTTTTTTTTTTTTTTGCCTCATGCAGTATATTCACTCGAGCAATTCAGCTTTTGTAAGCTGTTTGATCCCTTCTCCTCCATTATCTATAGTGGCTCTCACACTTCTACTCCATTTGTTATGGGCCACTGCTTTTTCCAAGCTTCCAAGAGCCAACCCAGCAGTGTATTAGTAACACCTAGCAATGTAGTATCAATGCTATATCACAGGAACATATTCTCATATTAACAAACTCTTTCCTATTCAACTTTATATTACATGTACCTTAATCCAAAACCTTCAGGATACAGTCCACACATACACTCCTGGCTCCTACGAGGCCACATTAGCAAGGTCCTGCAGTTCCTTTGAGAATTTCTTCCGTAAAGGCCTGGGAATTTTATATCCAGGTAATGTTGTGACTCAATCTTATTCATTGTTCTGGTGGCCAAGAGTGGAGTTAGAGATAGATCTTAATAGGGGTGTTTCTTGCAAGACAGACATATTTTATCACTCAAGCAAGAAGAGAGTGCTGATCTTTTTAAGGAAGGAGAGGGCGCCTTCCACAATCCAAAAGGTTTAAAAGAATCTGCAAATTCAAGGTCTTTGAGTGTATTGATCTAAATGTCCCCACTCTAAGTCTCAGGGTCTCACTCTTTTCCAACCAGATTTTGTGATAGCAGTCTCAGTGGTGCTGAAAATTCAGTGTTCTCTAGAGATTCTAAACTTCAGTATTTTCTGCCTCTGGCTGAGTTGATAAGGATCTCTATATGTGGCCCTCTGCTTTTTATACTTTTTTGTATTTAGGCAATAAGTTTTAAGTTAACTTTCTTTACTGCACTCCTAGTCCTTAGCAGAAATCATCCAATGCAGTACGCTTTTCTAGTTTTTTTTTTTTTTTTTTGAGAAGGAGTCTGGCTCTGTCGCCCAGGCTGGAGTCCAGTGTCACGATCTCGACTCACTGCAAGCTCCACCTCCTGGGTTCACGCCATTCTCCTGCCTCAGCCTCCCAAGTGGCTGGGACTACAGGTGCCCACCACCACACCCAGCTAATTTTTGTATTTTTAATAGAGGCGGGGTTTCACCGTGTTAGCCAGGATAGTCTTAATCTCCTGACCTCGTGATCCACCCGCCTTGGCCTCCCAAAGTGCTGGGATTACAGGCGTGAGCCATTGCGCCCGGCCTGCAGTACGCTTTTCATTATCACTTCCCCTGAACCTCCCACATGCCTGAGATATTGCACCTGCCAGTGTATTTCCTTTCACCACAGATCCCACTCCAGTTCACTACCAGTAAAAGTATTAACAATTCAACACTAGTGGCTGGGGCCTATTACTACTCCACTCATAATCATTGCCTACCAGCTATTTGGGGATTCAGTTTCAAAATCTATTTTAGTGGCTCCATGGGTCACTATTGTACAAATTGTCCTAGGTCAAGCTCTCAGGGAAATAGACTCTGAGATGGAGTTTTATATGTAGTTGTGTATTGGAGAATGTTATCAGGAATAACACATTTGAGGGACACAGACACACAGACACACACACACACACACACACACACACACACACAGCAGAATTGCACACAGGGAGAGGTTAACCTGCAAAGCGATGTCAATATTGGACTTCTCAAACAATGCCATGGAGAGATTTGAGGTTGAGATGGCCTTTCTGAGACATCCTAAATGGAACAAGTAGACTGGCCTTTACATACCTACACTGACCAGTCATTGGAAGTGGACTGTCCCTAGGAGAGACATAACCTTGGATGAAGCAGCTTTATTCAACTAAGGGTGATTTCTTGGGAGGAATTCTGCTATGAGCTTTCAGCAGGGACAACATTCTTGGCAGCTAAGGGGGTGAGTATCTCTATCCTACAGAGGAATCTGGGAGTTATACAGCATCTACTCAAACTAGCTTTAAGCTAATTAGCTAACCAATTCACCAAAGGAAAGTAAAAGACATGGAGAATTTTATTCTAAATTCTTGAGGACCCAAAAAGCCTTCTTGATCTTTTATTCTTTGCAGAGAATCATATCTTCACAATAGCGAGGAAGGGGGAAAAGGAGTCAAATGAGCTAATAATTATCTTGCTCTTTCATTTTTTAAATGAGGTTCCAGCTAAATTCATATCAGGCCCAAGGCTAAAATGTTTTTGTTTTGTTGAGAACCCACCTATATTATGTGGGTAAGTCACTGGAAAAGATTAGAAGTTGGAAAGTAAATTTGTGCAGCCTTTTGAGGATCATAGGAATCTAGGATTTGTGTTGAATCACCCACTGTGACCACAGGTCATAAAATCTATGGTATGAGCACATGCTTCTGTTTCAATAGGGGACAAAGTCAATACCTGCTGTACAACAATGAGAATCCTTGTGGCGATTTGATTCACCTCTCATTTCTCTTTCCAGTGTGGCTCACTTTAGCTGAGTCTGAACAAAGAATAAAATTGCTTTTTTACAGATTTTAAAGTGTGGAAAAAATTACCTTTGTTTTTAAAGACTTATTTAAAGGAATTAAAGTCAAAATTAGAACAAATTAGTTAAAGCTATGGGTATGAATAATATCAATTAGATAAAGTTCAACTTTTACCTTCATTACCAGATATCTTATTTTGATGGTTTTTAAAATAAAAAATTAAGGAGATAAGGAAAAAATATAGGAAAAAATTACAAGTCCAATAATACTTGAACAAAAATGTAAATAAATGCAATATAGTGACCAATTACCTCTTTCTTGTTTTTTTGGTTTTCTTTTTTTGAGACAAAGTCTCACTCTGTTGCCCAGGCTGGAGTGCAATGGTGTGATCTTGGCTCACTGTAACATCTACCTCCCAGGTTCAAGCAATTCTTGTGCCTCAGCCTCCCAAGTAGCTGGGATTACAGGCACTCATCACTGTGCCTGGCTAATGTTTTTGTATTTTTAGCACAGACGAGGTTTCACCAAGTTAGCCAGGCGGTCTTGAACTCCTGACCTCAGGTGATCCGCCTGCCTCAGCCTCCCAAAGTGCTGGGATTACAGGTGTGAGCCACCGTGCCCGGCCAATTATCTCTTTCTTGAAGCACTTTCTTCACTTGGCCTCTGGGACACCACCACTCTCCTCGTGTTGCTCCTAGCTTACCAGACACTCCTTTGCTGTCTTCTTTGTTGGGGTTTCCTTTTATTTCCCATGTCTACCCACACATACGGCTTAATAAGTGTATCTTAGTCTGTTTCATGCTTTAAATACTTTCTACAACTCTCAAGTGTCCATCTTTATTCCGACCTCTTGATTGTATTTCTGATTCACACCTTCAACTAGTTACCTAGATTCACCATTTGAATGTTTAAAAGACATGTCAATAATTTATTGTGTATTATCAAATAGCTAGAAGAATGGATTTTGAATGTTCTCAACATAAAGAAATAAGAAATACTTGAGGCAATTAATATGCTAATTACTCAGATTTGATAATTATACATTGTATACAAGTATTGAAATATCATACTATACTCCATAAATATGGATAGTTATTATGCATCAGTTTAAAATAATAAGTTACATTAAAGGCATGCCAAATGAACATGTCAAAACCCACTCTTGCTTTGGTGCGGTGGCTCACACCTGTCATCTCAATGTTTTGGGAGGCCAAGGTGGGAGGATCACTTGAGGCAGGAGTTCAAGACCAGCCTGGGAAACATAGTGAGACTTCTTGTGCACCGAAAAAGAAAATACACACACACAAACACAAACACACGAACTCCATTCTCAATTTTCTTCACCCACACCTGCTACCCTACCAGTCATCCAATACATTTTTCTAATTTTAAGGAATAACAACTCTTTTCATCTAATTGCTCAAACCAAAAATGTTAATGTCTTCTTTGACTTCTTTCTCTCTCTCTCTCACATCTAAAACTCCAACAACAAATATTCCTCTTAGCTGTGACTTCAAGAAAAAGTTATATGCCCAGGATTTAATGAAGACCCAAACTGACCTTCAGATAAAAAATACTGGAGCAAACCATATGAACATAAAATAATTTAGGGAACATTATCCCTGTGAACCCTTCCTGAGGAATATATTAGAGAAATATCTGCAAATAACCCAAAATTGGAGAGGTACTGGCATGAGAACTATGGTAAACATTGAATATATTTGCCTGGGGAACTAAGTCTAAGTGATGGATATAGTGAAGGCAATTAATTGTGTAGTGGCTTTATATTACTATATTACATGTTCTGACAATGTACCTTCAGAAAAATATACAAAAGGGACAGCATATATAAAAATAGAAACATTTTGCTAAGAGCCTTATAAATATTGTCCAGAAAAAAAGAATATTACATAGAATTGAATCCGTATTAAGAAGCAGGGAGAAGGTGAGGAAACAAGCTCCCTAGAAGATTTTGTTTTTTAATGAGAGGAAACCAGTAGACAACACCTAATAAAAGAGGAATTAAGAGTATTATATGAGATGTTGTATTAAATATAAATATTACCATAAAAATAAAAATCTTTCTAAATATCAAAAATATACTGAGAGAAAGAAAGAGGGAGGAAGAGTGAGAGATAACAGCCTACATAGTGGTATCTATAAGATAAATGAGCTTAACATACCTGTTAAAAGAAAAACATTTTCAGGTTTTCTAACAGAGCAAAACCAAACCAAACCCAAAAGATTCAGAAAAGTTAAAAATACAGGGATACAAATATGTACACCAGACAAATACAAAGAAACAGAAAGCAGGATATTTTTATATTTGACAAGATAGAAGTCAACCCAAAATGTCTTAAAATAATTTTTAAAAGGATACTTTATAATACCAGAAGCTATAATTTATAAATATAAAATTGATATTAGTATTTATATACTCAAAAACATCAACAATTTTCATAAATCAGAAACTATAGGAAATGCAAGAAGAAATAGGTGGAAACACACATAAAATAGAAAACGTTAACATATCACTCTCAAGACAAGACAAATCAAATAGTCACAAATTTAGTAAGAATATGTTAGAACAATTTATAAGATGTATCTTATAGATATATCAAACTCTGTACACCTGTGGTAGAGAATATGTATCTTATTTTCAGGTACACAGAGAATACTCATGGATACTAAGGCAACCAAAAAATTAAAAGCTCAAAAAAAACCCATAGAATAGAAAAAATGTGAATGGTACTTTCTAAACATAAGGCAATAAAATTAAGAATTACTAGCACATTTTATAGACCCTTCAACATGAAAATTATTCATAGTCTCACTTTATTAAACTCTTAGGTCCAGGAAAAAAACAGACTGAACTTACATATTTTCTCTCTCCCTAATAATAAAATACATAAACACTTCTTGAAGTTAAGTAGGAGAAATCGACTCCAGTTTTAAATTATTGGTATATGCTAGAGGAGACCAACTGTTTTTTCTAATATGTAAATAATGTTGAATGTGTTTTTCTTCCTTATATTTTTATATTTATTTTACATTTTTAGCTGAGTTGGTTAATGTTTCATTTTTTGAATATTTATAAAAATGTGACCTTAACAAAAACAGTTCAACTACTATCGTAGTTTGCATCTTAGAGTGTAAGAAGAAATAAAATCAAACATCAACCAAGTGTCCAAAATAATGTTCCCATGACCAAAACAGAAAAGTAATGATCAAAGTTTGATTTAAATTATTACCCTGCAATGGCTTTTTCATATTGGTTGGCGTCAACCAGTAAACTCACAATGTTTAAAAGCAATTATTTTCAAAACTCGACTGATCATAAGATTTTCCTTGATGTGACGATTAAAAATGCAGATTCAAGTCTTCCCTCTGTAGATTCTGCTTCCATTCCATCGGGCTGTAGGCTGGGTTGAATATTAAGCCAACTCACCAAGTGATTCTTATGATAAGCAAGGTTGGCAAAAGTCAAATCAAAGAGTGATCCTGTTACCATCCTAATGGACTCACTTTAATGAATCCCAGGGGATGGAGAGAAGGAAGGCTTGCATGGAAAAGGGAGCTTTTACCTTCACTCAGTCTCAACATCTGGATCGGAACTGAGGTGGGAGAGTGAAAGGTAAAGTTAGATAATTATGATTTGAATCAAAAGAATCTCTCCTCTAAAAAATAGAAAGTTATATACAAGTGGTTCTGCAACTTGAATGAGCATCAAAATCCCCTAGGGTGAAACTCAGTGCAGCAGAACTGGGGCTTGGCCATGTGTTTTTTTAAACGAACACCCTAGGTAATTCTGATGCAGATGGTCCACAGGCCTCACTTTGAGAAAGACTTCTATAAATTACTTTTCAGACACGTAATAATCGTCAGCCTCCTCAAGCCTTTCCTGATGAATTCACATGTCTTTCTCTTGCTCTCCAGACTTGTTCAGCAGGAGTTTGTATGTGGGTGTTCTCTCTCTCCAAATATACTCAAAATTTGTTTAACAATGATGATGTATTTTATCTATTAGAACTCCCACATAGTAGATGTTAATGATACCTTGCTGATTGATTTCTTAACTAACATTTACCAAACACTGTGTGTAAGAAAGGCATGGAGCTAAATGCTGAGTAAATGATATTTGATGATAGATGCTCCTTTGTTCCTCAGATGGCTTAGTGTGTTTGGAAAGAGAGGAGGGGAGCCCAAGTGTAGACCAGTGTTTTCTTCTGTGTATTCCTTGAATGTGTGCATGTTTCCCACCTAGGCTCACACTCTCAGCACAACCAGGGCTAAGGCTATTTGCAATTTTGGATGAGTATGGAAGGAGGATAAGTCCAGTGTACGTGTGATGCCTTTGCCCCTTCTTGTAGTGAAATACTATGAGCACCATGAATAGCGATTGCATAATGCTTCAGAGATGTGGGTTCTAGGAGACATTCCAGATGTCTGGCATCATCTCTTCCTAATAAAAGTATTTATTGGCCTCTCATTAGGTACCAGACACTGATACATGATTTTCATTCATTATCTCATTTAATGGCCACAGCAACTCTATAAAATAGCATTACATCCATTCCTAATTTGCAAGAAGAAAATGGGAACAAAGAAAATTAAGTAACTTTCCCAAGACAAAAAGAGGGTTGAGCTTGGCTTCAGAACCCACTCCAAATTCTCCTCCACACCATTTTAGTTCAAACCACTGGGGAGGGAAATGGCCCCCGGCAATGACTTTTAGAAGGCAGAGGAAGCAAGTTAATACTTAGACTTACCTCTATGCCATATCCCGTTCTTAGCTGTAAAACTCAAATCTCATCACTTTACTTAGGGAAACCTATCAATGGCTTCAATATTCATCCCAGACTCGTTAGAAAGATAACTAAAGCACCTTAGCATTGGATTAAAGCTTTTCTCCTCAGCCCTCTGGAATCACTGGAATTTTTTCAAAAGTATTTTGCAAATGTTATTCAATTTCTAGCTGAAATGGCTTCTTTCTCACCCCAAGTCTGCTCCTAGGGAAGAAAGAATACAGCTCTCCTAACTGACTCTCTGGAGCCAGTTAAAACCTTATCTTCTCATAAAAATTCTCTCTGTTAGGTTCACACCTCCCAATAACCCAAACTAAGTTAGGCTCTTCATCTCTGCTTTCCCAAACATCCTGGGCCTACCTTTCATTATAGCCATGATTCAAAACTAATTAATAAACTTACTCTGGTTTCTCTGGGAATTCCTTCTCATTTCTCTGTTTTCCTCCAGTGTCCATTGGCAGTTAGGGGTAGCATCTGGGCTCAGAGATTCTTTCTTGGCTTATAAGGTTTGGTGCACATGAGTGTAAAACAGGATGTCTCTGGAGACAGAGAGCCAGGTTGGATGGTTAAAAGTTTCTCTATCTGAGTTTGAAGGAGGGGCTGGCATCTCCTAGGGAGACTGCATATGCCAATGAACTCTGGTTCCTACTGGCAGAGGCCACTGGTAAGAGGAGTCTGAACCTTAGAAACTGTCTCCCTTTCTGGAGGTAGAGATACTTACCTTGCAGTCCTACAACCTCTTTCGAAATGTGTATTCTAGCCTTATGGCTATGTAAAAATACACTGAATACACATCTCTTCATCTTAGCTCTGATATCTGGCTACTTTTTCTTTCTTGTGAGATCCTCAGTCCTCTTCCCTCCTCAAGGCGTCCCCACATATAGCCCTTCTAGTCCATATTTTCACCCAGCTTCACCCTAAAATCCTCCACTTAGGCCAGCCTTCTGGTGCAAAATTTCCCATGCCCAGAAACCTCTTGAATTGGTCATTATCATAGAAGAAATTAAGTCTCACTTTTTAATCCACTGTTTCTCTCTCTCTTTCTTCTCTCTCTCTCTTTCTCTCTTTCTTCTCTCTCTCTCTCTCTTTCTCTTTCCAGTGTTTCATTCTGTCATCCAGGCTTGAGTGCAGTGGTTCAATCACTGCTCACTGCAGCCTCAACTTCGTATGCTCAAGGTGACCCTCCTGCCTCAGTCTCCTGCATAGCTGGGACTACAGGCGTGCACCACCATGACCAGCTAATTAAAAAAAAGAAAAAAATGTGAGGTCAGGAGTTCAACACCAGCCTTGGCCAACTTGGTGAAACCCAGTCTCTACTAAAAATACAAAAAAAATAGCCAGGTATGGTGGCAGATGCCTGTATTCCCAGCTACTTAGGAGGCTGAGGCAGGAGAATCACTTGAACCTGAGAAGTGGAGGTTGGAGTGAGCTGACATCACACCACTGCACTCCAGCCCGGGCAACAAGGTGAGACTCTTTCTAAAAAAAAAAAAAAAGAAAGAAAAAGGAAAGAAAGAAAAGGAAAGGAAAAGGAAAAAGAAAAAAGGAAAGGAAAGAAAAGAAAAGAAAAGAAAGGAAAAGAAAAGAAAGGAAAAGAAAAGAGAAAAGAAAAAAAAAATATCTAGAGACAGGGTACCACTATGTTGCCCAGGCCAGTCTCAAATTCCTGGGCTTAAGCCATCCTCCTGCTTCAGCTTTGCAAAGTGCTGGGATTACAGGCTTGAACCACAATGCCTGGCCCTGTTTTCCTTATGTTTAGTTAATTAAAAAACAAACAACTTTTTATGACTCAATTTCTTTTGCTCACAACCCCTATATTCTGTTTTTGTTTTCTTCTCTTTACTATTTTTTTAATCTTTCAGATATTCTTCTTTTCAGGTCTTTCATCACTTACCTTTTATTAGTCAGTTTCCTTTTAATGGGTCACTACTAAATGCCCTAACTGGCAATTTAATTTGTTTTATAATAAAAAAATTGACGTTTGATACATATTCATTAAGAGAACAGACACTGTTACCATGAGGCCTTACATTTCCCTAAATCTAATCAAATCCTAAAATTATTAAGTGTCACGTGTTTTGTTGAAGATTGCTTTTAGATTTGATCTAAAATATTTCCTTATATAAAGGGTTTTTTGGGAAGAGAAAGCACCAGTGAGTAGGAGCCAAGATTCTGGTTTAACATTTCACGATTTGGGTCCCCAAATGAGTGAACAATTGGTTTATTACAAGATAAATAGAACAATCCCATACTAAGTATAGTTTTGTTTTGTTTTCTGGGCCTTTTTTACATTTCCCCAATTCACTGATAGAATGTTCTTCCTCCTGGTCACATTTCTTGTGTTGACATATGGTGGAATCCTCCATAAATATTAGTTATCAAATTAAAAGAATCACTTCTTTAACACTCTTGTTAGGTAGGAGAATGGTTGAATGTTGCATTTTTTTCTTATACAGAGGTGACGACAATAACCAGTCTTTAAGATTTTAAGAATAATGGAACGGATCCATTTATAGCTGCGTGCCTCATTCTCCTTTTAAACTGTAGTACAGGTACAAAGTTAAAAACTTTATAGTTTATAAGACACTCGACTAGCCTAGTATCACAGAGAAGTATAAATTCTGGGATTAGTTCCATATACTTGACCTCATTCGCTTTTTCCTTTAGTTTTCCTAACTGAGATATCATGGCAGAAGGAGAAAGAATTAGATCAATTTCAGGAGAACGGGATTATAGTTCTGATTCTACTTCTAACAAGGAGTGGAGTGGTGTTCAGGTCACTAAATCTTGTACAGTTATCCATCAGTATCTACGGGCATTTGGTTCCAGGACCCCCTGAGGATACCAAAATCCATGGATACTAAAATCCTTTATATAAAACAGCATGGTATTTGTATAAAACCTGTACACAGCCACCCATAAACTTTAGCTCATCTCTAGATTACTCATAATACGTAATACCACATTACTGCTACATAATAGTTCTTTTACTGTATTTTTACTTGTATTATTTTTTATTGATATATTGTTATTTTTAAAATATTGTTATGTTGTTGTTTTTAAAAACATTTTGAACCCACAGTTGCTAGATCTGCAGATGTGGAACCCATGCCAACTGTACTTGGTATTCTTATCTGTAAGATGGTTTCAACAAGATTGTTTCTTAAGATACCCAAATTCTTTGGTCATCAGAATTCTGTTAAGTATAACTAGTGATATGGTTTGGATCTGTGTCCCTATCAAATCTCATGTTGAATTGTAATCTCCAGTGTTGGAGGTGGGGCCTGGTGGGAGGTGATTGGATAGTGAGGGTGGAGTTCTCACAAATGGTTTAGCACCATCCCCTCAGTGCTCTTCTTGTGATAGTTAGGGAGTGAATACTCATGAGATCTGGTTGTTTTGAAAGTGTGTAGCACCTCCCCGCTCTCTCTCATCCTCCTACTCCAGCCATGTGAAGTGCCAGCTTCCCCGTTGCCTTCTGCCATGATTAGAAGTTTTCTGAGGCCCTGTCAGAAGCTGAGCAGATGCCGGTATTATGCTTCCTGTACAGCATGCAGAACAGTTAGTCAATTAAACCTCTTTTCTTTATAAATTACCCAGTCTCAGGTATTTCTTTATAGGAGTGCGAGAACGGACTAATAATACAACTAGTCAGTAGGCACTTTCGTTACAAATAGTCTTTTCATTTTCCATGATATCATGTTATGTCTGTAACATGTCAATTCTGTTTATTTGAGCCTAAACATGAGTGAAGGGAAGGAGAAAAGAAAGAAGGAGGGTTTATGAATAATCTAAAATATAAAGCATGAGAAAATTGACCTGATGGCAAGGTTTTGAATGCAATGTTATAATTTCATAATATAGGTTTTCAGAAGATAAATAAGTAAAATGTTTTCTTATATTGTCATACAGTCTTACGTCAAAAATGTGTCTGCTCTCAAAATCTTTCAGTGTCCATCTTAAAAGGATATTGGATGTAACCTCAATGTTATTTGAATTTTGTCTGCAAATAATAACTGAAGATTTTTACTGTCACGTTTAAGAAAAATTTGCTCATAGATTGATCTATCCTGATTTGAAGAAATGTATAAATTAAAATCCTGAGTGAATTATAATCGGATCTCAATGTCAGTTCCTTTACCTGTACTTCGTGTAAAATTAAGAAAGATGATAAAGAATCTCATTAGTTCTGCCTAAAACAAAAGCACCGTAGTAATATAGTATACCATTAGAAAATTCTTCCATCAAACATTGTTTAATTTTATGAGCCTAAAGGATTAGAAGGTACCATTAAAAAAATCCCTTGAATAACCTTACCGTATGCACCTAGGGACTCAAAGCCCAAAAGGGCTATATGATTCTATATGCCAATAACTTGCGCATAATTTGCAATCCGGAAATTCATAAGAATATCATAAAATATTGAATGAATCATGGCTTATGAGTGTGGAAAAGGGGATAGCATGGAGTAAGAAACAAGAAACGAGAGAAAGATCTTCACAATTAAAGTTGATTGTATCTACTTAGGTGATAATCTAGAACAAGGTCAATCAGAAATTTAAATCTGAGTGGCATGATAGAAATTTAAAAGTCTCCATAAAGGGGCCTCAAATATGTCTCATACATGACATATGACTAGAAAACCACAAATAAAAAATCATAAAATGTAGGTAGGTTTAAATTAATGTTAAGTTTATGTTAATTTAACTAACATTTATTCAGTAACTAGTTTGCTGGGCCCTCTTCTAAATGTTTTATATAAAATCAATTCATTTGTTAAGCTCTATGTAGTGTATCTCAATATTCTTATTTTACATGGGAGGAAACAGTCTCAAATGCTAAATAAATTTGCACAAGGTCACTGCAAAATGGTGATGCACAAGTCTGCTAGTTCCAGTTCCCAAATCCTTTTTATTATAAAGTGCTACACTGTATGAGGATGTGGAGTAGTAAAACTTCACGGAGTCTGATACAGAGTCAGCCACCAGCCAGCTGTGCTGTGTCATTACATCATCTAAACTTCTGAGCTTTCTCCTACTCATTTATAGAATGAAGAGTGGGGAATTAGGCAGCAATGCCAGCCACTGCTGACCTATTTATCTTGTAGTGAAGGCCTCACTACATAAAATAACAACAACAAAAAAAGATCAGAAAAGAAAGAAGTTTAAGGATTAAAATAAAAATGGCAATTTTTCCAGACTACTTACTTATCTTTCAAAAAGAATACAAGAGAACTTAAAGGATATATTTAACAACTGGGCTGACCTTTTTAATTAGTTTAATACATTATGTTAAAATTAATTTAAAAGGTCAACGTATTAAACTAATTAAAACATATTAAAACTAATTAAAAAGGTCAGCCCAGTTGTTAAATATATTTTAAAATTAATGGCATTCATACAGACCAGCAAAAAACCAATTAGAAAATGTGAAAGGTAAAAAAAATGTAACATTGGCAATTAGCAGTAAAAACTAGGAACAGACCTAACAAACTGCAAGAGCTTTATATAAAAACTACAAAATATTCTTGAGAGGTGTAAAAGACCTCAATAAACAGGGAGAGCTTCATTCACTCATAAAACAAATATTTCATACCTATTTTGTGCCAGTCATACTTGTAGGCTTCAATTCTTAAGTAGCAAGACAGAAGGAGAGAGACAGAAAATAAAAAATAAATATAATGTTAAGTGGTAGTGAGTAATAAAAGTGAAAATGAAAGAATATAAGGTAAGCTACTGTTTTATGGAAGGTGATATAAGCTTCTGGAAAGAGAAACATTTTAGCAGAGATGTAAAGAGAGGAAGCAAGCTGTGGGAATATCTGGGTGGATTCTCCCTCTACCCAGGCAGAGAGAGAACAATGAACAAGATAACATGCTCAGCATTGTTGAAGAGCAGCAGCGTGGTGCAGAATAAGGAATGTGGGTGGGAGATGAGGTCAGAGAAAGAGTGGGGAGCCAGATCATTTTACTAACCAACCAGATTTTACCATAAGAAATAATGTTAAAATGAATGAAATTATATCTTTGTTTGCTTGTTTATTTTCTTGAATCAATTCCCGGAAGGGAGCAGTCTGACTTTTAAGAAACAAACCAAAAAAAGCTTAATCCTGGATTGCTTACTGTAGGAATTGCCAACCTAATGTTCACTTTCCCCTTATTTTTCACCATTAGAACTTTGCTTTTTCCAGGGTGGGGTGGGGTTCTATAAGTGGCACAATTACTTTTTCCAGCTCTTTTGTTGCTAGGAATTAGCATGTGACACACCAGCCAATGAGATTCGAGCTCTTTATCTGCAGCTGACTTAGCACGTTTGTCTCTTGTTCTTCTCCCTATTTCCTGCCTGGAACGTAGTCTTGATGTCTAGTGGGGGTTGGACTGGGAGCACTGAGGGGATTGAATGGAATGGTGGAAATGCAACCATCTTGTAATCATGAGGAAAAGGGAACAGGAAAGGATGGCTGAGTAAACAGGGAAGGAGCCTGGGTTCCCACTGACATCATGAAGCCGTCCTGCTAATCCTAGACTCTTCCTTCCAGCTCATTGTTATCCTTGTTTTGTGGGTTTCTGTTGGTGGCCAAATACAATTCTTGAAATTATTTACGTAAGTAATCATCTTATGTTTATAGATTCCCTAAAAATCCAGTGTTTTCTTTATATATTTCCCTTCTGGAGTAGCAATAAGGAATATTCTGTGACTTGTATTATGGGATTATGAAGAAGAATGTCTTCTGTATATCTTGGAAGTCACATACCCTGGGAGCCTGAAACCTCCCTCATAACTCCCTAGTTGTGACTTCTGGTACTTTTTTCTTTGGTCCAGGGAAACGAACCCTCTAAAACCACATTAAGACTATACAATTCCAAAATAGTTACTTACTCAAGTTGATAAAGTCTGTTCAATTTTAAGGCAAATCTGATTTCAAATATATATAGAAAAATATACACATATATACATGCAATATATTATATATCTATCTTAATCATATTAGTTTTTCCTGTAGGTATTTGACTAGGCTTCCAAAAGAAATTTGTTGATTGATTGATAGTAGGTTACTATTAAAATGAGACAAAGATAATTCTCTTGAATAATAAATGAGATAGTTCTGAGGCTGTCTGAACAGTGTATGTGCAAGAGGAATGAGGAATGACCTAGAAAAATATTTTTACACATAGGCTGAGTTCCTAGAACTATAACCCATTTCTGGACTTTGGTTTGGTTGATACTGAGAGGTTGGCTTTGAACTGGGAATTGGGGAAATTCAAGCTTGAGAGCTAGAGAAGATAGTGGGTGACCTATTCAAGGGTCCTTATCAGGGGTCCAGACTGGGGTCTAGGGTAGTCTTCCTAACAGGCGCAGCACACGCGGCCAACTCACTAGGTGCAAGGAGCAGGGGAATAGTCACGTATGGTACTTTCTTTCTTTTCTCTTTTGAAAAAACAAAACCATAGCAAAATTACTGTTATCTGAAGTTAGTTCATTAGACTTTGGGGAGAATGGGGAAAACTACAAGAATAATGTAGGCTTTTTGTAATAATTCAAACAATGCTTAGGTGTTGTATTAAAAAATGTTAATATCTCCCTTTCCTGCCAAACCCACTCAATTTCATTAGACAATGTTCTCGGTCTAGTGTGATGCGTCACCTACCTTTTCCTATGCTATTTATAAACACATACAAAAATGTAGGATTTCCCCCTATTATTTTTCGCAAGGAAAAGAACATAACATATGCATTACTTTAAAATAATTCTTTATAGCAATTGCATAATAAGCTCTAGTATGAATGTACTACAGTTGATTCAAGCAGTCAGTCCCTTTTTACTACCTTGAAAGTATGTATGTGTGTGGAGAAATGCCTTTTTCCTTTTCTTATAGGATAGATTCATAGAAGTTGTCTGATTGGGTCAAAGAACTGTTAAGTTTAATAGACACTTTTCCACATATGATTTTTGATTTGAGTTAGATGTATGAAAATTAGCACAATGAAGTACAGCTTTTCCATTTCCCATTCAATAAGGTAAAGGAGTGCATGAAACATGAAAGTTCTCAAGCTCTTTATCTCAACTAAAGGCCTTATCAAAAAAATTGATGTGTGTGTGTGTGTGTGTGTGTGTGTGTATCTTTCATGGGTGTCTCTGTGTGTTAAGACAAATTTGGCTTCATAGAGCTTGACCTGGGAAGTTTTGGAACTCTTGTAGTTATGATATCAGTCAGGGTTAAATCAGAGAAGCAGAAACACTATGATATAGATAGATAGTAGATAGATACAGACATACATAGCTCTGTCGTCTACAATTATGGATATAGATATACATTTATACTTTTATAGTGACCTGACCATACATAATTGTAGGAGCTGGCTATGCAGTCTCTGTAAGATTTGTCTTTTTATTTGAGGCTAGAGCCTGAAATCCACACAGCAGGCAGTAAGGAAGGGAAGGTGGATGTAAAATGGGGGTGAGCAAGAACAAGATGGAAGTACAAGCATGGGCTGGAGTATGTGAAAACACACTGGAGCCCATGTCATTTCTCGTTGTCTCTGATCTTTATGGTGTGAGTGTCCTACATGTGCTGGGGAGCATTTGTCATGGAGTCAAACAGAGACACTTAGCCCAGGAATTAGAGAAGCTGATCCCTGAGGGAAGATATGGGGAAGGAGGAGTAATTGCAATCTCCTCAGGTGTGTGAGCTACAAAATGGCTGCTAATTCACTTTTCATCTCCAAATCTCATTAAATCTCTCATGTGGTGTGCCCTAACAGGAAATGTACAGAAATATAAATTCTGGGAAATGTAGTTCATTATAGCCAGGCTAACACACTTTACAAAGCCACTACAATTATGATGGAAAAAACCACAGTAGCAACCACCAACCTACCCTCAGTATTTCTGCGATATTATTTGGTTACCTAGCCAGCCCCCAAGAAATTATGTAGCGAAAAACAACATTCCCAGGCCAGGCACAGTGGCTCACACCTGTAATCCCTGCACTTTGGAAGGGCAAGGTGGGCTAATCACCTGAGGTCAGGAGTTCAAGACCAGCTTGGCCAACATGGTAAAACTCCGTCTCTACTAAAAATACAAAAATTAGCAAAGTGTGGTGGCAGGTGCCTGTAGTCCCAGGTACTCAGGAGGCTGAGACATGAGAATTGCTTCAACCCAGGAGGCAGAGGTTGCAGTGAGCCAAGATCCTGCCACTGCACTCCAGCCTGGGAGACAGAGTGAGACTCTATCTCAAAAAAGAAAAAAGAAAAAACAGAAAGGCTGGGCGTGGTGGCTCACACCTGTAATCCCAGCACTCTGGGAGGCTGAGGCAGGCAGAGCATGAGGTCAGGAGATCGAGACCATCCTGGCTACAGTGAAACCCCGTCTCTACTAAAAATACAAAAAATTAGCCAGGCACGGTGGTGAGCGCCTGTAGTCCCAGCCACTCAGGAGGCTGAGGCAGGAGAATGGCGTGAACCCAGGGGACAGAACCAAGTGGCTTGCGGTGAGCCAAGGTCACACCACTGCACTCCAGGCTGGGCAACAAAGCGAGACACCATCTCAAAGAAAAAGAAAAAAGAAAAACAACATTCCCAGAAAGATAAGATTGTTGGTATGACACAAAATTACGTGCTTGGGTACACACAGATATTCACACAGACAGAAACACATTCACTGATAATGGGTACTACAAAGTTTCCTATTTTTAACTTCTAATTCACCTGAGTTTCTACCTTAACCCTACACCCCAATTTTTATTATTCCATGCACCAACAAAACCTAAAAAATATAACTTCTATATAATTTGAAAGTTAAAATAAGGTCATCTTTTATTTTTAAAATATGGTAGAATATTTCTCAAGACAATTTTTGGCTCTTGTCGAAAGTTCTCAAAGTAACTTCATGCTATTTGTGTTTTGTTGTGGTATGTTAACACCCTGTTAAACAAACTATACATCTCCTATCCATTAGCACCTTGGATAGAAGACAATCACTCTTCTGTTCAACAATGTCTTGTTGACAGCAATGTTGTCTCATGTGAGTGAGTCTTGATTCAAAGGATATTTCTGTCTTTTATGACTAATATTATATTTTGCTAAAGGCATCCTTGTTCTGGGGTCACTATCATAGGAAATGGCACAAGTAGTTTTGAAGATGCAGGAAGCTAAAATCTTAGAAAACGCTGAGGTGTTCCATTTGGGTGTTAGTAGAAGTATTATTGAATTCATACCAAGTGTGGTTGTCTCATGAATCTCTAAGACCTTTTCTTTTTGTATTAAATGTAATGGTCTTTCTGGCTTCCTGTCTTCTCATCCTTCATTGTCCATACCACACATTTCAGCTGAGGTCACTTACAAACATACACAAGCTGTTTTCCACCTCAAGTTCTGAGGCTGATGTTTTTCTTAGTCTCACTAGACTAGCTCAGGTGAAGGGCTTTCCAGTCAACCTTACCCAGTCCTGTTCTGACCCCAGGCTCTGGTTTATTGCTGTTGTTGTTGTCATTACATAATATATTGCTACTATTAAAAATCTAAAGATGGCTGGGCACGGTGGCTCATGACTGTAATCCCAGCACTTTGGGAGGCCAAGGTGGGTGGATCACCTGAGATCAGGAGCTTGAGACCAGCCTGGCCAACATGGTGAAACCCCATCTCTACTACAAAAATGAGCTGGGTGTGGTGGCACGCATCTGTAGTCTCAGCTACTTGGGAGGTTGAGGCAGGAGAATCGCTTAAACCTGGGAGGCAGAGGTTGCAGTGAGCTGAGATTACGCCACTGCACTCCAGCCTGGGTGACAGAGTGAGACTCCATTAAAAAAAAAAAAAAAATCTTAAAACAAGAATAACAGCTTATTTCTGCAGAGTCTAAGTGTTCATTGGGAAGGATTTGGTAAATATCTTAGAAACCAACCATATGAGGAAAAGGTAGTGATAGAACAAGGATTCTTACCAAGATAGCTGCTAACAGAAAAGGTCCCAAAATGTAATATCTGAATCATTCAGGACACTTTTTAAATATTCAAATCTCCAAGCCCCATTCCAAAAATTCAAACAGCAGGTCTGGGATAAGGCTTAAGAAACTGTTAGAAAAATTTCTCAGATGATCTGAATGCATAGTTGGGTGTACAAAGCACTGACATGTTCTGCTGACAAAGTTGCATTTTTATAGCCCATGTTTTATTTAGACTGCATTTCCAAAAAGAGATTTGTCACATGCTGAACAAGCACACTATTGCTTTCTCCTATGGAGGTGACTATTATGATTTGGACAATTGCTCACAGAAAAACTAAGATTGAAAGCTCAGAAGGTAGACTAGTACATAGTCATGATCTTTAGCTCATGCTAGAGGAAGCATTCCTGCATGAAATATGTTGCCATTCAATCAGTAATGTATTTTTTCCCAACTTAAGAAATATGTACCACTTTCTCCTAACTACTCAACATCCCTGTTTTCTAATGTCCTTATATTGACAAAATCTATAAGAATCTTCCAGAAGCCACTGACTTCAAAAGTGGACTCGATGGAACAAGATCAATTTTCTGATTCTTCAACACCTATTTCTGTCCCTTTACTACCAATATTGCCTATTATTCCACTTTATCTCACACATTCCTGGGTGAAATTTGTCAACATTCAACCAAGACTATATTGTAACAAGAAAGGAGCTAACTTGGCCGGGCATGGTGGCTCATGCCTGTAATCCCAGCACTTCGGGAGGCTGAGGCGGGCGGATCACGAGGTCAGGAGATCGAGACCATCCTGGCTAACACAGTGAAACCCCGTCTCTACTAAAAACACAAAAAATTAGCTGGGCGAGGTGGCCGGTGCCCGTAGTCCCAGCTACTTGGGAGATTGAGGCAGGAGAATGGCATGAACCCCGGGGGGCAGAGCTTGCAGTGAGCCGAGATCGCGCCACTGCACTCCAGCCTGGACGACAGCGAGACTCTGTCTCAAAAAAAAAAGAAAGGAGCTAACTCTTCCGTTCATAATTGGATAGGAAGGAATGACCTCTGCTACCAGATAGGTAACTCTCCTAGTAATGTGGACTTTTCCATTCTGATGTGGTTAATGAGATCACAAGCCTTAGTTCTTAGGGGTATCAGGATGGATATCCTCTTAGGGAATGGACATTCACATCTGTCAGTCAGGCTGAGAAGAAGTGCATCTTGGGACAGGAAATGAGAAAATGGAAGTTTGATGTTACTCCGAAGGAACACATAGGATGAGAAGTTCTTCCTCTGGGTTTTCTCTGACCTGAATAGGAGACATTCAGAGGAATTCCCAGATGGTGAGGGAAAGAGGACCTCACTAAGAACTAGGCAGGGAGCAAAGTTTGTAATTGACAGGAAAGAGCCTATGGCACAGCGTAGAGGTACCACAAAGGGCTTTCCTTACTTAAAATCAGCCAGAGTCTGTGGTGTAGGATCGATCCTATAGGTAGAGAGCCAAGTGGTATCTCTGTGTTACAAATTCGCTTTCATTAACTTGGAACCTTTACTAAAGTCTTGTTAAACTTTCTAGACCGATCTTAGATATTATAGGAATGGAAAGGAATGATACATTTCCTCACTCACTATAAGGGTCACAGACAACACTCCTACAATAAAAGACAGGTTAACAAGAAAAAAGCATAACAAACTTATTTAATCAAAGTTTTATGTGACACAGGAGCCTTCAAAAATGGAGACCCAAAGACCCAGGGAAAACTATCTTTTTTTATGCTTAGGTTTGATGAAGAATGTACAACCATAGAAATGTGATTGGACAAAAGAGTATAATCTAACGGTCATAGACAAAGGGGAGAATCCAGCAAGGCCTATCTGTTCAGAGTCCTCTTGGCCTCTCTGTGTTGCATTACTTCTGCCTACGTATGGGCCAGGATTCTTCAGAAATGAGAGTTTTCAAGGGGGAGAGCAGCATTTCTCAATTTTATGGCTTGCTTTGGGGGAAAGCAGTTCTAGTTTCATTGATTTGCCTAAAAGAAGAATAATTCTGGTTTCTATGACTCACTTTACAGAAGAAAGGGGGTGGAAGACAGGAAGACAGGAGAAGATTGGGAAGGTCTTGCATCTGAGGCCCTTCCAGTTTTCAGTTCAAAATATTCCACATGCCAAGGTGCCATACTTTGAGATGTTGTGTTCTGAACCCCAATAATATGCAGGGAAGACAAAACTTGCATTTCCCAGGACTTTCTGGGTTGCAAGTGACAGAAAATATCTTGTATTCATCTAAAGTAATAAAGGCCATTTATTGGCTTACAAAACTACAAAGTTGAGGAGTCAGCTTGCTTAATTCCTTGCTAGATCTGGAAATGCAGATAGGTTGCTGGAGACTTCTTTCTATCCACCCCTTGGCTCTGCTTCTCTTTCCCATAATGGCTGTGTTGTTTTTTTCCTGCTGTAGCCTTTCCTAGGGTGGCAGAGGACACTTACTGGCCACCTTGAGCCCCAGTCTCTCACCAGTCCTTGTTCCACCTGACTTCTTGACAACCAAGCTTTCGAGTCCCAGTTATGGAAAAAAAAAATCCTTCCATATTCTAAGTTCTTTATGTTTCTGATGGGAAGAATAAAAAAAGGAAAATAGAACTTCTGAATGTAAGAAGAAAGAATATCATGAATATGGCACACTGCTTTCCTTACGCATTAGAAAAAAGAGTCAATCTATCTCTTTCCAGATCTAGGTAAGAAGACAGCAAATGTTTCCAAATACATTATCACTGAAAATTGCAACATCAACCTTTGAAAATAAAATTTTAAATCAGTTTTATTGATTTTTAGTAATCATAGCAACAAAGGGAATATAGTCAGGACCTAAGATAAAAATGCAAAACTGCCAATTTCTTAAGGAAAAAAATAGTGAAATGGAAATGAGATACATTTAGGCCATGAAAAGAGGTAAATCTGTTTTACATCCACAATGTGCCATTTCTGTTTTCCCCTCAGAAGTCAGTCTTTTTCAGCTGCTGATACCCTTTTCCTTCTGTAAACTGTGATAATAAATAGGAATGGGAAATCACTATGGAAATAGGATTATTACTGCTGTTGAGGGACCTCCTTTCCTCCAGGCATCATAATTCCACGTGGAGGAATTTAGGATTAGCACTGCTCACCTCTCGCTGTCCTTCCCTCACTTCTACTCAAGGGAGGGAGAAAGGCAGGGCACAGGGGTCTCAGCATTTCTGAGCTGTCTCATCAGACCACCCGGTTTGTGCTCTGCCAGGTTCTCTGGAGCCCACCACCCCAGAGGAGAGCTGCAGGGGCCCAGCTGCCAGAAATTGCTGTGTGTACATTTAAGGGTATAAAATTACTAACCCCTTTGGCTGCACATCTAAAGTGACATTGTGCAGTTTATCAGTAGCAAAAGTGATACTTTGGCTTCCATCTGTCTGACTCTCGGTTCTTCTTCCCAACTGTTTCAGAACTCAAGTAGTCAGGAAAAGGGCGCTAGGTATTGACCCAACATTACTATTATTATAACAAACCACAGCAAAACTCATAAAATAAAGGACCATGTCTTCTAAAGTTGTTTTTCACAGTAGCAAGAGAATGACTACATACAAATAGCTTTAAAAGGTGTGGTTTCCAATATGGAACTGGAACACATGCCAAATCGTTTTCCTGCCTGTGGAGCCAAAAAAAAGAGAGTAATTTGGGCTAAAATGCGAGGTACACCTCCAGCCCTGTGTGGAATCATGGAGCAGCCTGGAGATTACCAACAACTTTGCTGCTAGCTTTCTGCTTTGCTAATGCATGTGTCTTCATTTTTCTGAATAATTAGACCAATCTAAAAAAATTCCATAAACATTTTTTTCTCTTGCTTTATTCTAAATAACTGCTTCAATATATAAATGACCATTTTGCCTTTATAAGGAGAAATGAAGATGGTATTTCATTATAGAAGTTGCACCATTACCTCAACGCTTGCCTCTCCTGCCTCCCCTTCTACCTCCTCCACCTCTGCCACCCCTGAGACACCAAGACCAACCCCTCCTCTTCCTCCTCCTCCTTAGCCTCCCCAACACAAAGATAAGGATGAAGACCTTCATGATGATCCACTTCTACTTAATGAATAGTAATTATATTTGATCTTCCTTATGATTTTCTTTTTTCTAGCTTAATTTATTGTAAGAATACAGTATATAATACATACAGTATATAACACATAAAATATGTGTTAATCAACTCTTTATAAGGAAGGCTTATGGTCAAGAAAAGGCTATTAGTAGTTAAATCTGGCAGGACTAACAGGTTATACTGGGATTTTTGACTGTGCTAGGCATCAGTCCCCCAGCCCCCAAGTTGCTCAACAGTCAACTATGTTTGCTTGGTTGTATTTTTTGGCGCCCCTTTTCCTTAGTGCTTTTAAACACTAGGCACGGTATAAGCATGGATATAGATTAGACAGACACAATTCATGCTGATAGTATTTAAAGGCATTACCATCTAATTCTATGTCTCAAATTATGCTCCAAAACCCAGTACTATGGACTTTCTTTTGTGGCTTTAATACTTTAAATTGATTTTAGAAAGGAACTTGACCAAAGAGCCATTATTACTCAAGAACAACGGTTCTTACACATAATGTGAATCATTTAAAACATTCTAGATTTCTGAGACCCAGGTTCTGGGGTAGGACCTATGCAATGTGCTGTGATTACAGAGGATGCTGCTGTCAGCTAGACTTGTCCCTGCAGACAGCACAAACCTCCAAATATTTCAAATAGAAATTCCTGGCCAGAAGGTAAAAATGGTATGCAAATACAACCCTTACTCTCTGAAACTGGGTCGTTTACCTCCAGTTCTCCTGTCTTAGGAGCACCTCCGCCTTCCTCCCACTTCTTGTGATTAATACCACAAACACATCACACATACATACACCCCTCTCCCTGGAAACACAATGTTACCATTTTCTTCTCTCTCAGGCTAGTCGGTGATAAGAACTATATTTAAAGGCCAAAATAGAACAAAACTAACCTCCCTCATTGCAAACGCACAAGATGCCATTTAGAAAAACATTGATGCAATCACCCTGGCCCTGTTAAATAAGGGGTCCCTAATGTGGCCCGCGATCAAACTCACTTCCTCGTTAAGAGCACAAGCCTAAGGTAAGACAGAGCCTCCTTTGTTTAAAAAGAGGCTGTGTGAACTCTGCCACGGGTCCCCAGACACCCCTAAGTCCTCTGTTCTGAACTTGCAATTAATTCGTAAGAAACCAGGTACCACAGCAGCAGCAGTTTGACAGTAGATTCATTCAGCACCAGCCAGATGTGAAAGGCTTTGAAAGGCACCAAAAGGCACTCCTGTTGCCCAGGGAGGCAGGAAACGGTAACCTCTGGTTTGCAGCCTTACCATCATCTGATAATGCCATTTCTAATATATTTCAATTCACTTTAATAATAGCAGCTGTTTTTTGCAAAACCAAAGGTTATTGATTAACACAGAGCAAGTAGGAGGTCGCCATTTGATTTGTTATATTTTTCAGCCTAAAATGACTTGAAAACAGCTCAATAGGAATGCTCACATCAATGATATTTTACTACTTTCTATGCTGTTTTTGAAGTGTGAATAGAGTTTCACAAATTAAAGGAAAAAAAGTTTTCTTTAAAAAAAAATGTAGGTTATTTTCAGAGAATTTGCTCTATGGAGAGGCATGATAAAAAATCTTCCTCTGGGAAGACTGTATTAGAGTGTCACTAAATTCAGTTCTATTCAACCTTTATCAGCAATTTGGAAGATGTAGAGGATGACTTTTTACTGTTTGAAATTACACAGAGCTTAGAGGGATATTTAATGCAATAAGCTACTTCAAGATGAAAAATTATCTTGACATTCGGATCAATAATACAAAATTTGTCAGCAATAAATATGAAAATTTACATTTAGGATTTAATAATCAATTATGCAAGAACGGAATACAAGAGGCTGGGTTCCTTTGAATTCATATGAGAAAAGTGCCTCAGAGTTTACTTTATCATAAGTGCACTAGGAATTGGCCATATGGTTTGGCTATTTAAAAATCTAACATAATTTTGGACTATATTAATAAAATGTAATTTGTACATTTAATCATTTTGTATTTGCCCTAGTTGGACCATATCTGCAATATTACAGTAAACTCTGTACATTGCATTTTAAGAGTGACTGGGCTTGTCCAGATGGTTCAAATATCAAGGAATTTTAAAATTCCATCAGAGAGTGTTAAACAAACTGAATACATTTCTCTAATACTGCCTCCCAACCAGCATGGAAAAATACTGTTCAGCATCTATGCCTGATGGTCACTTATCTTGCTTAGAATATGTTTAGTTATACAGAGATCATTATTCTGCATTGTCAGGAAGGTCTCACTTTAAAGTCCTTTCGAACTCTTCCTCATGTTATTGCCACTCTTTAATCCTAGATTATTAGTAACCTATTTTTCCTTGCACTTTCTCTTGACAAACCATTATAGACTTGAAAGCCTACTATGGCTTCTTCAGAGGATGTAAAGAGTTTCTTTCTTTCTTTCAGAAAAATCAACTTGCAAAAAAAAGAAATGTATTAGTCTATTTTCATGCTGCTGATAAAGACATACCTGAGACTGGGTAATTTATAAAGGGAGGAGGTTTAATTGACTCACAGTTCCACATGTCTGGGGAAGCTTCACAATCATGGCAGAAGACGACGGAAGAGCAAAGGGACGTCTTACATGGTGGCCAGCAAAGAGAGAATGAGAACCAAGTGAAAGGAGTTTCCCCTTATAAAAACATCAACTCTCGTGAGACTTATTCACTACTATAAGAACAATATGGGGGAATCCACTCCCATGATTCAATGATCTCCCACCGTGTTCCTCCCACAACACATGGGAATTACGGGAGCTACAATTAAAGATGAGATTTGGGTGGGGACACAGCTGTACCATACAAAGAAAAGCTTATATATGATAAGCAAAGCTTAGCAATACAATAATAAACACAGATGTCCATCAAGTATTTAAGACCCCATGGTAAATAAAGATTATAATTTCAGAAGGCTATTATTTAATTACTGATAAATATTCAAATTTTTAAAATTTGATCAATTTTAAAATTATTCACCAATTTTTATGTTTTGTCATTTGAGAGCCTTGGCTGATCTTTAAACATGCTTAGTAAATTTACCTGAAGGACTCACTTCGAATTGGTACAGGATTCTCCTCAGCATTCGTTTCCTATCTATTCAATTTCATGACTAAAGCAAGCTGTAGCTGGTGGCTTGGGAATGAGTTTATTTTTGCCTTTAGGGAAATTTAACAAATAAGTGACATTCTGACTGGTGAAAGTAATAATTTACTACTTAAATTAAATTATTTAATTAAATAATTAAAGGTCCTAATTACTATTTACTTCACTAAAGACTTACCACACACAGGTAAAGAGAAACCATCCCATAGAAGTTCAAGCTTCCCCTCTAAAGTGTAAGTCTGCTGAAATGAATTGACAATACATGTTAACAGAAGAAAAGACATAACAAAGTTATTCGATCATAGTTTTATATGACATGAGAGCTTTTGCATTGATGACCCAAAGGCTCAGGGTGAACTATCCATTTTTACTCTTAGGTTCTATTAATCATGGATAGCCATGCAGGCATATGGTTAGGCAAAAGGCTATGATCTAATAGTAACAGACCAAGGGGGAAACGCAGCAAGGCAGGTTAGAGCAATAGTTTTAGAGTCACAATTTTAGGTCTTATGGCTGGCTTTGGGGAAAAGGGATCCTGGTTTCTACGACCTCCTTAAGGAAGACAGATTCTAGTTTCTATGGCGTGCCTCAGGGGGAAATGAAGGATGAGAGAAAGGAGGGCAGGAGAAGGCCAGAGAAAAACTTTGCTACTTCTGAAGTGTTCACTTTGGGGTATCATTGTCCAAGCCCAACACTATCAAAGATCATGGGTTTTCACGTCACGTCATGTTCGTAATTAATGATTTAAGGCCTATTGAGAGAAAGAGGGGGAAGGAACATTCAAGAAGCGGGAGCTAAATAATTCCAAATTAGAGCCAGCTCACTAATACCCCTAAGTATCAATATACCAAGCACGTTGAGAGAATCTCACACCTCAGCCTTCATGTGTTAAATGTTCCACCTGCCTCTGACACAGGCGATGATCTCAGAGGCAGTCCCATGTCCTTGGACTTACCTCCCAAAAGGAAATTTGTTATCCAGTACTCCCCTACATTCTTCAGACAGCTCTGGTTTTTCCAAGTAGGACTTTCTTCAGTTTATCTCTAGCAATAGCAGAAAATATTTCTTTGGCTTCCAAATTCAAGGAGACTTGTGCATAGAAATTCTATTTTTTTTTTTCATTTTTGGTAAGTCTTAGTGTCGGGGGCAAATGTTAGGGTTCCCTGAGGTCATTTGGGAATTGAGGATGTCCCCATGTGAGATATTGCTGTACATGAAAAGGGCTCTAGGTGACAGAGAGACAAGAAAGGAAAAGAGAAAAGGAGCCATGTGGAGACTGGAAGTCTTGGGTGGGAGTGCTGAAGGCACTGGGTGGGGAGGCTGAGTTTATTACCCTGTTAACAGGTTCCTTTGTAAATTCATCATTTGAGGGGAGTCCTGACGCAAGGCACGGGAACTGAGAAAAGAGAAAACAGGAAATACACACCAACAATAAAAAGCAGGCTTTCAAATGAAGAACAGAACATCCAAAATTTCAGCAATGAGAGATGTAAAATTCATGGAAACACTGACTCACGAGGTCAGTTAGCCATAGTTTAATGTCTTTAGTTCACTCTTTCTTTCCCTTCCTCAAAGGGAAGAATAAGGAGAAAATAAAAATTTTATCCATAGTATATAATATCAAATGAAGTATATTTCAAAGCATTGCACAGAATTAACATCCTTGCTACTTTAATGCTGTAGTTAATTGTCTGGCCTATATGAAAAACTGAAAAATGAGAGAACAGTGAAATGAAGCAGATGCCAAAGGATTCTGGAATGAGAACAAAACACATCAATAATCCATGGGCAGATTTTCAGAAGTTTACAGATGATAATCCTGAAATATTGATTCAGCATTTGTTTTGTTTAGGACTTAGTACTTAGAAAAAAAAATCTTAAAATATATATGCCTAGTCAAAGATTCAAAGAGCAAAATGAAGCTATTTATCTCCAATCAATGTATAAGCATGTAAAATTTTTTTGTGGGTGACTAGATAAAGACAGAGAAATCTAGAAATGCCACAACCTTTTAAGGTTTTGAATTGCGTTTCAGAGAATCTGATGGTACACAATATTCAGAAATTAAAGAGATGGTTCCCTTCTACTTTCTTTTCAATCGCTGCCTCAAGAACAGGGGACCTTTGTTACACTCCATGGTATACTTCGCATATGTATGGGAAATATCCTGTGTGGCTTAGGCTGAAATAAATAACCTCCTGTGGTCACAAGCCACTCTACAAAATGGCACTAAGAAAACTGAGCTTAAAGGCAGAGACCTTTAAGCATGGCCTTTGGAATCAATTGGTAATTAACATTGTTATAACACAGTTTAATTTTTCTATAAAAATTAAATAACACTTACTGAACAAGCTTAATTTCAGGACTTTTCTCCCCATTTATCTCACAAGTTTTTTTTTTTTTAAAAAAAGGCAACAGAAAAGGTCTCCCCATATTAGAAGTCCTAGAGTGACAGAGGAAATGAGTCATCAAGATAATTTATGATCTTTCCCATAGCTTGCAATGCACGAGCATAATAATCCTTTGTTATTTAGCCGACTCAGAGACCAAACTCCAAGACCTTGATGGAACACAATTAAAGTAGGATTTCTGTAGACTCAAGTCTCTGCTTCACATCCAAAAATGGTTTTACCTTATTGCAATATACTCAATTAATTTTTTTTTTTTTGAGACAAAGTCTCGCTCTGTCACCCAGGCTGAAGTTCAGTGGCGCGATCTCGACTCACTGCAACCTTCACCTCCGAGGTTCAAGAGATTCTCGTGCCTCAGCTTCCTGAGTATCTGGAATTCCAGATGTGCACCATCACGCCTGGCTAATTTTTGTATTTTTAGTAGAGACGGGGTTTTGACACATTAGCCAGGCTGGTCTCGAACTCCTGGCCTCAAGTGATCCACCTGCCTTGGCCTCCCAAAGTGCTGGGATTACAGGTGTGAGCCATGGTGCCAAGCCTCAACTAATATTATTTACTATTTTTCACTTTTCTACTGTAGTCACAAGCTAGTCTCGGTAAGAAATTATTTTTAAAATGAATTTTTAAAAAGTTTCTGGGTTTTAAGAACTTATAATTCACAGGAGAAAAAGAGAAGCCCCAAACAGCTGGCATACTCAGTAAAGTATATGCTGAAAGTCACAGGAGAGCTTCAAAGTATTAGAAAAGAGAGAATTTGCATTCCAACAGATTTTTGTTTTATTTAAGAATTGAAGCTTCTGGATCAATGGGGAAAAACTAATCAGGCATGATGTTTAAAACTCTGGTTATTTTTGAGAGTCTTTTGATAGGGAGTCAAAATGATGTTCTTCAACTCATTTCCAAAGAAAAAAGTCTTCAACAATCTTAATGATCTAAAAGGTGTGTAGAGACTTATATTGTTAAAGATAGTCTTACGTTTTCCATAGTTTTGTAAAATTGTACTTTCTAAATGCAATTGTATTTTCTAAATATACTTTCTAGGTATAGTATATATTACCTTAAATATTCTCCCGCTTGTCATTTAGCTTGACTGGGTGTCATTTAGCTTGACTGGGTCATTTAGTTTGACTGGGTGTTGAAGGGTGTCCTCCAGGCTCAGGGCAAGGATAGCCTTTCACATCCTGTCTCCTCTCAAGCACTGTGTCTTAAGGCACCTATCCTCAATACCTTGGAAAATTGGGCAAGGCCTGGCCTTCTGTCTGCCACATTATTTATCATGTAGACGTGATCTATTGACAATTCTAGACACCACGCACGGGAATAGGGGTTTCTAAGTTAACCCATCAACTACTCTCCTGAGCAGCAAGAAACTCCATTCTATTTGGTAATATTTGCTGAGTCAAATTCTGGTTTGGTAAAAATATGTTAAGAGTGGATCCAATTCAATCCTGAAACACATCTGTGCACTCCATGAGGACCACACTGGATATTGTTTAGGCCAGTGCTTTTAGTCCTGGCTATGCTAGCCCACTTACCTGCCTTCCAGGAGACTGCTAAACCACGTCTGCACATGAGCACAGGTGTGTGCTCATCACACACAGTTCTTGTATTACATGAGGTTAGCTCCCAATTGCTCATTAGAATGTTAAATGCATTTTCCTAAAGGTTAAGCACTTACCAAATTATGCAAAACATAAAGATTAAGAATATTTTTTTTCCCATTCCTAGACCATGGGCCTGTAGGAGTGAAAAAGTAATAATACCTTTTCTTCATATATTATGAGAGTCATGGCCAACACTCCTTTAACAAAAGACAGGTTAGCAAGAGAAAAGCATAACAAAATTATTTAACAGCTTTCTAAGACATGGGAGCCTTTAGAAACAGAGACCCAAAGACCCAGGAAAAACTGTGTTTTATGGAAAGTTTGATGAGGAATGGACAGCCATGTGGAAATGTGATTAACAAAAACAGTGTGATCTAATGGCAATAAACTGAGGGTGGGGTGATGGGGAGCAGTGTGGGAAAGGGAGTGGTATCCCAGCAAGGCCTGTCTGTTCAGGATCTTCTTGGCTTCTCTGTCTAGCATTCCTTCCCACCACATATGGGGCAGAAGTCCTCTGGAATGAGGGTCTTATGACCTATTTTGAGGCAAGATAGGTCAGATAATTCTTTTACAACCATGCTTCACACAGAAAGGCGGAGGAATGGCAGAGTGACCTTGCTTCTGAGACCCACCCAATCTCCTTCAGTTCAAAGCACTTTGGGATAGTGTTTTCTGAGCCCGACAGGCTCTAGTTTTTGGTTTGAAATATGTGATCACCAAGTATATACAACAATGCTCCTGACCCACATTAGTAAGGCATATACTTTTTTGCAGTTTCCTAGTGATAATCAATCCCACTTAATTATATGAGAATAATAAATGTATTTGTAAGATGCTTGGCTAGATCTTGAAATATTGTTTACTGCAATGAATTTGAACCAAGTTACAGCCACTACGTGAAATAATTGGGGACAAAGGGAGTATTTTTTTGAAAATGATGCACTACACAACTAGTAAGAGGCACATAAGTCCCGTACAGGACCAACAACTCAAAAGAAACCAGTGCAATCACAAAATTCTACTCTATTTTCCCATTGCTCAGATGCTTATAATCCCTTTTCCAGGAAGGCTTTTCCAAAATCTGATTCTCTTAAGGCATACAATTTGTGCACCCATGCACTGCTTCCAAGTTGGGCACTTCTACTTAGAAAGATTTCTACAATATGTGGGATTGACTCTTATGTTTATTTAGGTTAAAAAATTGCTAATTAGCCAGGGTGTTTAATAATAATAAAACACCTAGAGCTGATGATTCAAGTACTAAACCTAACATTATAGTATGTTAATTTAACAAATAATAAATAATAATTTTTTCACTTAAAGGATGAGGTGGAGTGGAAGAAGCAGATTTTTTTAATAGTCTACTATGAGTTATGTATTTTACAAACAGTATCTTCCTTCCACTACATAACAAGTTCTGTTCTTATCCCTTTCTTACTTAGGAAGAGGACATAGAGACTCAAAGAAAATAATAACTAGCCTGATGTCACACAGCTAGTAGTCAGCAGAGCTGAAATTTGGTATTTGCTTGGCTGCAAAATCCAGGCTCTTTTCAAAACTCCAAGCTGTTTCTTTCTTACCCAAGTTGGGTTGATATTGCCCAAATGAAGAATAGTAAGCCAAAAACCTAAAACCAAGCAAAGGCAGGGGGGAATGTCCCTGTGTGTTCCACGTTTACTTTATTCTTTCCTGGCAGCTCAAATAACCACAGAATCCCTGGTGATCTTAAGCATTTGACGATGACTGTGAGAAGCACTTGCATTGAAGAACTAACTAATCCACTAAATCACTCCAACATGTAGTACATTGCAGCCTTCGTTTCACAGTATGCCTGGGAAAATGAGATATAAAAGAGAGAAAGTACTTCAGGTCCTTTTATTGGAGTGGAAACATAAAAGAGGAGGTTAAGCAATAACACATATGAACAGTCATTTGCAATTACTTCTAACGCAATGTGGATCCATGGGTCATATGATCAACTAGCAGTTCGGGCACTTCAAGGCATAATAATTTCCTCTCTTTTCGTAGATCAGAGTCATAGAATAACTCTCCCAAGTCGTAGGTTTCTACATGTCTCTACAATTACCCTTTTGGCGCTACCCAGTCTGCTTTTTAGCCTTTTAAGTGATCTTCTAACACTTTTCTCCAAAACCTTATGCCTGTGGTTTGCCAAATCTCCCACAGGTCTTTTTCTTAGGAATCACTTTCCTTTTCCTTATTTTTGCATTGCTCCCCCTTATTAATGACAGGACTAAATTTACCAGTTGGGAATCTTCTTAAGGACAACATGTAAATCATGTATTTAGGATTAAAGTGAATTTCCAAAATGGTTTTGTATACAGATGAGCCCAAAAAGTCCAGTTAATAAATAATCTTTCTGAGTTGTGGAACTGAGATACCATTGAGCCTATCTCTAAACATAACTTATAGCAATTTATAGCACTGTTTTTTATCAGAAAAAGAATGTGTTCCCAGTTCTATATCCATTTATTTACTCAACACATATTAATGAATGCCTACCTGGGGCCAGATTATATGGATAAAATGATAAGTAAAAACCATGAGTTTCTGGAGCATTCAGTATAGTGGTTGAAATAGTCAATTAAACACATTAATATACACCCCAAAACATATGATGAGACAGTGCAGGATGCTACTGAATATACTGCAGGGATATGTCACAACCTAAATAATGAACAAGAGAAAGTCAGGTAAAAGTAGTGACAAAGAGAAGGGGAGAGGTGACAGGCAGAAAGAATATGTGTGAAAGATGAAGCAGAAGAGAACACAGTTCACTGAAACCACTTTGGAAAGCTGGGCAAACTGGAACTCAGGTACAAAAAAAATTAGCGACAGGTGTAGTGGGGCAGGTGAACATGGGTTGGAGTTCACAGGGTTTGGAAACTAAGTTAAAGGGTTTATAAACATTTTTGAAAGTTAATAGGACATGGCATCCTTAGCAGCAAGATGAATGGAGAGACAACAACAATATTAAACTATATAGTAAAAAATAAATGAAAGGGAATAGAGAAAATTAAATAGCCTGGAGGAAGCTACCCAATATAAAGTCAGGATCCCTTTCCTGGTTTTAGGAACTGAGCCCATTTTTAGGCTAAGAGCTTACTGACTGTGGGAGAGGCCAGGTTCCTAAGAAAAGGACCCTGCAATAACACGGTAATTATAAGAAGTAATAATTCCCCCAACCTTCTCCAAAGGAGGCCAATTGCTCATTTAACTGTGTTCTTGAAAAAGGATAAGGCTGGGTGCAGTGGCTCACGCTTGTAATCCCAGCACTTTGGGAGGCCGAGGTGGGCGGATCACGAGGTCAGGAGATCGAGACCACGGTGAAACCCCGTCTCTACTAAAAATACAAAAAAATTAGCCGGGCGTGGTGGCGGGCACCTGTAGTCCCAGCTACTCGGAGAGGCTGAGGCAGGAGAATAGTGTGAACCCAGGAGGCGGAGCTTGCAGTGAGCCGAGATCATGCCACTGCACTCCAGCCTGGGCGACAGAGCAAGACTCCATCTCAAAAAAAAAAAAAAAAAGAAAAAGGATAATACTTAGATATGTTGAGGTCTACAGTACATAGGGTTGAAGTTGACATTGGTACCAAGGGACCTAAAGCATCAAGGTGGCAAGTTGTTTCCATCGAGCTTTTTCTACACTAGAAAAGGCAGTGATTTGTCTTGGCTGGAACTGTCATGAATTCTGAGACAGGGCCTCAACCAGCACCAGTATTTAAGGGCTTACAGAGTGTTTGATGCACTAACATGGCATCCTATCTATCACTCAATCAAACAAAAGAACACACTTTAAAATAAAAGTGAGGATGCAGTGGGCACATCCCCATGGGATTCACTGATCCTACCACATACTAGAGCACCTGGAAGTTGTCAGGCTGAAAAGCAACAAAACATCCTTGTATTGATGCAGCTGAAGTAGTGGTTTGGAGATGATACTCATGAAGATGAGGTACATTCCTGCAGCACAGAGTCAACCACAAATCAATGACTATCATTTGATGCTTTGTCCTCACTGAAATCCAGAAATCAAGAAATCAAGAGCAGAAACAGGAGTGGCCCCACTTATTATTGTGCCCAGTAATCCACTTCCTACATGGCTAGGGTTTACAAGCATGCAGTAGCTGCAAAGTCTTCTTAAGATGTAGGTACAGAGCTGGGACAGTGATGTTTCTGCTACATTTCACTGGTTAAAGCAGGTCACAGGGCTAGTCCATAGTCAACAGGTATCCATTGACCTTTTCAGCATAAAGAGGCTTAATGTAGAAACTCACCATCTTGATGCTTCAGGCCCTCAGGTGTCAATGTTAACTTGGACTTTGTGTCCCGAATTCCTCAAAATATTCCAGTATTCTCTTTTCCCTGGAATACAGTTACATGAGTAAATTGTTATAGGCCCCATTGGGGAAGTCTGGGGGAATTATTATGACTCTATATACGTACCATGATGCTGCAGGGTCCTTCCTCCTGGGGACCTGGCTTGACTATGTTGCCCTCTTCAGGGACAACAAAAGGGCATGAATACCGGGAGTGCAATTCACTGGGAACCACCAATGTGTCAGACTACAACACTCTCCAAAACTGAACTCACCATTTCCCTAACATTATTGATTGGAAATCAGATTCTATCCTGTTTCAAAGGCAGTGACTTAAGTAATCTTCCAACATTGTATAGGAAAGCACCTCTAGGGTAAAGTGAGGGCTCCCCTTCTGAGCACACAATACCTGTTGTCTCCAAGGTAGGATTACAGACTTGGGGTTAATTAGTACAAATATCCTAGGTCTTTTCTTGTGTGGTCCTATATTTCTGCCTTAGGGTTTTGTGTTTTTGTCAGGTAAACTTTTTCCTGGTAACTGTAGATCCTGTAAATATTCTTAATGTTTAGCTCCTCTGACACTTCTCTTTCTCATTTTTATTTATTAATATTTGTGGGTAGGTAGAGGAGGGAGAATCAGGAGTAAATAGTTTCCTGTTTTCATAATTAAGAACAAGAGTTTGGTTCAGTAATTTAAGGCTAGGGTTAGTGAGGGAAGTCAGTGGGGAGAGGAGAGGATGAACAACGTAATCTAGGAAACTTTTCAAATTATATACTTTGCTCTCTCGAGTTAGTAGAGAGTGGAGAGGGGGAATTTGAGGACCACCATTATTATCTTTTTAATGCAGAGCAGGTTGCAAATATAATCCTTACTTTCCCAAAGTTTATTATTGAGGGATATTTATCTATAATTTTCATCTAAACCCTAGTTTATCATTTATAATTTTAAAATTCTTTTAACCACAAAATGTTTCACAGAAGCTGACTTTTAGCAGTTAACATGAGCTATCATTGCTTTTTTTTTTTTTTTTAAGAGACGGGGTCTCAACATCTTGCCCTGGCTGGTCTCAAGCTCCTGGGCTCAAGCGATCCTTCTGCCTCATTCTCCCAAAGTGCTGGGATTACAGGCATGAGCCACTGAACCTGGCCTATCATTGCTTTTCGTGGAAGTTTTTCTTATGTCTGTACATACCTGATAGGTAAGATAAAGTATGAGATACAGTATGAAAATTTTGAAGACATAGAAAGTTGTTTAGAAAGAAACTTAAAATTTGACAAAAAGTAAAAGTATTTTCAGTACCCTATCTGTAGGCCTCTTTAGATACCTAAAATTACATTGTTAGTTTCTCAACGGGTATGATTTATGCATTTATCCTTTACACAGTGACCTTAAGGGATGTAGTCTCTGGGCCAAATTATTATTATGAGTGAACTAGAGGTTTCTGGGTTTTCTGCATACCACCAAAGTAGCTTGAGGCTTTGATCATGCTAAAAAGCAACTGTCCTAAATCTGTCAGTGTACCCCTGCCAAATTTTATATATATATATATACACATATATATATACACACATATATATACACACATATATATATATATATACACACATATATATATATATATACACACACACACACATATATATAGTGGGTATATATATGTGTATATATATATGTGTGTATATATATGTGTGTGTATATATATACATGTGTATATATATGTGTGTGTATATATATATGTGTGTGTGTATACAGTGCTGAGATTTTCACCAGTAACATGACAGAACTCATATACGAGGATGAGACAGTTCCTAAGGCCACAGAGAAGTTAAAAAAATTGACCAGATAGTAAGAGAATCAGATTCCATATATGAGATGTCCCTCTCCCATTCTGCCTGGCACCAAGCTGCTGGAAAATCTCCCCCGAACTCACAGTTTCTACACTGGAAAAGTGAGTTTGAGGTGGACAACCAGCTTCCCCACCATCTTGAGTTCCCTGAGAGAAGACCTGTCCCTGCTTTAACTCATGGAAGTATTGTGAGTGCCTAAAGAAAGACATGTCCCTGAGGACAGGCAGAGACAAACAGGGGAGGCAGAACTACCATCCCCAGCCCTGGAAACTCTGCTCTGTAAATGGGCCAAAGGAAACACCAAATTACATTGGCTGTTCAGCAGCACCATGCTGTATGAGGTATGTTCCACAGGCCCCTGGATACAAACTCCCAGCCAGCCCTCCCACACTGCCAAGACAATCCCTTTGGGACCTCCCCCATTCAGGATAGGCAGCACTCTGAACATTTGCTACAGGTGAGGCCAACCTGAGCTTAAAGTACCTCCTAGAGCTGAAATGGAGGCAGCAACCTAGTAGTAAAGATTTGCTAAACAAACATATCCAATAAATAACTAAACAAGCTGTACAGAGAAAACTGGAGTAAATAATTAATCCTTCAATGTATACCCACAAGTGACAACATCACATAGAGAATCAAGAATGAGGACTTGCTATGGTTTAGCTCTGTGTCCCCACCCAGATTGCATATTGAATTGTAACCCCAACATATTGAAGGAGGGGCCTAGTGGGAAGTGATTGGATCATGGAGGCAGCATCCCCCTTGCTGTTCTCATGATAGAGTTCTCACAAGATCTGATGGTTTACAAGTGTGGCACTTCCCCGCTCATCCTCTCCTGCTCAGCCATGGCAAGACGTGCTTGCTTCCCCTTTGCCTTTCACCATGATTGTAAGTTTCCTGAGGCCTCCCAGTCATGCTTCCTGTTATATCTATGGAACTGTGAGTCACCTAAACCTCTTTTCTTCATGAATCACCCAGTCTCAGGTAGTTCTTTATAGCAGTGTGAGAACAGGCTAATACAGGACTCAAAGCACATGTGGAAGCTTGATGAAGAAAAATAGCTACGTGCTATAAAAATACCAACCCATTAAGGCTTGATGTCACCCAAAAAGCTGGTGATTCTCAGTGAGTCAGTTTATGGTGCACCATCAAACTCTTACTGTGGTTTACACAGGGTTTCTGGCACTGCTGACATTTGGGGCTGGATAATTATTTGTTGTGGATGTTGTCCTGTGCACTGCAGGGTGTTTAGCAGCATCCCTATCTATACCTACTGGATGCTAGGAGCACCTTCCCATCCTCACCCTCCACTGTGGCAACCAAAAACTGTCTCCAGACATGGCTAGGTGTCCCCCAGAAGCAAAATTGTCACCAGAACACTGGCTGGGAACCAGTGGCTTAACTATAAATCAAAACTATGATTTTTATAAAACATGCTTTCAATTGGCCTCCTCTTACGGATGTATGGTTAACCCTCTATTTAATATTTAAACCGGTTCAATACAACACCACCTGCATTCTGAAAGTGATTTCTGTTAGCATCAGTAGTCTCTTTCCTTACTTTAGATTGGATTCTGCTGCTTCAGATGTTTTCAGTCACGGTTTATGAATCATACTTGACATCAAGGTTTGGATTATTAGGTTAAGTAAAAAGCAATTTGAAAATGGTTCAGTGATGGCAAAAATAAGACATTTGTGATGAATGTAAATTATACAGGATCTTAAGGTTGTAAAGAGTCAGCAACCCCTGTTTTTGAAGAAAGTTGACTGCGTATCAGTTGAGCTTTAACTCAATACTAATACCTCCAGTCCAGAATTTGTCTAATCCTGTTGAGATCCTTGTTCATTTCTGACAAGATCAAAAAGTCACCAAGAAAAAAGCTTAAAAAATTTTTTCTACTTAATTTTTCTGCCTTTGTATTTAAACAAATATTTAATTATCAAAGCACTAGCTAGATTCTATGGAGACTACAGGGTTCCTTCTTTCAAGGGGCTGATGGTGGGGGTAAGAGAGGGGAAGGCGGTTGGGAGCCTTGGCAAGACTTCATGCTCCTTCCCACCAAATTCTTCTGAAGGATTTAAGGAGAAAGGTCTTGTCACCTGGGATTGAAGAGTATCTCCTTATGGCTTTATCCCCTTGCATTCAGCCTGACAGCAGTGCCTGCCTAGCTCAAAGAAAAATTTCCACACCCTCAGCCTCTTATGCCTGGGTAGCCACATTTTCTCTCTCCTGAACGCCACCCCACCCCTGCCGCCCAGTAATGGCGGCTGATTGGATTGAGATGAACACGGGGACCCAAGGACATCTAATTATCTGGCAGTGACTTGTGACATTGTCTTGTCCTAAAAGATAAGCTAGACCACATGTATTTCCTCTTGAGAATTTAATCTGGGAAATATCCAGTGGAAGCTGAAGTTAATAAACTGCATGGAAGAATGTGACATGAGGCAGTCGGGGCCTTAAGATAGACTCAGAGCTATAAGGCATTATGTCAAACTAAAGTTATGAATAAGAAACACATCTATGAGCATACAGAATCTAAAAATTAGAACACATATATTCAGAGGAGAAGAAAAAAATAAATCACTTGGGGCGAAAATAAAAAACCAAAACTATTTTTTAATTCCCCCCTCTCCCTTTTAACCAGAATTGTTATAACAACTCCAGCAAAGGATAATATTGTGGACTGGTTAAATAGGTCTGCTGTGGAGTCAGGAAATCTGGGTTTAAATCGCAGCTTGTCTACTTAATAGCTGAAGGTTCATAATTATGCAAATTAGAAAACTCTTTATGCAGCAGCTTCCTCCTGCCTCAGAATCTGGAGAGGATAAAACTGAAAGGAGCGCTTTTAAGAATCATTTTCTTATCATTAGGTGAGATTTTGGGGATGCTCACCACCTTTTGTTTCCAAGTCACTGACATTTTCTGGAGACTTCAGTGTCCCAGTAACCTTCCTAGTCCCCGAGTATGTTTATAAAAGCACCTACCCATTGGAAACTAGTTTCTAGCTGAGATATCACACTCTGCTGGGGGGCTTTAGAGCAAGATGTCACTTTAGAGGGCACTGACTACTCAAATCCTCCTGTATTCCTGCACAATACAGCTCCACCTCTTCCAGCCTTAGCTCTTTTTTTCCAAGATAATCGCTCTAGTCCTGACAGAGTTATTGATTTCAAACATTTCCCTAAAATACAAGTTTCCGAATTCGTTTATTTTCTATCTCTAACTGGAATTTTCTGCATATATCCTTCCTCTTGGTCTCTCCCGAATCCTCCCCTCCTGTAAGGTCTTCCATGAACTTTTCCCTACTCATTCCACTACACATTAGTCTTGCCTTCCTCGAGTCTCCCTGTGTGTGCAGTTCATTTCCACCTGTGTGTGTGTTATTTCTAGGCTGCAGGATCTACACCAGATTTCTCCATGCTGTCTAGTCCTGTGCCTCAAACACTGTGTTTAGTGAACAACTGTTAATTCTTTGGGGGAGGATCATATTTCTGTCAGTTTGCCACAGGACTCAGCAATATGGTGAAAAACCACCAAAACCACCAAAAAGAAGCTTTATCCATGACTTGTAGGAGCAAGGGAAGATCATATTTGTTCGGGTTGGATTGTCTAGGAAGCAGATTCTGGGATGCAGGTTAATAGGCAGGAGGTTCATCAGGCAAAACTCTCATGGTCAATCACTGCAGAAGGGGAAGGAAGGAAGGAAGCAGGATTGGGCAGAGAGAGAAATCAGGCTGCAGAGCAATTATAACAAGACCTCTGCAGACCCCATGGGTAACCTTGAACCGAGCATAGCCCTTCAGAGACTTCCCAAATGGGAAAAAGGGCACAAGGCCTTTATACCTGTTCCCACCCCACTGACCAGTTTTTAGATGTGGACTGGCCTGGGAAGGGGCAGGTCTCTTCAACTGAGGCAAGACCCAGAGAGGGCTGACAACGGAAGCCTATCTGCTGGCATCATTCCCAGCAGCTGGAGGAATTTGTCCTTTGAGGATCTGGGAGACACAGCACAGAATCCAAAACAGACTTCTGCAAAGGCTTAAGAATCCTGGAGCTAAAAAGATCTAGTCTAGACAGTATCAGACAAGGTCCATATCTGTGGCAATAACCTGCTTTTGATTCTTCAGCAGGTTCTGTCTTGCCCATGTCATAAAGTACACACACTCTCCTGCCTGGCATCCAAGCCCCGCAAGGGACAAACCCAAAAACGCAAGAATGATTTCTCCTTGGCTCATGTTTTTTCCACCATATTCATCCTTTGACACCCCAAGCCCTGTCCACCATGGAAGCCAACTCATTTCTCCCATCTCTTTCTCCACTGAGCCCTCGCCCCAGCCTTTGCTGCCAGCTCCTGCCTGGGCACATGTAGATTGTTCCACCTGTTCCATTCATTTGGGTCCCTGAAAATTCCTACTGTATGTGGCTATATACCTAGGAGATGTGTATAACCTGCTCTGCCTGTGAGATATTAAGCTAATTGAGGGTGAGAACTGTGTTTCTAACACTTGGCAGAGAGCCGAGTGCACAACAGTCATCCCAAATATACTTACTCCTCAAAACCAGACCCATCTCAGGTCAGCAGTGTAGAAGAAAAAATGCTCATGAATGAGCCTCACTTAGCTGTCTTCTCACGTGGGTTCCTGTGCTTCAGTAAGAACTCAGAAAGCATGGTTCATGAGACAAAGAAAAGGGGGAAAAATAAAGGAAAAGGCCTCGGCTCAGATGTTCTCCTCACTCACAGCATACTTCAGGACAGGAAATAGAGACTTCCTGCCAATTCAAACGACATTATTTTTGTAAAAGCTTATCCACAGGCATGTAGAAAGAGGTACACACGAAATGAGTTTATCATATATCATATGAATTGGTTAAAATTGAATTCAAGTAAATCAGAAAATTTTGAAGAGCCACACAATTTTAAAATTCACAGTCATTTCCCGAAAGTACGGTCTGGTAAAATTGGCTTATCACCTCACTTTTAATACACATATGCGATTTCCTGCTTACAGCATTTCCCCAAGGAATGAAAAAAAAATTACAACTGGGAAAGTTTTATAAGAGGGATTATCTATGGTTCCTGAATAAGAAGCCGTCTCCCTCTCCAAGCACACCTGCATCTCCTAATGACTGATTTACGCAATTTTCCTCCCTACTTGAATCAAAAATGGTAATAAATGTTGTACACATCTCAAACAGTGAATTTTTTTAATTTTGTATTTACTGGTTCGTGGAAGTGATTCCATCTAGTTTACCAAAGTGGAGGGGTAGGTTTGCATGGAGCAATAAGGGACAAGATAGCCAAAGAGACAAAGTCAGTTGAAAAAAAAAATCTGTGTGTCTGGCTTTCTGTATGAATTATGACTATTCAAGGGGGAAAAAAATCTGAACATTTGCCAAAAAGACTGGCGTGTAAAGGGACAGCTGGAGTTTTCTGTTAGAGGTTACAATGCATTGCTTGTTCCGTAAGGGCAGAATGGAATCACTTACCACAGCGACCCACACATTGCTTGAGACACTGGCACATCGATACCTCACGAAGCATTTTCTTCAAAGGAAAAGAACCAGATATTTCAGGAAGGTCATTGAAGATGCTTTGACCACAGACATGCTGACCTTACTGACAGAGATTTGTAGCCTTTGTGGCGTGTGGACTCAGTCTCTATAGATGCCTTCATTGTGCTATAACTTTTATACAGGATGTATTGTTTGAACTGCCAACCCTAATTCTAATTCACTTGGGGACTCAGGAAATTCTAACTAAATAAAATAAAACCCCATTGTATTTTTCCTTGTTTGAGATGCAAATATGCAAATAACATTTTTAACAAGAATATGAATAAACACATAGCACATGACACACAGTTGGAACTTTCAATGGGACTCTAAAACTGAAATAATTTCAACAGCAAAGTAAAAATGAGGGAAGAAAAATGAAAATTGAACCAAAACCATGTTAAAACATCCATCATCAGAACCAGAGACTCTGCCACCACTGTGCTAGGTGTTCCCAGCAGGTCTGTTTGCTCATCAGCCCTGAGAACAGCACTAACCAATCCTGCACGGGCAACCCTCTTTACCGGGGTCAAATGCGGACACTTTGGGAGAATCATATCTTTTTTAACCCTAGATTTAAAGAAACAAACAGAAAACTTAATTTTTTAAAATTTTACTTTAATTTCTGGGATACATGTGCAGAATGTGCAGGTATGTTACATAGATATACATGTGCCGTGGTGGTTTATTGCACCTATCAACCCGTCATCCAGGTTTTAAGCCCCACATGCATTAGTATTTGTCCTAATGCTCTCCTTCCCCTTGCCCCCCACCCCCATCAGGCCCCAGTGTGTGATGTCCCCCTCCCTGTGTCCATGTGTTCCCATTCTTCAACTCCCACTTATGAGTGAGAAAATGCAGTTTTTGGTTTTCTGTTCCTGTGTTAGTTTACTGAGAATGATGGCTGCTTCCAGCTTTATCCATGTACCTGCAAAGAACATAAACTCATTCTTTTTTATGTCTGCATAGTATTCCATGGTGTATATGTGCCACATTTTCTTTATCCAGTCTATCATTGATGGGAATTTTGGTTGGTTCCAAGTCTTTGCTATTGTGAATAGTGCCGCAATAAACATACATGTGCATGTGTCTTTATAGTAGAATGACTTATAATCCTTTGGGTATATATCCAGCAATGGGATTGCTGAGTCAAATGGTATTTCTGGTTCTAGATCCTTGAGGAATCATCACACTGTCTTCCAAAATGGTTGAACTAATTTACACTCCCACCAATAGTATAAAAGTGTTCCTATTTCTCCACATCCTCACCAGTAGCTGTTGTTTCTAGGCTTTTTAATGATCGCCATTCTAACGGCATGGTTGGTATCTCATTGTGGTTTTGATTTGCATTTCTCTAATGACCAACGATGATGAGCTTTTTTCATATGTTTGTTGGCCATGTAAATGTCTTGTTTTGAGAAGTGTCTGTTCATATCCTTCACCTACTTTTTGATAGGGTTGTCTGTTTTTTTCTTGTAAAATGGTTTAAGTTCCTTGTAGATTCTGGATATTAGACCTTTGTCAGATGGGTAGATTGCAAACCTTTTTCCATTTTAACAGAAAACATTTTAAAGACTGGTTTAACAAATCGGTTTTAGTGAGCCGTGATCTGTTCACTATATGTAATTAATGTTCACATCCTAGACTCCCCAAATTAGCAGAACAGTCAGACTCCATCTCATTGGTTGAGCATATCAGGACATATTAATTAAAACATTTATCTCATATTTAATTTGCCTTAGAAAGCCATATGTTTAAATAAGTACTCATGATGCCTATGGAGGGAAAAAATATTTGCTAAGTTCAGGACTTGGAGCATAAACCAACTTCAGGCCAAATGGAGCAGACTCCAGGATTTAGAATGAGAGACTTCTAGAGGGCTGTTAGCTGGAGATTCCATTTGGTTTCCTTCATTGTGGCGTATGTACCAGTGCTTGTGTCATCTCAGACCATGGCCAGCACTGAAGCTGCAATAATGGCCCAAGAGTTGTTCAAATTCAAGGGCAACTCTGAATCATATAACTGAGAGTGGGCCACTCTCTGGCCATTAAACAACCCCCAACATTCTTTTTAGATCTTTAGCATTTGTCGTGAGACTTAAATAGGAAGAAATAACTATAGTAGATAAATGATGTTTTCCCAAGAGATTCCAGCTACCAGAAGAATCTCCTATCATTTAAAATGCCTACTGTCAGGTATACTGAATAAAAATAATCCATTACAAAATTTTTGAATGTTCATATTAATGATAAAAGATCTAAAAGAAAATAAGAGAAGTCCACGCTATGTTTAATGCTCTATTTGTTCAGATCACATAATGTTCCAGAAAGTAGTTCATTACTATTTCTACTGAAGAAATCACTTTCTACTTCATTCATGAGGTTTGCTTTCTTTATTATTCCGCTGACTAAAGGAGTCCATTTAGCATTTTTGTCATTGATCTTTTATCTTTATTCGCATTTTACTCTATAATAGCTTATATGACAGTATGTATTTCTTAGAATGGGTATTGTCTGTAAATTTTTACTCAAAAAACAAAAAAGGACATCCCCAGTAATTGATTTAAAAACTATAGTTTGTAACCACAATTATTATCATCATCATCTCAGTTTTTTTAAATTGTGGTCAAATATGTATAATATAAAATTTACAATTTTTAAGTGTACAGTTCAGTAGCAGTAAGTACATTCACATTGTTGTGAAAGCAATCTTGAACTGTTTTGATTTTATAAAACTGAAACTCTGGCCAGGCATGGTGGCTCACGCTTGTAATCCCAGCACTTTGGGAGGCCGAGGCAGGCGGATCACGAGGTCAGGAGATAGAGACCACGGTGAAACCCCATCTCTACTAAAAATATAAAAAAATTGGCCGGGCGTGGTGGCGGGCGCCTGTAGTCCCAGCTACTCAGAGAGGCTGAGGCAGGAGAATGGCATGAACCCAGGAGGCGGAGCTTGCAGTGAGCCGAGATCGCGCCACTGCACTCCAGCCTGGGTGACAGAGCGAGACTCCGTCTCAAAAAAAAAAAAAAAAAAAAAAGCTGAAACTCTGTACCCATTAAACAAATTCCTATTCTCCTCTCCACCCAGCCTGTGGCAGTCACCATTCTACCCTTTTTTCTAGGATTCTGACTACTCTTGATACTTCATATAAGTGGAATTATGCAGTATTTATCTTTTTGTGACTGGCTTATTCCACTTAGCATAATATCCTCAAGGTTCATCCATGTTGTAGCATGTGTCAGAATTTCTTTCTAAGACTGAATACTATTCTACTGTATGTATATGCTACATTTTGTTTTTCCATTCATCCACCAATGACCATTTGAGCTGCTTTTATCTTTTGGCTATTATGAATAATGCTGCTATAAACATACATATGTAAATATCTCTTCAAGATCCTGATTTTAATTCTTTTGGAAATATACCTAAATGTGGAATTGCTGAGTCATATGGTAATTCTATTTTTAATTGTTTCAGGAAGCACCATACTGTTTTCCAAAGCAGCTATGCCATTTGACATTCCCACCAACAGTTCACCAGGGTTCCAACTTCTCCACGTCCTTATCAACACTTGTTATTTTCTGTTTCTTTGACAGTAGCCAACCTGATGGATGTGAGAAGATATTTCATTGTGGTTTTGATTTCCACTTCCCTAATTATTTGTGATATCAAACATCTTTTTATATGCTTTTTGACCATTTGTATATCTTCTTTGGAGAAATGTCTATTCAAGTCCTTTGCCTATATTTTAATCAGGTTATTTGAATTTTTGTGTTGTTGACTTGTACAAGTTCTTTGTATATTCTGGATATTAAGTCCTTATCAGACATATGATTTGCAAATATTTTCTCCCATTTTCTGTCAGTTGCCTTTCACTCTGTTGATTGTGTTCTTTGATGCACAGAAGCTGTTTATATTTTTAGAAGTTTTCAATTCTGATGAGGTTTAGTTCATCTAGTTTTACTTTTGTTGCCTAAAACCACAGTTCTTCAGTTAGCTTTTTACACTGTATACAAATTAATTAGAATTCTATATCCATCATTGAATTTAGTGCTGCTCCCATTTGGCAATAATTTCCAGTAGTTTTTCAATGTTTTTGCTTCATGGATGAGATGATGACATCATCATTTTAAAGGATTAATTGAGTTGATGAAAATACAGAGATTAGGGTATACTTAGAAAAAAGAATTTTTTGCCCAGCCAAATTTATGCTACCCACTCTTTTCCGGTTAAAAGTAAAAGGATTTTTAAATTAGCATATATTTTAGCTTTCCTAAGCATAATAAAAAGGGAGAAAATTATGCTTTAAATATATAATCAGAAACTATGCATTTGAAACCAATCAACCAATCAAAGCAAAAGATATTATTACTTTCTATAAGTACTATTAACACAGTCTGCCATTCTCCAAAAACCAAATCTTTTGATCTACACTCGGACTAAACAGGAGTTTCTTTGTATACTCTTAGAAGCCCTGAGTGCTGAGAAGCTAACTATGCTGGATAAAATATTAAAGAAGCTCTCTTTGTGTTAAGAGAGTTATTTCTTAACCTTCGTGCAAGACTTAGTACCCCACTTTGGTGAAAGTACTACTGTAGGATCATAGTTTCCTGGTGAAAAATATTGTTGCAAACTATCAATAAAGCATATGTGTGTTTATAGGAAAAGGAAGAAAAGAGTAACAAGAAAGTACAAACATTCATTATTATTTTTTCATCACCACCATTAAAATCTTTTGCTTATTTCCCTCTATTTCTTTGTGGCATGTGTTCAAAGATGTACAATGTGGTGTACTGTGTTACTGTTTTTGGCTCAATGCTATATTTAAGCAATAAGAAGTATTTTAGTTTCCTTTTTTCCTTGATAATCTAACAGCTATTGGAGTGAATAAAGTTTAGGGTCCACTGTCTTTCATTGCAGATTCGTTCTTACAGGTCAAATTGAATTTGGTCTCTGCAGAGCATTCGAGGTCTCAAGGCTATCTCAGACTTTGCTGCCTTTTGTCACTTGATTTTCAATTTACTGGAAGAAAGTGTATACCTGCTGGTCATGAGTAACTCTTGTTCCTACGTTTATGAGATTTATAAGGGCCAAAGTTATGTCTTGATGACCACATGTCACCTCCTAGAGATGAGTACCTGGTCAGATAATGCATAAATGACTCTTAAAATAAATATTTGACTATTTATGGAAAGGCAAATTAGGCTGGTTAGATTAAAAGAAATATTTTCTTTCTTTGTGTTTTTTCTTTATTCTTTATTTTTTGTTACTTTGATATTAACATTGCTTTTATTTGATGTACTTTTGTATTAGAAGGAGAATAAATGTTATGGTGAGCAAATTTAGAAATAAAATGGAGAGTTAAGAGAAATGTAATTAAAAGAAATACTGGAGAGTAAAGAGAAGGGAGGGAGAATTGCTCAGAGAGTGGCGTAGGGAATTGAAAAAACAAAAACAAAAAACAGAACACTTTAACTTCCTCCTCTACTAGTTTCTTACAGCTTGGGGATTTATACAGTTTTGTTGTTGTGGTGGTGGTGGTGGTTTTGTTTTTTTGTTTTTGTTTTGTTTTGTTTTGTTTTGAGATGGAGTCTCACCCTGTCACCCAGGCTGGAGTGCAGTGGTGCAATCTTGGCTCACTGCAACCTCCACCTCCCGGGTTCAAGCGATTCTCCTGCCTCAGCCTCCTGAGTCGCTGGGACTACAGGTGCATGCCACCACACCCGGCTAATTTTTGTATTTTTAGTAGAGATGGGATTTCACCATGTTAGTCAGGCTGGTCTCGAACTCCTGACCTCAGGTGATCCACCCACCTCGGCCTCCCAAAATGCTGGGATTACAGGTGTCAGCCACTGCACCCAGCCAGATTTATACTGCAGTTTTAATTCAAATAACTTTATGTGTTAGTACAGTGAATTCAGAAGAACTGATTAACTGGGAATTTTAGGTGAAGAAATCTTTGAAAGAACTTCATCTACTTTAGCCCCACAATTTGCAAGAGAAGATACTACACTGTGAAATCGTTTTCCCAGATTCTCCCTGGTTGTTAATAATAGAACCAAAATGAGAACTAATGACCAAGTCAGTGTTATAAATTTATAAATGGAGGGTAATCAAAATTCTAAGATTGAAACAACTCAAAATTTAATGAAGACCACTTTCCATATGTTATATATTCTAAATCATGTCATTACAACCTGTGTGAATAGTGCCCCAGGAGTTGTACAACATGATGGGAGTGCTTCAGAGGCCCTGAAAAAGAAATCAGGAAACTTGGGTTTAGGCCCTGCTACAGTAGGCAAATCTCTTCACCTTTCTAGGCTTCAGTTTCCTCATGTGTAACATATAAGGGTTAGACAAATGTTTTCTAAAGTCTTTTCCAAATCTGAAAATAAATCTATAAGATTATCCTCATTCAAGTTCACATATAATTTCCCATATACCCTATCCTGGAACACTTTTCCCAGAGCAATCTTTGCCCAGTCGATTTCATTGGCATGTAGTCTGCCACATCCATACTCAATCACCTTGGTTGGCCAGCCAAGGTTTGGAAGAGCTTTGCTGCTTTACTCACTTTGAAGCAAGCAGAGCTGCACTTCTTTTCTGCATCTATACCACCCAAGAATATATTCCTGATCTGGCCAAGCAAAGTTGCTAAATGGTTCAAAAGGGCAGGGTTTTATTTTTTCTTTTCCTTTTTAAATTCTCAACGGAGAACAAAGCAAAGGGCATTAGAAGAACCACATATATCTCAGTTACTGGGCTATGCTCTGTACACAGTCCTAGAGAGAACAGGTCTCCTTCAGCCCTGAAAATATAAAAAGCAAATCTTAAATTTGTACAGCATGCAGTCAACTCCATTGCTCTGTGGAAAGAACCTCAAAAATAGACTTGGTTTATTGAAGAACAAAAGAATAAAAACAGATGTAAGTCGTTTGTAAACAGTAGAAAATGATCTGCAGATGATACAGGGATGGCCATAAGAGCTGACAAACTTTTAACAAGTACGGTAAGCATGCATCCAGTTTGCCTGAGACAGCCCTGATTATTCCTGTTATCCCAAATTGTTAATAGTAGCTCCTTTAACTGTAAAAATGCCCCAGTTGGAACATTAAATAACGTGGTCATTTCTCAAATAAGCGACGCTGCTGAAAGGAAGTCTTCCCCATCCCAGAGGTGGCGGGGACAGCTCTCTTTAAGGATCCCTTTCAAGAACCTCACCTTGATTTCAGTGTTCAGGAACATTGGGCCCTGTATGCCTATAGTGTTGTTCAACTCCAAGGGCACTATTCATATAGACTGCAATGACATGATTTAGAACATATAACATATGAGGAATGGTCTTCATTAAATTTTGAGTTGTTTCAGTCTCAAAATTTTGCTTATCCTCTATTGCCAATTTATTACACTGACTTGGTCATTTGTTCTAATTTCAGTTCTACCATTAACTTACCAGGGAGAACTTAGAAAAACCATCTCATAGTGTAGTTTCTTCCCTTGCAACTTGTAGGGCTAAGCTAGATGAGGTTCTTTCAAAGGTTCCTTCAGCTAAAATTCCCAGTTAGTCAGTTCTTTTACCACCAAGCTTTATTGTCCTACCTCAGTTGCCTATCAGCCAAAACATGAGAAAGCTATTTGATCACGTATAGGGCTGATCCCATTCCTGTCTAAGCCCACATGAGAGCCAGTTCCCAATTACAGCATATTCTTGGCCATGTGTCGTGGAACTGGAAGGAGAAACCATCTTTGTTGAGACATATTGCCTTTTCACAGCTGAAGAATGACCTAGCCCTTAATCTTTCTTTTGCTGGGAGAGTTTTCTCCCACCAAGGGCTCCTCAAAGATAAGAGATAGGAGAGGGTGTAGTGTGGTAACTGTGAACATGCACCATATGCCAACAATAACTAGAAGGGACAGTTTTATACTGGCATACAAGAAATTCAAGAGCTTTTTTGTGGTCAAGGGAAGTGGACTGTCAATCCACTGTATGTTTTTAGAAACACGAGCCAAAACAAATTTTCAGATTTTTTTGTATGGATCATGTGCTTGGGGAGAGTGATGGTTGTCACTGGGCAAGACATGTAACATCATCACTCATAGGGAAAGTCAGATCATCACAGAGAAACACATGCACATAAAAGTGGCCTCTGTCGTTCACTGGGAGCCCAGACACATCCTGGGGGGACAAATGGGAAGGAAGGGAATGAACCATCTGCAGGAGGCATGTTTACTCTGTGGCTCTCTCTCGTGTGTGTGTGTGTGTGTGTGTGTGTGTGTGTGTGTGTGTGTGTGTGTGTTTTCTGACAGTGGGTTTTATTTTTAGTTTTTTAAAAGGAAACAACTGGGCCAATTCATTTTTGCTTTGTAACAAATGGAGTTTCTCTAAATAAGCAGGTATTCCTGCATTAGACAATAATCATCCATATCAAGTATATTGGGGAAGAACAGCAAGAAGGATAAGATGTATACAATTTGTGACTATGTGAACAGAAAAAAAAATTATTTTGCTTTGTTTTCTTTATTTTTATATTTTTTTATCTTCAGAAAATGCTAAATGGAAATTTTAAGTAACCATATCATACTCTAGGAGTTTTGTTTTTTATTTGAAGCATTAATTGTATCAAGACATGTCAAAGTAACATAATCAGAGTTAAATAATTCACCTCTTCATAAGATAACAAATATTAGTGCTATTATTATGGGTATGAACATTTAAGTAGAAGAGAAAAAGCCATTTGTTACGAAAATATTTTAGTAAACTCACACTTCGTTTTCTGGAAACACACCACCACCACTCTCATGTCTGTCTTGTTCATCCTATCTAAAATTTCTTTTTTCCTTTTTTCGTAGAAATTTGTCATCACCCATAATCCCTGAAGCCATGACTTTCTATAATATTCCTTTGATGACTTTGGAGTAAAGCTTTTCCTCCTCAAAGCTATTTTAGCCAGCTTGTAAATACTCTTAAAACTCACAAAAGGAGCTGAATTGAACTAAACACATTCCTTTTCAACTTATGGTTATTTGTCCAATAGTTTCTAGAGAATTTTCCTGATATACACAATGAAGACAATAAAATAGGAGGCCTTAAGTATTTGTGTATAACTTTGTATTTGCATTGAATTTGCATAGGCCTTCATGAAACATTGTTTGTTTTCTGCCTAAAAATATGTATTTGTTAGGCTTAGATTTGTTTTCCCCTGATATTGAATCTTACCCATATTTGTATCCATCATGCCATTTATTTAAAAATATTTATTGAGCCTAACTGTCCCATAAGTTGATGAGAATAAATAGGGAATAAATAGGGTCAGGCAGTCCTTGGGAGGTTCTTCATGGAAAAGATTTCAATCTTTGTCTGACATTTTTGTTTTTTTAAATTTTCTATTTTTGTTTTTAAAAACTTTGTTTTGCGGGCTCTTTTTTTGGTTCCATATGAACTTTAAAGTAGTTTTTTCCAATTCTGTGAAGAAAGTCATTGGTGGCTTGATGGGGATAGCATTGAATCTATAAATTACCTTGGGCGGTATGGCCATTTTCACAATATTGATTCTTCCAACCCATGAGCATGGAATGTTCTTCCATTTATTTGTATCCTCTTTTATTTCATTGAGCAGTGGTTTGTAGTTCTCCTTGAAGAGGTCCTTCACATCCCTTGTAAGTTGGATTCCTAGGTATTTTATTCTCTTTGAAGCAATTGTGAATGGGAGTTCACTCATGATTTGGCTCTCTGTTTGTCTGTGATTGGTGTACAAGAATGCTTGTGATTTTTGTACATTGATTTTGTATCCTGAGACTTTGGTGAAGTTGCTAATCAGCTTAAGGAGATTTTGGGCTGAGACAGTTGCGTTTTCTAGATATACAATCATGTCATCTGCAAACAGGGACAATTTGACTTCCTCTTTTCCTAATTGAATACCCTTTATTTCCTTCTCCTGTCTGATTGCCCTGGCCAGAACTTCCAGCACTATGTTGAATAGGAGTGGTGAGAGAGGGCATCCCTGTCTTGTGCCAGTTTTCAAAGGGAATGCTTCCAGTTTTTGCCCATTCAGTATGATATTGGCTGTGGGCTTGTCATAGATAGCTCTTATTATTTTGAGATACATCCCATCAATACCTAATTTATTGAGAGTTTTTAGCATGAAGTGTTGTTGAATTTTGTCAAAGGCCTTTTCTGCATCTATTGAGATAATCATGTGGTTTTTGTCTTTGGTTCTGTTTATATGCTGGATTACATTTATTGATTTGCGT